>NC_090845.1:108191749-108816749 GCF_028021215.1 Eschrichtius robustus
ACCCACTGGGGGCAGACACCAAAAATAATGGGAACTACGAACGTGCAGCCTGTGAAAAGAAGACCCCAAATGCAGTACGTTCAAAAAATGAGAAACAGAGAAATATGAAATAGATGAAGGAGAAAGGTAAAAATTCACCAGACCAAACAAATGAAGAGGAAACAGGCAGTCTACCTGAAAAAGAATTCAAAGTAATGATAGTAAAGATGATCCAAAATCTCAGAAATACAATGGAGAAAATAAAAGAAACATTTAACAAGGACCTAGAAGAACTAAAGAGCAAACAAACAATGATGAACAACACAATAAATGAAATTTTAAAACTCTAGAAGGAACCAATAGCAGAATAACTGAGGCAGAAGAATGGATAAGTGACCTGGAAGATAAAATAGTGGAAATAACTACAGCAGAGTAGAATAAAGAAAAAAGAATGAAAAGAATTGAGGACAGTATCAGAGACCTCTGGGGCAACATTAAATGCACCAACATTCGAATAACAGGGGTCCCAGAAGAAGAAGAGAAAAAGAAAGAGACTGAGAAAATATTTGATGAGATTATACTTGAAAACTTCCCTAATATGGGAAAGGAAACAGTCAATCAAGTCCAGGAAGCACAGAGTCTCATACAGGATAAATCCAAGGAGAATCACGCCAAGAAACATATTAATCCAACTATCAAAAATTAAATTCAAAGAAAAAATATTAAAAGCTGAAAGGGAAGAGCAACAAAAAACATATAAGGGAAACCCCATAAGGTTAACAGCTGATCTTTCAGCAGAAACTCTGCAAGACAGAAGGGAATGGCAGGACATATTTAAAGTGATGAAAGGGAAAAACCTACAACCAAGATTACTCTACCCAACAAGGATCTCATTCAGATTCAACAGAGAAATTAAAAACTTTACAGACAAGCAAAAGTTAAGAGAATTCAGCACCACCAAACCAGCTTTACAACAAATGCTAAAGGAACTTCTCTAGGCAGGAAACACAAGAGAAGGAAAAGACCTACAATAACAAACCCAACACAATTCAGAAAATGGTAATAGGAACATACATATCGATAATTACACTAATGTAAATGGAATAAATGCTCCAATCAAAAGACATAGACTGGCAGAATGGATACAAAAACAAGACCCGTATATATGCTGTCTACAAGAGACCCACTTCAGACATAGGGACGCATACAGACTGAAGGTAAGGGGATGGAAAAAGATATTCCATGCAAATGGAAGTCAAAAGAAAGCTGGAGTACCTATACTCATATGAGACAAAATAAACTTTAAAATAAAGACTAGATTCTCAGACCTTCAAGATGGCGGAGGAGTAAGACATGGAGATCACCTTCCTCCACACAAATACATCAGAAATGCATCTACACGTGGAACAACTCCTACAGAACGCCTACTGAACGTTGGCAGAAGACCTCACACTTCTCAAAAGGCAAGAAACTCCCCACGTACCTGGGTAGGGCAAAAGAAAAAAAGAAAAAACAGAGATAAAAGAATAGGGATGGGACCTGCACCAGTGGGAGGGAGCTCTGAAGGAGGAAAGGTTTCCACACACTAGGAAGCCCCTTCACTGGCGGAGATGGGGGGTAGGTGGGGGGGAAGCTTTGGAGCCACGGAGGAGAACGCAGCAACAGGAGTGCAGAGGGCAAAGTGGAGAGATTCCCGCACAGAGGATCAGTGCCGACCAGCACTCAAGAGCCTGAGAGGCTTGTCTGCTCACCCGCCAGGGTGGGTGGGGGCTGGGAGCTGAGGCTTGGGCTTCGGAGGTCAGATCCCAGGGAGAGGACTGGGGTTGGCTGCATGAACACAGCCTGAAGGGGGCTAGTGCACCACAGCAAGCCAGGAGGGAGTCCGGGAAAAAGTCTGGACCTGCCTAAGAGCAAGAGACCACTGTTTCAGGGTGCGCAAGGAGAGGGGATTCAGAGCACCACCTAAACGAGCTCCAGAGACAGGCGCAAGTCTCGGCTATCAGCGCGGACCCCAGAGACGGGAATGAAATGCTAAGGCTGCTGCTGCAGCCACCAAGAAGCCTGTGTGCAATCACAGGTCACTATCCACACCTCCCCTCCCAGGAGCCTGTGCAGCCCGCCACTATGAGGGTCCCGTGATCCAGGGACAACTTCCCTGGGAGAACACACAGCATGCCTCAGGCTGTTGCAACGTCACGCCGGCCTCTGCCGCCGCAGGCTCGCCCTGTATTCCGTACCCCTCCCTCTCCCCAGCCTGAGTGAGCCAGAGCACCCTAATCAGCTGCTCCTTTAACCCCATCCTGTATGAGCAAAGAACAGACAACCTCAGGGGACCTACACGCAGAGGTGGGCCCAAATCCAAAGCTGAACCCCGGGAGCTTTGCGAACAAAGAAGAGACAGGGAAATCTCTCCCAGCAGCCTCAGGAGCAGCGGATTAAATCTCCACATTCAACTTGATGTACCCTGCATCTCTGGAATACCTGAATAGACAATGAATTATCCCAAAATTCAGGCGGTGGATTTTGGGAGCAACTGAAGACTTGGGGTTCGCTTTCTGCATCTAATTTGTCTCTGGTTTTATGTTTATCTTAGTTTAGTATTTAGAGTTTATGATCATCGGTATATTTGTTTACTGATTTGGTTGCTCTCTTCCTTTTTTTTTAATATGTAGATATATATATATATTTTTTCCTTTTTCTCTTTTTGAGAGTGTGTATGTGTGTGCTTCTTTGTGTGATTTTGTCTGTATAGCTTTGCTTTTACCATTTGTCCTAGGGTTCTGTCTGTCCATTTTCTTTTCTTTTCTTTTTTTAATTACTTTTTAATTTTAAAAATTTTTAATAATTTTTTTACTTTTTATTTTAATAACTTATTTTATTTTATTTTATTCTTTCTTTCTTTCTTTTTTTCTCCCTTTTCGTCTGAGCCGTGTGGCTGACAGGGTCTTGGTGTTCTGGCCGGGTGTCAGGCCTGCGCCTCTGAGGTGGGAGAGCCGAGTTCAAAACATTGGTCCACCAGAGACCTCCCAGCTCCACGTAATATCAAATGTTGAGAGCTCTCCCAGATATCTCCATCTCAGTGCTAAGACCCAGCTGCACTTAACGACCAGCAAGCTACAGTGCTGGACACCCTATGCCAAACAACTAGCAAGACAGGAACACAACCCCACCCATTAGCAGAAAGGCTGCCTAAAATCATAAGAAGGTCACAGACACCCTAAAACACACCACCAGACACGGTCCTGCCACCAGAAAGACAAGATCAAGCCTCATCCACCAGAACACAGGCACTAGTCCCCTCCACCAGGAAGCCTACACAATCCACTGAACAAACCTTAGCCACTGGGGGCAGACACCAAAAACAACGGGAACTACGAACCAGCAGTCTGTGAAAAGAAGACCCCAAAAACAGTAAGTTAAGCAAAATGAGAAGACAGAGAAACACACAGCAGATGAAGGAGCAAGGTAAAACCCACCAGACCAAACAAATGAAGAGGAAATAGGCAGTCTATCTGAAAAAGAATTCAGAGTGATGATAGCAAGATGATCCAAAATCTTGGGAACAGAATGAAGAAAATACAAGAAATGTTTAACAAGGAACTAGAAGAACTAAAGAGCAAACAAACACTGATGAACAACACAATAAATGAAATTAAAAATTCTCTAGAAGGAATCAATAGCAGAATAACTAAGGCAGAAGAACGGATAAGTGACCTGGAAGATAAAATAGTGGAGAAGGAAAAGACCTACAATAACAAACTCAAAACAATTAAGAAAATGGTAATAGGAACATACATATCATTAATTACCCTAAATGTAAATGGAATAAATGCTCCAAGCAAAAGACACAGACTGGCTGAATGGATACAAAAATAAGACCCATATATATGCTGTCTACAAGAGACCCACTTCAGACCTAGGGACACATACAGACTGAAAGTGAGGGGATGGAAAAAGATATTCCATGCAAATGGAAATCAAAAAAAAAAGCTGGAGTAGCAATTGTCTTACCAAACAAAATAGACTTTAAAATAAAGACTATTACAAGAGACAAAGAAGGACACTACATAATGATCAAGGGATATATGCAAAAAGAAGATATAACAATTGTAAATATTTATGCACCCAACATAGGAGCACCTCAATACAGAAGGCAAATGCTAACAGCCATAAAAGGAGAAATCAGCACTAACACAGTCATAGTAGGGGACTTTAACACCTCAATTTCACCAAGGGACAGATCATCCAAAATGAAAATAAATAAGGAAACACATGCTTTAAATGATACATTAAACAAGATGGACTTAATTGATATTTATAGGACATTCCACCCAAAAACAACAGAATATACTTTCTTCTCAAGTGCTCATGGAACATTCTCCAGGATAGATCATATCTTGGGTCACAAATCAAGCCTTGGGAAATTTAAGAAAATTGAAATCGTATCAAGTATCTTTTCTGACCACAACGCTATGAGACTAGATATCAATTACAGGATGAAATCTGTAAAAAATACAAACACATGGAGGCTAAACAATACACTACTTAATAACCAAGAAATCACTGAAAAAATCAAAGAGTAAATAAAAAAATACCTAGAAACAAATGACATTGAAAACACGACGACCCAAAACCTATGGGATGCAGCAAAAGCAGTTCTAAGAGGGAAGTTTATAGCAATACAATCCTACCTCAAGAAACAACAAACATCTCAAATAAACAACCTAACCTTACACCTAAAGCAATTAGAGAAAGAAGAACAAAAAAAACCCAAAGTTAGCAGAAGGAAAGAAATCATAAAGAGCAGATCAGAAATAAATGACAAAGAACTGAAGAAAACAATAGCAAAGATCAATACAACTAAAAGCTGGTTCTTTGAGAAGAGAAAGAAAATTGATAAACCATTAGGCAGGCTCATCAAGAAAAAAAGGGAGAAGACTCAAATCAATAGAATTAGAAATGAAAAAGAAGTATCAACTGACACTGCAGAGATACAAAGGATCATGAGAGATTACTACAAGAAACTATATGCCAATAAAATGGACAACCTGGAAGAAACGGACAAATTCTTCGAAAAGTACAACCTTCCAAGACTGAACCAGGCAGAAGGAGAAGATATGAACAGACCAAACACAAGTAATAAAATTGAAACTGTGATTAAAAATCTTCCAACAAACAAAAACCCAGGACCAGATGGCTTCACAGGTGAATTCTATCAAACATTTAGAGAAGAGCTAACACCTACCCTTCTCAAACTCTGCCAAAATATAGCAGAGGGAGGAACACTCCCAAACTCATTCTATGAGGCCACCATCACCCTAACCAGACAAAGACCACAAAAACCAGACAAAGACGTCACAAAGAAAGAAAACTACAGGCCAATATCACTGATGAACATAGATGCAAACATCCTCAACAAAATACTAGCAAACAGAATCCAACAACACATTAAAAGGCTCATACACCATGATCAAGTGGGGTTTATCCCAGGAATGCAAGAATTCTTCAATACATGCAAATCAAGCAATGTGATACACCATATTAACAAACTGAAAGATAAAAACTATATGATAATCTCAATAGATGCAGAGAAAGCTTTTGACAAAATTCAACACCCATTTATGATAGAAACTTTCCAGAAATTGGGCATAGAGGGAACCTACCTCAACATAATAAAGGTCCTATACAGCAAACCCACAGCCAACATTGTTCTCAATGGTGAAAAACTGAAACCATTTCCTCTAAGATCAGGAACAAGACAACGTTGCCCATTCTCACCACTACTATCCAACATTGTTTTGGAGGTTTTAGCCACAGCAATCAGAGAAGAAAAAGATATAAAAGGAATCCAAGTTGGAAAAGGAGTAAAACTGTCACTGTTTGCAGATGACATGATACTATACATAGAGAATCCTAAAGGTGCTACCAGAAAACTACTAGAGCTAATCAATGAACTTGGTAAAGTAGCAGGATGCAAAATTAATGCACAGAAATCTCTTGCATTCCTATACACTAACAATGAAAAATCTGAAAGAGAACTTAAGGAAAAAATCCCATTTACCATTGCAACAAAAAGAATAAAATACCTAGGAATAAACCTTCATAAGGAGACCAAAGACCTGTATGCAGAAAACTATAGCACACTGATGAAAGAAATTAAAGATGATACCAACAGATGGAGAGATATACCATGCTCTTGGATTGGAAGAATCAACATTGTGAAAATGACTATACTACCCAAAGCAATCTACAGATTCAGTGCAATCCCTATCAAACTACCAATGGCATTTTTCACAGAACTAGAAAAAAATTTCTCAGTTTGTATGGAAACACAAAAGACCCCAAATAGCCAAAGCAAACTTGAGAAAGAAAAACGGAGCTGGAGGAATCAGGCTCCCTGACTTCAGACTATACTACAAAGCTACAGTAATCAAGACAGTATGGTACTGGCACAAAAACAGAAATATAGATCAGTGGAACAGGATAGAAAACCCAGAGATAAACCCATGCAGATATGGTCACCATATCTTTGACAAAGGAGGCAAGAATACACAATGGAGAAAAGACAGCCTTTTTAATAACTGGTGCTGGGAAAATTGAACAGCTACATGTAAAAGAATGAAATTAGAACACTCCGTAACACCATACACAAAAATAAAGTCAAAATGGATTAAAGACCTAAATGTAAGGCCAGACACTATCAAACTCTTAGAGGAAAACATAGGCAGAACACTCTATGACATACATCACAGCAAGATTCTTTTTGACCCAGCTCCCAGAGAAATGGAAATAAGAACACAAATAAACAAATGGGACCTAATGAAACTTAAAAGCTTTTGCACAGCAAAGGAAACCATAAACAAGACCAAAAAACAACCCTCAGAATGGGAGAAAATATTTGCAAATGAAGCAACTGACAAAGGATTAATCTCCAAAATGTACAAGCAGCTCATGATGCAGCTCAATATCAAAAAAAAACACAACCCAATCCAAAAATGGGCAGAAGACCTAAATAGACATTTCTCCAAAGAAGACATACAGATGGCCAAGAAGCACATGAAAAGCTGCTCAACATCACTAACTATTAGAGAAATGCAAATCAAAACTACAATGAGGTATCACCTCACACCAGTTAGAATGGGCATCATCAGAAAATCTACAAACAACAAATGCTGGAGAGGGTGTGGAGAAGAGTGAACCCTCTTGCACTGTTGGTGGGAACGTAAATTGTTACAGCCACTATGGAGGACAGTATGGAGGTTCCTTACAAAACTAAAAATAGAACTACCATACAACCCAGCAATCCCACTACTGGGCATATACCCTGAGAAAACCTTAATTCAAAGAGTCATGTACCACAGTGTTCATTGCAGCTCTATTTACAATAGCCAGGACATGAAAGCAACCTAAGTGTCCAACGACAGATGAATGGATAAAGAAAATGTGGCACATATATACAATAGAATGTTACTGGGTCATAAAAAGAAACGAAACTGAGTTATTTGTAGTGAGGTGGATGGACCTAGAGTCTGCCATACAGAGTGAAGTAAGGCAGAAAGAGAAAAAGAAATACCGTGTGCTAATGCATATATATGGAATCTAAAAAAAATGGTACTAATGAAACTAGTGGCAGGGTTAGTAAAGACCCAGATGTAGAGAACGGACTTGAGGACATGGGGGGGAATGGGAAGCTGGGACGAAGTGAGAGAGTAGCATTGACATATATACACTACCAGATGTAAAATAGATAGCTAGTGTGAAGCAGCTGCATAGCACATGGAGATCAGTTCGGTGCTTTTCAAGGACCTAGAGGGGTGGGATAGGGAGGGTGGGAGGGAGACGCAAGAGGGAGGGGATATGGGATTATATGTATACATATAACTGATTTACTTTGTTATACAGCAGAAATAATACAACATTGTAAAGCAATTATACTCCAATAAAGATATTTTAAAAAACAAAAGAAAGAAAGAAAGAAACAGCAAAGAAGCCAATGTGGCTGCAGCAGACTGTTAAGGTCAAGGTTACCAGATGATGCTGAAAAGGAAGGCAGGGCCAGCCCATGTAGGGCCTTGTGAACTGTGGTAGGGATTAAACGATTTTGAGCAGGAAAAGTGGCCTAACTCAATTTACATCAAGACTTTGAGAAGTCCCACCTTAAAGAAATCTGCTTAGAATTTTTAATCCAGTAGTTCCCAAGCACATTTGATTGCTGAAGACTTTTATCCCTATAGAATACATTTTAACATCTTGCATAATAGTATCCCATAGGACACCAGTTTAGGAAACACTTGAGATAAATCTGTGAGTGAAATAGCCATTTTGCAGTATTACGAATGTTTGAGGATGTACGGAGAATAGAGATATATAGATGAATACAGGCAGACAGATGATGTGGACAAATACAGACATTTTTGCTCTAGTTTTAGACAGGATACTGAGTAGGTCATAGAGTTGGGAGGAAGGAGGTTAGAGTTCTTGTATTCTTACAAAATAACCATATTTTCTTTTCTCAAACACTGAAACTGTTATCAGGAGGACTTCTATTTTACCTGTCTTCTCTCAAACCTTTGCTCATAGAGGGTTCTGAAGGAAAAGCAGTTGAACCTAGAGCAATGTTTGTGTGGTTTGCTTTAAGAAATAAATCAGTAATGCCCATCATTTCTTACAATATGCATCTTTCAGGATAGGAAAGGAGAGGTAGAGGAGTGAGTAAGAAGAGACAGCTGAGTAGTAGGTAAGAGAAAGGGGATGTTCAAGTTGAATCTGTGGGGCTCACAACATGATGGATGCCAGGGTTTTTGCACAAGCAATGTCATTTCCTCCTTGTCATTCGAAGGATGATAATAAGGTGAACTTGAAGGAAGAATGAGGAAGTGATGAGAGACAGTCTAGTTAAGTGGTTAAAAGCATGCTCTTTAAAATCAGGCTCGGTTTCCAGACCAAGCTCTGCCAGTTACTAGCTATGTTTCTTTGGACAAGTTATTTAACCTCTCTGAGACTTGGCTTCCTCATCTATAAAATGAAGATGATAATTGTATCTAGCTCATAAGAATGTTGAAGGTATTAAATGAGATTATATATGTAAAGAGCTGAGTGCAGTGCCTGTTATAGTATATATTATAAGATGTTCCTCTTGTCAAATTTATTAATGTCTAGGCCTTTCGGAGAGAGGAGACTGGAAATGCAGTTCAATATTATCTGATGGAAGTTTCTGTAATAATGGAAATATCCCTTATCTGAACTGTAATAGCTTAGCCACTAGCCACATGGGACCATCGAGCATTTGAAATTTTTCTAGTGCAACTGAGGAACTAAAATATTAGTTCCATTTAATTTAAGTTAATTAAAATTTAAATTTAATTAGCCATGTGTATCTACTGGCTACCATATTGGACAGTGCTGCTCTAGGTGCTCAGAATTCTGAGACTGATGGAAAGAGATAATATTTGAAACAACTCTGGATTTGGAAGGGGAAGAAGTAAAGAGAAAGAAAAAGAGGGTAGATTGTAAAGGGGAGACAAAGCAAAGGAATGAAGCTTCCAAAAGAATTAAGATGCAAATATAAGAAATGCCATTCTTGGTTCTATCATCCAGTCAAATAGTAACTTTATAAGATGTCACCTATGGCATCCCTTTAAGCAAATGAGGACTAGGCCCACTACATATATAGCTTTTCCTTGGATCTAGAATTCAATTTTTTTTTCTCAGCCCTTCTTGACCCTTTTTCTATTTTCAGCCTGCCTCATTTCCTAAGGCAATGGGTTCCATATGTTTACCACCTGGTGGATAAAGTGGTATTTCTACTTTATTGCTTTCAAGCTACCTCCTCTAGCTCCAAGTAATAGTACTTGTCTTTGATGAGTTCCAAGTGCTTTAAAGATATCCCCAGAGAACCCAACAACAAGTGAACATGTCGATTCTTCCCCTGAGAGTCTTGGCTAATATAACTGCATTTGGTCCTCAGGGCACTCAGGGTCAGATGGGGCACTCTGAAGTGTCCTAGCCTGCCTTAGCACTTGAGACTCCTCTGATTACAGTTTTCTGTTGGGTAAAATCTTTGCTTTTAGAAACCCATTAAAATGCAAGTATGTCATACTTGAAGACAAAAACAACCACTTAATACCTTTGACTTACTTTTTTTCCACATTGAATTCTAAGGACCTGGAACTACGTGAGTTTGGATTTGGAAAGAGCGTATGAGGAAAGGCCCTGATCATGAAGGGTCTGCTGCCTAGCACGGAGTATCACAGAAGAATAAGTACAAAAGTCCTGTGCACCAGTACAGGAAACAAAAAGAGACAACTGAAGAAGGGCATCAAATAACACCAAGGTCAACAAAATTTAAGGCTTTACCTCCTCCACAATGGGACTCTTTTTGTTACTTCACTGTTTCACAACAGTGAACCAAGTTACAGGGTTCAGAAGCCACAAGGCGAAGCTGTTCCAACGCCCTTCACAAACAACTGATCGAAATGATTCACTGGTGATAAACAGTAAAAAAGTAGTGTTTCATTGGACTGATCATCTTCCTGAGAATTTTATTTGGCCTTTGAGTATTCTCCAGTCAATCTTCTTTATGTGGAGATTTTAATTGACTCCAGGAAGCCCTCAGTTTGGCCTTTTTTAACTCCATTCTCGCTGAATCTGTCAGTAAAATAGCAATACATCATTTTGCCTCAGGCCTACATCTTGTTAATGACACTGGCCCAGTACAAACTGAGTTCAAAGATAATCAGTATTCAAGTAATGACACTGTTTATAGGACACTATGTTTTCCATTAAATTTAACAAACAGTTCTTGAGCGTCTACTATGTAGGGCTATGAGGGACATGAGCATAAGTTTTAAAAGAAATTCTTGTCTTTGAGAAGCATATGAGATGGAATATGATCTTCCTCTTCTCTAGGTCATTCAGTATTGATCACATTTTTATTTAGTATCTACTATGCCAAAAACTTTGTTAGGAATTGGGCAGTTAATGGAGAACTAGATAGATACATTCCCTGCCCTCAGGGAGCTTTGCATTCCACAGATATTTGTGATTTATTTTGGTGTGAGACTCAGCTCATCTTAGTTTACCTACCATGCAGGTCATTTATTTGAGTATTTGTCTTAAGTCTCCTTTAGGAAAGACAGCAAAGGTAGAGATGGTATTTAACATAGGGTTGGAGAGTTTTTTGAATGAAGAAAAGGTGTGATCAAATATGAACTCTCAGAAGCTTAATCTGTCATCCTGTATGTTGGATGGCTAGGAGATGAGAAAGACAGAAAGTAGGGAGAAATGTTAGGTTTCTGTAAAGTCCAAACAAAAGACAATGAGGGCCTTTATTAGGAGAGTGTCAATGGAGTGTTTTAGGTTGGAGAAATTGAACAGGATGCCAAAGTTGGGGTGGAAGAAAGAATTAATCATATTTTGCACATTAGTTAGAGATTAAAGATTCGTAAACAAAATTTGTTTAAATTTCTGGGGGTTCTCTGGAGAGCTTATCATTTCAGAAAGGGCTCAGCAGTGTTAAAAAGAAACTGGGAGTTCATTTAATCTTTATTATTTATGGGTATGACTATGTTCAATTCAACACATGCTTACTGAGCATCATCTACTATGTCCTAAGCACCTTCCAAGGCACTGGGGATAAAACGGTAAAGGAAAGTAGGTGCGGTTCCTGCTGCTAAAAGCTTACAGTCTTTTGATGTAGATAATAATAAAATAACCATTAATTCAATATATACTTAATGAGTGTGTACTCTATTACAGACTCTAAGTGCTAAAAATACAACAATGAGCAAAACAGACAAAAATCTCTACCCTCATGGAGCATATATTACAGTAGAGGAGACTGACCCTTCAAAAGTAAACAAATAAGATTATTTCAGATAATGATAATTGCTATTAAAAATGTAACTAGGTAATAGGATATAGTGGCAGAGGTGATGAGGTTTACTTTAGATAGGGTGGCCAGAGAAGGGCTCTTTGAGGAGGGAGCAAATCATACAAAATATCCAGGGGAAGAGCATTCTAGGTAGAAGGAAGAGCAAGTATTAAGGTTCTCAGAAGGAAAATAACGTGGCAGGTGCAAGGGTCAGAAACAAAGCCAATGTGGCTGGAGTAGAATGAGCAAAAGGAAGAGAGGTAGGAAGGGGCAGGCTTATGGAGGGTTCTATAGGTCATGGTAAGGAGGTTGGTTTCACCCTGAGTATCTCAAGGGTTTTAAGAAGTAAGCAACGTGATTTAGTTTACAGTTTTAAAAGGATCGCTCTGGCTGCTGTGCTGAGAATAGACTTTAGAGGGGCAGGAGTAGAAGCAGGGAGACCTATTAGCAGACTATAAATACACATGTATATCTGTACCTCTTCTATCTTTTTATGGCAAAACAATGTTTCTCCCTTATTAAAAAAGAGCACCCATAATATATTTCCCCATCGCTCATCATTTTTTGTTCCAATGCAGAGCAATAAAACAAATCCTTCAAAGTAAATGGTAAGAAATTATATCAAATTTTGGCTATTTAGGCAATTCACTCATTCATTCAACATATATTTATTGAGTGGCTACTCAGTGCCATGCACTCTGCTAGACCCTGGGGACACAAATTCGAACAAAACAGAAATAATAGCTTCCTTCATGGAGTTTTTGATCTTGTGTGGGAGATGTATATCTATGAGATAATTATACACAGTCATAATCACAAACCATGATAAGTGCTATGAAGGGAAATAGGCTGCTCTGCAAGACATCTATTATATGAATTGTTTGCAGTGAGCGTGTGGTCATCTGCATTGCCATTTAAGACTAGGACACACGTGAAAGCGGAAAACCTATTTAGGCAAGACATTAATTCAGATTTTTTAATCTATCATTAGACATGCACTGCCAAGCTTTAATTATAACTGCACTCCTAATATCAGGAAAAGAATGAAGTGTAACTGACTATATTAAAATAAGGGAGTAGCCCCCAAAAGGAACTACAACAATGCCATAGAGAGCCTCCTCAGCACATAGCCCAGGACTGGAGCGCTCTGCAGGAGAACACTGATCAAGCAAGGACTCTGCCCTAAAGAAGCTACAGCGTTATGTCCTCCAAGAGGCCTTTCCTGATTGTCCCTACCATTCCAAGTCCTGGTAAGACACCCTTCTCTAGCGTCCAATAGCACCTGCTCTTTATGACTCCGTGACTCTAGACTCTATGGCCATTGTTTTTTCACTTGTCTTTCTTCCCTGACTAGACAATGAATACCATAAAGCCAGTGGCATTGGTCAACTTGTTCACTGAGGTGTCCCCACATTTCAAATAAAAATGGCACATAATGGGTGTTCCATAAATGATGGATTAACAAGGTAAACAATACAAGGTAAAAAGTAATAAACATCATGAGTGACATATAGATAAGTTGCTACGGACATTCACTGGAGGGAGTGGGCACTTCTAACCAAGATGAATTAGAGAAGGGTTGGTAGAGGATGATTTTTGTGCCGGTCTATGAAGATCAAACAAGATTGGATGTGGGCATGAGGGAAGACATACCATGGGAAGTGAACAGTGTGAACAAAGGCATGGAAATGGAAAAATTCCATTTAAAAATTGTTAAACTAAAAGGTTAAACAAAGAGAACATGAGTGGAAGTGGTGGGAGGTGATACTGGAAAGGTAGGTTAAGGGCTGAAGTGTGAAGGGCCTTGCTTGTCAGACTCAGGGGTTTGATCATCTGACATCTGGTCCGATCCACTACAACAC
This sequence comes from Eschrichtius robustus, assembly GCF_028021215.1. Classification (NCBI taxonomy): domain Eukaryota; kingdom Metazoa; phylum Chordata; class Mammalia; order Artiodactyla; family Eschrichtiidae; genus Eschrichtius; species Eschrichtius robustus. Next base: position 108,205,463 of record NC_090845.1, read on the forward strand.
TCAGGATTTGAAATCAGAAGATAGGGACTCTGGTTCTAGCTCTGCCATTTGTCAGCTATGTAACTTAAGGAAAACTATTAAACTCTGATGGTCTGAGACTGTGAATCATTGATATAATATACAAAATGGGAAATACAGCAAGGAAAAGGAGGAAGATAGTGAGTTCATTTTTATATCTGTCAAATTTGAGGGTACCATATGATATCCAAGTGGAGATGTCCAGTGAAGAGTAGAGATATCTGGGGATTTAAAACAAGTAGAGGGAGGTTAGAAATATTGATTTAGTAGTCATAAAAACAGAACTGATAGTTGAACTCAAGATTTTTAAACAAAGGGAAATAGCAATCAAAGTCAATATCTGAAAAAGAATTTTGTTCAAAAATGCTTTTGATCAATTTAGATTCATTTCAAAAAATATATTTGAAGAGCAAAAAATCTCAGACTATCCTTTTACTATTAGCCTTCTGCTGTTGTATACTCTCGTAGCCATGGAGATAACAGCTCCCTAAACCATCTCCAGACATACACAACCTTTTAGGCCTGGCAAACCTATATTTCCTCTCATCACAGAAGCCGAACATCTCTAATGAGAGAAGTTACCAGATTATATATAACATTGTTCTTCTCACTGTCATCTGAAGCTCATCCATGCTTTTTGAATCCCATTACAAATTATTTTAGTCTCAAAAAAACTTCTTTAAAATACTCTCAGAAAGTAGCAATGTTCTCCCCATAACTCCATTTATATCAGGGAGTTCATCTTATCAGAAGTAGCTGAATAAAGGGACACTCAACCCCCTTCCTTCACGCTATGCTTTAAACTCTCAGGAAGACCATGGCATATAAGTTTAAAGTGTCGCCTTCAAGTCACCTAGTCTATCTCTGCTCCTGGGGGTGGGCAGGTAGGTGCTAAATAATACCTTGCAGACACCATGTGAACCTCAGCCCCATGTAACTGGGATCCTGATTCCCTGTTGAACAATTGCCAACTTTTTTTACTTAGGGACTGAATTTTGTCTCTGTACTTTCAGCTACAGCCTGGAGACATGCTTCAAACCTGAAAGATGCTTCAAACTAGAACCCTGCCTCCTGACTCTAGGTGTCACTAACTCCTGTACTATTGTCAAGTTCCACCAATGAGATCACCCTTAGGTATTTCTGCTGACCACCAATGGAGCCAAATTCCACTGCACCAGATCACTTTGGACCTTGGGTCCCCTCCCAGAGTGCAGTTCTACAGGTGGGTCATTCATCTTAGGCCTTGGCACTGCCACATCCCAAGCTTCTTCTGTTTCCCCACTAGTCTGAGATGCTGAAGTACCATGCACACCTAGCAACAGAGCCACTAGAAATTTGTCAACAAATGTGTGGACGACTCAGTGCAAATCCATTCCCCACTACTGGAAGAACAACATATGTGCCACCTGTATTTTCCACAGTTTATGAGGCTAAGCCAAAATGTATCTTAATTGAATAATCAGTGGTGGATCAGCAATACAGACTTCGTATAGGAGCCTACAATGAGAGACTTCACCCTTCACATACATACACAAGAACTTGGAAATGAGGGCAATAAAGATTGCCTTCAGAATTAATAAGAAAACACTTAATGAATTAGAATAATAATAGACAAAATCATTTTTAAGAAACTGAATTTTTACAGGCCAGTAGAATTAGACCTTAACCTGATTAACTTTTTTAATATAGAGGAATAATTTGTCCACAAGAAGGGGAATTGAACAGACAGAATAGGAAATATGATAATCGAACAAATTTGACCTTTGACAGTGCCCATCCAAACACTGTCCAGGGGATAAAATACCTTAGCCAAAGGATTTTGCATTCTGATTGCATTAGCAAGACTCTCCATCTCTGTTATGATAATGAATAGAGAAAGTTGAAATCAAGTATGCTATTCCCATTGACAAGATCTCCCTCTACTTGAGATATGTCAGTCTATCTTAGTTGTATGTCATTAAATATTCATTTCATCTAACTCACCTTGACCTGATTCAAAGGTCATCACTTCAGGTGACTTTAGGTGACTTGCTAAAGGTCTCACAATTTTTATTTGATTTCCCATATCCATTTGTGGGTCATAAAGACTTTATAGATTCCAGTTCCTGTAAAATTTCTCATTGTGATTTAATATGTTGGTACTGTGATTGTGATTTGGCTTCCCATGTAAATTGTCCTGAAGGCAGAGAATTTCTGGTCATGCCAAAACAAGAATTTTGGTCTGTAACAATCATGCTGTTCATCATTCATTAATACACTGACGTCCTAGTTTTATGCACTACTCTTGTGAGAATAGTTAGTATGTATCTGCCTCTGAGTGATGGATTCATTCTCAATATGCTGACAACACCAGATGTTCAAGCAAACAGGCTGATGGCTAGGTCTCAGACCAAAGTACAAGACCCAGTTTACTAAATGCTACCCTGTGAGATATTTTGGGAGACAGTCAAATGGCATCACCCAGGCAAAGTACCAGCCATCTCCAATATCATTGTGCTTACTAGCAAATATTTTGTTGAGTCTCTATGATTGTTCATATTATAATTTTCCATAGTTTAAGTGCATGCATTGAGCACCATGTCAAGAGTCTTACATAAATTATTTCCAATATTTAAGTAACTATGTTATATAGATATTATTATAATTTTTCCAATTTACAGATGAAGAAACTGAGGCACAAAGAGGTCAAGTAATTTGTCTTTGGTCCCACAAAAAGTAAATGGTCAAGCTTGGATTTGATCCCTTGTCTCCAACTCTAAAATCCATACTCTTTCAGGACTGTTATAATTGTTTTATGTCATCAATGCTGCTTTTGATTTACTTACACATACACCAACTTATTTGCTCAAAAATCTGCTTTGCATCTTATTCCTTCCTTCTCAGTTCAATTTCCTTCTTCCTGAAGTATATCCTTTAGTAGTTCTTGCAGTGATAGTCTCTTAAAAGTAACCTCTAAGTTCCTGTTTATTTGAAAATGCCTTTGTTTTATTCACACTATTTTTATTAATTAGTATTAGAATTAGCTGCAAATAACAAAAAAGTGTAAACAAAATAGAAGCATATTTCTCTCTTACATTAATGTAGGACATTAAGGGCCAGTACGGTAACTCCATGATTATCAAAAACCCAGATACAAACCTACCTTGTTGTTCTGTAATTCTCAACTTCGGGCTTCTACCTCAGGATTCAAAATGTCTGTGGCAGCTCTAGCCATCACAGAGGATTTGACAGCCTTATCTCCCTGTCCTTACTCCTGCTGGCTGGAATTTGGATATGATGGTAGAATTTCTCACGTAGAACATCTCGCAGCAAATGCCAGCACCTCGTATTATTGTTTTTTGCCTTATATTTCTGGACTATGCAAAGGGTTTAAATTCAAATTCCAAGGCCACCTAAGGGCAAGCCCATGATTACAAATTCTCAGAAAAGACATTTTTCTCTGCCAAAACATTTTTATTTGCCTGAGACAAACAAACTCCCTTGACATCTTCTTCTGCTAAGGAGAAGAGTTTTCCTAGTACATGCTTTCACTGCACATAAAATACTTTAATAGACCTAGTTTTACATGGAGGTCTCAGTCTCAACTCTGACACTATGCATGGGTGTTAAAACACAGACCTTGGTTACCAATACCCAAACTTCCAACATACCCAGGGAAACCAGTGTTAACCCATGGATATCACTCTAGTTTACAGTTTCCTCTTTGTGTTTAACCCCTGGAAATGTATTTCTGTCTTGAAAACTCAACTACACCTTGAAAACTATGTTTGTTCTATTCATCAAAATGTAAACTCCACAAGGTCAGGAACTTGTGTCTGTTTGGTTCACTTCCACAGCACTTAGAACACTACCTGGTACATAGGAAAGGTGTTCAATAATATTTGGCAAGTGAGTAAGTTAATTTTAGCCAGCATTTCTGGTGTTTTGTAGCTAGGAGTGGGGTGAGAGTTTCCGGATTATCTAGTATATGATATTTCTAGAAATGGAAGTCAAATCCATGCCCCTTCCACTGTGCTGTGCTATCGTTTATATTTACAGTTACAGTGAGATTTTCAGAGTGTGTTTCCAAAGTCAACATATGACAACTATAGCCAGAGGGAAATAATCTTCTTCAGGCTCATCTTAACCATCACATTCTATTAAGAAATTAGATTCTCCAATTGCATAGGTAGAGTGCAACCAGATTTTGCCTATAGGTAAATTCTAATTCAGCACCAGCTGCGAACCAAGACCTTGCCAGAAGTTTCCTTAGAAAGTTCTCTAGATACAACTCTCTGTCATCAACAAAGCTTCATATGTTACCCATGAGTGATAATAGATCTAACTACTGAACACTCACTACGTGCCACGTACTCCTGCAAATGCTTTACATTTACTAACTCATTTACAGAAGTAGAAACTGAGGCACAAAGAGGTTAAGTAACTTGCAAAGGCAACACAGGAAATGGCAGAGCCAGGGTTTCCCCAGGCATATTGGCTCCAAAGTACATGAGCTTACCAATTACGCTATGCAGCCCCATGTTTACTTGCATTATCTAGTCTCATCCCCTATCCCATTCTAACAGGAATTTTAACACTCAATGGTAAAATATAATTATAGGGTGAAATCCCTTTATTCTTTTTTCATGAAGCCAGAAGTTACAGTCTATAGTATCATCTTTCACCAGCATTGCCACAATAGGGTTTGTCAGAGCAACTGAGGAGGTGTAAACAATGGCTAAAGTACACTTTTTTGCCTTCCAGCATATAGAATGACTCAGATTTCTATTGAGTGAAGGAGAAGTAAGGGAAAAGTATCATATTAACTCTTCAAAATTGGGAGGGAAGGTGCAGCGTGAATACATATATAGTATCTATCACTCAAATGCCTCACTCAAAAAAAAAAAAAAAAGGAAAATCTGTTTTTTTAATATAAGACTCTTTTTGGGTTCTTCAGTCAGGAAAATGATTTAGTCTGATACCCATCAATGAATATATTAGACTGGCTTCAACTAGCAGCTGCAGAGGAAGATTTAGAGAACAGTTAGTTTAAAGTTGGAAAATCACTAAAATATCCAGGCAACGTATCAACCTTGCTCTGAGTTTACTAAACCCAATAAACGGAACTGTTTAAAGACATTCAGAATGATGCATGAATAATGCAAATCGATTCAACTTTATTACTTTTTCCGTACTGTTTTCTTAATGGCCCAACTTTCAGCTGCACATTCACACCACTATATGAGGGTGCATTTCAGCAGTTAATTCTATAGTAATTACAGATATTAAGGATTCAGCACACTGAGGAAATATCTCAATGAGAGACGGGCTGCCTGAGACACAATTAGAAGGTACCATATATAAACACTGGTCCCATTTTGCAGAAGAAACGGACAATCAGTGAAATAAGACAGAGATATTGGCTGCAGAGAAAAGGAAAATGCTAATATCAAGAAAAACTTGCTATGTTCCAGGCACTGGATATGAATTTTATTATATAGATTTATTGTAGCTAATAGACACAAAAACCCTGGGGTGTAGTTATTATTGCTATTCCCATTTTATAGGTGAGGAAACTGAGATACAGAATGGTAAAGTGACTTTCTTAAGGTCATAGGATTAATAAGTGCTAAAACTGATGCTTGAACTCAACCTATACTCCAGAGTATGCTCTTAGCCACTCTCCTATACTGCCTCATATAGCAAAAGAAGTAAATATTAAAAAATAATTCACCAAAATTTTATGAAGTGCCTGCTATGTGTCTCCCACTGTGATAAGCACTGAGAGTGTAAGCAGCAGCATAGAATTGAGGAGAATGGGTGCAAATGGTTTCCAGATAATCTTGGAGATTAGAAAGGCTGCAAGATGTTCTCAATACAAGTTTCTAAAAAAGTCATAGAAAAATTGGAAAATGACATTTATTGTATCATAAAGTCAGCCCTCCTTGGGCTCTGCTCCAGCAGCAAGACGTCATCTCAAAGTCTGTCAACATGGCATGCAATGAACGCAGCCCAAAAAAGAATATCTGGACAGGTTCTAAAATCCTTAAGATTCCCATGGAGGTTCTCATGTTTGAGAAGCATTTCAGACCATGTATTCAAGAGGTGGTCATGTTCATTTTAGTTTCATCAATGTTGTCCCATTTGGAATCACTCAATCCATAAGTATGTATGAGTCTCTACCATTGTATCAGACATTATGAGTAGAATAATGTATAAGACACAGTGCTTAGCAACAAAGAATCTACACTCTAGTGAATAGACAATGAACTCCCATGAAACAATTACTAGAAAAGACATTCATGATAAAATGCTCACTTATTCAGTACAAACAAATGCTTAAGGGAGTGAAACTGAGTTGAATTGTTCAGAGAAGGCTTCATGGAGACTAAGACTCTAGCAAGGCCTTGAAGGACTGAGGACTTGAAGTAATGGGAGAGGAGAGGAACAAGGCCACTCCTAGTCTGAAGGAACAGTCTGACATAGGCCTTATGCGGCAGTGGCATGATACAGGGACCTGAACAGAAACTAGAGCCATGCCAGATAAGGACCCCAGATCAACCAATGCAATCTGAGAAGTAAATGTGTTAACTAAAGGTATTAATCAAACTAGAGAGCCCAGAAGCCAAAGACCAGAGATGGAGGCAAGTATTGGGAACCAGAGAGTGCCAACAGCTACCAGGACCCAGGCTATGTATTCCGTGGCCAGACTTACCTAGGTTTGAATTCTACTTTGCCACATACTATCTAGGTCAGCTTATATAACTCTTCTGAGTCGACTTTCTCGTCAGTGGAATGGGGATAACAATACCTACCACATGGTGTGTTATTGGGGAATTAAGTGAGACCGTATATATGAAAGAGTTTTAATACTGTAAAGTTCTGTATGAGTGTCAGTTGTTATTAGCTACTGTTATATGTATAGCTGTTGTTATATGTAGATAGGACCAAAATTTTGGGGATCTTCTAGTCAGGAAAGTTGACAATGATTCTCAATATAAGATGTGGGCAACTGCCTGTAGGAGTGAATTAGAATTTCTGGGGGCTTGTTGTTTGTTTGTTCATTTGCTCTTTCTCCTTTAGAATCTGATAAATTCCTTTCCCCCAATAAATGTCCAGATGATGATCACTACAATAGGGAACCACTTTACTGATAAGCTGATAGGAGCCTGTCATATCCCCAGTATGTTGAGACAGTAAAAAGGTTAAAATCCCATTGATCTAGGAACTTATTTCAGTATTTTGAGTATGAGGTGATAAATGGTAGCAGTAGCAACGGAAAGAAAGGAACAAGTTTGAAAGATATTGTGAGAGAAGATGAAAAAAATAGATAGGAAACATTTTGGAGTACTAAATACATGATATTTTACTGTTGAGCAAAATGAGCAAGTAAGAAGCAGAGGCAGAATTTGAACCTAGTTCTGACTGACTCCAAAGAAAGAGAGAACTCTTTCCTCAGGTCAGATGGGAAGGAAAAAAGGAGAATGAACAATGGCCTTTAGGGTATTTTAAACTGAAAGACTGAAGAGAACAGAAATCGACAAGCTTAGAAGATAATCGTATCTACACGAGAATGCTGTATAAGTTCTGAATTATATGACATCAGAATCTTAGTATTTAGAAAACAGTTTACTCTTAAATTTCAGTATTCTCAGCAATTGTCTCCTAAGTCAGCCACTTCCTGATTCACTCTGTGATGTACATACCATGTTTTTGCCCTTTCAGTCCCCATCAATAGTGCTTAGGGGTGATTGATTAGTAGCAAAGTTAACTCTGTGCTAAGTCAGGCATGTCCTTTTTAACTGAAGGTGCACATTTGGGGGACAACCAGATAGGGCAAAAGGTGCCATCTCAAATCCTTGAGAACCTACCATATAGGCAACCAACAGAATTATCAATCCATACTGAATGAACTAAATGCATAATGTCTGAATACTCGGTTTATAATGCATATGAGTTTTGCAGCACATTATTTGATTTTATTTGGTTTGATAGTTTTGAGTCAAGTTCAGATAAAGGTATGAAGGGCATCTTGTTGTTGTTCCTCTAGTTGGAATTTTTTAATTGATAATTCTTCACTTTTATTTTGTTTTACTTTCTGCCCCTGGTTCATTAAACAGGGAAAGAAAGGTAAAACAGAATTAAGATTCAATTTATTCACTAGGATACAACAAGTATCCCAAATCAACAGAGCCAAACTAAAGGAGATTCTGATGTACAGTTGACCCTTGAACAACATGGGTTTAAACTGCATGGGTCTACTTATATATGGATTTTTCTCAATAAATACTACAGTACTACATGATCTACTATTGGCTGAATCCATGGATGGAGAACTGTGGATATGGTAGAATCACAGTTATAGAGGAACCATGTATGGGAAGGCCAACTATAAGTTACATGCAGATTTTCGACTGCTCAGAGGGTCGGTGCTCCTAACTCCCTTGTTGCTCAAGGGTCAACTGTATATTAAAAAAATCAAGTGAACAAAGGCAAACTGAAAGGAGACTTTCCAGAGATTCACACACACACACACACACACACAAAAGAATGGAAGTCTATGTTGACCACAATGTCAATATGAGCCCAAATTATGGCATGACTGGTAAAAAGCCCAAAGAAATCTTGGGTTTATTTACTCAAAAATATTCATTGTGCACCTACCATGTATTGGGCACTGTATCCTGAGTATGGGTAATAAGGAAGTACATCATCAGGAAAGAATTTTAAAAGAATAATAAGACTGACTTTAGTAGTTCTTTTTTATTATTAATATGAGCTAGCAATTCTAATAATTTAGAATTATTTAATTCTAAATAATTTCTCTTCCTGCATGGGAGAATCACTTCTACCAATCTTCCTCCTGCTTCCAACCCTGGGTACACTTCTGGAATCCAGATTTGTGTGACTGTAAAATTCATGTTTCTTCCATTAGAGCTGTATCTTTCAAATTTTTTGACCACAAGCCTCAGTAAGAAATATATTTTACATATGACCCAGTATAAACACACACACACACACACACACACAGACTATGATCACATAACTGACATAAAAATTTCATAAAATAATACCATTACTGTGGGCAATGCACTCTAATATTTTCTACTCTATTCTGTTTCAAAAGAAAAAGAAGGAGAGAGAGAGAAAGAAAGGAAGAAAAGAAAGGAAGAAAGAAAGAGAGAGAGAGAAAGAAAAAGAAAGAAAGAAAGAAAGAAAGAAAGAAAGAAAGAAAGAAAGAAAGAAAGAAAGAAAGAAAGAAAGAAAGAAAGAAAGAAAGAAAGAAAGAAAGAAAAAGGGAAAGGGGAAAAAAAGTGAATCTTTTCCTACTAAATTTCACAACTCATTATGTGACCCACAGTTTGAAAAATAAGGCACTATAGTGTAGTATACTGTTCTTCCTTCCAGATACAGGTGGACAGAATGCAGGATGGCAGGGAGATATCAGCCTGGGTTTAAGCATTAACCATAGGAATTCTCAAAGTACAAAACTGCAGGACTGAATTTGCACACTCTGCCTCTGAATTGTTTCTTGATTATATTATGCTTCAAATAGCTTTTATTTACCTAACCCCAAAACCTTGGGGAAAAAAGTTGGTGTTTTTGTTTTGGTTTGGTTTTTTGCAGCCTACCTATAGTATTCAAGTTATATTCTGACACAATTCTGGTCTGTTGTGACATGGTTAGCTTTTGAGGGAGAAGCAAAAATCTTAATTTGCTTTTCTTTGAGGAAGAAAAAAATCTTTGAAATTTATTCAGGGCAGGAGCCAGGCAATGGGGAAAGAATTTATACTGTAATCCTCAAAGGAGTAGAACATGAATTGAATTAGTGTTTCTTCAGGATATGGGATTCTTTTCTTATGAATAAAATCTTTTGAGATCAGGTAGGAAGTTGTAACCATTTTTCTCTTTTATTACTTTTTCTGATACGTTGCTTTGAATATTTGGTTTTATACTGGCAGTGAGGGATGACCAACAAACCAGCCTGACTGTGTAATACCATTTTCCTGAGTTGATTCTATTCAGCAGGGTCTTTTCTAGTATGGACAGCTGAAGGAAACAGATCATGGTAGTTTCAAGAAACTAACAAGTTTAGTGTGATCTGGTTCTTTCATTTAGTTCATCATGTAATAGTTAGTAATAATCCCTACTAAAGAGTTTTGTAATAGCCATTTAGTTCAATCATGTAACAGTTTCCCTTGACCATCTTAGAGGTTCATAGGCCCCCTTATTCATGTGCTACCTATGTCCATGGTCTCTCATTAAGTAGAGCTGAAAAATGTAGCCCATACTAAGTGTGTTTCTTTATGAAACTATGAGATTGATTGGTTAATTCAGACAAAATGATCAAATAATTCAAAATGAATCAAAATGAAGGATGGATTAAACTTAACCAGGGCTGGATAAAACTTGGGTGTAGATTGACAAACCATTGTGACTTCTTTGCTTGATTTGCAGTCATGTCAGTCAAAGATTACCTTTTTGTTCCCCCGGTGAAGTTTTGTTATATCTCTTAACTAGCTTATATAGCTCCTACCTAGGATACATTAATTCAAACTACTTCTTTGGCTGGTTTCAACTGTCTTGACCAGCTGAAGAAGGTTTGAGTTAGTTAATAAGAACTAAGATCAAGGGACTTCCCTGGTGGCGCAGTGGTTGAGAATCCACCTGCCAATGCAGGGGACATGGGTTCGAGTCCTGGTCCAGGAAGATCCCACGTGCCGCGCAGCAACTAAGCCCGTGTGCCAGAACTACTGAGCCTGCGCTCTAGAGCCCACAAGCCACAACTACTGAAGCCCGCACGCCTACAGCCTGTGCTCCGCAAGGAGAAGCCACCTCAGTGAGAAGCCCACGCACCACAATGAAGAGTAGCCCCCGCTCGCCGCAACTACAGAAAGCCCGCACGCAGCAACAAAGACCCAACGCAGCCAAAAATAAATAAATAAATAAATAAATAAATGATTAATTTAAAAAAAAAGAACTAAGATGAATAGTGGTTTGATTATAATGACTAGCTTGCCTGAACTACTTGGTTGTTGCACTACAACCAGTCAGCAATTTGACCAAATCAGTATTTGCCTAAGTTGATTAGTCTATTCAATCTGAAGTTGAAATAACTATGGCAGGTAGGAAAACCTGAAAAAAATATTTTTACTGAATTCTTCTAATTACACACAATCTTACCATTTTTCAGAAAAGAGTAAACTCTCTGTATTAGATAAGGTTCTCAAGAGAAACAGAACCAAACAGAAACCATGAACCAATAGGATTCTCAAGAGAAACAGAATATTGTAAAATTATATTTTATACACACACACACACACACACACACACACACACACACACACACACACACACTCATGCAGTTATGGAGGCTGAGAAATCCCAAGATCTACAGAGTCCTAGCTTTGGAAACTCATTCACGATGGGAGGGGCACACAGTAAAATTGTCCAAACCTCCTAAAACCATGGAACATTAGGGAAGCAGGAGGAGGTTGTTCCACTGGATCTATTTTCTGTTCTCTTTAATTAATCATTGTCCAAACACCAGCACTGTACAAGATGCAGCAAATCTTATCCAGAAGACCTACCACAAGTCAAAATTAATTGTTCTTTCTGCCTTTTTACTGGCCGGTTTAGAATGTTTTGCAGGTGGTCAAATGATATTAATTATCTGCAACAAAGGGGAGGATGTTCCTAAATGAACCTAAAGGTAGAACATAGCCTAATCGATTACGTAGCATGAATTCTCAGCAAGCACTAATAGTCTTTATAACTGCAGCAGCAGAGGCTGTGTAGGTAAGTGCAGCAATTAGTTTGTGCTTAGTGAGAGGGACCCCAGTATGCTGAGTGGAAAGTATTTGTATCTTTTTCATTCAAAAATGATTGAGAAGAAGAGCAAAAATTGGGATAGTGAATAGGGACAGAGTGACCACATTGAGCAATGCAATTCTCTGAATGCACTTCAAAATCATCTTGGAGACCACAGAGAGACTGTGGCAAAATATTGTAGTAGCACCTGTGGGTATCTACTGACCTCATGAAAAGCAAAAATCCATCAATAATTTACATTGGCAAAATCATCTGGGCAAGATCCTCCCTTAGTTGAGTACAGTGTCAGTGCCTGGTGAACGGTTAATTTGGAGAAGAGGAAACATCACCATTATATTGACAGAAGCCACCTCCTGTTTCCATCATGCTTTTGCTGCTAAGAAAAAACAGCCCTGATTTCCAGGAACAGGTCTGACACTTAGGCTTAAGTGTTGTTAGAACCTGGCCTGGTGCTCATGGCTAGGCCATGTTGTTCTCCTGCTGGGTATAAACAACCTCACAGAATGCCAAGATTAGACAAGGTCACTCTGTGACCACAGTAAAGAGAAAAAACTTCATAAATTTTATCTAAAAACAACCAAAAAAAGAGTATTTCCCAAATCACAAAATACTTAATATCTTTCTCTCCTGGCTAATATTAAGTGACCACTGCTTCTTTACCAATTACAGCTTTAGCCTCACTCTAATCTGTCCTCCCTGTAGATAAGATTTATTGAGATACCCACTGAAAGAACTGTCCCCACTTCCTGACAGCACCCACCAGAGAGAATCCTTGCTTCCTTGGACCCTCCCCCAAATCACCTAACCAAAGCCCAAATCCTATAATAAGTCCCTTCTAATGCTCTCTCACTGAGACACCCCCGTGGTTCTCCATGGTTTGTGTTCTCCCTACTTGCCAGGAGTATTAAACCCAACTTACTCCATTACAGGTGTGTTCCAGGCGATCTTTGGCTGAACAACATGACACTACCTTTAAAAAGAAGTGGGAAGCTCGGTGGGGGGCAAAGATTGGTAGGGTGGCTAAAGCAACAAACTCTGATCTCCCTATCTTTTGCTCTTCTCCCTTTGTAATTTCCAGTCAGTAAGAATCTACAAAAAAATGAAATTAATACCAAAACTATAATAAATGCTTTGTTTATTCTCACTTGGAGACTCCCAGCAGATAAGACCTCTTGGCAAACTTTCCAGCCATTAGTTTATAGACTGTACAAGTCAGTGTCCACTTTCCAGGGGACTTTGGCTATTTCAGCTGTTGTACTTACGTCAGTTACTCACTATATGCAGGAAGTCTATCCCAGTAAGTATCTTTTCACACAGTGGTTTCAAAGTTATGGTTTGTCTTCTGGTAAGATAGGCCAAAGAAACATTCCTTGGGTAATTTTCTCTAAATCATGCCATTTTTATCGAACTCCTACTACTTATAAAGTACAATTTTAGGTTCTGGAAACACAATGATAGATAAGACAGAGTTTTTGTCCTCATGCAGCTTACATTCTAGTTGGAGAAACAGAAAATAAACAAGTAAACAAATAATTCAAGTACCACCTCCTCATTTTTCTTGACAACCCAGATCAATTCAACTCTCCTTCCTCTGAACTCCTATATTAATGACTGTGTCACAAATTTTTGTGTTTGCTTATTCATTGTCTTAGAATTGTTGAAGGAACAAGTTATGTTTTTTGAAAAATAATAAGAGAAGTTTCCCTGATGCAGAGCTGCTAATTTTCAATATCATGTGGAAGAAGAAGTATACTTGTGATGAGTGATCTTAAGGAAAAGAACTTGGTGGCTACTCCAGGAAAGCAGAGTTGAGCCCTACACAAGCAACTACATTCTAAAAGTCAGCTGTCTGAATACCAAGTAGATGACCTCCAGAATTAATTAGATCCCTATTACTATTGAGTATTCAAACAGATATCAAGCAACCTCTTGACTGATACGGTTAAGGAGTATTCAAGCATCAGAATGTAGGTTGAATTAAATGCTTTTTAAGGTCCCTTAAGTTTCTAAGAATCAATGATTTGTGCATTGTTCTGTATGTATATAAGGCACCCCCCTATTACACTGGAAGCTAATTGTGAGCAAGAATCTTGCCTTTCTTATTATTATTTTATTCCCCAGATCCCTACTGTGTATAACACAGTTCTAGGTCTACAATGAGAGCATAATAATTACTTCCTCACTTTATTATCCCCACTAGAAGAAGGCCACTGCTAACTGGGCCACAACCCTCTGGGGATTTCCAGCAGTAGTGGGCAAGGTCTGAGTTGAAAATATTGTGCTGAAGACATTATGCCACACTCCTTTATTTTTTTTTTCTTTTAGGATTATATTCTTAAGGACCAAGTGTTCCAAGATAATAGGCCATGTGTTTTCAATGGTCTATGTTTTCACACTCATTGCCGTATTCACACAAGTTGCCAAGCTCTCCAAGTATTCCTATCTTAACTACCAACCGTAACCTTGAACCTGACAGTGGACAGCCTTATTATTCTTTTCTGTACCTCATTTTCACCATCCTATATTCATATTTTATCATTTCTCCTACTTATTCCATCAGAATAAATAAAGAGGCAGGCATGGTAGTTAGATTGATATTAACCCAAAGTGGCAGAGGACTACAGATGCACTAGGCTAGGTCCTCCTCTGGGCTGAGCAAGCAGACAAGTGTCTATCTACCTAGCTGATTGATGAGGTGACCATTAATTAGCAGCTTAAGGCTAACACCTGGGAAAAACCATGACCCGTGAACAAAGCTTGTGATTCATGATTCCCTCCTTTTAACTTTATTGCTATTATCTCACAGGAGACCACTGTTGTAAGCTCGTTAAGCACTGAAAGGCCATTTGAGAAGGTAGATTGAAGAGTCAGTTATGAAGGGAGATCTAAAACTTGCTTGAGAAACAAATTATGATTAACTGGATGCAAACCTGAAGTCAAACACAACAGTCAGGACACAATTAAATGCAGCTGTGTTCCTTTCCTTCTGCCTCAGAGCGTCAGCTACAATCACTCTCTTTCCCTCTTATTTCTCGACTTGTAATAAAATCTTGTTGGATGGGCATATCGGGAATTTGCAGAGTGGAGGGACTGTATGGTGTCTGGGTATACAGATGGTAATCATTTTTATTTATCTATGACCCTGAAGTCACACCTACCCCAAGATAACCACCAAAGAGACTATTAGCCTCTGTTCTGCCTTGAAATCTCAATGGCAATAAAGAGTGCCTTCCGACACTTGATCAGTCCTCAAAATGATCCTCTTGCACCGTGTTTTATCTAGCCTCATATTTTATCAGGGTTGATATTGCCTGGGAGTTCAATCCTTGAGTTGAATGACCCAAGGCAAGATTTCTTCCTGTTTCCAATTTGACTTGTTGAGAGTGACTCAAGCTATTCAACTGAAGCTGGGTAGCTTGGGATATTTTGTTAAGCGTTACTTTTTTGAACACCAAAGGCTATGTCTACATGTACAAATCAGGCTGACCAAGTTCAGAATGCTGACTGATTGATTTCAACTAACTGAAGTCAGTGACTGGAAAGGAGCAGAGGTAATTCTAATAAATGCCAAAAGTCAAATTTGACTGAATTGTTGAACCCATCAAACGCACGATTCAGGTGACTCATAGGCGAAGCTACTGTCTGCATTATTTCTTCCGTTTCAAGAAAAAAAATGCAGAAAGGAATAAACTGAGGTGATCTTAATACAGCATTAAACACAATATTGGGCATACTAAAGGCATTCAGTAAGTAACTGTTGACTGGGTAATCTGCCAGCATACCTTTTCAAAACAATAGCCTAACCTCTCACAGTCCCTCCAACTCCCATCCTAGCAGCTTTTGGAATTGGGAGGCTTAGTCATATTTCTAAGGATAGAACCAAAGTAAAATGGGTCTTTGCTGGCGAGGAGGTGGGGGGCAGTGTTTGTTTTTCTAGAAACATTTTATTTTCTCTGCCTAGGTTTAGCATTTCATAATGTCTGTACTTTTTTGTTAGCCTGTCTATTAGACTTCATGAAGAAGCAAATTAAAGGATCAAGAATTTTCTTTAGAGAAAAATCCCTATGGAACATAATAACAATATTTCACTTCAGCAGTGTCATAATTTACCGAGTCTTTAATAATGTAACTTTCGCAGAATGAAGAAAGGTCAGACTTCTATCCCTAAATCACCTTCATGATAATGGCAGTTTTTGTTCTTCCCCACCATTGTAAGATCAATCCTAGCCATCGAGAGGTCAATGTTTTCATTATTTAGTACTTGGATATGATTTAAATGCCTTTTCCCCTAAGTTTAGTGCTTTCTTCCAAATATCTCCCCAAACTTCAGATAACATAATTATGGAAGAAAAGAAATTTGGAGTGCATTTCCCTCAGTTTATCCCTCATTGCATGGTACATGAAAATAAGGTGAAACTGGTATTCTGTCTGTGCTCACAGGAGCTATGGTTAATGAATCTTAGATCCACTAAAAACAGTTCTTTAAAAAATCCCACCACACTTAAATATGTTCTACACTCAGAACATATTTAAACAAAAGTAAAAATGGGATTCAGAAATATGTGAAAATTGTTTAAAAGCAACCAGAAACAAGGGTGTCATCCGATAGCAGTAAACCTACACTCACTGTGGGTTAAATAAACTATATTTAATATGTCACACATGTATACTATCCACTCTAGGGAAGGAATCTATTTAAGCTGCTCTTGTTTATCACATCTCATCTCAAGACTAGCCTCAATGAAAAAGCTGAGTGGATGACTTCACATGTCAGTAGTTTTCAAACTTGTGGATAAATATTACCTGGTAGGTATGTTAAAATGCAGATTCCCAGGTCTTGCCCTCAAATATTCTGAATCAGCTAATTTGGTAGAGTGTCTGTTAATCCACGTTTTAAATATGGCCCTTCAAGTGAGTTCAATACAGTTGGTCAGTAGGCCACCCTTTGAGAAACACCAGCAAACATGGTGTGTGTAATTAAAGTATTGAAAAAAGGTCACTGACCTATCACTGAGCCTAGACATTTTGCCATTTGAAAGTTAAAATGTCAGATCAGATCCTCCTGGAGTAACATAGCAGACATTATGGCAAAGTGTGTAAGATTCTTTCCATTTGACAGCAGATTTGGGGAAAGGAGCATTGGATGCCTGGAAGGCAAACTCTATAAATCTCCTAATTTGTTGCTTAGATCCTATCCTATTCTTTCCCATGAACTACATGATCCTTGAAGGCATGGTCACATCTAAGAAAAAATTTTCAAAGGCAATGCTTCATAGTGTGTTCACGAGACAGAATGATAACACGTCAGAATTACAGAGGTTCTCAGGGATGGTGAAATCCAACCTAATTCTTTGATCTCTACCCCTACTCTCCACTGGGCAGCTCTTTGGTTGACTTTCCCCTTTGTCCAAGAATTTGGTCCCTTTTGTCTCACTTTGATAATTTCACTTCTTGATCACTGCCTTTGATAACCTCCTCGGCCCTAGCTACTTTCCAGTCCTGGCTTGCAGTAGCATGATTTAGCTGCTGTCCAAGAACTTGCTTGATCACTGACCCATCTAATTTACCAGCCACTGATTTTACACCACTGTGCCTAATCCTCTAGTTGCTCTGGCACAACATTACACTCGATTTTTTCTTTAACTAACACCTTGTAGAAACTCCATAGGGTTTAATTTCCTTCTATGGGTAAATGAGATAAAGAAAAAGGCCTTGATTAAAGACCTAAGTGTAAGGGCAGACACTATCAAACTCTTAGAGGAAAACATAGGCAGAACACTCTATGACATACATCACAGCAAGATTCTTTTTGACCCAGCTCCCAGAGAAATGGAAATAAGAACACAAACAAATGGGACCTAATGAAACTTAAAAGCTTTTGCACAGCAAAGGAAACCATAAACAAGACCAAAAGACAACCCTCAGAATGGGAGAAAATATTTGCAAATGAAGCAACTGACAAAGGATTAATCTCCAAGATTTACAAGCAGCTCATGCAGCTCAATAACAAAAAAACCAACAACCCAATCCAAAAATGGGCAGAAGACCTAAATAGACATTTCTCCAAAGAAGATATACAGATGGCCTACAGACACATGAAAGAATGCTCAACATCATTAATCATTAGAGAAATGCAAATCAAAACTACAATGAGATATCATCTCACACCGGTCAGAATGGCCATCATCAAAAAATCTAGAAACAATAAATGCTGGAGAGGGTGTGGAGGAAAGGGAACACTCTTGCACTGTTGGTGGGAATGTAAATTGATACAGCCACTATGGAGAACAGCATGGAGGTTCCTTAAAAAACTACAAATAGAGCTACCATACGACCCAGCAATCCCACTACTGGGCATATACCCTGAGAAAACCATAGGTCAAAAAGAGTCATGTACCAAAATGTTCACTGCAGCTCTATTTACAATAGCCAGGACATGGAAGCAACCTAAATGTCCATCGATAGATGAATGGATAAAGAAGATGTGGCACATGTATACAATGGAATATTACTCAGCCATAAAAAGAAATGAAATGGAGGTATTTGTAATGAGGTGGATGGAGTTAGAGTCTGTCATACAGAGTGAAGTAAGTCAGAAAGAGAAAAACAAATACAGTATGCTAACACATATATGCGGAATCTAAGGGAAAAAAAAAGCCATGAAGAACCTAGTGGCAAGACGGGAATAAAGACACAGACCTACTAGAGAATGGACTTGAGGATATGGGGAGGGGGTGGGGTGAGATGTGACAGGGTAAGAGAGTGTCATGGACATATATACACTACCAAATGTAAAATAGATAGCTAGTGGGAAGCAGCCGCATAGCACAGGGAGATCAGCTCGGTGCTTTGTGACCACCTAGAGGGGTGGGATGGGGAGGGTGGGAGGGAGGGAGATGCAAGAGGGAAGAGAAATGGGAACATATTGTATATGTATAACTGATTCACTTTGTTATAAAGCAGAAGCTAACACACCATTGTAAGGCAATTATACTTCAATAAAGATGTTTAAAAAAAAAAAAAAGAAAAAAAGAAAAAGGCCTTGATCCTCATGGAGAATAGGGTCCCGGGAGCTAGCATGGCTATTCCTCCATCTCTGATTTTTTGAGCCTATCTACGGCTCCTGATAGATGGTTTCATGACATCCCATTGGTCAGACCCTTGGGCTGCTGCCCCAACACTCTGAATCATAGCTATAAAATCACCGCTGCTTAGGATTCCTACCTTCTCTGCAAAGGCCAATAAACTTTTAAACCTCCACGTTTTCCTTGAAGGCTATTTGAATGCTCCTAAGATTTGAAATGGTTGATCACTTCCTACTCCTTGAAATACTTTCTTCCCTTGGATTCTATGCTTTCTTGGTTAAAAAAAAAAAAAAAAAATGGAGTTCTCTGACTGAAACAGAGGTAGGAGTGAGGGTCCCTGAACCACGCCCCCTGAGCCTCCCACTTGCCTTCCCTTACCCATAATGGCCTTCTAGTAAATCAATATAATCCCCAAGGTCTCTAGAAGTTTGGAAAGTACAAACCATGAGAAAACATGTTCTAAGAACAATTCTAGGTGATGGTGCATTTTAGATCACTCAGGGATAAATTAAATTCTGTCACAATAATCAGATGACTATCACTAACCAAAGACATGCATGTATTTTTCACACACATACACACACACACACACACACACACAATCTGTGCGTCAAGTTAGGAAGCTTATGTTTCCACTAGGAGAAGTGAATAATAATAACAATAATAATAACAACTAATATTTATAGGGGAAAGTCTATGCGTCAGGTACCATACTGAGCGCTTTACCTTCTGTGCATCATTATTGTTCACAGCAACCATGTGAGATAACTATGACGACTCCTATTTTACAGATGATGAAACTGGGGTTGGAGAGGTTAAGCAGTTTGCCCATTTAAGTGACAGATTTGCACACAAGCCTCACTGACCCTAAAGCCTTTTCTCTTTTCAACACTCTATGCAGCACTGAAATACTGGCTCAACAGAATGTCTAAAAGCATTTCAAGCATTTCCTTGAAATTCTGTATTTATCACCAGTAGGAACAATACAGCAGTAAAGCAAAAAGATTTGAAAATAAAAGCTGAGCCAAGTAGCATTGGGAAACAAACTCATAACAAGTTGGGTGTTTCAAAGCAAAGGAGTCCAATGTGCCACAAATCTTTTCAATATTGAACCACTCAAACGCTCTCTCTAATCAGCAGCAGTGCAGACATTTTGGGTTTCACTTTTGATATGAATGTGAAAACTCTGGGTCTAGTATCTCAACACAGCTGTTGCAAGGCCCCTAGGGAAGGGCACTGAGAAAGAAGGCAGTGTGGGCATAGTGGAGATTTTGCCAGATGGTTCCTCTCCACATTAGACTCTTCGCAGCATATTTTATTTATTTAACCCTATCCTGCCTGGTCCCTCACAGAAAACAGTTTTCCTCTAAAGGCAAATTTTCCCCAGATCCTTGTAGAACTTGACATTTTAATAGGCACCATCGTGCATTCTAAGTTCATAAATAATAGGTCAGCTTTTTTTTTTATACCCTCAGTCATTTAACATCCTTCCCAGCAGGATATTTCTTTCATGTAGTCTACCCCTTATTTATTTACGTAAGTTCTCAACCCAAGATCGGCATCTCTCTCTCTCCGTTTGTCTCCCTCCCTCCCTCCCCTCTCCTTACTTTTCTATCTGTTCCTAGCTCTTGGGGAATCTTCTGGTTTCTAACCTTCCAATGACTTGCCTTTTTCTCCTTTCCAGCATGTCTGTCCTCTCTGTTTGCCTGGTCTGGAAGGTTCCACTTACCTTAACCTTCCCTCTCTGTGGGAAGCTATGATTTAATTGCCTGTATGAATCTGACTCCTAGTCATGTCCATGCTTTCCCTTAATACTTAAATGTTTCCATTCCAGAGTATTCCCACTATTCTCTCCCCCAGCTCCATTCTTAAACCATAAGCTTCTGAGCCCTACCTGGAGTGTTGTGTGCCTTGTACTAATCCTATACTCTTGTGATTTTCAAACTACTAGAAGTCTTGGGGGTTCTACAGAGTTACTCCAAGACCACTACAGAATAAGGGGGAGACTCAGGGTACATGGCTCTGGGACCCCCACCAACAAGAGCTTTAACAAGCACAACTCCATTTTTATCTCTTTTTAATATTGTTTCACAGAAAATTTCATTTGAAACAAATAATCTACTAAAAATATTTGAGATATATGTGTGTGTGTGTGTATATATATATATATATATATATATATATATATATATATATATACACCCTTTACCATTAGCCTAGACTTAGTAACTCTTCCATTAATTTATGACTCAATCTACAAGCCTGGGGCTGACAGGTAACAAGCCACAAATTACTCTGTAAACAAGACAGGACAACAGTTCAAAACAGAAGATGGATTTGAGCTCCATGCTGTCAACATTTGATACTGTTGAATTTTTGGTTCATTTCAAAGAAAGAAACATAGGTATAGGTTTGAGAGTTCCAATAAATGTTGCATCATTGGGCAAAAGGTAAGCTTCAGGTACCTCTACAAGAAATAATATGAATGCCATAATAATATTAAAGATTTATTTCTGTAACCAGCTAAGGCACTAGAGTTTGAAGTACTGCAGAAAGGAACTGTGAGCAACGATAGCATCCCTGCCACACTGTAATTATTTTTAACGTCTTTATTGGAGTATAATTGCTTTACAATGGTGTGTTAGTTTCTGCTTTATAACAAAGTGAATCAGCTATACATATACATATGTCCCCATATCTCTTCCCTCTTGCGTCTCCCTCCCTCCCACCCTCCCTATCCCACCCCTCTAGGTGGTCACAAAGCACCGAGCTGATCTCCCTGCGCTATGCGGCTGCTTCCCACTAGCTATCTATTTTACATTTGGTGGTGTATATATGTCCATGCCACTCTCTCACTTCGTCCCAGCTTACCCTTCCCCCTCCCCATATCCTCAAGTCCATTCTCTCTGTCTGCAACTTTATTCCTGTCCTGCCCCTGGGTTCTTCAGACCATTTTTTTTTTGTTAGATTCCATATATATGTGTTAGCATACAAAAGACTAAGATACCTTCGTTTTTAGGAAAACTTGACATGTGACCATCATTCTCTTGCTAATATTTGGGCCACGGACCTTAAATTGTCTGGTGTACTTTGTCTCCAAAAGGTTAGATAAATGGTGTCTGCTCAAGGATATGAACAATTAGGGCTGAGGCCTGGCGGCAACCAAACATACCTCAAGACAGCTGGGAGAAGTCCTGCTCCTCTAACAGGGGTTATGACGATGCCCCAAATCAGCAAGAAGCAGTTACGGAAGAGGATCTGCGCCCCTCGGTGCCCCTCAAGAATGAGGAGCAGGACAAAAGGCAGAGGAGGGATTTGTCACTGGCAAAGCCCACTAACAATTCCTGGGGAATAACAGTAGAATGTGGGTAATAAAATAAAATCTGACCTTTTTTCTTTTCTCTTCCTTTGTGCTTAGTCTTGTTTCACTTGCTCACAGGGTGCCACGTGGGGAGGCCTCGCACCGGGCACTTCACAGCAGAGTCCCTAGTGCGGAATGGCTGCCCCGACACCTCAGTTCAAGATGGCTGCGGCGGACCAAGCGCAGAGACGCTGCGCCCACACTGTGATCTGGAGCCAAATGCAGCACAGCTGCCTCAGCCTCACAAGGACTCCACCCCGCCCCTCCCCCACCCCAGGAGAACCCTATAAAGCAGCCCCGCCCACAGCCTGGGGGAGGGGAGCATGTGCGCTTGAGTGCAAGCTCGCACCTGGTCCGTTCTTTCATCAGAGAATAAATCTTTCCTTTGTTTCTGAACTGACCTCAGTCTTGTTCTACTGGCTCAAGTGACACCGGGCAGGAGGACACTCATTAGAACCCAACTCGGAAGGGTTGTTAATAGTTGATCTGATGGCTGGAGATTCAATAGAAATTAGGCTTTTGAAAAAGGAGGGAGGAGAAACCTGAGGAATGTGGGGTGGGGTATATGAGAAAAAAAGAAAATCAGCTACTTGCAAGGGGTTCAAGGCAAGTAATACCTTCAAGGAAAGCCAGGTTTCCTTTAGGACAAAAATGAAACGAGTGTTCATAGACACAGTTGTAAACATTCAGGAATGCATTAAGATGGTTGAGGGGATCAGGGAGGAGTGGGATATAGGGTCAGATTAAGGGAATCTGTGAAATGTGGTATTACCTGGGCTTTGGCTTTCTGGGAGCGACTGAGGTAAACGAATTCACAAGGTATGAAGTGATTAGTCCTGGGACTGGGTCTTGTTGTAGTCCTTCTGAGTTGCTATGACAGAATATCATGGACTGAGTAGTTTAAAAAACATTAATTTCTCACAGTTCTGCAGGATGGGAAGTCTAAGATCAAGGCACCGGCAGATGTGGCATCTGGTGAGGACCTGTTTCCCAGTTCACAGATAGCCATCTTCTTGCTGTGTCCTCACATGGCAGAAAGGGCAAGGGAGGTCTGTGGGTCTTTTTTATAAGGACACTCGTTCCTTTCACGAGGGCTTCAACCTTATGATCTAATCACCTCCAAAATGCTCCACCTCCACATACTATCACATTGGGGATTAGGTTTTAACATATGATTTTGGTGGGGGATACAAATATTCAGTCTATAGCAAGTCTCTTATGGGAAGGTAGGTAATTTGATCTAATTATAGCTTTTTTCTAGGGGATGGTCTCCTGTGGAATTTCTAGTATTGAGGCTGACAGTGTTGAGGGAGGCTATTACATTAAGCACAAGAAACAATATATATCACCCTTAGTCCTGCAGTGGGTGATGTTGCCACCTTGAGAGGGGTGGGCTTTCATGCAGCACAAGGAAACTGGAGCCCCCCTTAAATCCAGTTCTGGAAGGATGAAGTGGTCTTATCAAGAGTCTTTGGAGCTTTGAAAGACTAGTTTAAATACAGAAGTCCTCAGGGGCTTTTTAAAATAAATTTTATAGAATTCATAAAGGCCTCCTATACGAAAGTCAGTGGCATTGTTGGAAAGGAGCATACCAGGAGCTCTTTGGACCACTTTTAAATCCTTTAAGGTGTTTAAAGGTATTACAGTGAGGGGGGAATTGTGCAAGATGGCAGAGTAAAAAGACCCTGTGCTCACCTCCTCTCACAAGCACACCAAAATCACAACTATTTGCAGAACTACCATTGATGAACAAGGTATTAATGAAAAAAAAAAGAGATCATGTGCTAAAATAAGTTTGGAAACTGCTAGCCTCAGCAAGGTTAAAGAGGTTTCTTTTTTGCAGAACATAGTGGAATCCTTAATATGGAATTGTGCAATGTGAATTGCCTAAAAGGGAGATAGAATATTCAGGTAAACAGGAATATAAGCCATGAAGGGATTGATCCTCCAGAATCACCAACCTGACCCAGGTTTAGAGAAGAGGAAGGGAGAGCCTTGGACTCTAATCCTGTGCTCAAGAGAGAAGACAGGGTCTATGTATAGACTTGTGCTACCAAAAATGCATAAATGAATGGGACTTTTGTCAATTCAATTCTGTTTCTCATTGGTCTGCACAATCTCTTCTGAAGGACTTTCAAATGTTAGTGGCTCCCAACACTTTGGTTTTTAGCTTGACTTCCAGCAGTGAATCCCTTAACAAACACCTAAATGCATTTGGAAAGATAGGGACTTAGAGGAATTTTTTTGTTGTTGAAACACTTTGTAAAATGAATAATCCTTTTAATTTGTAAAGTAAATAACTGTCCTTAATTCATGCAGTTTGTATGTAAAACCATAAATCAGATTTTACAGGACTAACAATTACTCTGATACAAAATTTTAGAGAGGAAGAAATACTGACTGCCTATAACTGTCAGCTTTGCTCATTTACGCATCCTAACAATTTGACCTATTCTTTAGACTGGAGTCATCAAGAAAGGTTGATGTCCTATAGTTATACAACATAATGTAATGAGGCTTCTATAAAAAAAAAAAAAGTAGATACCCCATGCTCTTGTATTGGAAGAATTAATACTGTTAAAATGGCCATACTACCCAAAGCACTCTACAGATTTAATGTGATCCCTATCAAATTATCCATGACATTTTTCACAGAACTAGAACAAATAATCCTAAAATTTATGTGGACCCATAAAAGACCCAGAATCGCCAAAGCAATTCTGAGGAAAAAGAACAAAGCTGGAGGCATAACCCTCCCAGTCTTCAGACAATACTACAAAGCTACGGTAATCAAAACAGCATGGTATTGGCACAAAAACAGACATATAGATCAATGGAACAGAATAGAGAGCCAGAAATAAACCCACACACCTATGGTCAATTAATCTTCAACAAAGGAGGCAAGAATATACAATGGAGAAAAGACAGTCTCTTCAGCAAGTGGTGTTGAGAAAGGTGGACAGCCGCATGTAAATCAATGAAGTTAGAATGCACCCTCACACCATACACAAAAATAAATTCGAAACAGCTTAAAGACTTAAGTATAAGACATGACACCATAAAACTCCTAGAAGAGAACATAGGCAAAACATTCTCTGACATGAATCGTAGCAATGTTTTCTTGGTTCAGTCTCCCAAAGCAATAGAAATAAAAGCAAAATAAACAAATGGGACCTAATCAAACTTATAAGCTTGTGCACAGCAAAGGAAACCATAAACAAAATGAAAAGACAACCTATGGACTGGGAGAAAATATTCACAAACAATGCAATGGACAAGGGCTTAATTTCCAAGATATACAAACAGCTCATACAACTCAATAACAAAAAAACAAACAACCCAATCAAAAAATGTGCAGAAGACCTAAATAGACATTTCTCCAAAGAAGACATACAGATGGCCAATAGACAAATGAAAAGATGCTCAACATCTCTAACTATTAGATAAATGCAAATCAAAATTACAATGAGGTATCACCTCACATGGGTCAGAAGGGTCATCATCAAAAAGTCTACAAATAATAAATTCTGGAGAGGGTGTGGAAAATAGGAAAGTCTCCTACACTGTTGGTGGAAATGCAAATTGGTGCAGCTACTATGGAGAACAGTATGGAGGATCCTTAAAAAACTAAAAATAAAATTACTGTATGATCCAGCAATCCCACTCCTGGGCATATATCCAGAGAAAACCATAATTCGAAAAGACACATGCACCCCAATGTTCATAGCAGCACTATTTACAATTGGCAAGGTATGGAAGCAAACTAAATGTTCATCAACAGATGAATGGATAAAGATGTGGTACACACACACACACATACACACACACACACACTGGAATATTATTCAGCCATAAAAAAGAATGAAATAGTGCCATTTGCAGCAACATGGATGGACCTAGAGCTTATTATACTAAGTAAATTAACTCAGAAACAGAAAGACAAATATCATATGATATCACTTGTATGTGGAATCTAAAATATAATACAAATGAACTTATTTACAAAACAGAAAAACTCACAGACATAGAAAACAAACTTATGGTTACCAAAGGGGAAACGGGGAGGGGAGGGATAAATTAGGAGTTTGGGATTAGCAGATACAAACTAACATATATAAAAGAGATAACAAGGTCCTACTGTATGGCATAGGGAACAATAATCAATATCTTATAATAAACTATAATGGAAAAGAATGTGAAAAATAAATAAATAATTAAAATCACCATCATTGCCCGTTGGTCAGTGTCTTTGAGCTTCATTTTATATAGTACAAAGAAAGAATCATATTTGGAGAATAAATCACATGTTACTTTATGATACCATTTTATTTCTATCCTTTACGTAAAACAATGGCATAAAATAGAGTTTTCATATTTTAACATGTATTCCCTAAAGAGAGACAGAGCTCTCCCTCTTTAAAATAGCCTTTAATTAATGTCCTGTAACTGGTAGGTGGAATGGAAACAAAAATTCAAAATACGTGATGTTATTTGCTAGTTATGACCCTATCTCCATTTCATCAGACCTCAGCAACCTCCTAATTCTTGTTGTTTAATGGAAGAGTTTAGTACAATGAAGAACACAGGGCTGGCATATCTGAAATTTTTGCTATTCTAAGCAAAAATATATATACATATATGAGCTTGGAGTTTATCAATTAGCTTAAGTAGTAATAACAAAACAAAGCTGTTTTAGAAAAAATTCTGAAAAAACTTGGGAATCCTCTTATTAGAATTTTTAGGTTTTTCAGAAACTAATAACCAAAACCTACTTTGGGCTCTGCATATTGTTGAAAATCTTTTTAAAACATGCTGCCCACTTTCCTGCCTGAAGAAATCCAGTCTAGAAACCGCTTGGAACATGTGAATGATAACTGCTTACCTTGTAGGGACTCAGGGCCATCAATCTGCCAAAGCCTAGTATAAAGCCTAAGAGAGTAAAAGAAAGGGATCATTTGTATCTTGTTTCAGGGGTTGTGGTAAGCACTTTACATACTTTGTCTCATTGGATTCTCACAGCAACCGTACGAATTAGGAGAAATTAAGTGATTTAGTAGAGGTAGAGCCAGGATGCAATCCCAGGAATATTTCACACTGGTTGAATGTACACTCATTCTAGAACATTCTACAAGTTGCACCTCTTTTTACAAAATCCTAAGTATAAGTTTATCTTCCAATCATTCATCTCCTTTTCTGTAAAGTAAAATGTAGCAGGAAAAAAAAAAGAGAATGACTATCTGCTTAACTGAGGACCTTTGTTACCTGAATTCTGTTTAAACAAAATTTTACTGAAATTAAGGACTAAATGAAGCATAAACTCCAAATGAAATAACAAAATGCATACATACATTTGAAGAATGTATTACATAGGACTTTTTCCTCTAATGATAAACATTTATTTAGAATCTAATATGTGCTGGGAACTGTGCTAAGCACTTTGTATGTAGTACCTGTCAGGGTCCAAGTAGGAAACAGATGGCACACTCAAATGAGATAATTAAGAGTTTAATGAAGAGACTATTTGCAAAAGGGTGATCAAGGTTAAAGGATGATGAAGTGCTTCTGAGATAACAAGAGCCACAAATCCTTTACCACCTTTGCTGAAGAGACATGGAGGAGAGGGCATTTACTGGGATCCAGAAAATATTAGGGTTGTATCTGTAGCTCTAGGAGAGGACCATCTGACAGGAACTGTGACTTTAGGTAGAAGAACACAGCCACTGCCAACTCATGACAAATCGCAGAGGAAACTGAGGGAATAAATACACATACTCTCCTCCTGACCTCTGACTTCCTGGCTGGCTAAACCAACCAGAAGCTAGAAAGCAAGGGAGCCCCCTGATGAAGGCACTACAAGCCAGCCTCTCAGGACACAGAGCAAGGAAGAGCAGGAATTTGGAGGGGAAATGAGAGAGTATTCAGCACACATGTTTTGAATCTCTACAACATTGACACAGGTAGGTCTACTATAATCTTCATTTAACCAATGAATACATACTGAGGTTTAGAGAGATTAATTAGCCCAAGATCCCAACACCAGTAACTGGAGCCAAGATTCATACCAGAGTCTATCTGAATCCAGAGCTCTTAACCACCACCCCAACTGCACAACAGAATCACCCGTGGAGCACTGTAAAATTGCACTGCCCAGGGCCACATCAAGAAGCTACTAAATCAAAATCTCCTAGGGAGCCCTGGAGTGTGTATTTTTTTAAAGTTCCACAGTTGACTCTTATGTACACCAGGGCAGAGAAAACACTAGGTTTGTTATACATTTCTTCAAAAGTGACTTTGTGTAAGTCAGTTAACCTCTTTGAGTCTGTTATATCATCTGTAAACTGTGGATAAAATACTAGCATTATAGATCTATTGTTACAATTAAATAGGGTAATATATATAAAACACCTAACATGGTTTCTGACACACTGATGGTGCACGATGAAAATGTCTGTTCCCTTTTTTTCCCATGTCTTTTCCTTTGCCTTGAACGAAGCCTGCCTTTAGAATAACTGGCCCAATCACCCAAAGATACTATGGTTTTACAGTTAGCACTTACAAGTGCTAAATCTTTTAAAATCTTGATCTCTGACCCCAAGAAAGTATAGTATTACCCTCATCCAGCACCAACTAATCACAAATCACTGTCTTTATATTAAACCCAGAATAATGAAAATGCACAAAACACCTAAGAAATAAAATAGAAATAAGTAAGAACATTAAAAACGCTAGTGACCTTATAAATCATGCACAATTTTACCAAATAATATTGATTATTTTCCTTGCTCCATGGAAGTAATTTCTTCAGTAATAAAACATGTCTTCAATCCCTCTTCTCTCCCTCAATATCACCCTATGTGTGTGGCTATAACTATCACTTTTATGCTGATGGTTCACACATCTATAAATTCAATCCTGAAACCTCTTCTGAGTCCCAGGCTCATATATTCAAATGCCTGCTGGACATATCTACTTAGATGTTCCACAAACACCTCCTACACATGTCCACTGAACTGAAAAAAAACTGAAATCACAACCACACCTCCTCTACTCCCTTTCTTAGCTAATGGCAACAGCACCCACTGAAGCTAGAAATCTGGTAGTCATATCTTCCATTCAAGTGGTTACCAAATCCTATTAATTCTTTGACTACATTATAATTTTATTATTCCCCCTCTACTTAATGAATATTTAGGTTTTCCCAATTTTTTGTTCACAAAAATGATACTGCAATAGGCATTCTTTTAACGTTTCTTTGCTTTTTTGAAAGTCATAAAGTCATGATCTTGTTATTTTTAATTTAGTTTTTTGAATAAGTAAGATATTGACATGGCTCAAAAGTCCCTCCCACTCCATCCATCATCCACCCGGAAACCATTTCACCCATATTCCAGATAACTACTCTTAGTAAGTACTTGTGTATCCTTCCAGAGTGTTTCTGTATATTTTAAAAGGTATATGGATATTTATTACTTCCTCTTTCTATACAAAAGATGGCATTCTTTTTAATGTTAAAATTAATATTTTAATCATATAATGTATTATCAAAGTTTTATATGCGTCAAGCATGAGAAGCTGATTCTGGAGAATGGAAAACCTAGAGATGAGCAAACAAAAATGTACAAAAGATAGATATGACTGGGGCAATTTTACTGGCTCTTGTTAAGTGAATTTAAATATCTTTTATCATCCACACTGAAAGGGTTTACAGACCTTTTCAGGTGCAAACTAGTTAATGACCTTAGCATTCGATAGGAATATGTATGTGATTTTTATTAGGTTAGTTGTCTACAATTTATGATTGAAAAACATGAGTGGTGCGGGACCACCTAAATCATTCTACATTAAGTTACACACTACTGCCATGTGCACTGATTGGTAATATTTCTTAATTATTCTCGTTCAAATGTTTTGTGAGAAAATGGTAGCCCAGGGAGATAGAGAGATAAAGACAACCTTCAGTTAATGCAGGAGTCACTTTGCTCATTAATTATGGAATATCCTATCTACAAAGGAAAAAGCAAACTGCAATAACTTTTAGAGAAAGTCATTTGGTAAATGTATCAAAAGACTTTAAAATGATGCTCCTAAAGTTTTTTGTGTTTTTTTAATCAAAATTTTTTTCTTTATTGAGATGTTATTCTTGCCTCATATGATTTTTTTTAACATCTTTATTGGAGTATAACAACTTTACAATGGTGTGTTAGTTTCTGCTTTATAACAAAGTAAATCAGCTATACATATACATATATCCCCATATCTCCTCCCTCTTGTGTCTCCCTCCCACCCTCCCTATCCCACCCCTCTAGGTGGTCACAAAGCACCGAGCTGATCTCCCTGTGCTATGCGGCTGCTTCCCACTAGCTATCTATTTTACATTTGGTAGTGTATATATGTCCATGCCATTCTCTCACTTCGTCCCAGCTTACACTTCCCCCTCCCCGTGTCCTCAAGTCCATTCTCTAGTAGGTCTCGGTCTTTATTCCTGTCTTGCCCCTAGGTTCTTCTGACCATTTTTTTAATTAGATTCCATATATATGTGTTAGCATATGGTATTTATTTTTCCCTTTCTGACTTACTTCACTCTGTATGACAGACTCTAGGTCCACCCACCTCACTACAAATAACACAATTTCGCTTCTTTTGATGGCTGAGTAATATTCCATTGTATATATGTGCCACATCTTCTTTATCCATTCATCTGTGAATGGACACTTAGGTTGCTTCCATGTCCTGGCTATTGTAAATAGAGCTGCAATGAACACTGTGGTACATGACCCTTTTTGAATTATAGTTTTCTCAGGGTATATGCCCAGTAGTGGGATTGCTGGGTCGTATGGTAGTTCTATTTTTAGTTTTAAAGGACGTCCATACTGTTCTCCAGAGTGGCTGTACCAATTTACACTCCCACCAACAGTGCAAGAGGGTTCCCTTTTCTCCACACCCTCTCCAGCATTTACTGTTTGTAGATTTTTTGATGATGGCCATTCTGACTGGTGTGAGGTGATACCTCATTGTAGTTTTGATTTCCATGTCTCTAATGATTAGTGATGTTGAGCATTCTTGCATGTGTTTGTTGGCCATCTGTATAACTGCTTTGAGAAATGTCTATTCAGGTCTTCTTCCCATTTGTGGATTGGGTTGTTTGTTTTTTTGATATTGAGCTGCATGAGCTGCTTGTAAATTTGGGAGATTAATCCTTTGTCAGTTGCTTCTTTTGCAAATGTTTTCTCCCATTCTGAGGGTTGTCTTTTTGTCTTGTTTATGGTTTCCTTTGCTGTGCAACACCTTTTAAGTTTCATTAGGACACATTTGTATATTTTATTTTTTTTCACACACACACACTGTATTTTATTTTTGTTTTTATTTCCATTTCTCTAAGAGGTGGGTCAAAAAGGATCTTGCTGTGATTTATGTCATAGAGTGTTCTGCCTGTTTTCCTCTAAGAGTTTTACAGTGTCTGGCCTTACATTTAGGTCTTTAATCCATTTTGAGTTTATTTTTGTGTATGGTGTTAGGGAGTGTTCTAATTTCATTCTTTTACATGTAGCTGTCCAGTTTTCCCAGCACCACTTATTAAAGAAGCTGTCTTTTCTCCATTGTATATTCTTGCCTCCTTTATCAAAAATAAGGTGACCATGTGTGCGTGGGTTTCTCTCTGGGCTTTCTATCCTGTTCCATTGATCTATATTTCTGTTTTTGTGCCAGTACCATACTGTCTTGATTCCTGTAGCTTTGCAGTTTGGTCTGAAGTCAGGGAGCCTGATTACTCCAGCTCCGTTTTTCTTTCTCAAGATTAGTTTGGCTATTCGGGGTCTTTTGTGTTTCCAAACAAATTGTGCAATTTTTGGTTCTACTTCTGTGAAACATGCCAGTGGTACTTTGATAGGGATTGCATTGAATCTGTAGATTGCTTTGGGTAGCATAGTCATTTTCACAATGTTGATTCTTCCAATCCAAGAACATGGTATATCTCTCCATCTGTTTGTATCATCTTTAATTTCTTTCCTCAGTGTCTTATAGTTTTCTGCATACAGCTCTTTTGCCTCCTTAGGTAGGTTTATTCCTAGGTACTTTATTCTTTTTGTTTCAGTGGTAAATGGGAGTGTTTCCTTAATTTCTCTTTCAGATTTTTCGTCATTAGTGTATAGGAATGGAAGAGATTTTGTGCATCAACTTTGTATCCTGCTACTTTACCAAATACATTGATTAGCTCTAGTAGTTTTCTGGTAGCGTCTTTAGGATTCTCTGTGTATAGTATCATATCATCTGCAAACAGTGACAGCTTTACTTCTTTTCCAATTTGGATTCCTTTTCATTCTTTTTCTTCTCTGATTGCTGTGGCGAACACTTCCAAAACTATGTTGAATAACAGTGGTGAGAGTGGGCAGCCTTGTCTTGTTCCTGATCTTAGTGGAAATGGTTTCAGTTTTTCACCACTGAGATCGATGTTGGCTGTGGGTTTGTCATATATGGCCTTTATTATGTTGAGGTAAGTTCCCTCTATGCCTACTTTCTGGAGGGTTTTTAATCATAAATGGGTGTTGAATTTTGTCGAAAGCTTTTTCTGCATCTATTGAGATGATCATATGGTTTTTATCCTTCAATTTTGTTAATAATGATGTATCACATTGATTGATTTGCCTATATTGAAGAATACTTGCATTCCTGGGATAAACTCGACTTGATCATGGTGTATGATTCTTTTAATGTGCTGTTGGACTCTGTTTACTAGTATTTTGGTGAGGATATTTGCATCTATGTTCATTAGTGATATTGGCCTGTAGTTTTCTTTCTTTGTGACATCTTTGTCTGGTTTTGGTATCAGGGTCATGGTGGCCTCGTAGCATGTGTATGGGAATGTTCCTCCCTCTGCTATATTCTGGAAGAATTTGAGAAGGATAGGTGTTAGCTCGTCTCTAAATGTTTGATAGAATTCACCTGTGTAGCCATCTGGTCCTGGGCTTTTGTTTGTTGGAAGATTTTTAATCACAGTCTCAATTTCAGTGCTTGTGATTGGTCTGTTTATATTTTCTATTTCTTCCTGGTTCAATCTCAGAAGTTGTGCATTTTGAAGAATTTGTCCATTTCTTCCAGGTTGTCCATTGTATTGGCATGTGGTTGCCTGTAGTAATCTGTCATGATCTTTTGTATCTCTGCAGTGTCAGTTGATACTTCTCCTTTTTCATTTCTAATTCTTTTGATTTGAGTCTTCTCCCTTTTTTTCTTGATGAGTCTGGCAAATGGTTTATCAATTTTGTTTATCTTCTCAAAGAACCAGCTTTTGGTTTTACTGATCTTTGCTATCATTTCCTTCATTTCTTTTTCATTTATTTCTGATCTGATCTTTATGATTTCTTTCCTTCTGCTAACTTCAGGGTTTTTTTGTTCTTTCTCTAATTGCTTTAGGTGTAAGGTTAGGTTGTTTATTTGAGATGTTTGTTGTTTCCTGAGGTAGGATTGTATTGCTATAAACTTCCCTCTTAGAACTGCTTTTGCTGCATCCCATAGGTTTTGGGTTGTCGTGTTTTCATTGTCATTTGTTTCTAGGTATTTTTTTATTTCCTCTTTGATTTTTTCAGTGATTTCTTGGTTATTAAGTAGTGTATTGTTTAGCCTCCATGTGTTTGTATTTTTTACAGATTTCATCCTGTAATTGATATCTAGTCTCATAGCGTTGTGGTCGGAAAAGATACTTCATACGATTTCAATTTTCTTAAATTTCCCAAGGCTTGATTTGTGACCCAAGATATGATCCATCCTGGAGAATGTTCCATGAGCACTTGAGAAGAAAGTGTATTCTGTTGTTTTTGGATGGAATGTCCTATAAATATCAATTAAGTGCATCTTGTCTAATGTATCATTTAAGGCGTGTGTTTCCTTATTTATTTTCATTTTGGATGATCTGTCCATTGGTGAAAGTGGAGTGTTAGCATCCCCTACTATGATTGTGTTACTGTCGATTTCCCCTTTAATGGCTGTTAGCATTTGCCTTATGTACTGAGGTGGTCCTATATTGGGTGCCTAAATACTTACAACTGTTTTATGTTCTTCTTGGATTGATCCATTGATCATTATGTAGTGTCCTTCTTTGTCTCTTGCAATAGTCTTTAAAGTCTATTTTTCTGATATGAGAATTGCTACTCCAGCTTTCTTTTGATTTCCATTTGCATGGCATATCTTTTGCCATCCCCTCACTTTCAGTCTGTATGTGTCCCTAGGTCTGAAGTGGGTCTCTTGTAGACAGCATATATATGGGTCTTGTTTTTGTATCCATTCAGCCAGTCTATGTATTTTGGTGGGAGCATTTAATCCTTTTACATTTAAGGTAATTATCGATATATATGTTCCTTTTACCATTTTCTTAATTGTTTTGGGTTTGTTATTGTAGGTCTTTTCCTCGTGTTGTGTTTCCTGCCTAGCGAAGTTCTTTAGCGTCTGTTGTAACGCTGGTTTGGCGGTGCTGAATTCTCTTAGCTTTTGCTTGTCCATAAAGGTTTTAATTTCTCCATTGAATCTGAATGAGATCCTTGCTGGGTAGAGTAATCTTGGTTGTACGTTTTTCCCTTTCATCACTTGAAATATGTCCTGCCATTCCCTTCCAGCTTGCAGAGTTTCTGCTGCAAGATCAGCTATTAACCTTATGGAGATTCCCTTGTATGTTATTTGTTGTTTTTCCCTTGCTGCTTTTAGTATTTTTTCTTTGTATCTAATTTTTGATAGCTTGATTAATATGTGTCTTGGCATGTTTCTCCTTGGTTTACCCTGTATGGGACTCTCTGCGCTTCCTGGACTTGATTAACTATTTCCTTTCCCATATTACGGAAGTTTTCAACTATAATCTCTTCAAATATTTTCTCAGTCCCTTTCTTTTTCTCTTCTTCTTCTGAGACCCCTATAATTCGAATGTTGGTGCGTTTAATGTTGTCCCAGAGGTCTCTGAGACCGTCCTCAATTCTTTTCATTCTTTTTTCCTTATTCTGCTCTGCACTAGTTATTTCCACTATTTTATCTTCCAGGTCACTTATCCATTCTTCTGCCTCAGTTATTCTGCTATTGATTCCTTCTAGAGAATTTTTAATTTCATTTACTGTGTTGTTCATCACTGTTTGTTTGTTCTTTAGTTCTTCTAGGTCCTTGTTAAACGTTTCTTGTATTTTCTCTATTCTATTTCCAAGATTTTGGATCATCTTTACTATCATTACTCTGAATTCTTTTTCAGGTAAACTGCCTATTTCCTCTTCATTTGTTTGGTCTGGTGGGTTTTTACCTTGCTCCTTCATCTGCTGTGTGTTTCTCTGTCTTTTCATTTTGCTTAACTTACTGTGTTTGAGGTATCCTTTTCGCAGGCTGCAGGTTCTTTGTTCCCATTGTTTTTGGTGTCTTTCCCCAGTGGGTATGGTTGGTTCAGTGGGTTGTGTAGGCTTCCTGGTGGAGGGGGCTGGTGCCTATGTTCTGGTGGATGAGGCTGGATCTTGTCTTTCTCGTGGGCAGGACCACGTCCAGTGGTGTGTTTTGGGGTGTCTGTGATCTTATTATGATTTTAGGCTGCCTCTCTGCTAATGGGTGGGGTTGTGTTCCTGTCTTGCTAGATGTTTGGCATAGGGTGTCCAGCACTGGAGCTTGCTGGCCGTTGAGTGGAGCTGGGTCTTAGCGTTGAGATGGAGATCTCTGGGAGAGCTTTTGCCCTTTGGTATTATGTGGAGCCGGGAGGTCTCTGGTGGACCAATGTCCTGAACTCGGCTCTCCCACCTCAGAGGCACAGGCCTGACACCCGGCCAGAACACCAAGACCCTGTCAGCCACACGGAAAAAAGAGAAAAAGGAAAAATATATATATATTGCTGCTCCCAAAGTCCACCACCTCAATTTTGGGATGAGCTCTTGTCTATTCAGGTATTCCACAGATGCAGGTACATCAAGTTGATTGTGGAGCTTTAACCCACTGCTCCTGAGGCTGCTGGGAGAGATTTCCCTTTTTCTTTGTTTGCACAGCTCCTGGGGTTCAGCTTTGGATTTTGCCCTGCCTCTGCCTGTAGGTCGCCTGAGGGCGTCTGTTCTTCGCTCAGACAGGACGGGGTTAAAGGAGCAGCTGATTCGGTGGTTCTGGCTCACTCAGGCCGGGGGGAGGGCGGGGTACGGATGCGTGGTGAGCCTGCGGCAGCAGAGGCTGGCGTGATGTTGCACCAGCCTGAGGCGCGACGTGCGTTCTCCCGGGTAAGTTGTCCCTGGATCACGGGACCCTGGCAGTGGCGGGCTGCACAGGCTCCCGGGAGGGCGGTGTGGAGAGTGACCTGTGCTTGCACACAGGCTTCTTGGTGGCGGCCGCAGCAGCCTTAGCGTCTCATGCCCGTCTCCGGGGTCCACGCTGATAGCCACGGCTCGCGCCCGTCTCTGGAGCTCATTTAGGCGGCACTCTGAATCCCCTCTCCTCGGGCACCGCGAAACAATGGTCTCTTGCCTCTTAGGCAGGTCCAGACTTTTTCCCGGACTCCCTCCCGGCTAGCCGTGGCGCACTAGCCCCTTCAGGCTGTGTTCACGCAGCCAACCCCAGTCCTCTCCCTGCGATCCGACCAAAGCCCGAGCCTCAGCTCCCAGCCCCCGCCCGCCCCAGCGGGGGAGCAGACAAGCCTCTCGGGCTGGTGAGTGTTGGTCGGCACCGCTCCTCTGTGCGGGAATCTCTCCGCTTTGCCCTCCGCACCCCTGTGGCTGCGCTCTCCTCCGTGGCTCCGAAGCTTCCCCCCTCTGCCCCTCGCAGTCTCCTCCCGTGAAGGGGCTTCCTAGTGTGTGAAAACCTTTCCTCCTTCACAGCTCCCTCCCACTGGTGCAGGTCCCGTCCCTATTCTTTTGTCTCTGTTTTTTCTTTTTTCTTTTGCCCTACCCAGGGACGTGGGGAGTTTCTTGCCTTTTAGGAGGTCTGAGGTCTTCTGCCAGCGTTCAGTAGGTGTTCTGTAGGAGTTGTTCCACATGTAGATGTATTTCTGATGTATTTGTGGGAAGGAAGGTGATCTCCGCGTCTTACTCTTCCGCCATCTTGAAGGTTCCCCCGATGCTCCTAACTTTAACCTAGTAAACTTATCAGTAAAGATATAAACCAAAATGCAAAAAAAAAATTGATAGAAAGTATTATTTCATAAGGGGAAGATTTTGATGTCTATGAATGAGGTAATACATTTTGATACAGCTCTAAAAGGAATATTATTCTGTCATGAAAATAGTGTCTACAAAAATAAACATGAAGAACTAATCAAACGATTTTAGTGATGAAAACAGATACTTGAGAAAATTGTGTTCTCGTGGCTGCTTCATGAAGAATGCTGGCAAGTGCACATATGTTGATGTTAGCATTATAGGAACTTTTTATTTAAATCATTTATACTGTTAGATTTTTTCAAATTTTTACGAAAATCATGTATTATTTTACAATCATAACGAACTTATTTTTAAGTACAAACTACACACTCCTAGGAGGAAGTACTTTGCAATAGTCAAACGAAAAAGACTTCCACTTCTAGCTATTATGGACTAGTTTGTAGCAGATCAACCCTCCATCCCAGAACAACTAGAAAACTTGCTTCTCTTCTGCATTTGGCACTCTCAACCAACCACTTGCTCCTTCACTGCCTTGTTCATTCTCTTGGTTTTACTCTTACCTGGATTACTATTCCTTCTCTCTCTCCTTGGCTGTTTCCCTTTCCCAAGTTTTGGTTCATCTCTCTCTGTATACTCTCTTTCTTGAAGAGTTTTCCCATTCCCTTGGCTTAGTTATCACTTTTATGAAGATTAGTATCATCTTTATTTCTAAGTCCAACCATTTCCCCAAGCTTTAAAATTGTATATCTGCCTAATCTACTGGACAGCTCTACCTGGATTCTTCAGAAACCTCAAACTAAACAAATTAAACTCATTGTATCTTCCACCAACCTAATGATTTCTTATTTCTGTTGCGAGTACCATCTGTCACCTAGACTTAAAACCCCAGTGATTGTGGATTGTTCATGACTTTTCTCACCCAATTTCCAGTCAGTTGCCTCACCCTGTAAGTTGGCTATTTATGTATAATTTTTCTTTTTGCATTTTCTTCCTTGGCATTCTCAATGTCATGTCTATAGTTTAGGCCCCAATCCTCTCATGGCCAGATTGCTTCAGACTCCTAGTGAAACTGCCTGCCTCTAGAATCTTCTCCCTTGATCATCCAGTAAATGTCCACTTGTTTAATCTTACTATAACTCCATTCAAACTTTATATATCTCTCTACCAAGGACTTTGTATATCTCTCTACCAAGGACAAACTACTTTACTTGGCTTTTAAGTTCCCTATAGGATAGCCTGGATTACCTTTTTAATCTTATTTTCATTAATCCCCAATATGAACCATAAGCTCCAATCAAAAATTCCTACTTACTGTTTACCTTGTGCCTTCTTGTTTCTATGACTTGTGCCTTGTGCCTTCTTGTTTCTATGACTTTGATTATGGCATTCTCCCTTCTTAGGTGCTTTTCCCCTTTGCTAACTAAACTCTAGGGTCTAGCTCAAATAGAATATCTTACCTGATTACCCCTTCCTGAAGTAGTCAGGCTCTCTTCCCTGACACGTCATTTATATTGCTCACCTGGCATCTATCCTATACTGCATTGTTTTGTATCTATATAAGTGCACATCTAATACACCCACACTAAGCTATAAGATCTTTGAGCTTATAATGACCTAACCAAGTGTCTAGGATAGGGTAGGATTTTAAGACATATCTGTTGAATGGATGAAGTAATTTACTAAAAGTCAATAAGGTGGTTTTAATCTAGAAAATTCCCCTCAATGAGATACAACTTTTATGGGGAAATGTATCTGGCCAAGTGAGCCACTTGTTCAATTTTTTATCAAAGCACTGATTTAATGCCATATGATCTGACCCCCTAAAAATTTCAGGGAATTTGGCAAGAATTCCACCTGTTAATTTATAGAGATTTGGAGGAGGTCTCTCTACATATATATGTATATTTTTGAGAGTTTCCATAAATAGCTATAATAATACAATAATATTTTAAATGCCTACATGCCTACAACTTCTATGGATATTTAATTAGTTTTCTCATAATTGGCATGGGGGCTACAAACATGAGGCCTTGCTCAGGACTATCTTGTTCTTAAGCAACAATAGGAGTAGGTTGATTCTTGCCAAAAAGACCTCTATAGACTGGAGTGCATATACCAACCCTTAAAAACCATGGCAGTCATTCTTGAGAGCTTTGTTCCTAGGCAGAACTAAACATTTCCAATACCAGTTATCTGAGTGTGCTATTGTTAGAAGCAACATTCTTATAGATTTCTGGGAAACCAATACTAATCACTCTTTCAAAATGTTATCGACTCATAGCAATATACAAACTACAAAAGCACATCAGGCCAAAGTAACCTAGATGAATCTCAAATCATGAACTAGAGATGATATTGGTGATAGGAATTAGCAACACATCAGAAGATCTGGTGTTTAAATGTCAACTCCTTAACCCAGCACTGTCCTTTACTTTTTCCTAAGGTGAAGATCCAGGGGTATTCCTCTGACTCGGAAGAAAATGAGATGAACAACTATTTCACAAACAATATTAGCCCTAGATGAGGAAAATTTGGAAGTGAGAGTACTATTAAAATTAGAGTACTGCCAAATTAAAATTTATGCAGTGGAAAAAATCTTATCACTGCACTTAGGACCAGAATTTATTAAGTATTTGGTTTATTAGTTTAGAAGTTTCATAAGGAAGTGATGCTAGACTTTAATATTAACTAATATTGCTGATAAAATTTTCAGATAAAGCTTGGAACAACCCAAATGAAAAGGTTTCTATTTAAAAGCTCATGGTAGGAGGGAAATAATTTCTGAAACATAGTTGATTAATCACATATTGGTCTCTTCTCCTCTAAAAACCGAACTACAATTATGGTAAACAGACTTTCAAAATAGATACATTCACAAGGACAACAAATAAAAGAAACAGTGGGCTAAAGATCTTAATACAATTTTTGAAGATTTAAAGGAGATGAAGATGAGGTAATTAATTTAGCAGAGTAGAGGATGTTACAATCTAAGAACCTACATAGGGAGATGATATTTCTTAGAGAAAAATCAGTTTACCCTGCAGAACAAAGGAAATGACATGTCTTGGAGGCACCAGGTACCACAGAAGACAAGGATGTTGCACAGCACAGGAAACAGTGAGATTGATTGAAAGTCTCTCTACTGAGACCTTTATGTCCCAAACCTCTACCTTGAGCAGCCAATTCACCACACTTCCTCCCAAAGGAGACCAGAGGTTTACTGTTTAAAGATATTGAACCTGAGAGACTTTGACTATGGTAACACCAGACATCATGGAAGATGGAGGTGAGGCATAAGGCTGAAAACAGGGAAATTAAGTGAAAGTCTACCTTCCTACTGAATAGTGAAGTCTGAGCACAGCAAATGGAAGCTGTCATAAATCCCCCATGAGGGTTGAGTAGATCTCTAAGGAAAGAAGCAATCAAGAAACAATCTTATACGCAGCAGCACTATCTTCTAATCACCTTCTCAGTCATACATAGGTTAATTGACCTCCACTTTCCCAACTAGGCACCTGGTAAGCTTCACATTAGGTATCAATTTACACAGTTTTACTCTCCCAATCATTATGTAAATGGTAAAGGCAGAAGGATAAAGTTCATGGGCTCTGGATTCAGCTTAATCTAGATTCTACTTCTAAATCTACCTTTCTCTAGTTGTATGGCAGAGGGCAACCTAACTAAGCCACAGTTCCCACCTATAAAATAAGAATGATAATAACAGTCTCACACTCATAACATTGTAATGAAGATTAAATAAGATAAGATATTTATCACAGTGTTCATCACTGTGGACTCATTAATGTAAGCTATGAGTATTATTATCGGCACATTTGGAAGAATTTACTAGTTAGCATTTTATTTCAAGATGGTGTACTGATCCACAAAGCAAATTTGCTGTGTATCTTGCTACTTTTTAGGCTTGCCCTTCAATTAGAGATATAAATTACAGTGGTTTTCTGGCCACAGTCCCCTTCTGAGAAGAACCACCACCTTTGAATCCCCCCCAGACCATGTGACATTGTTCTCCTTTCACCATTACCACCACCTCTACCATGGCTGACTGGACTGGGTGGACTTCTGGCCCCAAACAAACCAACTCAGTGGCTTTCCATAGACTAATCAGAGTTTTCCCTATGGCAAGAATTTGAACCGAGAGACACAAAGATGGTAATTGGCGATGTGCACTGGACTTGTAGGTTAGGCAGACAAAGGTCTGGCAGTGATACTGGGAAGTATACAAGCTGGGGACTGGGTGTCGGGGGGAGGGGGAAGGGAGAAGCAGAAATGAAAGAGACAATTTAGCCCTTGTTTCCATTATCTATTTGCCACAGTGTTGTTGTATAATAAATAACCAGAAAATATTAGTAGCATACAACAATAAACATCTACATCTATTTTTGCTCTTGAGTCTCTGTGTTGGCTAGGCAATTCTTTTGATCTGACCTAGGCTCCATGTTATCACTCATACATCTGTGGCCAACTGTGCATTGGTTAGGTAGCTTTGGTAATATTAACTGGACTTTCTCACATATTTAGAGCTTCAGCTGAGACAATTGAGCTGACTTGGCTCTGCTCCATGTATATCATTTTCCCACAGGCTATCCTGGGCACGTTCTCTTGGCAAAGCCAGAGGAGTAAGACAGGAATTGTATGCAAACTTTTCAAGTCTCTGCTTACATCAGGTATACTAATATCCCATTGGCCAAAGTAAGTCAAATGGCTGAGGCCCAGAGTCAGAGTGGGAGTGGGCTTCAAAGTTATAGGGCACTGGATGAGGATATAGGAAGACCATTAATTAGAGTCAGAATGCAATTAATCTTCCACAGTCCCTGAGAAAAAGAGAATGGCTTGGCTTAGCACCTTCCCAACTCCACTTTCCAAGAGTTGTGAGTGTGCTCTGCTTCCTAGGTCTGTGACACTGGCTCTAGTTTTCTTATAACAAATCCTCCTCACTTGAACTTTCTTGAGTGGATTTCTTTTCTTTGCAATCAAGAGATCCTTTATTAAAAGAGTCCTAAATTTAGTGGAAATAATTTAGGGAAAACCAAATATATGGCATGGTACAAAATGACGAGTTGGACTAAAACAGAAACTTCTATCTTCTTGGTCAACTAAATCAAGTATTTCCATCATTAAGTACTGACAACAGTTGTTTTAAAATATCTCTTTTCTTTTTAATTTTGCTTTGCTTTTCTTTCCTCCTAATCTGTTGGATTTCAGAAGAATTCACTAATTTTATGGTAAATCACCAAGACATGGCACATTTGACAATTCCTGTGTGATTTTTTAAAACGTATGCTGCCCTACACAGACAAACCCTGTACTGCTGGTTATCTATTTCCAAACTGCCTGTTTCAGCTTCAAGAGATATCTGGGAATATTTCACTCACTTCAGAACTTCCATAAATATTCAATGAGACTGAGTGACCAGAATAGATCTGCACATTTCTTCTCTTTGCAGAACATGTAAAGAGTGGGGAGACATTGTGCTGATTTCCAGCTTTGATTCAGAAAAATCTTGGCTCTTAGAGCCCTGAGCATCTGTAGCTCCACACCCACCTGAGCTAATCTTGAATCAGCTGCTAAGACACGTCCGAAGCTTTGAACACTCACATAGACTCACTAAAAGCTCTTCACATGGAAAACTCTCACCATCAGCTCTTACTAATGTATCATTTAATAGAGACTGCTATAGGGCTTCTAAACACCCTCCACTGCTGTAAGTGATGGAAGTGTGATGATGTGAACCTTCTAAGGCATCTAAATCCTGGGAAATTTCACATGATTACCATTA
Organism: Eschrichtius robustus; assembly: GCF_028021215.1. Taxonomy (NCBI): domain Eukaryota; kingdom Metazoa; phylum Chordata; class Mammalia; order Artiodactyla; family Eschrichtiidae; genus Eschrichtius; species Eschrichtius robustus. The sequence continues at coordinate 108,248,624 of NC_090845.1, forward strand.
ATGAGACAATCTCAAGTAATTGATTTGGGTCATGACCCTATCCAAACCTAAGTTCTAATGGGTATCATAAGCCACCATGAAATTAGTCTGGCTGTAACATAATATTTTCCATCAAGCCTAGGGTTCTCTCGCAAGAGAATTCCAGATTTGCTGATGGCTTTAGCTCTAATATCTGAAACTACAGCATCATGAAGTGCTGTAGATTCTTGCCTTTTCTGCTTGGTAGGCATCCTGCTGATTTAAGATCGGTTACCCACAGCCTCAGAGTACCAGCCAGATTGCATGTTTTTTATAAACGATCTATTGACAACTATTTCAAGCCAATATGCAAACACAGTCCTTTCCTTTAGTTCACAGACTATGTCAATAACTTTGATCAGGGAGACAATAAGTGAAATCTCTGTGGTTAGTCACAAGATTTTGAAAGAAGTTTTATTAGTATTAATCAAGTCCTTTTATCATTTATAAAATCTTCTCTTGCCAGGATTAAAAATGCAAAAGAGAAGAGGTACAAAGATGGAAAGAACATTGGAACCTTTATTTTTATTATTATTATCTGCTTTTATTCTCATGGAGAGAGAAAAAAGAGAGGATTCAAAGCAACCACTGTGAAAAATCCTAGTTTCCCAAAGGTCCAAGGGCTCTAGGAAAACGTTTGTGAGCAGCCTTTTCCTATTGCAGTAATCGTGGAAATGAAGCCCAAATTCTTGGAAGTTCTAACAGGCTTACAGCAAACATCTGTGTCAGAAGCAACAACTGAAATTAACCCTTCTGTTTACTAAGCAGTAAATGGAAGACAAATTGTGGGCAATGTTGACCCCACTTAAAGTTTTTATTGGCTGAAACAAAAGCTTTATTTTGAAATATATATTACTGTTATATCAGCAAATGGCACTAATGATGCACCATAACTCCTCTAACTTAAAAAAAAATCTTCTGTGGCTCCCAACATATTTCAGGATGTAGTCCTTCTTACAACATATAATGTACTTCACAATCTTGCTCCTTCCTACTTCTACAGCCTCATCTCCCGCCATTCGCCTAAACCTGGCCGAAAATACTTCCCTCCCAACGCCCTGAATACCTTCCACATACCAGGTGCCTTCAGACATGCCAGGTACTTTCAGCCCTGTTCACCTTCACACCTGCTTTTTCCCCAATTTTCCCCCCTTCTCTACTCATCGTTTAAGACCTAGCCTTGCAAAGCCATCCCAGCATCACCAGGTGTAGTCATTCTCTTGGCCTTTTTTACCAACCTCTATAGAGATTCCAACATATTCTAACACTGTTTATGTCACAATCACTAGTGAGCCTACCTATGAGTTCAGCCATGTGCATACACATGCACATACAGACGCATACTTACACACATCCTTGGAACTAGAACCCATTTCACATGCATTTCATACTTTCAAGGATCCAGCAAAACGCCTGGCAAAGAGTAAAGATTCAGAAAGATGGTGGAATTTATATTTGTGTGTAGACATGGATTTGAACTGAGTACAGAGAATCTCTTGCCTGGACCTCCACGTGAGTGACTGATAACTTACGTTTGCCAGATGGTGTGTCTATAGTAGGAATAGACAATGGACAAAACAAGAAAAACAAATGGTTTGGCTGACTGGCCCAGTTGCAAAAGAATTCCTTAGCCATAACTTTAGTCTTGTACACTAATCATGTCAGCCCACGCCAAGGACAAACTCTTTCAATATGAGAATCTACTTAGATGCAAGCAAACTGCCATTATTCCCCACCCCAGGCTTCCTTGTTCTTGCAACGCAAACCATGATTTTCATTAGTTTCCTTTTTTTAGATCTTTTTCTGAGCTTCTTAATCCATCGCCCATTTATAGAGTTATTTATGATGATTTGGCAGACACAAAGCTCTTTGCCATGACTCAATTGGCATTTTAAATTATTTTAATTTCAAAAGAGGCAGCAGTGACACAACCATTTTTAACTACTAACTACTTAGAAACTTCCCTACTTAGGCAAATACATTCTTGCAAGTAGAATGGATTTCATGATGAATTGAGTCACCAACACACTCGTCAAACCAATGAGACTTTCATTTCACCATATTGCATTGATATTTGCAAAAGAACCTTCAGGGGGGCTTTGAAGTATATACTACTATTGTTAAAGGAAAAACTCTAAGTCGGTATTCAGCCCAAGGATGGTAAAAAGAAAATTATAATGAACCTGTAGTTGTGATGACTGCCTCTCTCTCAAAAGATCACCCTGTAACCACTGAACAGACCCTGAAGAGCAAAGGGTAGCCCTGGGATTTCTGGAATCTTGTTTAAAAGTTTCATCCCCAGGGAAGTCAAAATACAACAGGAACTTGCCATAAAACCCACTGGACTATAAGATGATTGTGTATAGTGACTACAAGTCAAATAGAAACAACCTTCCTATTCCTGCCCCCACCCCATAAAGACTTAACTTCATCAATTAACACATGTTTGGAAAATGCATGTAAAAGCATCTTTTTAAAAAAATTGTTAGGCACACATTCACCCAAAAGGCACAAGTACACACAGGTGAGTACACACAAAGACACGCACACACACACAAACCTCACAAAAGGGAAAGGATTTCTCATTCCAGAAGCCTAGGTACAGATTCCAAAAGCAAACATCATGACATGTTGAATTGGAAAGGATTGACCTCTTCCTTTCCCTGTATTTGGAAATTCACAAAAAACATAATGGGAAATATAAACACTAGCTTAAAATGTTTATTTTATAGAGGGGAGTGGGATTTGGAGAGGGGTTGAAAGTGGGCTTTCATCAGTTACTGTATATTTCTATAGTCTTTGATGACTTGTTATAAGTATGCATTCATATGTTATTTGTGCAATAAAAAAAAATAAGAAAAATAATGAAGAGGAGAAAAATAGTGTGGTTTAAGCTACTGATATCTGTGGCACATATATCAGAGATAGATTGTGCCAAAGTTTCCACTCTTTGTTCAAAATTTTGCATACCTGTAACTCTGCTAGGACTCATCATTTGATGCAAGAAATTTCCTTTATCCAGCCCATCAAACATCCGCTAGCACGGATGGCTATGCAGCCACTCTCTTCAAATACATTCTAACATACAGGCACATGTGCATGTGCACATATCCCCACATGCACTTGCCCTTGCACCATCACCTTCAAGCCACTTATCAAAAAATCATCAGAGGAGAGTGAGAAAATCCAGAACCTCATGAAAAACCAAGGTCATCACTGTAACCAGCCAAACATCTGAGCTAGAATACAGTGAGTTAGCCAGTTAGAATGATTGAGTCTCTATTTCAAAACCTAAGTCTCACCACTTTGTGTATTGTGGTTTTGTGTGTATGTGTTTTAATTCATTTTTAAAACTGGGGTTTTTGTTGCTTCTTTACAGATACGTTCTCCTTCTGCAATACATATAATAATTGATACATCGATACTCACATGCATGCATACATACATACATAGATGTGAGAGAGAGAGAGAAACCTCTAAAACTCTTTTAACTCTGAGATCCTAGTATTCATAAAAGCCTAAAGCACAATTTCCATGCACAAATATTGGTCACAAAAAGGATATATCTTCAAAAGGCTTAGTTTGATGTTCCAGGAGTATTCAGATAGATGCATTTGATGTTACACACACCTACCATCTTCAGCAACGAAGCAGCAGGTTTCATATTTCAATCTTGGAGATTCTTATTTGTGACAACTCACACTTGGAAAACCCTCCTGGGTTCTAACAACATAACTCCCTTCAAAGACTACCTGTTTCTCAGCCATAAAAAGAAATGAAATTGAGTTATTTGTAGTGAGGTGGATGGAGTTAGAGTCTGTCATACAGAGTGAAGTAAGTCAGAAAGAGAAAAACAAATACAGTATGCTAACACATATATATGGAATCTAAGGAAAAAAAAAAAAGGTAATGAAGAACCTAGGGCAAGACGGGAATAAAGACACAGACCTACTAGAGAATGGACTTGAGGATATGGGGAGGGGGAAGGGTAAGATGTGACAAAGTGAGAGAGTGGCATGGACATATATACACTACCAAACGTAAAATAGCTAGCTAGTGGGAAGCAACCGCATAGCCCAGGGAGATCAGCTCTGTGCTTTGTGACCACCTAGAGGGGTAGGATAGGGAGGGTGGGAGGGAGGGATATGCAAGAGAGAAGAGATATGGGAACATATGTCTATGTATAACTGATTCACTTTGTTATAAAGCAGAAACTAACACACCATTGTAAAGCAATTATACTCCAATAAAGATGTTAAAAAAAAAAAAAAAGACTACCTGTTTCTTTTCCTAAATTATTGGGTTGACCAAAAAGTTCGTTCGGGTTTTTCCGTAAGATGTTATGGAAAAACCCGAATGAACTTTTTGGCCAACCCAATACATTAAAAAGAAACTCCCAATACATTAAAAAGAAACTCCCAATACATTAAAAAGAAACTCCCAATATAAAGGGCATTTCACAGCATTCTTTGGATAGGTGGATAATGATGATTGCAATATTACTGGAAATTATGCAAAATGAAAGGGAAACTGGTGAGGGAGGTATGGTCTCATATATTTTGGCAAGAAGGCTTGAGAACTCTTTGAGATTGAATTTTGGTCACCCCAACTCCAAACAACACACATACACACTTATGCAAATTGCTGGAATATTTATATTTATATTTATGTACACTGTATTCTTACATCTAGAGATGAGAGAGTAAATTATAACTGAATATCAAGAAATAACAGGATAAATAATGAGATGAGGGAATCACGTCAACAAGTATTGGGTTGGCCAAAAAGTTCTTTCAGGTTTTTCCATAATTAACATCTTACGGAAAACCCAACAAACTTTTTGGCCAACCCAGTATTTACTGTCAGCTCCTGGAAAGATTGGCAGAGGAGGGGGAAGTACAAAGGAGTTTGAAGATGAGCCCTGCTCTCAAGGAACTTCCATCTAGATCCAGAGGAAAGACTAGTCTACATGAAACATGTAGAGCAGTTAACTGCCAGAATTATTTTGGGCTCTTATAAAAATTCAGATTCCTAGGCCCACTACCAACTTACTGAATCAAAATCTCTGGTGGTGTTGATGAGAAGTCTGTATTTTTAACCACCTCTTCCAGTAATTCTGATCATCAGCACATTTTGGGAACCACTAAAGGAGAGACAACACAAAAGGGTACATAAAGAAATGCTAGATAATTTTTTTAAATTAATTTATTTATTTTTGGCTGTGTTGGGTCTTCGTTGCTGCGCACGGGCTTTCTCTAGTTGCGGCGAGCGGGGGCTACTCTTCATTGTGGTGCACATGCTTCTCATTGCGGTGGCTTCTCTTGTTGCAGAGCATGGGCTCTAGGCACGTGGGCTTCAGTAGTTGTGGCTCACGGGCTCTAGAGCACAGGCTCAGTACTTGTGGTACACGGGCTTAGTTGCTCCGTGGCATGTGGGATCTTCCCGGCCCAGGGATCAAACCCGTGTCCCCTGCATTGGCAGGCGGATTCATAACCACTGCGCCACCAGGGAAGTCCCAAAGTGCTAGATAATTTTTTGATGGGGGACAGGAGGGAGAATCAAAATGCTTCAGGAAATTAGAGAATAAAAGGATCAATGAGGCAGCAGTGATCAGGAAAGGCTTCCCAGAGAAGGTGAGACTAGAGCTGTGCCCTGAAGGATGGGTAAGATTTGAATTGGCAAAGAGGAAAAGGGATGGCATTTCAAGATGAATTATATAACATCATCAAAAGAATGGATATGAAAAGGAACAACTTCAGAGCACAGCAACAGACCAGCAGCTGCAGAGAAACCACTGCTGAGAAATAGAGTGAGAGAAGATTGGATCTATATGAGGCAATTAGGATACTAACACTAGTATACCAATGATGCTTAGAGCAAAAATGGTTCCTCTGGGCATCATAATTGTGATAGTCTTTGCAACCAGACATTCCTTTGATTGCAAGAAAGACAATGAGATATGGGATACGCAAGGAACATGGGAGTAAATGGTAAATGCAATGTCTTCTTTGGAAGCACAAAATTGTCCCACGCTCCACTATAACGCTCCAAAACCATCAGGTGATAGTTCCAAACCAAATACTAAAAACTCTTCAGTGGTTTCCCATTTCCCTTAGGGTAAAGTTCAAACTTTTGAACATAATTTACAAGGTGTTTTATGATCTTCCCCAGTTTCTCTCTTCTACCATGTATGTTACCACTCCCTCATTGCACTCTATGCCCCAGTTATATTGAACTGTTGATACTTTCTGTCTTTCTCCCCTCCCTGCCTTTCATCTGTCTATCTATTCCCTACTCTACCAACTTCTTGGCTAATTTTTACTTACTCTCAGATTTCCTCTTAAAATTGATCTCCTCCAGGAAGCCTTCCCTGAACCTTAGATTCTGTATTCTGTGTCCCTCTTATTTCCCAGAGCACTTTGTACTTCCCCCATTATAGTAGTTACCACACTACTATAAATACCATCTGTTTGTATGTCTCTTCTGCTACATAGAGTCCTGACATCAATTAGGTCACAATATATTCTGTTCACTATTGTAGCTGCAGTGCCTAGAAGAGTGGCTAGCACATATTAGGTGCCCAATAAACATCTCTTGAATGAATTAGTGGATTTTTAAATTAATTTATCAGATTAATAGGTGAAAACAAATATCACTGGGACAAATCAAACCACCCTTACAGGGCCCTCAGGCTGGACCAAACCAAGAAAATCAAACTTCCAGTTACTCTACAATTAGCAAAAGAAATCCAAGCAAAAATTCTGTGCATTGGCTCTTTTCTCCAATGCCCCAAGAGCAATTCAGAACTTTCATTTCCCGCTTTATCAGTGGTATCAGTGGTCAGCAAAGAGATGGATCAAACTAGAAAAATTCTTTCATGAACATTCAGGCAGTAAATGAACCCCAGTCCATGATAACTGCTCTCCACCACATAACCCAACACACAAATTTGCTTTCTCAAATATTACTGATCAGTCAGGTGCTGTTGTCACACCTACACAGAAGGCTGTGGCACCCGTCTTTATAAGAGAAGCCAACACTCCTGCAAGACCTGATTATTTTATACTCAGATGTTACAACACTCATCTGGTTCTGGTAATAGGGTTTCAATCTTTGGCCAAACTGAGCTCAGTTGCCTCTCATTTGATATATTGCTACAGTGTGACTGAGACAAACCAGAAGTAATACTGTTTAGCAGTTTTAGTCTCCTGTTAAAGATTCAATGCTCTCTAACATCAAATGAGAAACCATTTGATATCACAGATGTGCCCTGATTAAACTAAGGCAATACACAAAATATTTCAATTCATTCCAAAGACCAACTTAAAAGTGCGTGGTTATTTGCTTCCCAAAAAAAGTTAAAAAAGAAAAACAAAATCTATTTTAATTGTTTTTCAGACAGATTTACAATAGAATGCTCAGATAGTATCCCTAATGCTTGGAAAACAGCATTATATTTACAATTGTCCTATCTAAATGTAAGTTCTTGGTAATAATACTGTTTGGGATGATGGAAAGAGCATAGGATTTGAAGATGAGGTATTTAAATCCCCACTCTTCCACTTCTCTCTCTGCCCCTCATGTGTGTGCAAGCCTGAGGTTCAAAAAGGTTAAATAAGATGGCTCAGTTTCCTCATATATAAAATGGGGGTAATATCAATGCCTACTTCATAGGGCTGCTGGGAGGATTATATGAGATAATAAGGGGAAGGTATTTGGTAAATGTGAGGCTCTCCATGAGTTCCACCTTTTGTGACTGGCACTTTATATTAATTTTTATTTTATTCATATTTTTATTTCTTAATGATTTTGTCATCAGCATGGTGGTGTAGAGTACATGGGCTTTGGCATCAGACAGCCCTGGATTCAAATCCCAGTTCTGCTACTAAACGTTTTGCATTAGGCAAGTTATTCAACATCACTGAGCTTTCTCTTCTTTGTGTACAAAATGCATTTAGTAAAAAACCTACCTCCTGAAAGTTGTTGGGAAGAGTGAAGGAACATGTAAAGTATCTATTTATCACAGTGCCTGATACGTTGAAAATCTTCAATAAATGGTAGCCATTATTATTTTTCTAACTACCATTATTATTTATTCCATAATGAGATACACTTGTGTTGAATTCCAAAAGCAGAAACCTCAGCCAAGCCAAAAAACAAAACAAAAACAAACAAACAAACAAACAAACTAGGGTTATTTCAACAACTGATTTGGGCCATCTGATTTTTATAAAAAGTCAATTTAGTAAAACCAGTATGAACTAAAGCAAAACAAAACTGTCCATTCAACTCAATGATATTTGAGCAGCACAGACCAAAAAAAATGTTGTTGAAGAAATTATTCCTGTTTGGCTGATTGTGTTATTACAGTGTACACCTAGCCTAGTGCTGACTCTCTCATTGACCTGAACTAATTATCTGATGTTATTCTATCTACAGTAAAGTAAGAATCCACATTCATTTTTAGGGCTGTATATTCCAATGAACAAAGAAGTCAGCAGGATGTATAGGAAAAAACAACATAACCTCTGAATTCCCTTCAAACTGATATTCTGTGGATCTCTGGAATCTCATCCACTGTGTGACCATGACCAAGCAACTTCACCTCTCTGGGTCTAGGATTCTCCATCCTTAAAATTGAGGGAGTTGGCTCTAAGATTCTGGATTCTACTTTAAATTATAGTCATTCTAAAAAAAATTATAGTCATTCTACAATAGCCACAAGGGCAGAAAAGCTGATACTCCTGCAACTATCGCTCTTAGCAAAATCAACTCCAAATAAAGCCATGGAAAAAATTCTCTCCTTTACCTTTTTTATTGCTCTCCCCTTGTCCAGGGCCTGAGTGATTTGTTATAACATCACTGTAAAGCGATTACTAACATGCTCACCAAAATTCAAAAAGGAATAAAAACAAATCAGAATCCTTGATAAATGTCTTTTACTCCAGAAAAGGAGTTTAATTTAATAATGACAATAATAAACCTCTGTTTCCAAGGAGCCTATGCTGATACTGCAGATGAGAGAAGTTACCTTCAGAAACACGCTCAAATACCATACAATTCAACGCCTCCTAATAATCTAGGCAGGAGAGAACTGGAGACACATTTCAGAAGAATGGTTTGGGGGAGAAAAAAAATGTTGAAATTTCTACATTAAATATGAACCGAACACTTTGCAGGAGACAAGATGGGTGCTAGATTTTTTTTTTTCAGTGCTTTTAGTGATACCCAGTAAAATATTGATTAACCAGGACTCTATAAATACAAACTTCATATTTCCAGAATATTCTCACTACACTCTGCTCTAAAGGAAATACAGCAAGTTTTAGATTCTCTGATCAGCCCTCAGAGGGTGACAGCAATCAATGACGGTGATGGTCTGGGCCCCAGAGCATTCACATGCCTCCCTGGGCTTCTTTATCTAGCCAGAAAAGACAATGTACAGATAATATTTCTATAGGTAATATTTATACCATTTACATAATATGTATATTATGTTCCTATTATAATATTTTATAGCTAATATTTACTGCACACTTCCTCTGTACCAGGCCCTGTGCTAAGTGTTTATCAAGAATGTTGTTATTTAGGAGACTGGTAGTGAGGGAACCCCATCAGAAACCAGCAAGAGAAACCCACAGGGGTCAGCCAGGAGAAACAGGGGTGCAGCCATGAGGTGTAGCTGCTCTGGCATAAAGGATTACAGAAACTTTAAGACAGGTATGACTACTTATATGACCTTAGACCTCTCCTGGCTGCTACTCAGACAGTTTCCATAGAATGCTACTACAGCAACCTTTTAAGCTTGGCTCCTACAACTAACCCACAGAGTTCCCGGACTCTCAGTCAGCCATGTAGACTTAAAATTTATACTTCCTGGACCTTGCCCTGATCCCTAGTTTCACAGTATCTAATGCCAGCCTGTCTTGCATTGAGCACGAGAGGAAACGGGAGACTATTACAGTAGTCCAGGTGAAAGAGGTTTAAAATAGGGTGGTAGCAGCGGAGTGGAATAGAAATGACTATATTTGAGCTATATTTTGAGGATAGTAAAATTGGCATGTCTTTCTTTGGGGTTTTATGTTCACAGCGAATGCCTAATTGTTCCATCTGATTTGGCTGCTTTCTTTGTCAAACTGGTGTATTTGTTTCAACACACCAACCAAAATAAATCCCGGTTTAGAGACTGGACTTCTCGCTTTTCAGTACTTTCGGTGATATGTGGATACAGCCTAAGACTCAACAATTCTAAGAAAAGTGATGAAAAAGGGAGCATAAATATAAGTGACAATTCAATCCAAAGAGCAGAAAGGCTACAGTGTGTCTTTATCTAAAACCTTCTTTTATAAAATATTAATATTCTCAAATGAAAATATTACCTATGATGCACATTGAGTGCCACTCAAATGGCAACTGGCCAAGAAGAGAACTTTTTTAACACTGATACATTAAGCTCCCTGTAAACATTTGTTTACTGCTGAAACTGGTGCACAAAAAATTAGAAATAGAATCAATGAAGCATATGCCTCAGCATATTTTTAATCAGTCTCTTGCATACATTAATTTAACTCCCATTGTTATATTTTCATCCTTGCTGGAATGGGTTTTACTTTGCCTTATTTGAGCCCCAAAAGCCAGGCATTTAGAAGTAATCCAGAGAACCAGAAGATGACCTGGCGCATGTAGCCCACCAGCTATTTTGATACCTAAACTGTATCTCTGAGCCAAGGGAAATCCAGAAGAATAGTAGAAAAGCCAAGCAATCATTTAGATACTTGTACGTGGTGGTATCGAGAAGATTTGGATGCTTCATTATTTTTTTTTTCCATTTTAATCCAGATGTTTGCTGTTTCCACCACTGCTCGTAGATGTTTGCCTTTGGGTCTGGCTTGATTCAATTTGTCTATGGCATGTTCAGAAATACTTACAGATACTTGACACATCTCCAGGAGATTTCTGGAAGATGAATCAACAACAAATTCAATATTTTTTAAAGATATACTATCATATAACTTGATAATTATTTATCAGACATTTATCAGGCAGTCATTAATTTAGAAGGTGACACTTCTAGACTCCTTGACGGAGCTCTGAACTTACTTGTTAGTTTAGTCAAGCAACTGTTTTGACAGACACCTTCTAACAAATTTCAGTTGTTTTGATGCCCACCCTGGGTATAGACTGGCATAATTATTATAAACAGTTGACATGATTAGTCCTAAGGTCTGGCTTTCAGGGAGATTTCATTTCCAGATTTCATTAAACTAGCCAAAAGACTCACATCTTTTTGTGTTCTAATGTCCGCCTACAAACCCGTAGTTATAGTAACCAAGAGCAAATGCTCAGCCTCAGAAGATTATCAGATTTGAAGCAATGGACTAGATTTGGCAGCTTCTCTGCTGTTAAAGATGCTTAGGGACTTATAGGCAAAATAGTCTCCTACTCTTTCTCTTCCTTACTTCAAAATGACGGTTGAAATGCCCACTTTCTGGGAATGCCAGTCTGTCTTCCATGTACCCCCCAAAAGTAGGCAGCAGAGAGTCAGAAGAAGTAAAATGTCAGGTAAGAAGATGTACAGGGTTGATGGTTACTGTAAAGAAGAGTATAAAGGGAAGACTCCTTGTAGAAGCCAGGCCTGGAGCTAAAGCATGGGGGATGGGTAGAATCTGAATTGGCAGAGAGGAACACACAGTGAATTCAAGGTGTGAGCAAAGGCCTGGAGGAGAATATGAGTACCATGTGAATATAGAACCAGGCCAGGTGAAGCAGATGATCCCTATGGCTTTGAGCTACAAATGGTTGTAGTAAAGATTTCTCCAGAAGGCCAAGATTCCAAAACACCTTTACATAGATCTGGCTTTCCATATCCATTTGATTCAGTCACTGGGATGTGAATTTTGATTGAGGCAGTATGATAGGCAGAATAATGGTGCCCAAAGATTTCTAAGTCCTAATACCCAGTATATAACTGTGAATATGTTACTTCACATGTTAATAGGCACCTGAGATGAGGAAATTATCCTGAATTATCTGGATGGACCCAATGTAATCACAAGGGTCCTCATAAGTGAGAGGGAGGCGGGAGAGTCAGAGTCATAGGAGATGTGATGATGCCAGCAGAGGTTGCAGTAATGTGACGGCCGGTTTTGAAGATGGAAGGTGTTCATGAGCCAAAACATGCAGGCAACCTCTGGAAACTGGAAAAGGCAAGGGAATTGGTGCTCCCCTAGAGCCTCCAAAAGGAATACAGCCTTGCTCACACTTTGATTTTAGCCCAGAGAGACCCATTTCAAACTTATGACCTCCAGAACTGTAAGATAATAAATCTGTGCTGTTTAAAGTCATGAAGTTGGTGGCATTTGGTATAGCAGCCATAAGAAACTAACACAAGAGGTCTAATAAATAGTATCCAAAGGGGCCTGACCAGTTCAGGGTTTATGTGATTCAATATCCATCTCCTGGGCCCCATGGGTGGGGAAAGAATAGGCACCAAAAGTTACATCTTAGGACTGGATGATCAGTGTATTAGGAACCAAGACCCCACTAAGTGACTGGGAGGTAAAAGTACAAATTTAAGTAGTATTAATAACAGTTATAATAACAATGAAAGCACTACCATTGTTCTACATCTACTCCATGCCAGCACTTTACATTTATTTTAATCATCATAAGAAGCCTATATAAAATCTGTTTTCATTATCCCTATTTTACATAACCCTGTTTTACAGATGAGAAAACTAAGTTCAAGGGAAGGGGTGTCAAGAACCAGGGAGAGAGTCAGGGGCCCATGAAAGAAGGCTGAAAATCAGGGCAAGGCTCCAGTCCCAGCAAGGAACTATAGTACTAAATGGAAAACTGAGAGAAAAATCCAGTGGAGGATCATAGGAAGAAAGAAGGGCTGCGATTTCACAGAGTTGTGTGTGCTCAGCACTCATGCCAAATGTGCTGGGTCCAAGGACATAGGGCAGCGTAAGTCAGTCTAGGCTTTGCCTGTTCGTGGGTTGAAAGTTCAGGGTAGGGATAAATACAGCTGGCTTTAGGCAAAGCCTACTAATCTTCAGGCATTCCAGTCTGTTGGGCTTGCATAGGATTACCATGTTACCAGTCATCTCAAAAGCAAACTTCGACAATAAACTCAGGATACTCCAAGTGCTTCAACTTCCTTCAGCCCCATGTCTTATCATATTTCCCAAAATGGACTCTGTGCTCCAGGCAAACCAAGTCTTTTGCCTTCTTTAAGGATTTGCCCCCAGAAACAAGCAAACCATTTTCTAGTGAGCAGAGGAGAAGTTCTGGAAGAAAACCTCTAGTGGGTAATGGATAACTGTTCTTATAGACCCCAAACCATTCCTACTGAGTTTTTGCTCCTCCCTAAAGTTTTACTACTTTCATTCTGTTTAAGAACCAATCCTGGTCCCCAGGGGGAGTGTGTCACCTCATTTAGGAATTAAAACCAAATCCAAAAAACAGCCAATATCCTCAAACTAAAGCTTTTCCAAACCTACCTCACCCACACACAATCCTGTGAGTTCCAGCCTGAGGGCCATGATCTAATTCCGAGCTGACAGGAAGGCTGCAGAGACTGGCATCCCTGAGCCCAAATGGATCTACCTTCCTGACTCCCATCAGCATCACCTAAGGGGCATCTCTGATGAACCATGCAGTTGCTTCCTCCCTCACACGGCAGAGTCGTCTTGTAAAAGTTTGCCCATTACAATTTGACAATACAACAATTCCATAGCCATGTAATAAGCAAACATGCACAGAAAGAGAGTCGGCACTAATTCTAAGAAGGCTTTCTTGCCCCTCAAAAGCCGGGTCAACTGTCCTTCGGTGTTCACTCCACCCGGCGGGACCTCGTTTGAGATAATGTGTAGTCACAGACATAGACTGCAGAAATGGAGAAAACGAAATTCTTCATGCAACTTTAAATAGTATCTAATTACCAGACTATACTGCCTGTGGTATACTATGAAATAATAAATTTAGAAATTCTGTGCAATTATCTTATGAATAGCTTAATTATATTACATTGTATTCTTTGTGTATGTAAAAAGGATTCATTTGTTAAATTTAAATCAACATGTTAAATCCTGTTTTGGCATTTCTTCATTTTTTTTTAGTATACAAGGTACCTCAAAACCTGGAAGATGCTCAGCCTCTTAGAGACCCTGAATTATAATAGCATGTCTACTTGTCTAACTGCCTCAACCCTGGTTGCACTTTAAAGTCACCTGGACAACTTTGAAAACCACTGGTGACTGGGCCCCCCAGTCACCAATTGAAATAAAAATGCTGGGGGAAGGGACTGACATCTTGCATGTGAAATGTCCCCCCAGTGACTTGACCCACAATGAGGGCCTAGAACCACTGGTATAGACTGGTATCTTCTTTTAGGGATGGGGCCAAATCTGTACCATTCTTGGCTCTAGCCAGTAAGCATTCAGCAAACGTTTGCCAAATGAATAAATGGTTCTTCTCTCCATGTTTCTCTGCCCTCAGTTTTCTTATTTCCTTGAGGGAGTCATCCTTCTATCACGTACTTTCTCATCTTCCTCAAATCAGTGTTCCCCTAACTTGGCTGTGTTTTCAAATCAATTGGGAAGTTTGTTAAAAATCCATGTTCCCAGACTCCACTCCAGACCACTGAATCATAACCTCTGAAGTGGAACCCAAGTATTCGTATTTTTTTAAAGCACTCCAAATGATTCTGACGCACATTTCCTTTGGAAATCACTGCCATGCTGTATGTCAATATCACTCACAAAGGATACTTCCTCTCAGTAGAAAGCCTTTCTGAACTGATCTTACTCTGCTACAATTCATTTTGTAACTATTTTTCTATAGGTGTTTGGAGTGAGGACAGGGGAAAGAGAAAAGAATTTTCCTACATAAATTAAACCCTAATAGTGGGTATGAAATAGGTTTTCTATTTCATTTGTATGAACTACCTACCCACCCCACCATCCAGCCTAATATGAGCCCTTTGGAAATGATAATGACAAGCAGTCAGACCTAAAAATTCATAGATGGTAATGTTCAAGCTTCTCTCCCAGTACTCTCAGCCCTTTCCTGCTATCCAACTTGGAAAATTTGTGCCTTTATGCCTGAGATTAAACTAGATTCACCAGCTTTCTTTCTAAATTTCTGGTTTATTTTTAAACTACTCTTCTTCTCTTTTGTGCTAAGATTAAACATCTCTGATAAATCTTGACTACCATTCAGAACAGTGGCAAAAGACTGCGTGCAATTTTCTTCTAACTCCCTAACAGAACTGCTTTGGTCCTCTGCATCACTTTCACAGGTTTGTTTGTTTCTTTGATCTCCTAACCCCTTTACCCCTAAGGAAAGAGGCTGCTTTTCCAGAGATCTTCCTTTGCTAGGCCTCCTGGGAGGCTGTCACATCAAGGCTGATGATTACCTAATTTTTACACTTTTACACTTTTCCTAATTATCATAACAAACACATATTTAAGAAAGCAAGAACAAGCTCAGGCCTGTGATTAGATGGCTACACAAGGAGTAGGATTTGGAGCTTTTTAAAGTAGAGTGGAGTACCAGGTTGGGTCCCTTCCTCAAGAAACTCGCTCCATACAATCAGTGCTACCTAAAATTCTACTACTGTGCATTTATACCTCTGTTTTATGGTCTTTTTTTTTTTTTATTATGGAGGGGGTAATTATGTAATCAGTCATTTGCAACTTAGAGAATGAATTTATCAGCAATTGTGCTCTAGTATCAAGGTAATAAAATGAGATCAGGAGAATATGAGATACCTAGGATTTAGGAGGATGAAGAACAGGGTACAAGGTTGGAGAAAAGGTACATAAATAGGAAGCTAAGTGTTCTAGAGACAAATCTACTACCTTCTTCATTTTGAGTAGGCTGGACCCTTACAAAACTCTTAGGTTAACAGTAAAAACTATTTCTGCCTTCAAATGCCAACCCTACCAGCCAACCCTCTAATCAGTAGCTGTTCTGTCATATTTCCCTACCTTTTGGAGCACAGGAGTCTCACCCACTCTTGAGAACTCTTGTCTATGAGGATGTTGAGAAGGGATATAAACTTGATGCTGCAGTTGCTTTTCTCCTGCTAAGCTCTCCATTACTCAGTTCCCCCTTCCACACCAGCAAGGCATACAGTCACATAAGGTTCATGAAACAAAGAAAGGAGTCACAAAAGGATATGCTCTCTCTCCCTCTCCCACCCCAGTGTTCAATACTTAAAACTGAGAAACAATTAATTTGCCTCTCCTTTTTAAGAAAATATGTAGATTTCCTGTCATAGGTCATTAGAGAAAACATCTTACAACTGCTTCATCATCATATATAATTTTAAATTATAATTTTAAAATTTTCTAGTAGCCACATTGAAATGTAAAAACAAAACAAAAACAATTTTAAAAAGAGGAAAGTAAATTTAATAATATTTTATTGATACTTAATCCCATATGTCCAAAATATTACCATTTCAACATGTAATCAACTTACAATTATTAATGAAATATTTTACATACCTTTTTGTATTGAATCTTCAAAATCTAGAATATACTTTACACTTACAGCACATCGCAATTCTGACTAGCCCACAAGTTGCTCAATGGCCAATGTGGCTTGTGGCTACCATTTTGGACAAGGCAGGTTAATAGTATATCTTTCTAGACTTCTGTATGTATAATAAATATATTTATTTGTATATTTGTTGCTTCACACAAATGGAAACATACTATTCATACCTTCATCAATTTTTTTTCTCTTAACAACATGGACATACGTCCGCATTAGCATCTGTAAATTACCCTAATCCTTTTAAACCACTGTATTGTCTTTTATTGGTGAGACTGAGTATCTTTTCCTATGATTACTGGCCTGAATTTCTTGTTTCTTTCTTTTGCTCATTTTTCCTTCTTTTTTTCTATTTGAGTTGATTTCTGTCTCTTGTAACTGAAAGTGTTCTGCCTGACATGAGTTGCAGTAATTTTTTAATATATTAAGAATATTACCTTTTATCTGTCATAAATATTATGAATAGTTTTCCTAATTTGTTTCCCTTTCAGCATTATGATGCTGGCCTTTGATACAAAAAAGATGTATGTAGGGAGGAGTGTATGTGTATGTGTGTGTGTGTGTTTCAATAATGATTCAAATCATTTTTCATTTTTCCCCCAGCCTTGATTTCATGCATAGAAAATCTTTATCAACCTTCAAGATTATGTAAACATTCATTTACATTTTTTTCTAATACCATTATTTAAATATTTAATCCTTCTGGAATATTTTTTTGTGAACTGTCAATAGATATATAATTTTTTAATACATTGCCATCTAATTGTCCCCAAATCCTTTACAAAATAATCCAGTCTTTCGAAATGCATGAATATATACTAGATCTGTATGCTGTTAGATAGATAGATATTTATTAGTTTCTGGACCTTCTATTCAATTGCATTGATATACCTGGTTGTTCCTATGCCAGTTTCACACTTTAATTACTTTATTTGGTAGGACAGTTCCCCACCCCCACAAGTAGGTTTTTTTTTCCCTATTGTCTTTTTCAAGATAAACTACGATACAAATTTGTCAAATTTCCCCAAAATCTTTGAAGTGTTTTATTTGAAATTCATTTGGAATTATATGAGGATAATTGACATTTTGCAAATATTGAGTCTTTCCATCTAATTCCTCCCAAGGAATATGAAGGTGTCCCTCCATTTATTCTTTGTGACCTGTTATATGTTAAATTGTAAATTATCTATGGCTAAAGTACAGCTATTTTTTATTTACTTGAACTGCCAAGTTTCAAGTCAGATGTTAAAATTTCCTATTATAATTGCATATTTTTTATGTATTCCTGACTTTGCTGAATTGATCAAGTGTACTTTGTGCTTCTGTACCTCTCTAGTTATTTAGAAATGTTTTACTATAGGTCCACTTTACTAATAACTTCTCTTATTTTTTTATGTAACATTTTTTAAATGCAGAGAAATAAAAAGAAAACAAAACAACAATAAAAAGAATCTCAGAATCTCCCCCACCTTAATAACTCATATGAATACTTTTTTTTTGGCCACACCATGTGGCATGTGGGATCTTAGTTCCCAGACCAGGGATCTGACCCACGCCTCCTGCATTGGAAGTGCGGAGTCTTAACCACTGGACCACCAGGGAAGTCCCAGTAACTCATATGAGTATTTTAAAAACAAAAGCAATACATGCTAAGTTTTGAAAATCATATAGTTTTAAATGGCATAAAATGAGTATTGAAAGCCTCTCTCATTCAATCTTGTACCTGGTTAACTACAATTTCTTGTGATTCCTTCAACAAAAAAAACCTATATGACCACATGTGTATTTATTTACACATACTTTATGAGGTAATACTAAACCTTGCTTGCATTTTTAAATTAGTAATATATTTCAGAACTCTTCTATATGTTCACTTCCGGAGCTACCTAATTCTTTCAACAATACATAGTATTTTACTATATCAATCAATCACACCTAATTTAACCAGTTCTCTGATAGTGGACACTTTGGCTGTTTTTACTTTTTTGTTATCATGTGCTGACACACATGCACAAGCACACACACATACACACATGCATACAACTGTTACAATGAACATCTAGGCTAACATTTATGAGAACATTTCTTAAAATTTTGCTAAAAATTGATTTGTTGAATCAAAATCTATAAGTAGTTTGTTATAGATATTGTAATTTTCCAGAAAGTTTGCATAAATTTACACTCTAATCGACAATGCAAAAATTGTTCATTTTCCAACATCTTTACCAACACTAGGTTTTAGCTAATATTTTAGTTTCTGCTGATCTGATAAATGAAATCTCATTGTTTTGATTTTGTTTATTTCTTTGGTTATGTATAATGTTGAGAATTATAACATATATTTATTGGTCGTTTTTATTTCTTTTCTTTTGTAAACTGCCTCTTTATATCTTCTATGCATTTTTGTATTTGGTTGTTCATCATTTTCTTACTGATTCATAAATACTTTTTGGAAATTAGCCCTTTGTCTGTCTTATATGTTACAATTATGTTTTCCCAGGTTTCAATTGTTCTATTTTTACTTTTGTTTGCTGTATAATTTTAGTCATATAGAAGTTTTCATTTTCATGTACCCAACAATATAAATCCATATAAACTTTTGTTTCGTGTCTTCTGAGTTTCCCTTTTTATTTTAAAACACTCATTTTAACCTACATCTCTTTATCAATAGCAACACAAACATTATCTATTATCTCCTCACAAACTGATGAGTTGTTTAAAACCCATAATTTCCAAGACTACCTTTTCTGTTCTGTTTTCTCCCCATCCTAATTTTATGGGGAAAGTTGTTAGGTGGGTACTATACTTCGGTACTTCGGGTTTCAGCAGTGTCTTTTCTTCTATTTGCTGCCTTTGTTGAGTCATTGTGTTTATTTTATATTAGTAATGTTTTTTTTTAATTCTAATTCATCCAGCAAATATTTACTGATTTCTACTTCATATCAAGCACTATACAATATAAAATTGGGATGAGGATAAAAAAGTTATCATGAATAAAACCGATATTATCATTGTTCTCATAGAAATGTATTTCAGAGAATTCTCTGGTGGTCCAGTGGTTAGGACTAGGCACTTTCACTGTCAGGGGCCCGGTTCGATCCCTGGTCAGGGGACTAAGATCCCACAAGCCATGCGGTACGGCCAAAAAAAATTTTTAAATAAATAAGTTTTTTTTAAAAAGAAATGTATTTCAATAGAATACAGGGATGGAGGTAGAGGGAAAGTAAACAGAAAAATAAAAAAGGTTGCAAAATTTAGTAAGTGCTAGGAAGAATACAAATAAGTTACTAAGATCAAGTTTAGCAGAGGGTAGGTGGAAGACCAGAGAAGGTAAGTTTTATTCTGCAATTCCTCTTTGCCATGGCAGCTTGCTCTTATTTTATTGATGCAATAACCTCTCAAATGTCATTAAGAAACTAGATTGTAATTTTCTCAAAGTTATTTCCTGTTTCCTACACTAACTCTGTTTTAGTGGGGCCAAATGTGCTGATTGTTCAGCTTAATCACCCTCTATCAAACTGTGGATTCTAGCCATATGTCTAGCAATTTCTCATGTTCTGTTCATATTTATAAAGCAAGTCACAACTTCATCAATATCAATAGCTGGTGTGGATTTTGCAATGATTGTACGAAGCACTAATTACCCTGGGTAAGGTCCCCTCATTTTGGAGCAGGGGTGTCCAGAGGGCTATGGCCAGCAGTGAATGCTCTAAACAGCTGCTCAGAGGACAGAATATTGGTGGCATTTTTGAAAACCATTTATTTGTCTCCCCTGATACTCCCTAACAACTGCTCCGCCAGCTAAATCCTCTTTTGGCTTCTGCTGGTAGAACTTTACAGCTGGCTATATTCTGCCAGTGTGGCAGTTGCCAATGGGGAGGAAGGAAGAAGTTACTGGAAAGATCTACCCTGTTAGAGAAGGGAGGAAATACCCTCCATACATTAATTTGGGGCTGCAAAAGTATGCAGAGAAAATATGCCAGATAGATGGGGCCACATTAGCAATGTCCATTCACATTACCCTGATCCCTCTTCATACCAAGGGAAACCTGGAGGTTAATGTGCTTAAAATCTGAAGTCAGACAACCTAGGTTCAAGACCTGACTCTGCCAATTTCTAACTGTCTGATCTTGAGCAAGTTACTTGATCTTTTGAAATTTTATTTTCTCATTTTAAAGAAACAACCATAATAGTACTTGATTCATAAGGCTGGGTGGGTATATAGCTTATGTGAGAAAATACATGCAAAGTACATTACAATTCTCCAAGTCCTCTGATCCTCTTCCTTTGCTCCATGATCAATATGTCATTATCCAAGCTGAATGCGTCACTCTATAGGATGACTATTGGTAACAAAACACACCAACCGAGTCCTCACACTTTGTTTAGTCTTGTTGGCTAAACAGCAAGGACTTTCGAGGACTTAAAAAAGCAGGTTTTGCCATGACAGTCTCTCTAGCTCAAGCTGAAAATGACATGTTTTCTCCTGAGTTACTATTTTCCTCAAAGGCATGTTATTTGGCCCTTTTCTCCCTTGAAAAGTCATAATAAATGTCAAATGTTCAGGGTTTCCATTTATCAAATCAGAATGCATGGCATAATCTTCACAGAATCTTTTTCTGTATTCATTTTTTTTTCTCTCAGATGAATCTAATTGCTGCTGTATTTAGAGTTATCTTGCTAGCCAGTACTCTCAAAGTTTATCATCTGGTTGAATGAATAAAATATCTGATTTCGTCAATATTATTTTGAGTCATTATTTAAATTTTTAAATAGTCTTTTAGTTTTCTTTATTTTAAAACTTTGTTGTAGGAAATACAGAAAATGTGAACAAAACTTAAAAAGAAAGAAGGAAAAGGGAACAATATTATTGGGAAAGGGAGTTCTTCCCCACTCCTAATGTTCCCTTCCATATGGCAGGATCTGCATTATCATAATAAACCTCACATATAGCTTATTTTCAAGTAAAATGTGACCTACCAAATTTTTATGTAAGAATAACCCCCAAAATTAATTACAGCAAAAAAAAAAAGAAAAAAGAAAAAAGTAGGTAAAAGGTTAAACATTTACTTAAAAGAAAAACACTTGGTGATTTTACAGGTATGTTATGTCACACATCCAAAGTGTAGATAATTCCTATGTTCTTTAAATTGTTACACATAATTGAAAAGGATATAAAATGTTCTAACTCACTTTATAAACTTAAAATAATCCCAACACTATGTGGTATTTTCACATTCCCTTAACACATATGAGAGGTCTGTGGCTTGAAAAGTAAAAAAGAAAAAAAAAAAAAAAGCACCCCATGCCTAGCATAGTGTCTGAAATAAAATAGACACTCAACAAATGATTGTCAAATGAAAACACAAGAAAAGAAAATTGACAGACCAAACTCATTTATCATTATAAATGCAAAACTACTAAGTACTAATTGTATTTAAAAGAATGTTACAAAAGAGTTGTAATTATTACCAAGTTTCCCTTTTCCCAAGAATTCATCAACGATTTAAATCCATATACTTCATATCAATAATGTGCCATTTTACTGATGTGTGATAAATGTATTTTATCCCATCAATAGGTCAAAGAGGAAAAAAAATTTGATAGAAATTCAACATCCATTCCTAAATAAAAGCAACTCCTAGTAAATAAGGACTATGCATATATTATCTTAACATGATAAAAAATAATATACTTGACCATAAAACTCTAGAAGTATTACGATAACAATAAGGATGAAGGCAATATGTACAATATTACTACTATCATTTAATATTCTTTCCAGAAATTCTAGATATTGCAATGAGAGAGAGAGAAGTATTAGAAAATAAGAAAAAAAGTTTTATTTATTATAGATATTACTGCTTACCTGGAAAATCAACCAAAATTTTATTAGAACTAATAATAAAGTAAGATAGCTCGGTATGATTACTTAAAAATCTACATCTTCCTTATATACAAATACAAAATGATGAGTTAGACACTTAAAAATATATGATTAATAATAGCATTAAATTTTGTAAAACTTGCAGAATGAATGTTTAAAACAACTTTAAAAAATTATTAAGTGACTTAAAAGAAGATTTTATTAAATGGAGATCCATACCATGCTCCTGAATGGAAAGACTCAATAGTATATAGATGTCAATTCATTCTCAAATTAAGCCTATAAGCTGAAGAAAACTCCAATCAAATTTTTGGAATTTGGAAAATTCCAAATCAAAATTTTCAATAAAATTCTGTTTGGAACTTGTGACAGAATGATTATAATGTTTATCTGAAAACATAAAGAGGTAAAATTAGCCAAATTTTTTTTTAAAGAGGATCAATGAGACGTTTTATTAGATCCAAACCGTACATTCATTCATTTGGTCATTTAATCTTTAATGCAATACCACTCAGAGTAAAACAAACAGAAATCCAGGACTTAGTTTAAAAAGAAAATAAGCTCTAGCATATTTTCTGAGTTGAAGAGGCATTAAGGTCTACCCCTTACAGTTTTCCTTCTCTTCCTCCATGTTCATCCCTAGACCTGGATATAAGTCATTAATATTAGCCCCGATTTATATCAATAGATGAGGAAACTGAGGGTGAGTGAAGTAATATGCCTAAAGGCTATACAGCTATTAAAGGGCAAAACCCAGCTTTGAACTCAAGATACCTGGCTCTACTGTCTACACTCTTTACCACTACACTATACTGCCTCAAGTCAGACAAAGACAAATATCATATAATATTGCTTATATGTGGAATCTGAAAAAAATGGTACAAATGAACTTATTTACAAAACAGAAATAGAGTCACAGATGTAGAAAACAAACTTACGGTTACCAAGGGGGAAACAGAGGGGAGGGATAAATTGGGAGATTAGGATTGGCATATACACACTACTATATATAAAATAGATAACTAATAAGGACCTACTGTATAGCACAGGGAACTCTACTCAGTAGTCTGTAATGACCTATATGGAAAAAGAATCTAAAAAAGAGTGGATATATGTGTATGTATAACTGATTCACTTTGCTGTACAGCAGAAACTAACACAACATTGTAAATCAACTATACTCCAACAAAAATTAATTTAAAAAAAGAAAAAGAAAAAGAAAAGCTCTCTAGGAAAATGTATGATCAATCAGACCTTTCTGGCACACAACCTTGAGCATACTCATGAATCAGGATTTTACTAAATTAAATTCAATAATTCGGCAAAATGTATAAAGTGTTTATTATGTACCACACACTATGCCTGATATTAGCTTAAAAAAATGATGAAAAAGCAAATATGGTTCCTTATCTCATGGAACTTAGAGTTTTCTAGAGGGAGGTGTCTAGGGGAGCATTAAACATATAAACAAACACACATATATAATGATTTATTGTGCTGAATACTTTGCAGGCAAAAAATAGGGTGCTATGAGAAAGAAAAATGGGGGAGGACACATGATTTAAACTGGAATATTGAGGAAGGTCCCTCTGAGGGAAGAACGTATAAATTAAGCCCTGAGAATGAGTGAAGTTGGAGCAGGTACTGAGGGAAAGTTATTTTCTATGTAATCAAATATATCGATATTATCTATCCTTTTTCAAGTGTGCCTTTACTGTTTATTATCCCTTGGCAGCCTTTCCTCACCGCAAGATGCTATAATTATTTGCCTGTGTTTTTTTCTAGCAATAACAATATACAACATTTGTATAGTGTTTACTATGTGCCAGAGACTCTTCTAATTGCTTTACATGCATTAACTCACTTAATCCTCACAATAACCCTACCAAGTGAGGACTTTTATTATCCCCATTTTATAGATGAGGAACCTAAGGCATGAAGAGATTAGGTGACTTGGCCAAGGTCACAGAGCTAGTATCTGATGGAGTCAGAGTTTGAATTCAGGCACTCTTAACTTCAATCTATACTGTCTTTAAAATGTTACCATTCAATGTTTACACTTAGATCTTTAACCCACCTGCAGCTCCTTGGTGTGTATTATGAAACTTTTTTTCCTAAGTGGTTAGTGAACTGTCCCAATATCATTTGCTGAATAAGCATTCTTAATGCAAGCTTTAAGAAATACTAAATTCTTACATAATCTGCTTTCTTGGCTTTTTATTATTCTCCTTGATCAATCTGACTATCCCTGTACTGATACCATTCTGTCTTGAAATTACCATATCTTCTTTAAACAAAGCAAGATCTCAAGTCAGATTTTTTTTCAAGATCATCTAAAATATCCTATTTTTCTTACTATATAATAGTCACTCACTTTTTTTTAAACATCTTTACTGGAGTGTAATTGCTTTACAATGGTGTGTTAGTTTCTGCTGTATAACAAAGTGAATCAGTTATACATATACATATGTTCCCATATCTCTTCCCTCTTGCGTCTCCCTCCCTCCCACCCTCCCCAAGTCACTCACTTTTATATTAACATAAAACAACATTTCTATCCATGAGGGGTTATAGCACAATCATCAGAATTCTGCTATTTACTACAAATTGAATGATGCTGCAGCATTAAACATATTTTGAACACCTACTCTGTTCTGGGTACTATACTAGGTGCTAGGAACACAAATGAATAAGATGTGGTCCCAGCCCTCAAAGGAGTTCATGTTCTAGAGAAGGGGACAGAGAAATAACTCAGACATGATGGTACTACAGGCTGATGGGGGTAAGTGCAGGGTGCATCTAAATCAGATGGGGAGAAAGTGTGCCATTAAGACTTGCACAGAGGACTTCCCTGGTGGCGCAGTGGTTAAGAATCCGCCTGCCAACTCAGGGGACACGGGTTCGAGCCCTGGTCCGGGAAGATCCCACATGCCACAGAGCAACTAAGCCCGTGCACCACAACTACTGAAGCCCGCGCGCCTAGAGCCCGTGCTCCGCGACAAGAGAAGCCACCGCAAAAAGAAGCCTGCGCACCCACCACAACGAAAAGTAGCCCAGACTTGCTGCAACTAGAGAAAGCCCGCGCCCAGCAATGAAAACCCAACGCAGCCCAAAGATAAATTAATTAATTAATTAATTTTAAAAAATTGCACAGAGACACTGTAGCTTGAGTTGTTTTAAATGGCACATGGGAGTTAGCAGGATGAAAAGGGTGAGAAAAAGTCATTCCAGGCAGGAGAAATAGCTCGTGTGAAAGCCAGAGACGCTCAAGGAATTGCCAGTGGTTTGGCCTGGCTGAAGCATGTGGTTTGTACTGGAAAATAGCAAGGTATAAAGCTTGAGAAGTAGACAGAAGTCAGTTTAGGAAGGGCTTGATATGTAATAGTAAGATGCTTGAATTTTATTCTGAAAGTAGTGGGAAACTAAAGGGGTTTAAGTAAAGAAGAGACATGATCTGCTTCCACTCGTCATACCAGTCCAATTAACTTATGGCCCAAAAATAATAATATTTTATGTAAAAACATTGAAAATTAAAAACGAATAAAGAATAGAATTACCCAAGTCTGACTACAGAAGCTCACTAGCAGTGATCAGGAGCTAAGCTACACTTAGCTGATCCTGGTACATATAAGCCATCGATCATTTCATCAATGTCCAGGACTTAAAGTGGACCTCTGTTTATGCAGCTTCTGTATAAAGAGAAATAAAGGTCCTCTTCAGCACTTGGGCATGAGAATTCATTGAAATGGTCTATAGCCCGTGTACAAAGATTAGGGAGAGAAAGTGGTAGAGCTCAGGTGCTGATAACTGCTGAATGACCCTCATCTCTTCCTGTGCAAAGGTCTGCTAAGTCACACAGACACAAATGATATCACTGGAATTAAACAGTAGGCTCCTCTTGGGTCCAGGGATACTACTGAAGGAAGAGAAAGGATAACTTTCATAGACTCTTAAGTGTTAGGTTCTGTACTAAGCATTTTTTCAAACAATATTTCACTTCATCTTCACAGTCACAGCCTCAGTAGGCTGTATAACAATTAGGACTATCTTGATTTCAATGGATAGAAAAGCTAACTCAAACTGGTATTTTTTTTAAAAAAAAAAAAGAGAGACATTTTTAAAAGGGGATGGGGGACTTATGATTCATATCAATGAAAACCTCAAGGGTGAATCTTGCTAACTTCAGGCAGAGCTTGAGGCAGGGACTCGACTCTCATTAATCTGATTATGTATCCATCCAAGAACCCATCCATGTGACTAGGGGTAGGATTGGCTGAAACTCTATGACTGGAAGTGAAAGCGGAGGGGAAGTGATTCCACCTATGGAAATTTGACATTGTTTTTTTAATAGAAAATGGTGAACAGTTGAGGAAACTGAGGCCCAGAGTGGTTAAGTGATTTCACCAAGGTTTTATAGCCAATGACTCGTAAAGGAATTAGAACCTAGTCTTGCTTAACACCAATGTCCATGTTCCTTTTACCATACCACACTGTCTTAATAAGTGCACCTTAATCGGACTTGCCAAAAAATCTCAAAACCGGAAAGAAATAGATGAGGGATATTAAGAGGTACAAACTTCCGGTTGCAAAATAAAACAACTATACCCCAATAAATAAAATAAAATAAAATAAATAAATGAGTAAAAGGTATGAAATGTACAGTATGGGGAATATAGTCAATAACTATGTAATACCTTTGTATGGTGACATATTGTAACTAGACTTATCACGGTGATCAGTTTGAAATGTATAGAAATATCAAATCACTGTGTTGTATAACAGGAACTAACATAGTGTTGTAGGTCAATTATATTTTAAAAACAAACAAAAAAACCAGACTCATAGAAAAGGAGGTCAGACTTGCGGTTACCAGAGGTGGGGGTCAGAGGAGTAGGAATCGGATGAAGGTGGTCAAAAGGTACGAACGTACGGTTACGAGATAAGTACTAGGGGTGTGATGTACAACATGATAAATATAATTAGCACTGCTGTGTGTTACATATGAAAGTTGTTAAGAGAGTAAATCCTAAGAGTTCTCATCACAAGGAAAAATTGTTTTTCTATTTTTTAAATTTTGTACCCATATGAGATGATAAATGTTCACTAAACTTATCGTGATAATCACATCATGATATACTTAAATCAAATCATTATGCTGTATACCTTAAACTTACACAGTGCTGTATGTCAAATATCTCAATAAAACTGGAAGGAGCAAAAAAAAAAAAAAAACAGAAACCTCAAAACCTGAAGTTATACATGATACAATCAGTCACCCTAATGGAAGGGAACTCCAACCTAGATTGTCCCAGTCAGAGACAAATTCAGAAACCTTCTCTGTTTGCCTTTGGAATGTCTTTTTTTTTTTTTTAAGATCCCTGTCAAAGCAGATGTACCTTCCTATTAAAGGAAGTTCTTGGAGTCCATACTGAATAAACAGCAAGGGAAAGAATCTTAGACTATCTGCTGGATGATGTTCAAGGATTTCAAACCAGATTTATCCATGCATGTGTCCTTTACTGTACAGTATTTTTTCCTGAGTCTAGAAAAAATGCACATACATGGACATTTTCTAAATCAGTGCCATTAGCTTATAATGTATAAAGAGTACAATCCTTGAAGACAGAAATGAATTTGAATCAGTTTCACCACTTACTTACTATACAACACTGAGCAAGCTTTGGTCTGTTTATCTGTAAAGCTAGTTTACAATTCAGAGAGTTGATGTGATATTTAGATGAGATAACATGTGTAAAGTGCCTGGAACATAGTAAGCGCTCAAGAAATAGAAATGTAATGACTTGCTATTTTTCCTATTGGCTTATATTCCAATTTCAGAAACAAGATGACTCGTGCATGTAGATCTTCCACAGGCAGCAATTCGTATAATAACTTTCTCTTAGCTTATGTCCACAGTGGTGGCTAAATAGGCAATACTCTGTCAATAAAAACTTACATGCCCTAAGAAGTGCTCCCCATTTTAAGAACCTTGTGGTAAGTCCCTTTGCAAAATGAAAATTCCTCTTATGGGATAGTAATCAATCATTAACTTATATGCTTTCTATGTTTATATGTTTCTATGTTCGGACAAGTTTTGTACTTTCTTTCAATCCTGTATAAAGGGTTATCCTGTATAACAATTTACAGACTCTTTCAGAGACCTTTTGAGCAGAAATGACTCAATTTTCTCAATGCTGTCACTTAAGGGAAATGTTCTAAATGCATTCTTACCACCTCTTTAAACAAAAGCACACTATAAGAGGGGGGAAAGGCCATAGGCCTGAGACTGGGTTAGCCACTAATGTACTGAAGCCACAGAGACAACCCAGAAAGGGCAAACAATTCAAGAAGGGAGAAATGTTGGTAATTAGAGCATCCCAGCTTTATGGCATTAGTAATACTTAAGGGACACCAAGATTTACACACACAACTCAATAGTCTAGTTAAGGAAGGGTACAGCATTTAATCATGAGGGGGGAGAATGACAAGGTTCCCTAATGCATTAGGATTGTGACTGCATAGCACAGACCCGCAATACATCTGAAAGTCATTTCTTTCCATTTCATTACAGTTTACAAAATCCATGCCTAATTTTAGATATTAGCAATCCAGGCTGGATGTATAATAGCCTCTATCTAATCCTATGAGCCATTACAACACAGTTTATAGTATCATCCACAAGAGCCTGGTGGAGCCACATCCTGGTTATGAAATACAGGGCTATAAAGCAGATGGGGGTCTGGGGAAGGCTGCTGACAGGCTAAACTGAGAAAGCAGCACTGAAATATCACATTATTTGAAAGTCCATGACACTAATGTATACAACTGAGACATTGTCATGACGTGTAAGGGGGAGGGCACTAAAAATGAATTTAAGAGATTAAGGACCAAAAGAGGGATGGTGAAGTGACTTTCTGTAACCCTTTGATCAAATAATAAAACAGTAGAAAACAAATCTCATTGAAAAAAAAAAGAAACAGGATATCCATAATACTGAAGGCTCTGGGACCCTTAACAGATACATTTTTTTGGCAAATAAGTGCATTTTTTAAAAAATTGTGCCATTGTGTCCAAGGTTTTAAAATTCAGTTGGAATAGCAGAATAGTCCCTCCAAATAACTGAAGCATTAACAATAGAGGGAAACCAACAAGAAATATCAATCCAGTGACAATTAGGAAAAAAAACCACAAAGAGTGATGAAAACCTCTTCCTAAATAAACTTGCTAATACTGAAAAATCATCATTAATTTGGAATACACTAACTTAGAATTCTTGAAAAGTTGGGACAGAAATAAAGTTATATATTGATATTATACTAATATTTTCAAAATATTAGTGAACTAACTATGGAAAGAAATAGGACAGAGTAGCATGTTGAATTGACTTATAAAAATTATAGGGAGGGGGCTTCCCTGGTGGTGCAGTGGTTGAGAATCTGCCTGCCAATGCAGGGAACACGGGTTCGAGCCCTGGTCTGGGAAGATCCCACATGCCGCGGAGCAACTGGGCCCGTGAGCCACAATTACTGAGCCTGCGCCTCTGGAGCCTGTGCTCCGCAACAGGAGAGGCCGCGACAGTGAGAGGCCCGCGCACCGCGATGAAGAGGGGCCCCCGCTCGCCGCAACTAGAGAAAGCCCGCGCGCAGCAACGAAGACCCAACACAGCCATAAAAAAAGAAAAAAAAAAATTCAAATTCTCCAGAGAATTCCCCTCTCAATTGCTGTATTAGTTAGGGTAACACTAGCTGCAAAAACAAACAAACCCAAAAAAATAATAAAACAGCTCAAACACAATAGAATTAAAAAAAAAATTATAGGGAGGAATTGGGAGACTGGGAATGACACATATACATTATTGATACTACTATGTATAAAATAGACACCTGATGGGAACATGCCATGTAGCTCAGGGAACCCTACCTAATGCACTGTGGTAACCTAAATGGGAAGGGATATCTGTATATGTATGGCTGATTCATTTTGTTGTGCAGTGGAGGCTGACACAACATTGTAAAGCAACCATACTCCAATAAAAATTTAAAAAAAAAATAATCTAAAGAGATATAACCAAATGCAGTGCATGAACCTTGGTTGAATTTTAAATTGGAGAAAAATCATATGAGACATTTTTGTAAAAAATGGGGGAACTTGACTTCGTATATTAGATGGCATTATGGAATTATTGTCAAATTTCTTAGATGTGATAACAGTATTGTGGTTATATAGTAAAATGTCCATTTCTTTAGGTGATGCATATAGAAATAAAAAAGACTGAAATATCATAATGTATATGACTTTAAAATTGTTTAGCAAAAAGAGAGAGAGAAAGAAAAAAAACTGTGGTCGGATCTCAATGAAGACTGTACAGATGTTCTTCGTCCTATGTCCAAGTTTCTGAACATTTGCAAGTTTTTAAAATAAAATTTGAGGGGAAAAAGAAGAATAAAATTATTGGAAGCTTTCTTTAAAAAAACAATTATATACCATAGCAGCACTAACTGTAATCAAATAATTGGCATTCTAATTACAAGTAATTCTTATTTTTATTAAAGTAGACTTAGCAGGACTTCTACTTGATGACATTGTAAACTTACTGTTTGTTCTTAAGAGTAACACAATTTACCTTTTTAAAACATAGTTTTCAATTCATTTGAATGGCCTTGATAATTGTTCCTGACATATGAAGAAGCAGAACAAGCAGATGATAGACAGTACCATGAAAAACTGAGTGCAATAGATACACTAAAATGTAAATAATGGGGGGACTTCGCCGGTGGCGCAGTGGTTAAGAATCCGCCTGCCAATGCAGGGGACACAGGTTTGAGCCCTGGTCCGGGAAGATCCCACATGCCACAGAGCAACTAAGCCTGTGCGCCACAACTACTGAACCTGCGCTCTAGAGCCCACGAACCACAACTACTGAGCCCACGTGCCACAACTACTGAAGCCCGCACACCTAGAGCTCGTGCTCCACAGCAAGAGAAGCCACCGCAATGAGAAGCCTGTGCACCACAACGAAGAGTAGCCCCCGCTCTCCACAACTAGAGAAAGCCCGCACGCAGCAACGAAGACCCAACACAGCCAAAAATAAACAAATAAATAAAATTTATTTAAAAAAAACATAAGTAATGGGTAAGACTAAGTGATTGAAATTGTCAGTGACTTTTTTTTCTTTGTGCTTCTCTTTATGCTCTGAAGTTTCTATAATGAGCTTGCATTGCTGCTATAATCAGAGGGAAAGGGTTTTATTAGTTATTTCATATTGGCTTTCCCCTTTCAGTCCAGTCTACACAAACTGCTAGATTATTTTACCTGCAAAATCATGTCACTCCCTGTGAAATAAGTAAATAAATAAACAAATGTTTTTGAAATCTTTAGTGCCATCTCAACACTGCCTACACAATATAAATACAAATGCCTCAGCGTGACATGCAAATCCCTCCTCATATGATTCCAAATTCTCTTTCCAGTCTTATCTCCCACCACCCCCTACAGGAACCCTGCATTGCAGACAAACAGCCCCTGTGTGTTTCCATCACAGGTGTTTGTTCTTAGGCCTTCTGCTTAGAAGACCTTCTGTGCGTTTCTGCTTATTAAATCATACCTATTCTCCAAAGCTCATCTCAAGTGCCACAACCTCTGGGAAACCTTTTCAGATGTTTCCAGTTACATGTGCTCTCTCCCCTCCTTCAAATCACTATAGCGTTTTGTTCATTCTTCTGTTGTGGCACTTCTCATATCCTATTTTATTATAATTACTTGTATAATTATCTTCCCCCCGCCAATACTGTAAGAACCCAAAGGAAAGGATTGGCTCTTACTCGTTGTACTGCCCACAGGGCCAAGCAGAGTGCTTTTGTAAAATTAAGCAATATTTGGTTGAATTAAATTAAATCCATTGCTGTTGCTACAAACATATTATTTGGCTAAATTACAAGGAGCCTAAGCCAAATATCTTGGACCAAAAAGGTAAGGTAAGAACGGTAAAAAATAAGAAGCTAATCTAATATAAGTTCAGAGAGGTAAAATGATTTGTCACACCTCTGACTTTTAGTTATCTGTAGGGCTTGGATAAGAACTTGCCACATACTTATCTGTGCTCAAGGTAAGCATGTGAGTGTGAAACACTGGAAAAAAAAATGCCAACAATCTCCCAACCTAAGCTTCTAGAACAGAAGTTTTCACACATTTTGCTGATGAAAGAGAAAGAAAGAAAGAAAGAAAGAAAGAAAGAAAGAAAGAAAGAAAGAAAGAAAGAAAGAAAGAAAGAAAGAAAGAAAGAAAGAAAGAAGGAAAGAAAGAAAGAGAAAAAGAGAAAGAAAGAAGGAGAGAGAGAGAACTGGAGGGGGGAAGGAAGGAAGGAAGGAAGAAAAGAGGGAAGGAGGGAGGGAAGGGAGGGAGGAAAAGAAAAAGCTTCTGTGGCCACAAAAACTGAATTAAGAAGAAAGGAAAAAGAAGGGACAGCTGGTGCCTTATTCGTATATTCTCTGAACTCCCAGTCCAGAGCACAAAGCCAATCACATAACTAAGCTGAACTCCTATACTGACAAAAAATAAAGCATATTAAGAGAAACAATTGTTCAAATACCCTTGATGGGACAACTGTTTACTATTCTTTGTATTTGGCATTTACTTAACATTTAGTTTCTGCCATTATTATTCATGTAGTTCCATCATTTTATAGATGGCTACCTGTTCATTTGTGTAAAACCAGCCAAAACCCTTAAAACCCAAGGAATCAATCAGGCCTAAGACTCCACGTCTTAATTAAATCTTCTCTGGGCAGGCTCTTCTCAAAGACAGCAGTCTCAAACCATGATTTCCTTCATGCATTTCTTCTTTAAGTAACAGGATTTTAACACTGACTCCCTAGCCAAAACAAATATCTGCAACCAGAAGGAGGACTCGTGCTCTGTATGCCTGCATACGTGTGTGAATTTTTAAAGTGGGTTATAATTTTTAGTGAATTTTTTGGATAGTGAAAAGGAAAAGGTGATTTTTCTCTCTAATGAAAAGAGGAAAAAATAACATTGTCTGTACCAAGGTATGAAATGACTCAATAGACCTAAAGTGACATGTAGAACATGATTGGGTTACAAATCTCAGAAGATGAATTCAGTTCTTTGAGTGTAGGAAGCCAAATACCTCAATCCAAAGTTCTTTCACATTTGTCTTCAGAAGCCAACATTTATACTTCATCATAAAAAGTGCTCTCATGCCACAAGTAACTGAGCTTGAAATCAGACAAACAATATTATGGCTTATGTATCACACGTGTAAAACAAATTAGCTCTCTTGATTTATCATAGACAAAAAGTGATAGTTTTTGAAAATCAGACTCTGCTGGAAAATTGACCTTTCAGTCTACAAACATACTATTTAATTTACAAGAGAAGTAAACCCTTTTGAATTGTATTTACCCAGTTACTTTAATAAAGGTTAAACCTTTCAAAAACAATTGTAAATGTGGCATTTAGCTTCTCATATTTTCCAAAGCATTACTTGAATCTTGAGATTCAAAAGAAACAACTAAGAAAATAACAATAAAGCAACACTGGGGTTCCCCGCAGAGTGAAATTAAATGCACAATCTCCAGATTAAAATCGCAGATTTAAATTTTACGTGTTGAAGACGGACTAGCCTCATTGGATTTCAGGAAATGTCATTAACATCTCCTTTGGGGAAAAGATGGCTGATACATTCATTAATTCATTCATAAAGCAAAGCTTATTACTGATACAGACTGGTATTAGTTACTGAAAGCTGATGATTATTAAAATGCAGAAGCACCATCGGGTAATGAAAAATACAATAATTAAAATCCAGGAGGTGAAATCTCACACTAAAATTCAGAAAGGTTTTATTTTACTCATAGTTCTACACAAAAGAAGTCAAATGTGAGCATTACAGTTCAACCACTGTCTTCTCAAGTATTCAGCTTTTCACTAATGCAACAAACATTTATCATGTGTCTATTGCATGTATAAAAAATGAGTTGCACTTCTATTGTCATTACGTGGGATTTAAATTGTCTGCATATAACCAAATCTGCTCAAGGATGCATCTCATGACAAAAGAATGTGGACCTTTGAGACAGACACAATTGCCTTCTAATATTGGCTCGGCCATTTACTAGCTGTGTGACTTTAGACAAGTTACTTAACCTCTCTGAGCCTCAGTTGCCTTATTTCTATAGTGAAGATAACCATTCATACCCACCTAGGTTACTGAGGCAATGATGTAGGTAAACAGTACAATGCCTAGCACTTCTAAACGCTAAATAAACATTAGGATTCTATTCTTCCTTCCATACTTGTACAAAGTAAATAAGAAAATCAAATCTGTGTGATTAAACTAAGTGAAAAGAATTAAAACAGTTGAATTCAGTGGAAAAATAAAACCTGAGAATATGTAAGTTTATTTCCATTCCCCTGGAAAACTATTAAAATATACAGGAACTTTCAATGCTGGCCATTCCTTCAGAACCAATGGCAAGATGCCATGACAACTGGATAATTTCCAAGAATTATGTTCTGGAATGCCTATAAGAAGCACACTCAATGTCACTGCCTAAATTTGGTAAACTTCCTTCATTTCTGGGAAGACATCAACATCAGCCAATTTACATCTGCGTTTACAGCTATCCCAGGTCCATTTCGGAATAACTGTCTTATAGGAAAGATAGGTTATATGAGAGCCAGGTTTTTATTCTGGGTTGTACATGGTATCATCTAAGACATATGGTAGGAAACCAGGTGTGAAAAATACCTAATGATCTCAGTACCTCTGCCTTTGATCTATAGATCTTTGACTACACAATCACCAGCAGAATAGCAATATGGTTTCACAAATGCTTTGAGATAGCAGAGAGCCACCTGTCTCAGGATTGACACATCCAACCATTTATATAGACGCCCCTTAGACTGTGGACCTTGCCTACTACCCCATGGCTTAAGTTGGCCTTTCTGGACTTGATTCAATTTCTGCATTGACTTATGGTATCTGCCAGACCCCAGTATTTGGCTTTACTCAGCATCTAAGTCTCTCTTGGTCAGCCCCAGTTCTAAATTCTGACAATCCTATTCTGGTTTCTTCTATATTCATATTCCTTAAACTGCTATTACTGCAAAACAATGCCAAGGGTTTTCAGAATAGATTACACCCCACAGCTGTATTGTGGGAGTAAGGGTGGGTGGGTAGCTATACATTTGGTCATCAAAGAGAGCATATTAAAGAATGAGGTGGAAAATTTGGCCTAACAGAATTAATAGAGAATTGGATGGCTCAATATATTACTGTCAGATTAATGCTAATCTTATAATGATTTACTAACATAAAGGCAGCTTAGAAGAATAAATATTGCACTAAATTTTAAAGTAATACTAATACCTAACTCACAAATTATATTCTCTGAGAACTTATATGGATTTTAAAAATAATAGTCATGAAAATAGCTTAAGCTATCTCCTGCTTGGTTAGGCCCAGTGGACCCCAAATCTCTCCCATGTGAGAGTCAGTGAGAGAAGGATATATTTATTCATCAATAAACTTCCCAGAAGACCAGCAGTAAGCAAGCAACTATAGGCTGGCCCCAGGGTAGCACCAGAATCCCCTGATAACATGCCAGATGTCTTCTCTGAGAAAATTTTCCTGAGTCTTTCTTCAAATGAATATTAATGACCCCTCCCCACCTTTCAGCTATCCACAGTATAGCCATCTTACCACATTTCCCCAATTCCTAAACTTGGCCACTAATCACCCTCACAGTTATCAGTTAGGCAGAACTCAACAGTCATAAAACGTAGACCTGATAAAATGAAGACCAGATGCCGCCCTCAGACGTGTTTGTCTTGCACAGTATTTTTCTAAATTGTGTTTGTGAATGCTCTTAGATGGATGGGTGCTCTCTGGTTTGCACAGTTGCCACAACTTCCCATTGTAGAGTCAGCCAACATCCAACATCCAACACATTATCTATTAGTCCAGTATTTTATTTTACCAGGCCCTGATGTTGGCTACTTTTTGTTGTTGGTTTCCTCTGCATACAGGCTTTGTAGCAGTCTCATTCCTTCTGTAGACCTCAGGGCAATCATAGAACCTTCTAACTAAACCCCAGTCATTCCATTCCAAAGGGCTCCATTCTCCTATTGCTATTGATTTTCATTGCTAATTGCCTCCCTATATCTTAACACATAGTAAGCAGAAAAAAAGGAATGAATGAACCATATCTCCTAAGGAAACTAATGAGCATATTATTATTAAATGTCCATACAGGCCAGAGTCACTTCCCAGATGTCATGCAACACCAGAAAGACTGGTATGAACCAATCACCAGCTTTTAGAGGGGAAGGTCAAGGTAGGAACCATGGAGGGCTGGGACACTTACTTGTCTCTAGCAGCTACAGAAAGTCAGGCAAAGGGACTAAATCAAAAGTTTCACTCACATTTGGGCCTCAGAGGAGATTCAGAGAAGGAATCTGCACATCAGGAGAACCTTAAACTAATAAAAAGGGTACTGGGCTTGAAAGTGTGTTAGAGAAGCTGTGGTCTTGAATTATCTTATTCATGTATGTGTATTATTTTGAGTTAATTAAAACCCTCTACAAAACAATATTAATGTATCTACTTTCCTGTCACATAATTGATTTAACATTCCAATGAAGACTCAATGCCTCCCAAAAGCCTCTCAGCACTCAGCTCAAAGTTATCCAACTGAGCAAGTTGTATTAGATATTTTCTTCTTACCCCTCCAGAGCCACTCTCTATACTTCTCCACCCTGCTCTCTGCCATAGGAGGGCCTCCTTGCCCTCTGGCTTTCAGTAGAGGCTCAGCTAAAGAAGAGCTTCAGTAGGAAATTGGAAGAGTACAAGGAGCAAGGGGACGACAATTATTCCCCTGGCTCCCTCCCTGCAGGGTCATCTTGACCTGGTTGTGTCCCTCAACAGAAGGTCACTGTTTCTCTCAGCATGGCTTCCTCTACTCCACTCTCTCCTTCAGGTTGCAATATACACTTCTCCCCCTCAGCTTGCAGTAGCTCTTCTTCAACTATTAAACCCACATTGCGAACTAGCCCTTATCGTTCCATATACAACATCCATATCTTTTTAGTTAGTCCCTTTGCAAATAAACCCTCCTCAAATTATCCTAATATATGTATATTCTCTCCTTTCTATGGGACCCTGACAAATTCACACATGCTCCAAAAATATTTACGAATTAATGAATGAATCCTTTGGGGACTAACGTCCATAGTCTTCTCAAATGAATCCAGAAATTCCTCACCATTTAATCACATCTCTCTGGGTTGATTTACATTTGTCTTGAATGCCCCAGTAGAACATAAACAGCTTAAGGACAAGGGATGGGTAAAACCAAGATCTGGTAATGAATCTTCATGTTACGGTTGGGCAGAGACTTCAGGGGATATACCCAGGTGCTGGTTATAGGGGGAAATCCAATATGGCAGGCAGAGCAGGCTATCTAAAGGATGGGCAATAGGTAATGGGCAGTAGTCCAGATAATCAGTCGGTATCAATACCAATACCAAAGTGGGCCCAATACCAAAGTGATAGCTGTCTCCTGATTAGTATTTCATTTATTAATTCACTTATTCATTCATCATTTATTCAATTTCTCACCTATTGAACTTTACTTAGAAAATTGAGGTGAGTGAGACAGTTCTTCCTCAGATTTTTAAAATGGAAAGCAGCAACAGAAAACCTCAGACAAGCTGATAATTAGATATTCCTTGAAGCTGGCTTTCTATTGACATGTTAGCAGCTAGCAGGACCCAGACACCAGGCTGGAATTCAGGGAGTCGTCACAATGTGGTGGGAGGGACAGTAGTGCTGACAAAATCAAGATCAGGGTCAGCCCTAGGGGGATGAGAATGTTGGGCAGGCTACCAAGATAAGGTCTCCAGCACAGGAAACAAGACATTAATCAGAACCAAGATACAAAGTAAGGACTGGCTATCAGAATAAGACAGCTGGTCAATTATCAAAATGGAAGGGAAAGGTCAGGGCTAGCCTGGCAATAAAGGGAACTGAGGATGAGTAAGAAAATATTGGTCTGGAACTGCAGAAAGCCTCTGTCAGGGATGCATCCTAGCATCAAAATGAACTGTCCCCCTCCTGCTGATGAAAGGGTAAGTAAGAAACAGAGAAGAAAAGAGGGATGCAAAGATTACCAAGTAGCATCAGGTCCATGTTGATGACTGGGATGATGGCAACCTACCTCTCAGAGGGGTGTAAGAATAGGTGAGATCTCTACAAAATGCCTTATTTCCTTGGAACACAGCGCTTTTTAAGTTCAGAAATGCATCATCAACTCAATAAAGAGAATTCAAATATCATACATTCATTTAGTCATAACGTGTACAGAGTTGATGCAAGCTTCTAGAATTTATCACCACAAATGTCCTTGAAAACTATAAATTTCTCTTTAGAAAATCAAATCATTTTAAATCCGCTATGGAGACTTGCTATTTAAGTAAACCATGAAGTTAAACCTTTTGTAAAGTTGAGAATCTCTTGTGTTATGCAAATAATTTTCACCCTGATTATGTTTGTCTATTTGTATATTAGATCCCCATAAAGCAGGAACCTTTCAGGATGAGGGGTAATGTTGAACTGAGGCACTGTTCATGAGGGTTCAACATGCCCCACACTGCCAGGCTCAGGATGTGACATTTGAAGGGCAATGATTCAAGATTACTTCCATTGCCTCAAAGTCCAAGCAATATATGTGGAATCTAAAAAAAGGATACGAATGAACTTATCTACAAACAGAAATAGAATTACAGATGTAGAAAATAAACTTATGGCTACCAGGGTGGGGAGAGATAAATTGGGAGAGTGGGATTGACGTATACACACTACTATATATAAAAGAGATAACTAATAAGGACATAATGTATAGCACAGGGAACTCTACTCAATAGTCTGTAACGGCCTATATGGGAAAAGAATCTAAAAAAGAGTGGTTATATGTATATGTATAGCTGATTCACTTTGCTGTACACCTGAAACTAACACAACATTGTAAATCAACTCTACTCCAATAAAAAAAAAAATTTTTAACTAAAAAAAAAACAACGTCCAAGCAAGAGTGACACAACTTTGCAGACAAATTCATAGATGTTCCACAGCAAAACAAGGTCTTTCAAACCCAGAGCAACACTGGGCAACAGAAAGACTGAAACCAGGGAGCATGGGAATTGGAGGATATATGGTCAGAGAAACAGCTGTAACATCCATTCAGAACATGAAGCAAAGATAAGTGATTCAGGATAAGGCCAGGACCAGAGTTGGAAGTATTAACAGAAGCCACCTATGTCAAGCTGAGTTAGTGCTTGCACTGGAGCTAAAAAGTGGGTAACAAATTAAGAACATACACAATGGAAGAGGTCTTAGAGACACAGCACCATAACCAAGACTAATAAAAGTCTGGAAAACTGGGAAAATGCAGGGTGACCAACTGTCCCTGTTTGCACGGCATTGAGGGATTTTGTGGAAGGTAGGACTTTCAGTGTAAACTGGGATGGTTGATCACTCCAGGTGCACCTGGTCCTGGGCAGTAGTTATCAAGCCAGGTGGAGTTAAAGATGTGGAGAGCATTTTAAGTAGTCAACCCTAGAATCTCTAAATACTGTTTGATCACTACTCCTAGTGCATTACTTTCCAATTGCTATAACAAAATACTACAACTTAGTGGCTTAAAACAACACAAATTTATTAACTTACAATTCTGGAAGGCAAAAGTCAGAAATGGGTATCACTGGGCTGAAACCAAGGTGGCAGCAGGGCTATCCTCCCTCCAGAGATTCTAGGAAGAATCTGTTTCCTTGCCTTTTCCAGCTTCTAGAGCTGCATTCCTTACATGCCTTGGCTTGTGGTTCCATCTTCCAACTTCAAAGCTAGCAGCACAGCATCTTCAAGTCTCTACTTCTATCTTCATATTGCCTTCTGTCTACCTCTGACTCCTCCTGCATCTCTCTTATAAAATCTTGGTGTTTACATTGGGCCCACCCAAATAATCCAGGATAATCTTCCCACCTTGAGACCCTTAACTGAATCAAATTTGCAAAGCCCCTATAATATAACATTCACAGGTTCTGGGGATTATGACATGGACAAATTGGAGGACTAAAGGATCAGTTTGGGGCTGGGATGGCAAGCTTGCCAGAGATACAGGATGGCAGTGAGAGTTGAGTGAGCATGGTTCAGTTCTCCTTCACCTCTATCCAACCCTGCCCATATTCCCCAACACGGACAACTCTTAGGTGTGAGAAAAAGAGAGAGAGAGAGAGAAACAGAAATAGAAAGAGAGAGAAAGAGAAAGAAAAATGAAGAAGGGAAGAGAAGAGAAGAGAAGAGAAGAGAAGAGAAGAGAAGAGAAGATGGGAAGACGCCCAGAAGAGGAACACAAGGGGCTCTAAGATCTATCCACCCTCACCAGTCTTGAAACTTGCCTATCACAACTCACCTCCAAGTTTTTCTTCAATTCTCTCCTAGTATCATGTTTGTACAGTGTTTTCTAGTGCATTAAGTTTTTTTAAATTTATTTATTTTATTTTATTTTATTTTTGACTGCATTGGGTCTTCGTTGTGCGTGGGCTTTCTCTAGTTGCGGCGAGTGGGGGCTACTCTTCATTGCAGTGCGTGGGCTTCTCATTGTGGTGGCTTCTCTTGTTGTGGCATGTGGGCTCTAGAGCACAGGCTCAGTAGTTGTGGTGCACAGGCTTAGTTGCTCCGCGGCATGGGGGATCTTCCCAGACCAGGGCTCAAACCTGTGTCCCCTGCATTGGCAGGTGGATTCTTAACAACTGCGCCACCAGGGAAGCCCCTCTAGTGCATTAAGTTTTTAAATTACTTTTTAACAATCCTCACAATAGTCCTGCCAGGTACTTAATATTAGCCAGATCTTGCAGATGGGAAAACAGAGGCTTAAAATTCAAGCAGTTAGTCAAGGTCACCCAGCTCCAAAGTATAGATCCAGAACTCAAAAGAAAGTGAAGAGAAAATCCTTAGAACACCCGGAATGGAATGGAATTTCCTATGCTTCCCACCCTAAAAAATGATGACAGAGGAGACACACTTGCTAGTGGGTAAGCACAGAGGACACACAACAAACAATAGACCAAAAGAACGGAGGGCAGGAATACTTGCTGCCTATTCTAATGGGCCCAATCAAAAGGGGCTTGGACTCTAGCACTTAATTTCCTTATTCCTCACATCTGGAAGGCTAATAGTATATTATTTAGCCTAAGCTATAGGAAAGTATAGAGAACTGTCTTACAAAACATCAGTATGGTACCAAATTCTTGCTAGCCAATTAGTTACCTTGCTTTTCGAGTGGCCAATAAACAGTATATATGCACACAGCTATTCCACAAAGCCAAAGAGTCTGTAACGTAGAAAGAAGTTAAGGGAGGATAAATGGCTCAAAGGAGATCCACAGGAATATGAGGTACAGCTAAGTGAAGTAAATGACAGTCCAGTTGTGTTGAGGCTGAATTTGCATAAATTGGGAACATATCCCAAGGGACTGGGGTCTCTTAGCATCATAAGATTGGTCGACTTTCATTGTTTGTGTTCCAGAAAGGAATTAATCTGGCAAACATTTGTTGAGGCCCTACTGTGTTTCAGGCACTGTATTAAGCTTTTAATGTTGGCTCATTTAATCTTCCCAGAAGTGGTACAAGACAAGTGTTATTATTCCTATTTGAAAAATGAGGAGTAGGTGGAGAAAGGCTGAATAGCTCACCTAAACATCACATGGTTAATAAGCAACAGAGCTAGAAGTTAAACCCAGGTCTTCTACCTCAAAGTCCTATGTCCTTGCTAGTACAGAACAGGAATTTAATCACAGTGCCAACTTTTGAAACTATTAAGCTGCCTCAGTTCCCTCCAACGTTGCTGAAGAAGGATGGGGTCTGGGTAAACATAGATTGAAATAAGCACAAAATTTATTAGGCTGCTTTATGTGTAGGAATTAACTCTCCTCACCCTAGACCCAACCTACAAAGAAACACTTCTGACAGATAGACAACTGTATTACAGGCATACTGCAGGTAGAAGGGACTAGGAAAGAATACCTCTGGAAAATTGTTGTTCGTTGCCTTACACCTACATCTAAAATTAATGTTTATAAATATACTTGCCAGAGTATGGACTGAAACTCAAAACCAAGTTGCTCTGAGAAATTGAGCTATCATATCAATATTTATAGCTCTTTGGCACTTACTTTCTGAATGGCTTCTTCATTCCCTTCTCTCCAAATGAGAAAATAAACTGTCTTCCTTCCAGAGGTGGGTACAGTAATGAGGATTAAGAAGAGACACTAG
Organism: Eschrichtius robustus; assembly: GCF_028021215.1. NCBI lineage: Eukaryota > Metazoa > Chordata > Mammalia > Artiodactyla > Eschrichtiidae > Eschrichtius > Eschrichtius robustus. The sequence continues at coordinate 108,291,443 of NC_090845.1, forward strand.
GATTCCCTATGGATTGGCAGACCAGTCCGAATAACTTTCAGAATTTGATCCACGTTGAATAGTAGCAAAGCTAATATATCCAGAATATTCCTTTCTTCCAGTTACCATTCCCTCTGTAGAAATCAACCAGGCTATGTTAGCTTGCAGGAAAATAACCCCAAAAGCCTCAGGACAAATGCATGATTTGCCTAGAAAAGAGGAATTTGGAATGACACACATTATGGGGAAATAGGTAATTTCAAACAATTTGAAGGAGAAAGACAGTCAAATTCAAGAAACAGAAATGGTCAAAGCAGCTGTCTCTCTGAATTCTTCACCCCACATAAGAAGAAAAAAAAAACCTTAGCCTGAATAAGTGAGAACAAGTTAAGGATTGTTCAACGGTTAGGAAATCAAACGGACTCCTGTGGTGGAATACAGAATGACTCAAATACGGTATCGGTTCCCTCTGTGGCTTCTCCCCCAGACAAGGTCAGCCCTCGCCACTCCCTTTCATCTTGAATCAGCCTTCTCCTTCCAGCACTCCTTCTCTCAGGTTTCCAGTGCCCACCAGCCCCACTGTGCCCTGGGCTGGGGCATTCAATGGATTGAAACTGCCTCATGGGTCCAATCCCCTTGCCCCCAACACACTTTGCAATGGCAATGCTTTAGTGATCAGTATACAGCGAATATATTACCTAGTAAATTCTTCTGCTTTAGCCCAAAGGAATGTCACTAATGGGGACATGTCAGACAATGAGATTGACTGACTCAGAGTTGAGTTTCTAAGATGCAGTTTAAGTAGTGATAGTCACTAACTTCACTAATTGAGAATCCCTCCCACATTTTAACGTTAGATTACTGACATTCCAAAGCTTCACCAAAGAAAAGAGCAAAGCAAGCGCTTTTGCTGATAAAAGTGATGAGATTTTTCTAACACTGGCTTCGGTTTGGGTACAGATTTCAACTCTTCTGGCAATGTCAGACATTGGACTGGTGAGAAAGAGACTTTTGTACCATCCCCAAAGCCCTAAGGCAGACTTGATTTAAGAAGAATTTGAAAAGAAAAAACAAGAGACAAACAAAACTCCCTGCAGACCTCCAAATCACCAGCTTCCCCACTCCTTTGCCTTTATGAACTGAAGACCCCTATCAAATGCCAAATGCCTAAGAAAGGGACAGCATTAAGACACTCATAGACATTTCTAAAATACAATTTTAGATCTCAAACTAGACATCCCTGAGGGAAAAGGTCCAGCACCTAAACATCATGATGAGGAAAGAGAATCTTGTTTACTTCCTGAGAAGGGTGCCCTGAGGTCCCCGGGGTTCTGGACAAGAAGAGAGAGAGAGAGAGAGAGAGAGAGAGGGAGAGGATGTGTGTGCTTTGGGAAGGGTGGATAAAGAAGATAGAGAGGAAGAAAGAGTCACTGAAAGTGGAGAGGGCATTCAAGAAAAAGGTCATTGACTTCCCACCCTTTCTGGTCCAGGTGCCAGCCAGTAGAGGAAAGAGGTGTTGACAGACTTCCCAAAGCCCCCTCCTTAGGCTTGAGGGCTCCCTCTACTAAGCTATCACTAAAAATGCTATTTCAGTCAATTCACCTGCTGCCTGTTTATAGGAAAAGTCAGTAATATATCTCCAAACCAACTGAAAAAGGGTTTGTGCTATATTTTAAACCAAGCTTCTGCCACGTCAAGTGTTAGTCACAGAGAATGACAGCCTCCAACCTAAGACTAGCGGTATCCAGCTGAGTCAGGTGCCTTATGAAACTTTCACACTTCACTGTCCCCACCCCAAATATCAGCCCCCAAATAAAGTATGTCCTAACTATGGACAGGGAGTGAGGGAGGTGGTACTTAATTTCCATAAACTTAGACAAAAAGAATTTGAACAAATCAAGCCAATCTCAATGACATTCCCAGAATGAAGGCCTAGTTGGCTTTCTGCTGATTTGTTCTTTAATAATGGCAAGTTCTTTTAAAGCAAGATCTATCATTTACACAAGGTGGTGTCTTTGTTTAGAAAATTGTCTCAGTTCCATGGGGGAAAAAATGACAACTTTTGGTAATGAAGGAAAAATGACAATTATTACCTTCATGTTCCATCATTACAAGTCCCCATATTCTTAAATATGACCTGAAAAACTCAACAAAACATTTGCCTTAATCCATTAAATTTATTATTCTCTCCCTCCTTCGTTGTGACTTCCACCTTTTACTCTTCACTGCCTTTTCTCTCTTCTTCCTCCTTCTCCTTTCTCTCTCTCCCTCTCCCCCACCCTCTCCCCTTCTTCTCTCCCTCCCTGCATCCACCCTTCTCTCCTCCATTCCCATCTCTCTCACTGACTTGAAGGAAGTTCAGATCTCGACTGACAGCATGACCTTGGGCACTTTTCTCTTTGCAGAGGTCCAGGCCTCAAAAAAATGTGCTGCACTGGATTTGACATAACTAGAAGAAATGAAATTGGAAAAATAGAAAGGGAATAGAGTTCTGACTAAGGGTAGAGTGGGATGACATTGATGAATTAAGAAACCTAAAGAAAATGTTTCCATTGGGCTAGCAAAGGGCGAACTATATAATGAAGGCCTTTTGAAAACCTCAGTGTGTAAAATGAATGGCTAGCTAGAAGATAGTAGAACAAACTCTTGTCAATTTGGATTCTACTAAAGTACGGATGGAGACAATTGAGGAAGTGGAAATATGATTTCGTTGAGTAAATATTTAAAAAATATTTCTTCCTCCAAAGACTTTTAAAGTCTTAGAGAGACAGAGAAGAGAGACAGAGAGGTCATAAATCTGTGATATTTGCAAACCAAGAGGAAAGAGTATACACTTTTGAGTCTTAATCACCTCCTAGCCACATGATTTGGGGTAAAGCCTCAGTATATCAGTCAGGGCCCAACCAGGAAATCAAAAACCATTTTAGATATAGTCTTTGAAACAGAGGGTATTTAAGATAAGAAATGCATTACGCAGTTGATTGAGGAGCTGAGAAGCCAAATAGACGAAAGGAAGGCAACCCAGAGATTAGCAACAGCAGGAGGCCAGGACCACTCTTAGGACTGGAGAGGCAAGGAGAGGAGATGGTGTTTCCAGAGTCCAGGGACCACAGTGTCCCCCAGAAGAAGCTAGAACCCACAGTGGGCCTATCTGATGGGAGCTGGAGCCACAGAGGAAAGGCAGCCACTTCTAAAGGTGCTCCTTCAGGCTGGAGAGTGGAGAAGGGTGATAAAAATCCTGGCTTCTTCTTTCCTCCTGCTCTTCAACCCCTTACTTGCGTCTCCCTTTGGGTGAACACATCCAGAAGCTAGTTATCACAGGAGCCTGAGAAATATAGTCTGCAGGGGTTGGCAGGGAAAGTGAAAGGCAAGGAATGGACCTGAGGGCAAACAGGTCCAGAACTGGCACACTCATTTCCCTTTCTATAAAGTATGAACAATAGTACCGACCTCCCTGTGTTGTTGAGATAATTTAATTAGAGAGTATATGTAAAGTGCCGGACATAGTGCCCAGTACAAAGCAGCACTCAATACATGCTCATTTCTCTCCTTAGTTCCAAAGACTCAAGAAATTCAATTTAAAAAAATGCCTGGGTCCACCCAGAACTAAATACTGTTTGCATATTAAGAGCCCTCTGGGGCTTCCCTTGTGGCGCAGTGGTTAAGAATCCGCCTGCCAATGCAGGGGACATGGGTTCGAGCCCTGGTCTGGGAAGATCCCACATGCCGCGGAGCAACTAAGCCCTGTGAGCCACAACTACTGAGCCTGCGCATCTGGAGCCTGTGCTCCGCAACGGGAGAGGCCGCGACAGGGAGAGGCCCGCGCACCGCGATGAAGAGTGGCCCCCGCTTGCCGCAACTAGAGGAAGCCCTCGCACAGAAACGAAGACCCAACACAGCCAAAAATAAATATAATAAATAAATAAATAAATAAATAAATTTTAAAAAGTGGGCAGTGGCCCAATTCCTGGAAATCCCCACCCTTTCCTAAAATAGCTGTAATGCTCCTCCCACTCATTAGCCTATGAAATTACCCACTCCTATAAAAACTGACAACCCCATACCCTGGTGCCTTTCTCACCTTCTGAGATGGCCCACACTCTGTCTGTGGAATGTGTTTCTCTCTAAATAAATCCACTTCTTACTTATCAAAAAAAAAAAAAAAAGAGCCCTTTGTTTCTAAGATAAAACTAGGTGAAGCAGAAAAATTTCGCTTATATTTTCATCTGTGCTAATTTTTAGCATTCCCTTTGAAAGGAATAAAACTATTTCTTCCCATATGGTCATTTCAGAGTTTTCACTTTCAGACCAGACCTGTGTCCTATTTTACCAAATAAGCTACCTTCTTGCCTGATTTTGATGTCTGATATGGCCCGATAAATTGATTTCTCTTAAGATATCAGTTTGTAATAGCATTGGTCCAGATCCAAAGGAGTTAATGAACTCTACTGGTGAATACTACAAGGGGGCTTTTGTGATGGAAGAAAGTCCCTCAACAAAAGGCTAACTGAAGATAAATATCCCCAGTGTCAAACACCAGCTGGGCCCAAAGCCTCCTGTTTATGTTAGAGAGGTCTCTGTCTTATGAATGTGTCCTTCAGCCTAATAGACCAGGCATGAATATTTCAGCAAAGGAATTTTGGAAAACCTTTGCTAGCCTTTCCAGAAAATAAAAATGCAAAGATTGAGACACAGGGAATATTTAAGCCTCATGCATTATTTGTAATTTGAGATGCTGATCATGAAAGGGAATTTGTGTCTCAATTGCCTATGCTGCCACTTAGGAAATTCCGTCCTAAGGGACTCGAAAACTGTGAGATTTTGAGCTGCCATTGACATTTAAGCTAGACATAGAGGAATGGGGACTGCAGAAACTATCGGTGAAGGAAATGCAATTTGCAGCAACAGAGAACCTTTTAAAACTATTTGTTCTTCCTCTCCATGCCTCTCCTTCTAGCCTCCAGCTCTCCAGCTGAGGGATAAATTCCCAAAGTCAGGGAAGTTACACTAAGGAAACAAAGATCAAAACTAATTGAAGACATTTGGTTTTAAAAGCTGAAGGTATTTTATAAATAATAATATCATTAATAATAATAAAGGTGGGAGAAATAAAGTTTCTACCATGACTTGCGAATATTAAAAAAAGAAGAACAAGTAGACATTCATAGAATATCAGCATTGGATTAGAGACCAGAGGATTTTTAATTTTAGCATTAACTAACTAACTCACTGAATAACTTTGTGCACGTCTCATCATTCTTCTTGGTTTCAGTTTTCAATCTGTGCATAAATGATGGTGTTCGACAATGATTTCTAAAGTTTCTAATAATGCTAAGGTTCTGTGGCCAGTTGACATAAGCTTTATTTTATAAATCTAATATGTAATAAGGAAGTCAGACTGCAGGCAAAAGGAGCCGTGGGTAAGGGGAGAGGAGAGAACTGTTTGTATTCCTGCTGAGCTAGAATAAATAATGATCTTCTTTCTGTCAACAAAAGGCTTAAATCAGCAGGCTAGGTAGACAATGTCAGTAAGGACTTACAAAGATTTGTCTTTGGGGTTAGCCAAAGGTTGACTCTAGTAAATATAGTCATTGTCTACATGGATTATTCAATTCCCAACCAGTTAGCCCTGCCATGCATCAGAATTGCCTTTGTGAAGACAGTAAAATAAAATAAAATAAAATAAAATAAAATAAAATAAAATAAAATAAAATAAAATAAAATAATAAATACAATACATACAATATAATGAATCTAAGTGTTACAACTACTTAGTATCCTTGCCATGTTTGAAACTTGTCAGCACAAAACACTAAGATATAACTAACTGATCTTGTCAGAGCAAGTTTTGATGGAAGAGTAGGGAATGACAGTGTCAAGTAACTTGGAGACCTACCAAGTAAGGCTTCAAAATCTTCCAGTAGATGGTGATCTGTTTGTTAAGGTTATTCCTGTTACCCCTGCAGAAGTCCCTTATTGAAATAGTCCTAACTTCCCAGTGTACCAGTTAGATAGATGAGGTTCAGATCCTTGCTTTGGACTATGCTTTGCTTCTTTTAACCACCCTTTAAAACTCCTTTGCCCTGTGTACCATTAACTCAGGTCCACGCAAGATGAATGCTAGCTAATCTGATAAATCAATCAAGTGGGTTAGTGAGCATTTAAGGCCTAATAGTAACATGAAAATATATTAAGACATAATGCCTTTGTAGTTTAAAATGTCAGCTCTGGAGTAAAACAAATATTGTTTCCGATCGCAGCTCTGCCACTTTTATAAGCTGTGCAACCCTGAACAAATCCTTTTACCCTTCTGTGCTTCAGTTTCCTCATCCTGACCAGTTGGGTAGTACTTACCCCACAGGGTTTTTTGTTATAGGAGATAAAGCATCAAATAGACTACCTGGTACAGAGAAGGTATTCAGTATCTGGTCTCTATCCCTCTCTTCCTCTTCTCCTCTTTTTTGCCAAAACAACTTACTTGTTCTAGCTCTCAATGGTCTTCTGTTTTGATCCCACCTGCGCAATTAACCAATGATCATGATAAAGGAAACAAAAGCCCAATATGTTGGCACAAAATATGTCCTGGGAGGCTATTAACTGGACTGCAACATGGCTCCATCTCCTACTCCAGAGGTTCTGCTGGCTTTTGATGCCTTCAGTTTACCCAGAGTAGGTGGCAATTCAACATTTCCTGGTTTGTGGAACTTTCCCGAAGGCATTTAGTGAAGCTAATCAACATCTAAGGAGCTGCGACAACAAGGGACAGTAGAGGAAGGGTCCTGAGCTTAGAGTAAAGTCATTCCAAGACAAATCCATTCTTATTTTAGTGCTCAGGAAATATCTGGGCTGTCTTCCTCAATGTGGTAATAGCGCATCTCCTACTTGCTTCAAATGTTGCATGAAGGCCTTCACCCTCTCAGAATAGCTACTCCAGACATTTTCAAGCAAATTCATCCAAACCTTTGGACACTAATACATCTAAAGGGCAGGGAATAGAAAGGGTCAGACATTAGCTTAGAAACACCTTTGCTCATTAGGTCATTACTAGGACAGCTAGTTGAATCCTCCAGGGTTTAATTCACAGAAGAGCAAGTTGTAATTTTTTGACAGTAGCCAAGGAGCTAGCCGTGGCCATCACCTTTATTACTCTAGACAGCCAGGCACTCACAGTTGTCCTTGTGCCCTCATGCCACCCCAGGGGAGGCCCATTCCAATGGACAGCATGGGGGAAATGGACTAGATTTTTGATGACTGCTTATTAAAGACACACAACAGAATCAACCCAGGGCATAAGGCTGACCTTTTGGTCTTCAGAGAATGACTTTGCTGATAAATCTGGTGCCTTGATACAATTCATGTGACATCAGGCCTCTTCTGAGTGCCACAGTTGTTAAGACACTAGAAGGTTAGGTGCCAAATAAAGCTCTATCAGGACCTCTCTTGATAACAAGGAAGACCGGATGTAAGGTTGGGCTGACACAATCTTACCGCACTAATTTGAGTAATATGGAGACTACTGTTCATTAGCATGACTCTAAATTCCATATTTATGAATCTACAGAGCTTAAGAACATTCAAATATATCCAATGATTCAGGAGCCCATAAGCGAGGGATGCTTCCATGGGTTCTTTAATGCAGAAATAAATATTTAAAATTAACTACTAAGGGCCAAATACACAGTTAAGCCAATAAGTGTTATAGGAATTGTTCAATCCTGAAGCAGCTGAAGTGGGCTTTGTTGGAACAGTAGGACTTGAGTTAGGTCACAAGGGAAGGGCAGGACTTAGAAAAGCAAAGAGAAGAGGTGATGATTTTCCAGGTGTATCAGTTAGTCCCTTTAAGTTCAAGGAACAAAGGCTCAATCGGATTACTTCAGAGAGAAGAGAAGTAACTGTACAGTGTAAGACTACATGGGGAAGTAGGAAATATAGAAAATGGTCTCAGCAGCCCCACAGCTTTGTGTGAACCTGAAATATCTTTTAGGATGTGCAGTCTTAGTAATTGAATAGCAAGTCTAAAAAATCTAAGTAACCAGACAAGTAGGCATCTATTACTTTCAACTCTAATCAGACTTTACATCTTCAACTACTTTCACCTTGTCTCTGTTTTCCTCTCTACTTGCATCTTTCCATGTTCCTACTCTCCTAAATTGACCTGATAGTCTCTCTGTCAACTATGTCCCTGCTTATTTGTAGCTTCTGATTATTCTAACATCCTGTGTGTCTCTAGTTTCTTGCCCACTCTACCATCTACTGATACTCTGTGTTTTTCGTACATGTGACACAACACAGAGAGTCTAAACGGGCTGGACTGTCACTACTGAGTTTCAAGCACCACTTTTAGGAGAGCTCTTATGCTGAGCCACCAACAGATCACTGACCTGTCTGGATGACCGAGTTTGGGTAAGGCCCAATCAGTTATGGCTGGGATGATAGGATACTTTGGCATAAAGCATGGTGGTGATCCATGGGGAAGTTCTCAAAAGGAGCCATGTGAATGACTTCTCACAGGGGGTAGTATATCTGGTCCCATCTTTCATAGTCTGCTTACTGAGCTGGAGATAAGGTTGCAATTTACAGACGATGGAGAAATAATGTGTAGATGAGCGTTGGTTTGCTAGGGCTGCCATAACAAAATACCACAGACTGGGTGGCTTAAACAACAGATAGTTATATTCCCACAGTTCTGTAGGCTGGAAGACCAAGATCAAGGTGTCAGCAAGTTTAGTTTCTTCTGAACTCCTCTCCTTGGCTTACAGATAGCTGCCTTCTCTCTGTGTCCTCACTTGGTCTTTCCTGTGTGTGTGCACATCCCTGGTTTTTCTCCATGTGTCCAAATTTCCTCTTCTTATAAGAACAGTCAGATTGGATTAGCACCCACCCTAACAGCCTCATTTTAACTTAATTCCCTCTTTAAGGGCACTATCTCCAAATATAGTCATATTCTGAGGTACTGGAGATTAGGGCTTCACCACATAAATATGGGGGAGGGGACACAGTTCAGCCCATAACAATCAGCATGACTGAAGAGGAGGTGAGGGAATGGGGGAAGAAAACATTGTTTGTTAAGCACCTGCTATAGGAGGTACTATGCTAGGTGCTTCTGTAAAGGTTTTCTTGTTTAATTCTCAAAAGAACTCCCATGAGATTAGCACTTCTTATTTGAATTTTATAGAAGCAGAAACTGAAGACCAAATAGCTTAAGATTATACGGCAATTGAGCTGAAATTCAGCCTCAGCAGTGAATTACCACCACTACAGCATTCTTGCCACTACACACTGCCACCTCCCAGGGCTACTTAGGTGCACTTGGAAATGTAAGAATTAACTATATATTGCCATTTATTGCATTATATATTACTATATACTGCGATTCAGAGAAGGCTCTAAATGTCAGTACAAGCAGTATGATAGAGAATCATTGAAGTATTTGAACTGTGAAGAGAAAATACTGGAAAGGAAAGTGATGTTCTAGGGAAACTAGTAAGAGCTAACTTTCACTGAGTGCTTATTATGTGTCAGACATTGTAATACGGGCTTTACATGAATTAACTTATTTATTCATCCCAACAACCTTATGAGATAGATATTATTACTATCTCCATTTTACAGAGGAAGAAATTGAGACAGAGAGGTTAAGTAATTTGCCCAAAGGTCACACAGTTTGTAAGTGGCAGAGCTGGGATTTGAACACAAGCAGTCTGGCTCAGAAATTAATCTGACACATAGTGTGAAGGAAGAAATATAGGAAGAAGAGTCTGGACTAGGGTGGCCAATTTGGAGGTTACTGCAAAGTCTCAGTTCAAGATGATTAGGGGTGGATCAGAGTGATAGAGGTGGAAAAGAAAGGATCAATTTGAGAGACACTGGCAAAGAACCTCTGCTTCTCAGTATTAGGAATGGGACATCTGCAGGGCAGGAGAAAGACAGTGTCGCTTGTCTACCAGCTCTCTGTAAAACCTAGCCCTAGGTCCCTGGCCTATTCATCCATGACTAAAATAGAAAGAAAAAAATGAGAGTCCTGCAGGTGTGTTTCTCTAAAGAAATAGCCTAAACCCACGTGACTTTTTCTTTCCAATCAAAAGGTAGTAATTTTCTAATCTCAAAGGAGAGAGGCACTTGCTCTCACTGAACACGAGTCTAACTACCATCTACTGTATTTACTGATGATTTATACACAATGGTTTCCTTAGCAACGAGGAACTAACAACTTGGTGGTTTGGAATGAAAATGAAATTTCTAAGATTTCAGAAATTATATTCTAAAAGGATGCAGTATCTCATACAGAATCATGCATTTTGTCTAGTATTATACAAGAAAATCGAATGTACTTGAAAAAAGATATTGAAAGTGGTTTTCATGACTGTTGACAACCTCTAGCCTAATCAAAGTGCACACATTTCGTAAAATTATGAGATTCCGTTGAAAAAAAGTTTAAAAACTAGTTTGTTAACTGACAATCTTCAAAATAGCTCCGTTTGTCATAGAAAAATGTACCCTTATTTTTTCCCACATCATATTCATTCATTTGAAAATGAAAGTGAAAAGGGAAGGCAACAAATGTTTGGTAAGTGCCCCCTATCTAGGTACTTCCACATACATGATCTCTTTTTAGTCTAAAGATTGCTTTCATACCATACATTCAACCTAATCACTTTGTTTCCTGCCTCCAGGAAAGACATTTCCTAACGAACACATTTTACTATGGTAGAAAAAAACTGGAGGTCAAGTGTAGCCAGTCCATTGGGTGACTGCATTTTGATTGGCATTCAAGGATGGATTCAGGTTTTGCAGCAGTTGGTGCACTTGGGGCTCCAGTGACCTAATGGCCAAAATGGTCATTGCTGCAAGGCAAAGTACAGATGGCAAGAATATCAGAAGAGCACCGAGTCAAACAGCTCTGCCAAATCCTGGTGCCATGCTGACCAGATAGAATGGATAGAAAGCAAAGAGCCTTCTAACTTCTCAGGCCTCTGCTGGAACCTGGGAGTGGTGATTGAGAGCTGTAATGACTATGATACACAGCAAGTTATTTCAGACGAGAATCCTCTTTGCCCGCAAATATCGCATTTTTAAAATTAGTAATCCTATGCAGAAAATCACAAACAGGACACATTTTATCAAACGTATCAATTCCAAATGCTCGGAATCAGTACTTACCTGGATACTGAGGGAAGCCTGAAGACCAGTTGTGCTTTCTCTGATTATATATCTTCTTTATTTTCTTTACAAGAAAGCTATTACCAGGATAATTCATTGCAAAGCACTATTACTTTAAAGAGAAAAACTTGGCTTTTCCTTCCCCAAGCCAAGTTCAATAGGAATCACTGCCATCATCTTTAGTCTATGGGAAGCCCCTTGAGGAAGATCATCCATCCAAAAGCAATAAAGTGGTCCCTCTCTCAACTTTGTTCTGCCCAATGTCCCGAGTCCCCAGTGAAATTGTGACTGGTCCTTCAGCACTTAATTTTTCTCTCCAGTCCTTCACAATACTTGTTTCTCTTGCACGGAAAATCATTGCTAGCTATAAATTTCAAAATGCTACCACGCATTTAAGAAGCAATGTTTTGCCAAAATGAAATCAGATTCTTTGGAGTCAGGCAGTTCTGGATTTCAGCCATTTTATTCACTGCATGAACTTAAGTAATTTAATCTGCATCTCAGTTTCTTCACCTATGAAATGGGAAAAATATCTCTTACCACCTAGGTTATTGCAAGGACTAAATGAAGCAATGTACAGTGTTAAGTATTCACCTAATGTTAGGTGTTAAAATATTAATATTAATACATTTCACCTATAGAAAAGGTTATATTTTTCCTTTCTATCTTGCCCTTCAGTATAGCAAAACTAAAAGAATAATGAGAACCAATTACAGGTGTCCATATTTTGTCATGTTTCTCCAACTCACAGCAAGGCAACCCCTTTCCTGCACCTTGGAAAGTAAGTCAAAACTGATTTTTACTCAAGTCTTCATATTTGTACATGAGTATAATGCATGGCTCTAGGCTTAATCATTCAGATACGTCAGGTTCAATCTAGGGCATTAATACAGAAATACTAGGTATAGCAAGCATGGATTTCCCTGGTCACAGGCTCAGACATGCTTTAAAAACAAATATCCTTCTCTGAGCCACCATTCTGCCTAATGCAGAAAATTTATGTCCAGGTAAGTTCAGTAATTTCTCAGTCAGTTCAAGTTGTACCCTCAGCCATAATCACGATTTTTCCCTCTGTTTCATTCCTTCCCCAGGATGAATGATCAGCTCTGGGTATGTTTGGGAGTGAGGAGGCAGCTACAGGGAAGGCCACTGTGTTGGACTTGCTTCCTTACTGCTCCAGATATAACTCATCCCATCTGTTCCTGGGTACACGTGCTGCATAATATTCCCCTGAACTCTGTATCAGTTAACGTTTGCTGTTTAACAAGCTACCTCAAAACTTGCTAGCTTAACAGCCGCATAGCACGGGGAGATCAGCTCCGTGCTTTGTGACCACCTAGAGGGGTGGGATAGGGAGGGTGGGAGGGAGACGCAAGAGGGAGGAGATATGGGGATATATGTATATGTATAGCTGATTCACTTTGTTATACAGCAGAAACTAACACACCATTGTAAAGCAATTATACTCTAATAAAGATGTTAAAAAAAAACTTACTAGCTTAAAATAACAACCATTTATTTAGCTCACAACTCTTGTGGGTAAGCAATTTGGGCTGGACTCATTCACGCATCTACAGTCAGCTGGCAGTCAAGGACTTCATTCACAAGTCTGGAGATTAGCTGGCTGGCAGATGGGATGAGAGGGTAACTGGACCACATGTCTTTCATAATCCAACAACCTGATCACAGAGTGATCAGGAGTTCCAACAGAAGCAAGAGAAGGCAAACCCCAGTGTGTAAGCACTCCTTCAAGTGTCTACTTGACGTCACATTTTATGTTGCCTCATTGGCCAAGTCAAAGAGTATAGAAACAGAAAATCATGGATAAGTTAGAAGTCATTACTGCATCAACCCACCACAAATGGAAATTGCTTTTTAAATGGATATTTAGCTCCCACTTAGCTCTCCTGTGCTGATAAGCCAGTGAGAGGTATTACACATCCCAACCCATGGCAGAGACTGTTCATATCATACACAGAATCCTCTCATCCTGGATAACAGTATCTTAGAAACACATTGGATCACTTTCCCTCAGATAACTTCCCCATTCAATTCAGGGAACCACAGGACCTTTTCATATGGTCTCCTGTGTCCCTGGAGGATTCAGAAAACTTAGGGGTTGAGGGTTGGCAGGTGGTGAGAGTACTGGAGACTTGTCTTTGACCTTTTCTTGCCTAGCCTGCCACACAGTACAGCTCTACTATAAGACTGCTGCATTGGACTGAAAGGAAGTAGATTGCTCAACCAGGCTTCCCAGATCACTGGTCCCCACCCAGGATGTAAAGCTTAAATCCTTCCTCCTTTGATTTCCTCAAACTTTAAGTGGAATTTCCATCATGTTTTACCATTCTTCAGATTTGACCCAACAGGATTGGGGGAAGATTACAAGGACCTCCAAATACATGTCTCATCCTCTTCCTACCTCTCCAAAACCCTCTGCTCTTATCATTCCCTGCTTGAAATGTCTTGTTTTGTATGTGCACGTGTGTTATGCATGCGATGGGCACGAGGAGAGTATTAAAAGGCAGGAGAAACCCTGTTCAGGTTGATCTTGTATTCTTCCTAACTTTTTCTCAATTGTACTTAAGCCAGCTGCTTTTTCTAGCTCAGGGGCTAAAAATTTACCACCTTCATTTTTGGACCTCATCCTAATAACTAGCCCTATGAATTCTGAATCTTTACAAATGGGAGCTATTTATTCTGGATGCACAGATTCTGGTCGGAGACTTAGTTCCCCTCTGAATTCTGCCACAACCAAAGGCAGAGCCTCCGCAGAGCTTCAGTTAGTCTTACAATGGCCTTGTATAACTTGGTGTGTGTGGGGGGAAGCAGTGAGGGAAACACCTATGTAGAGGAGTCCAAATGCAATGATTTACTACAGAGGAAAATGTAGAGGCATAATATCTTGAAGTATTAACAGATGGGTTTTCATTATTTTTTACCCCTCATTACCCCTCAACATTTCCCTTTAAAATCAGACCTTGAGGCTGAGACTTATTACCTCGGGCAAGGGCCCAATGCATAAAACAAACAGTCACATTTTTGGAGTCTATTTTGGAATTAGACCTCTGAAACCCTTGGCAGAGCCCTTGTCTGAATAGATAAAGCTTTGGATTACAAAACCCAAGATTTTTGAGAGAGAAAAAGGTTTTGAGTTTCAAAAGTTTAAAGACTTAGTGCAGAGACTTAGAGCACAAAGGTTATCTTACAAACAAGAGTGTTGGGAAGAATTTATGATAAAAGAAGAGCCTATTTTCCACATCCAAAATGAAATTAAGTTAGATTGGCTGAGGAAGGGAAGAGAATTGAGACTAATTTCTGGGAAGAGGGGTGATGGAAACCCCAGAAATATTTGGGGGATATTGAGAGCAGAGACCTGTGGAAGCTCAAGAAGGCAGCAAGCCTTGCAAAAATGGTGACCAGACACATCTAGATAGAGAGGACCAGAAAGTCTTCCAACTCTCCTCAGACCCCAGAGGGTGATGGGAAGATATGCCAAAGTTATCTGTGCCTTCAAGGAGGCTACAAATGGCTGAGAGATGTGTAGGGCCTCATAATTTTAACAAGGAAACAATGACAATGAATTCCATGTCAATGAGGCAATGTGTAGGTCTGGTAGAACTGTGGACATTAGGAAACACTGCAGCATGGATAAAGGCCAACAGCCCAAATGTAATAGGAGCTAAATTCCCCTCCTCAGACACCAAAAGAAAGCAGAGAAGGAACACAGACAAAATACCCTGCCTTCCACTTTGGTACTTAGATACTACCCCATAGAATAAGAAGGGAGAAGAGGAAAACCTTGATTTGTACTGATTTTTTACTTGAAAAAAAAATACTATCACAAATTTGACTAAAATTACCTTGACTGTCAACGTTAAGATGTCTGAGACTGGTACTTCCCTAGCAGTCCAGTGGTTAGGACTCCAAGCTTCCACTGCAGGGGGCCCCAGGTTGGATCCCTGGTCGGAGAACTAAGATCCCACATGCCGCATGGTGCGGCCAAAAAAAAAACCTTTTCTGAGACTGAACAGAACGTGAGCTTCAAACAGTACTGGGGGAGGAGAATCACACCTTTACAAACTTGAATTGGACTATGAAAATCATACCTACAGGGTGTATTAGTTTTCTATTGCTGCTGTATTAAATCACTACAAAGTTCCTGGCTTAAAACAACACAAATTTATCATCTTATAAATCTGGAGGTCAGACGTTCTGAAATCAATGTGTCAACAGGGCTGCTCCAGGAGAGAATCTGCTTGCTTGGCTTTTCCAGCTTCTAGAGAACCAATTTTGGTCCTTGGCTCACAGCCCCTTCCTCCATCTTCCAGCAGCATATCACCTTCAGCTCTCTCCTCTTCTCTCCTCTCCTTCCATCATCACATCTTTTTTTGACTCAGACTCTATACCTCCCTCTTTGTCTTATTAGAATTCTTTTGGTTATGTTAGGTCTACCCCCATAATTCAGGATAGTCTCCTCAATTCAAGATTCCTAATCACATCTGCAAAATCCTTTTTGCCATCTTAGGTAACATTTACAGGTTTCAGGGAATAGGGTATGGATATCTTTAAGAGGCCATTATTCTGGCCTCCCAGGATAATCTGAGCTATGACCCAACCCAGGAAGCCTCACCCTTATATAGATCACCCATAAAGCCCAACGCCTAGGAGCACAGTCTTCTACACAAGGCTAATGGTCAAGGCTGATCTTCAGCCATTATGCACTGGTATGGCCCTACCAGTGGTTCACGGCCAGAATCTATCCTGATTGGTTGGTGCCTGTGCTGTATTAGCTGTTAAATATTTTGGCTATCACCCCTGATGACGAGGACAAGTTGAGAAGTGTCACCCTTATGGTGAGAGCAATTAGAGCTAATCCCTTGAGCAAGGCAGCATACAGAGCTAAATGGGCTGAATAAGGCAGAGATTTAGATGATTACCTGAATGAAGGAAGTAAATAAAAATGATTATGTTTTCTATACATATGTCCTAGATACCATCCAAAACAGACTAGTGTTTCCAGTAATCAAAAAGCACTGTAGTACCTATCTCCATGTCCTCTTCCCTGTAATTTCTAAAGAAGATGTAAGGTGACAAAATTCTCAGACCCCAAGGGACATATTTATTCAATCTTTCAACCATCTTTAGTAAGTGTTTCCTCAACGTCAAGACTTATTCTAGGTGCTGGAGATGCAGTGGTGAACAGTACCAGACAGTCTGGCACAGTGTTCTCAAACTTCAGTGTGCGTCAGAACTGTTTAATAAAATATAGCTTCCAGGGCTGTGCTAAAAAGACAGGTACCATCTGTCTTCATTTCTGCTGACCCATCCCATGAGTTGGGTAATACAAATACAATGAGACTCAGTTTATATAGAAGCTCACATGTCTACCATCACCACTCGGAATTCCCATGTGGTCATTTGTTAATTTTGATCAACACTGTAAATCTTGTATCCCTATCTGCTTATTTATTTCAATAACTCTTGGAGTAGTCTAGATCAGAAAGTAATTAAGTGACTAGTCTCTAGATTAGAAGATTCTCCTCATGGTTTTTTACTTAGAAGGCAGGCTGATCATTCTGGCTTTCAACTATTATAAAAAAGACAGACTGTGCTTTATTGTGCTAGAGGTCTTATTTGCGTTGGTGACCAGGACACTCAGGTAGTTTGACATTTCTAGGTAAAACATGTTCCGCTGACAGATTCTTCTAAGGGAAACTGGCCCCCCCACGACTCTTGTTAAGTTGACAGTGAAACACATGATTTCACCTTCCTAGCTACAGTTGTTTAGAGATGGACACCTAAACCAGGGCAGTTCAGCCACAGACCTATAACTGACCTATGGCACGGCCTGGCATAAAGAGATCAGCCCTAAAAGAGGTGAGCTAAGCCAATAATTTCTTTTCTTGGTAGTTTTCAAAACAATGTCATGGTGGGAAATTGCAAGTTAGCTATAGGAACCGAGCTTAAAGGTCATTAACAAGGCAGATCTAGGTTTTGTGCAGCGTAGAGCTTATACCATTGGGGCAGGGCAGAAGAACTTGAAGAAAAAGACCATGAAATTTAAAACTAGGCACAAGGTCTTGGGAGGGACTCATGCAAGTGAGGAGCCATGGAGCTTAAGCTCTTTAAGTAGTAATGTACTAGGGTCAATCCATATCCATTTGTAAAAGACCAATGTTAAATTTTCAGGAATTTTGCAAGCTCATTCATGTCATATTGGTAACTTGAAATCAGCCATGGTGGGAATATTCAAACCTCATAAATTGGCAAATGTGACAAATCAGGACATTTTCCCTCTCCCCCACCCAAAGAGCTAGTTATTAAATATCTACAGGTATATCACTACATTATTTTTTGATAGGAATTCCACCTCTGGCCATTAGAGAGATTTGGTTGGTGGGACCAACCAAAGTCATTAGTAAGATGAGTAAGCAGAAGATGCCAGAAGAGAGGAGAAAATAGAGCAGATTCACAGAGAGAGGCAGAGAAATAATGAGAGAAAATCCATGCCTGAGAAAGAATCCTCCTTTGTGGATGGTATTTTAGTTTAGTTACCAGCTCCAGTGAAGCCTGGCTACATTTCATTTTCTTTATTTGGATTTGAGTGACACCTTCCTTTATCCCTTAAATCATCCTCCCTTTACTTGAATTAGCAATCAAAAGAGCTTTAACCCACAATATTAATGAGACTAAGAAAAATCAAGGATTCTTTATGAAATTGGCTCTTCAGTCACAGACTAGAGCTCTTAAGCAGGACAAGAGTCTTGCAAATATATTTCAATGGGTGGGAAATTATGGATGGCTCATAGCAAGTCCACCCCTTTCTTGATAAATAACTATTTTGAATATGTGAAGTTTAAGATGTCTATTAGATATTAAGATGGAGATTTCAAAGTTAACAGTTACAAATCTTGAATTTAGAGAAGTCAGGGTTGGAGATGCAAATTTGGGGATCGTTGGAGATACAGATTTGGGGGTCATTGGCATATAGACAGTACTGAAAATCATAAGACTAGATAAAATCACTTAGAGAGTATAGAGAAAAAAAGGTGGGCCAGGACTGGGTCCTGGGGGCATTTCTACATTTAGAAATAGGGCAGAGGAAAGGAGTTAGCAAAGCAGCCACTAGTTATGAAGGAAATATGGTGTCCTAGAAACCAAAAAAAGAAGTGGTTTCAAGAATAAGGTAGTGGTCAATCGTGCCAGATGTTTATGAGAGGTCTATTAAAATGAGGATTAAAAAATGGCCACTGGATTTGGAAACAGAAAAGTCGTTACAATATTAAAGTCAGAAGCTCGACTGTGGTAGGATGAAGAGAGAGAATGGGTCATGAGGGAATAGAGACAACAACTATGAAAAAATCTTTTAAAAAAAGTTTTGTAAATGAAGGGGATCAGAAAAAATGGGGTGGTATCGAGAGGGAGAGATGTGAAGTCACAGGAAATGCAGGAACATGTTTATATAGACAGAGGGAATATTCCACGATTAAAGGAGAATTGAGGATACAGAACAGAGAGAAGACAATATCAGGTGAAAGTCCTTGAGAAGTCAAGAGCAGATCAGATACAGAGCAAAAGTGGAGGGATTGCCTTTGATAGAAACAAAGAATATTCAAGTTAGATAGATTTAATAGTAGAAAGGTGAGGGAACTCCCATATAACAATGTATTTTTGATGGGGGTGGAGTGTTTCAGAAGTTTCAGCAGAAGAAAATGAATGCAATGACTGTTTCAAAGAGCAGAAAGTCAAATGTGTGAAGATAGTACAATAGAATGCCCAGGCAGTTGCTAAGTTTGAAATTTGAGGATATGAATTTAAAATGAAACCCGTTAGCATGTGGATTCGTTTTCTATTGATGCTGTAACAAATTACCACGAACTTAACAGTTGAAAACAACACAAGTTTATCTCACAGCTCTGTAAGTCAGAAGTCTAGCGTGGGTCTCTCTGGGCTAAAGTTAAGATATGAGCAGGCTGCCTTCCTTTCTGGAGGCTCTAGGAGAGAATCCATTTCCTTACCTTTTCCAGCATTCCTTGGGCCACCCACACTCTTTGGTTCATGGCCCTCTTCCTCCATCTTCAAATCAAGCAATGGCAGGACCCCCTCTTATGTTGCATCTCTCTCCCCTTCTTCCATGGTTGCGTCTCTCTCTAACCACAGCTGCGAAGTGTTCTCTACGTTTAAGCATGCATGGAATTAGATTGGGCACACCTGGATAATCCAGGTTAATTTCCCCACCCAGGATCTGTAACCATAATCACAACTGCAAAGCCCTTTTGCCATGTAACGTTCACAGGTTACTGGGATTAGGGCATGGCTATCTTTGAGGGGCCATTTTTCTGCCATGCACAGAATGTGTATTTTTCCCAGTAGTGTCTGGCTGCTTGTGTGCAGGCCTGGAATAGGCAGAGAACAGGATATTAACAGGGTTTGTGTTTTGCAAGCAAAGGACAGCTGAGTGAGAGATGGGCAAGAGTTGAATAGGTGTTCAAGGAAATGACTCGATAATTAAAAACAAGATTTTGGAAATGGTTCAGTTTTTGGTAAGGGCAGTTCAAGGAGATGACCCTGAGATAGGGTTGATCAGGCAGGATAAGAAAAAGATCATTGGTGATGAGCAGGTCGAGGAACTGAAGAGCCAGAGTATTGGCTCAGTCTTCTATGTGAATGTTGAAATCACCAAAAATGTTATTAGCGTTAGGGAGGGAGAGGAAGAAAGTGGGTTAAGTATTACAATGTTTATTAAATTAAAAGAAGTGACTGGTTTGGAGGATAACAAGGAGGGTGGCAGTTAGTAGATTAGGATGGCATGACATGTAAAGAATCTGGGATGTCTAAAGGAAAAAGAAGAAATGGAAGCAAGGAGGATACCTACCCCACCTCTACTGAGAACCAGTCCTATAAACAAATTGGGAATTCCTACCATACAAAGGGCAGAGGTATGAGGTATTTAGCCTACCACCTAAAACCTAGCATTCAGTATAGCTGGGATGAGACTCAAGAACCTAGATATTAGAAGTGCAGCAAAGTCCAGCCTCAGTCTCAATATTCAGGCAAATTCTATTTGCTAAAGCTTCAACCCCAGCCTTCACAAGGCCAAATAGCCAACTACATACTTCAACATTATATTTAGCATCCTTGAACTTGTGTAAGATCATTAACCATGAGTCCATGAAGTTACCATCACCTCTAATTGGCACACCAATATCAGCAATAGAAACAAAGCACACCATTTGGATTTATTGTCAATATCTGTATTCACTTGCAAAATAGGTGCGCATTCTTGATGAAACCTGGAGTAAAAATCTTTGTGCTTTATATATTGAAATTCTCATGAACCAGTTGAAGTGTAAATGTATGTGTATTGTTGCAATGATAAAATGTTATAATAATTAGTGAAGATTGTAGAAACTATTCTTCTTACATACAAAAGCAATATATTAAAGACTTCCAAATGGTTAAATCAACTGGGAAACAGGACAATTAAGACAAATATTAAAAGAGTACCTTAGTCAGATAAATTTAGGAAGAATATATTTTTGAGCCACAAAATGTTTATAAATATTTATAAAGGCAAATAATGATATAATAATTATAAGTCATTATAAAAACTGAATAATGGATATTATATTTTATCATAATTTTAATCTTTATAAAGTTATTTGGTATGCTAGCTAAATAAAATATTGAAAACCTCTATTTGATTTACAGTTATTTAATTTCATTTATTCCGAGAAAAAAATCATAATTTAGGCATTATGCATATCTTATGAGAAAGAATTAAAAACAGAATGTCAATTTTGCCATCTCAAAATTTCATGAGGAGAAAAACTCCAAAATCACATGCAAAACCTCCATGATAAATCATTTTGATCCAGACAGAATAAGGAATACAGAATAAGAATAAAGAAAGTATTAGACAAAGATGTGTTACCCTATGACTATCTTGCTCTTCCATAAACCTCAGTTTTAAATGATTATCTATTTAGGATCACCAATGTGCAGTAGAATGACCCCAGGGGTAATCTAGCATCAGACAGTACCAAGAAATTATTATTCCTACACTGCAATGTCAAACATTTTACTTGACTACCAAATGTACAAAATAAAATTATAAAAATTAATTTGGGAGGAGAAATTTTACATTTATTCTTGTATATTGCAAGTTCACTCTATTTTGGTAATATCTGGTTTTGGTTAAGCTCTATATTGATCTTTTACTATTGTTTATTTTGTAAATTGAGGTATAATTCATATGCCATAATATTCACCCTTTTAAAGTGTACAAAACAGTGGTTTATAGTGTATTCACAAACTTGTGCAACCATCACCATCACCTAATTCCAGAACATTTTCATGACCCCAAAAAGAAAATCCATTCCCCTTGGCATTCACTCTCCACTTCCCCCTACCCTCAGCCCCTGGCAACCACTAATCCATTTTCTGTCTGTATTGACTTGCCTATTCTGGACATTTTACATAAATGGAATAAAGCAATATGCAGTGTTTTGTGTCTGTCTTCTTTCATTTAGCATAATGTTTTTAAGGTTCATATGTGTTATAGCACGTACCAGAACTTCATTCCTTTTTATTGCCAAGTAATAGTCCATTGTATAGATATACCGTATTTTATTCCTTCATTTATCATTTGATGAACATTTGGGTTGGTTCCACTTTGGCTCAGGGAAATTAAATGACTTTGGGGCTATTATAAATAATGCTGGGCTTCCTTGGTGGCGCAGTGGCTGAGAATCTGCCTGCTAATGCAGGGGACACGGGTTCGAGCCCTGGTCTGGGAAGATCCCACATGCCGCAGAGCAACTACGCCCGTGAGCCACAATCACTGAGCCTGCGCGTCTGGAGCCTGTGGTCTGCAACAAGAGAGGCCGCGATAGTGAGAGGCCCGCGCACCGCGATGAAGAGTGGCCCCCGCTTGCCGCAACTGAAGAAAGCCCTCTCACAGAGGCGAAGACCCAACACCGTCAAAATAAATAAATTAAAAAAAATAATAATGCTGCTGTATATAGTTGAGTATAAGTTTTTGAGTGGACATATGTTTTCATTTTTCTTAGATCTATACCTAAGAGTAGAACTGCTGGGTCATATGGTAACTCTTTGTTTAATATTTTGAGGAACTATCAAACTGTTTTCCAAAGTGGCTGCACAATTTTACATTTCCACAAGAAATGCTTGAGGGTTCCAATTTCCACTTCTCCTATCATGCCTTTTGGCATGGGTAGCTACTGAGACTAAACAGGATTTCATCACCTCTCCTGGAATATTCTACTTAGGCTACTGGCCACCACTTTCTGGGGCCAGGTCCAGTAGGTTCAGTGCCCACTAGGCCCAGCCCTACTTCCAAGTCATACTTTACTGCTATCTACCTTCTGACAGTCTTCTACTGAGACCCTCCTCATATGCTTCATGTCCAAACCTATATAATTATGACATATTTTAGATGGTTTCATTATTCAGGTTATAATTCCCTATAATTACTTGGTGGTAATTCATCATCAGCGTTATTTATCCTTGAGTAGCTCTTCAAAGTTCATAAGACACATTGTTTTCATTTATTTCTTACAACATGATAATAAGTACCATTATCCTCATTTTAGAGATAAGGAAACTAAAACTCAGAGAACTTAAATGACTCACCTAATGTCACAGAGAGCCAATTAGTGGTAAAGCCAGAACCCAAACTTTAACTCCAAATCCTATTCCACTCACTGATTACCTAATACTGCTTCTTTACCATAAAATCATTTGTGTAAATTGTATTATGAGTACATTTTCCCAAATTATTTTTGGCAGCTTTCAAGTTCTACAAAAACTTTAAAAGAATTTTTCTAGCTTGTCTATGATGTAGCATTGTCTGGCGTCCCTGGCTATCATCAACCTCATTCAATTAATTGTTCTGAAAGAATCAGTTTAGTCTATATGTGGCAACAGACAATGGGGCAAAAGCCTAAAAACGTTGTTAATTTTTATAATATCCAACTAATGATTGCTATAGATTTCTCCATAATACTTTAGTTCTTAATCAGTCTTCCTGTTCAATTTTCTAATACCTGGGTTTACATCCTAAATGGTTCAAATTCAGAAAGACTCCTCAAGCTCAGTATTCAAATTTTTATCAAATACTTTCATTTTCACCCCACTCTCAGCCAAAATTTATTTGCCCATATGAGGAAATGTGTTTCATTATTATCCTCCTTATCTGTCATGCTTACTACCACCTCAACAGTTTTGCTCATGCTATTCCCTCAACTGGAAATACCCTTCCTCTTTTTCTCCACAGTAGAATGTCTACCTCCGCATAATGCCTAACTCAAATCCCACCTTGTCCATAGAACTTTCCCCTACAACTGCAGACTTCAGCGGCCTCTATTTCCTTTGGATTCCAATTGCACCATGATAAAAAACAAAGAAAACATCAATGGGATTGCAATCCATTGGGTAGAAAATGATGTATTCCTAAGGAGTCCAAGTTTTGGTACTTTTACTACCTCTGATATTCTTAATAACTTTAATTAAATCATCAAGATAATCTCACTGTATCTCCTTCTGATGATAAAATTGAGAGTGATGTAATCATTTACAGTGAACAATCTATTTGAAATCAAACTAACCAAAACCCTTAATTAAGCAGAATTCTTTTTTGCATACAACTTTTAAGATAATGAGGCAAAACAAACCAAAAAATAAGCTCATTTCATTTCTTTAACATCTTTATTGGAGTCTAATTGCTTTACAATGGTGTGTTAGTTTCTGCCATATAACAAAGTGAATCAGCTATACATATACATATGTTCCCATGTCTCTTCCCTCTTGCGTCTCCGTCCCACCCTCCCTATCCCACCCCTCTAGGTGGACACAAAGCACCGAGCTGATCTCCCTGTGCTGGCTCATTTCATTTTTAATGACCTTCCAGGGAGTGTCTTGGTCTTGGTAGATACTCAGCCTCATGCCCAACATCTGTTCCATCCATTCTTGCAGAGTGATCACTGATTCTTGAGATGATGAGCCTGTGAATCTGTAAAAGTAAAGATGTTCACTAGATTCTACTTGCTAAGGCAGGAAAGCAGACTGGAACTAAAGCATTTCCAAGAACATGAGGAAAAATGAAATGGGATTTCACTTCACCAAGGCAATCAAGACAGACTATTTAAAAGAAAGTGTAAGATCCTCAAAGACAAGGACCAAGTCTTAATCTTCTTTGTCTACCCTGACATACAGTAGAGTCTCAGTAAAGTTTTCCAAATGGATTATTCACTAGAAACCCCCTACCCAGAGCTTTTCGAGAGATCAATTTGGATGTTTTATTTAAAATTTCCTCAAAGGCTGAAAATGTCTGCTGTGAATATTCAGTTTAACAGCTTCATTTTCGTCTATCTCAACCTATTTGTTTTTTGTAGTTTCTTCCTCTTGTCCTCTCTTTCTCATTGGCAGCCTTTTGTTTTCTTTTCCAGAAGCCTATTGAGCATGGCACACTTTCGGTAATGCTCCATTTTTCTACTTGTTTTTAAATCAACCATATGTGCCCCCATTAAGAAGCTCTGATGATTCTTGCTTCCCTCTTTAACAGAAGAGTTCTGTTGTAAAGAAGAATAGAAACCATACTCACAGATCCAAGGCTCCCCTAAGAATGGTGATCTTTTATGCTGGTATCTATTAGACGCAATATTGTAAAATGGAATAGTGTGCATCTTCTTCCAAATTTCACCAGGCAAAAGCCCCAGTTCGGGATGCCTTTACATTAATCAGCTTTCCCGGCAGCATAATGATGCTGGAAATTAGGAAAGCAATGGAGGATTCCTAGTCGGACTTAATAGGCTCAGGCACTTTGCTAACACAGTGCAGTGGATCAATTGAAGTTAATTATTATACAAGGTTAAACCCCAAGTAACTACAGTACATCAAACCAATGCAAAAAGCTCTGGCCTCAGGAAGAAGGAAAAACAAACATGAATTCTGGAGGCGAGACTTTTCTATCCAGTCCTTAACTCACCACATCTTGCACATAAACAAAATAGACTAATACAATATGAAATACAGCACATTAGATTTTGAGAGTAAGATAGAAACTTCACCTACTGTCTCTATGGGATACTTAACCTAGGAACCTGAAGGAATAGCTGTGAATTTTTTTAACTTTTCTATTTATTTTTGGACAGTTGATTTGTCTTCTACTGCTTACCCAGATTTACATTTCCACCCACCAGAGACTCAACCTTTTATGATCGTTGACCATTCCAAGAAAAATAAGTATCTAAGAAAGCCACAGAAGCAAATAAATGGGATTTCACATTTATTCACTGCCTGAGTCACTTCAAGGGAGCATGGCTAAGCCTAGAATAGGTGTTTAATAAATAGCTCTTGATAAGTTGAAAGAGAGTTCTTTAGGTGCTTTTCTTTAAATATTTTAAAATATTTATTGGTTGCACTGGGTCTTAGTTTCAGCAGGCGGGCTCCTTAGTTGTGGCATGTCTGATCAGGGATCAAACCCAGGTCCCCTGCATTGGGAGTGCGGAGTCTTAACCACTGCACCACCAGGGAAGTCCCCTCTTTAGGTTCTTCAGGGACTTAACTGTAAGAGTCAAAGGAACATACTATAAAGGAGAAAACGATGACAAGGCACTTGCATGCTAATTCATGGTCATTAAGTGACAGTGATGTACCTTTGGGGCAGGATATTTTTAAGATATCAACCATTTCTTCTTGAGAGTTCCTTTTTCTTCTTGCCCCTCCCCTCACCGAGCAGCTAAACAGTTCTGTGCTCATTTGCTTTGGCAGACAGCGGAAACAGCATGAAGCAGTGGGGAGCAAAAGACATCTCATCTTGGCATTTGAGTTTCAAAAATCTAGCAAAGGGCTCACAACATAGACAAATAATTATTGTGAGAAAGCAAAAATTACCTCAACCATCCCCCACCAGACCAGGAAAATATTTCCTAAGATGAGAGAACTAAGAAATGATGGAGAGGAAGCAACGAGAATATAGATGTCAAGTGTTCCAAGAGAGTGGGCCAGAAATAAAAAGCCACAAAGATTTTTTTGTTTCCAAGAGATAGGGAATTCAGGCCCCACTTTCAGATATAGCCTCTGTGTATAAGATACACAGGGACAAATGGCTCTTAAATGTATCTAGGCAAAAGGGGACCTAGACAGCCTCAAAGAGCTTTACTACACCTCATTATGGTGCAAGAAGAGCTAAGTGATTTCTGTGAGCACAGGAGTGACATGGAAGTAGCAAAAAAAAAAAAAAAAAAAAAAAAAAAGGTCAACCTAATGGAGCCATGAAGATAAGAGCAAGGATCATCTTTTCTGGTGATGTCTATGGACCATTGGTGTAGACTCAGATGGGGCCATGGGCATCTTGGCAGCTACCTACATGGGCAGATGATATTGAAGATATAATAGATCACCTCCCAATATCTTAGCACTATTTGAGTTCCCCACCTACCCCTCAATAACTTAGACACAAGTCAAAGGAAAGAAGGGTGAAGTCCCCAAACTAACTACAATTAAGTTTCCAAACTCTGTTGGAATAAAGATTTTGAATTTAAATTTATTAGAAAAGATACTTTCTTGTACACATGAGTTTATAGACTGAGATTCGTGCCTGTATACCTGTAAGCATATGTGCAACAAAATACAGGCTATAGGAGTAGTCAAAATAGGATGGGCAAGTCATTTATTCTATAAACATTTACTCATTGGTTTAAGGGCTGGTAAGAAGAACATAATGGCAGGGAGAGCTGGTAGAAATTCATAGAGCCCCAACCAAAGGGTTGGAGGTTCAAGGGCAGGACAAGGTAGACAAGGAGATAGGAAGGAAACTCTGGCATAGGAAGAAAATGAAAATCATCTAGTTACTTAACTTTGTGTTAAAATACTGGTTCTCAAACGCTGGTGCAAATAAAGATCAGCTTTGATGGATTTTTTTTCATCATATATACACCAAGCCCTCAGTACCAGACTTTGATTCCACGGGGGTAGAGCAAGGGTCAGCACACTTGTTCTGTAAATGTCCAGATAGTAAATGTGTTAGGATTTCCTGGCCATATATGGACTCTGTCACAACTTCCCAATTCTGCATTGTAGTGTGAAAGCAACCATTAACTATATATAAATGAAAGAGTGTGTCCATTTTCTAATAAACTTTTATTTACAAAAACAGGTGGCAACTTGGATCTGGCCCACAGGCCACAGTTTGCTGACCCTTGTTCTCGAGCAAGGCCTGTATTTTTTTTAAAGTTCTACAAGTGATTCAAATGCAAAACAAAAAGTATTAGGTATAATACTGAATTAGAACACCATTTTCCAGAAAGCTTTGGTTTGTATACAAATATGTTACTTATAAGAAGGTAACGCATTAATGCTTTATCAATCCTTACCAAAATTTTATCTAATAATAAATTTTAAAAACACAGGAAATTGGGGTAAAAGACACATGGGTCTCATTTATGAATGGCTATGTAAAAGTTATGCAAAAACCCTAAATTAAATATCATTAGATAGAATCCTATAAAAGAATAAACTATCATAACTAAGTGAGGCTAATACCAGGAATAGAAGAACATTTCATATTTTTTTATCTAATAACTTCATTTCTAGGAATCATACCGATACACACACACGAAGAGATTTAAGTAGGGAAAGTATTTATTCATTGCAGCACTGTTTGTAATAGCAACAGATTGAAACCATCTAAAGGTCCATTAACGGGAGACTGCTTGGTACTATATGCTCAAATATGCATAGAATGTCTCTGCAAGAATATACAAGAAAGTAGCAACAGTGGTTTCCACTAGGGAGAGGAACTGGATGACTAAGAAACAGGGCCGGGAGGGAGACTTGCTGGATATATTTTGGGGCTTTAGGGTTTTATATAATGTGCAATTACTACATATTCAAATGAGTAATTATTATAATTTTTTAAAATTACATTGCATTAATTGATTCATTTAGCAAACCCTTAGTGACCTCTTACCTGAGGGTAGAGTAATAAACAAGATATCTAGCAGAAGAAACTATGCAGTAAACAGTTTGGAATATGGTAGCCCAAGTGCCTAGGTTCTACCACCAAAACTTCTGATCCAGTTGTCCTGGGAGAGGGGAGAGAGGCAGATAGGATTTTTCTTAATGCCCCAAGGTGATTCTAATACCTAGTCATGTTTGAGGGCTACTTGGCTTAAATAAGTGTGGTTTGATGGTGAAAAAAATCTAGGGAGAATTTTAACTGGATTAGAGAATGCCAGAAAACATAACAAGTGCATGACGTCATTTTTCAGAATAATAAAGGAGGGGTTGAGGAGGAAGTGAATGTTGTTGACCAGTTCTTCCACTTTCCAGAGTAGTCCAATGAAGATAATTCATTATGCAGGCTGACCCCAGGCATCCCTGGAGGCCAATAGCTCCACTGTTCCCATTTCATGCATTGTTTTTTGTTTTTTTGGTTTTTTGGGGTTTTTTTTTTTGGCTGTGCCTCATGGCTTGTGGGATCTTATTTCCCTGACCAGGGATTGAACCCAGGCCCTTGGCAGTGAAAGCACAGAGTCCTAACCACTGGACCACCAGGGAATTCCCTCATGCACTTTTCTACTTGCAGCTAAGGAAGACTGAGAACAGAAAGGCCACATACACATGCACACACACACACCATAGAGAGGTTCCATTTTTTCTTTGACTTGCTAAGGGAATACTGGAATAAAAATCCTTACTCTGTCTTCGAATACCTTCCAGTACATTATTGCCAGAGAGACCCCTAACAACCTGAACTACATGTGTACTGAATGAACCCACCCAA
The DNA here is from genome assembly GCF_028021215.1 of Eschrichtius robustus. NCBI lineage: Eukaryota > Metazoa > Chordata > Mammalia > Artiodactyla > Eschrichtiidae > Eschrichtius > Eschrichtius robustus. The sequence continues at coordinate 108,320,394 of NC_090845.1, forward strand.
TAAGCACACACTGAAAATTCACAATCCAGCTAAGGAGACTCAGTAACTTGAGGGAACAACTAAGCTGAACAACCAGAATGCATGACTGTTATTGGGGCAGAACTAATTGTGAGGGAAAGAGGAAAACTTAAAATGATAACAGCGAGAACCCCAAGAAACATAAAGAGATGCAAAAAAGGGGGAACCAAAAACATTTTTTCACAATTAAAAAATTCAGCAGTGAAAATGGCAAATCGAATGGCCAATGCTGAAAACTGGAAGATCAAATAAAAATATTTTAAAAATATTTTTAAACATAGAGAAAAATACATTGAAATGGGATTTATCAATAAAAACATAAGATATATTGAGAGCAGGTCCAGAAAACTAATAACTAAACAATAGCTGTACAGGAAGAGAAAAAAATAGATGGAAATCAATAATCAAAGAAACAATATAAGAAAACTTCCCTAAACTAGAAAAACTTTAGTTTTCAGATTAAAAGTGATCCCAAATTTCAAGAACCACTAATGAAAAAAGAAGCACACCTAGAAAGCCTATTGAAAGAGCCAAGCTACAAAAAAAGGAAAATCTTATAGATATCCAGATAGATAAAACAGGTTGTTTATAATGGAGAATTAGACTAGCATGAAATTTCTCTTCTTCAACACTGAAAGAAGTATATACAGAAAAAGGATTTAAAGTAATATTCATATGTGAGAGTAAAAAAACTATTTGTGAACATGAGTGGGTTCAGAAAGCATACCACTCATGTACTCTTTATAAGTAAATTACTCAAAGAAAGAATATTTCCAAATGAAAATTATAGCAGATCAAAGAACTCAAAATAAGAGAAGATGAAATGTATACAAAAGAGTGGTGAGCAGTGCCTTTTAGAAGTCTATCTAGAAAGGTAACATTTGAGCAAGGACTGAAAGCTGGTATAATGGTAAAAGATACTAAGAAGATATAGCTGTCACAAATATTTATTCACCAAACAATATAATATCAAAAGCTCCCAGAATGAGAAAGAGAAAGCAGTATAACTACATACAGTAAAGAGTATTAATAGATGTCTTTCAGAATATGACAAAGCAAAAAGGAAAAAATGGAGGTTGGGAGTCATTCAATCAAAATTTTCTGTCCCCTTCAAAGAAAGAATATACACTTTCCTCTTATGGCTATGGAAAATTTATAAAAATCAATGATGTCCTTGACACAAAGGAGCTTTAATATATTCATAAAGTTTTAAAAAGCCATATTACCTAACAATAGTACAAACAATTAGAAATCAATAACAAAAATATAACAATATCTTGGCCATCTGGAAAGTGATAAATGTTTGGATTTTAAAGAAGAAATGAAAATAGAAATCATGACTTAACCAAAATATATCTCCACAAAAAAAGTACTTTTTACTTTGTATTAAAAGCTATGGGCAAACTAGGAATGGAAGGAAACTACCTCAACATAATAAAAGCCATATATGAAAAACTCACAGAAAACATCATACTCAACTGTGAAAGACTGAAAGTTTTTCTTCTAAGGTCAGGAATAAGGCAAGAATGCACACGTTCACCACTTCTATTCAACGTAGTACTGGAAGTTCTAGACAGAGCAATTAAGCTATCAGAAATTATTAGGCTATTAGTCTAATTAGACTATTATTTCTTATTAGAAAAAGAAAAGACATCCAAATTAGACAGGAAAAAGTAAAATTATATGTTTGCAAATGATGTGATCATATATGTAGAAAATCCTACAGATTATATACACACACACACACCCACACACAAAGAAACTATTAGAACTATTCAATACTAAGTGAATTTAGCAAAGTTGCCAGATTCAAAGTCGACACACAAAAATCAGTTGCATAACTATACACTACCAGTGAACACTCTGAAAAGGAAATTAAAAAAACAATTCCATTTACAATAGTATCAAATAATACTTAGAAATTAACTTAACCAAGGAGGTGAAAGACTTGTATAATGAAAACTACAAAACATTGCTGAAAGAAATTAAAGAAGACAAAAATAAATGGAAAGGTATCCCATGTTCATGTATTGGAATAATTAATATTGTGAAGATTTCAATACTACCCAAAGTGATCTACAGATTCAATGCAATCCTTATCAAAATCCCAACGATATTTTTTGCAGAAATAGAAAAATCCACCCTAAAATTTACATGGAGTCTCAAGGTACCTGGACAAAGCTGGAAGACTCACATTTCCTGATTTCAAAACTAACTACAAATCTATGGTAATTCAAACAATACAGTATTGGAATAAAGACAGACGTATAAACCAATGAAATAGAATAGAGCACCTAGAAATAAACCTTTACATATATGGTCAAATAATTTTTTGGCAAGGATTCCAAGACCATTCAATGGGGAAAGGGCAGTTTTTTCAACAAACGGTGCTAGGAAAACTGGATATCTACGTGCAAGATGGATGAAATTGGACTCTTAACACCGTATATAAAAATTATTTCAAAATGGATCAATGGCCTAAATGTAAGAGCTAAAACAAAACTTTTAGGAGAAAACATAGGGAAAAAGCTTCATGACATTGGATTTGGCAGTGATTTCTTGGATATGATACCAAAAGCACAGACAACAAAAGCAAAAATAGACAAATTAGATTTCATAAAAATTAAACATTTTTGTGCATCAAAGGAAACTATCAGCAGAGTAAAAAGGCAACCTACAGAATGGGAGAAAATATTTGTAAATCATGTGTCTAATAAGGAATTAATATTCAGACTATATAGAGAACTCCTAAAACTCAACAGTAAAACAAACAAACAAACAAACAAAAAAACCCAGCCCTATTCAAACATGAGCAAAGTACTTGAATAGATTTCTCCCAAGAAGATACAAGAATGGTCAGTCGATAAGCACATGAAAAGATACGGCTTCTATAAAAATTAAAAAATAAAACAGAAAATAACAAGTGTTGGTGAGGATGTGGAGAGATTGGAAACCTTGTGCACTACTGATGGGAATAGAAAATGGTACAGCCACTGTGGACAGAAGTATGGTTGTTCTTCAAAAAAAATTAAAAATAGAATTACCATATGATCCAGCAAATCCACTTCTGGGTATACACCCAAAAAGAATTGAAGGCAGGGTTTTGAAGAGATATTTCTAAACCATGTTCACAGCAACATTATTAACAATAGCCAAAAAGTAGAAACAACCCAAGTATCCACCAACAGACAAGTGGATAAAGAAAATGAAGTATAAATTTATGCAGTGGAACGTTATTTAGGCTTAAAAAGGAAGGAAATTCTGACACATGCTGCAACACAGATTAATGTTGAGGACATTATGCTAAGTGAAGTAAGCCAGTCATAAAGACAAATACTGTATAAGTCCATTTTTATGAGGTACATAGAGTAGTCAAATACATACACCCAGACAGTGGAATAGTTGTGGCCAGGGGCTAGGGGAAGTGAATGGAGAGTTATTGTTAAATAAATACAAATTTTCAGTTTTGCAAGATGAAGAGTTCTGGAGAAGGATGGTGGTCATGGTGGCACAATGGTATGGATGTATTTTTCACAGAATTAGAACAAAACATTTTACAATTTGTATGGAAACACAAAAGACCACGAATAGCCAAAGCAATCTTGAGAAAGAAAGATGGAACTGGAGGAATCAGGCTCCCTGACTTCAGACTATACTACAAAGCTACAGTAATCAAGACAGTATGGTACTGGCACAAAAACAGAAACATAGATCAATGGAACAGGATAGAAACTCCAGAGGTAAATCCATGCACCTATGGTCACCTAATCTATGACAAAGAAGGCAAGAATATATAATGGAGAAAAGATAGCCTCTTCAATAAGTGGTGTTGGGAAAACTGGACAGCTACATGTAAAAGAATGAAATTAGCACACTCCTTGGGACTTCCCTGGTGGTGCAGTGGTTAAGAATCCACCTGCCAATGCAGGGGACATGGGTTTGAGCCCTGGTCCGGGAAGATCCCACATGCCACGGAGCAACTAAGCCCGTGCGCCGCAACTATTGAGCCTGCACTCTAGAGCCTGCGAGCCACAACTCCTGAGCCCACATGCTGCAACTACTGAAGCCCGCGCACCTAGAGCCCGTGCGCCGCCACTATTGAGCCTGCACTCTAGAGCCTGCGAGCCACAACTCCTGAGCCCACATGCTGCAACTACTGAAGCCCGCGCACCTAGAGCCTGTGCTCTGCAACAAGAGAAGCCACCGCAATGAGAAGCCCATGTACCACAACGAAGAGTAGCCCCCGCTCACCGCAACTAGAGAAAGCCCGCGCGTAGCACCAAAGACCCAATGCAGCCAAAAATAAATAAATAAATTAATTAATTAAAAAAAAAGAACACTCCCTAACACCATACACAAAAATAAACTCGAAATGAATTAAAGACCTTAATGTAAGGCCAGATACTATAAAACTCTTAGAGGAAAACATAGGCAGAACACTCTTTGACATAAATTGCAGCAAGATCTTTTTAGCTCCACCTCCTAGCGTAATGAAAATAAAAACAAAAATAAACAAATGGGACCTAATGAAACTTAAAAGCTTTTGCACAGCAAAGGAAACCATAAACAAAATGAAAAGACAACCCTCAGAATGGGAGAAAATATTTGCAAATGAAGCAACTGACAAGGGATTACTCTCCAAAATATACAAACAGCTCATGTAGCTCAATATCAAAAAAACAAACAACCCAATGAAAAAATGGGCAGAAGATCTAAATAAACATTTCTCCCAAGAAGACATACAGATGGCTAAAAAGCACATGACAAGATGCACTAATTATTAGAGAAATGTAGATCAAAACTACAATGAGGTATCACCTCACACCAGTCAGAATGACCATCATCAAAAAACCTATAGGGACTTCCCTGGTGGCACAGTGGTTGAGAATCTGCCTGCCAGTGCAGGGGACACAGGTTCGAGTCCTGGTCTGGGAAGATCCCACATGCTGCAGAGCAACTAAGCCCGTGTGCCACAACTATTGAGCCTGTGCTCTAGAGCCCGTGAGCCATAACTACTGAGCCCACGGGCCACAACGACTGAAGCCCGTGCCTAGAGCCCGTGCTCCACAAACAAGAGAAGCCACCACAATGAAAAGCCCACGCACCGCAATGAAGTGTAGCCCCCGCTCGCTGCAACTAGAGAAAGCCTGCATGCAGCAATGAAGACCCAATGCAGCCAAAAATAAATAAATAAATAAATTTATTAGGAAAAAAAAAAACTTACAAACAATAAATGCTGGAGAGGGTGTGGAGAAAAGGGAACCCTCCCACACTGTTGGTGGGAATGTAAACTGGTACAGCCACTATGGAGAACAGTATGGAGGTTCCTTAGAAAACTAAAAATAGAGCTACCATATGATCCAGCAATCCCTCTCCTGGGCATATACCCGGAGAAAACCATAATTCAAAAAGATACATGCATCCTAATGTTCATTGCAGCACTATTTACAATAGCCAGGACATGGAAGCAACCTAAATGTCCATAGACGGAGGAATGGATAAAGAAGATGTGGCACATATATACAATGGAATATTACTCAGCCATAAAAAGAAATGAAATTGAGTTATTTGTAGTGAGGTGGATGGACCTAGAGTCTGGCATACAGAGTAAAGTAAGTCAGAAAGAGAAAAACAAATACCATATGCTAACACATACATATGGAATCTAAGAAAAAAAAAAAGGTTCTGAAGTACCTATGGGCAGGACAGTAATAAAGACGCAGACATAGGGAATGGACTTGAGGACACGGGAAGGGGGAAGGGTAAGCTCGGATGAAGTGAGAGAGTGGCATGGACATATATACACTACCAAATGTAAAACAGATAGCTAGTGGGAAGCAGGTACATAGCACAGGGAGATCAGCCCGGTGCTTTGTGTCCACCTAGAGGGGTGGGATAGGGAGGGTGGGAGGGAGATGCAAGAGGGAGGAGATATGGGGATATATGTATGGGTATAGCTGATTCACTTTGTTATACAGCAGCAACTAACACAACAATGGAAAGCAATTATACTCCAATAAAGATGTTAAAAAAAAAAAAAAAGAAGATGTGGCACATATATACAATGGAATATTACTCAGCCATACAAAAGAACAAAATAATGCCATTTGAAGCAACATGGATGGACCTAGAGATTGTCATACTGAGTGAAGTAAGTCAGACACAGAAAGACAAATATCATGTGATATCGCTTACATGTGGAATCTAAAAAAAGGGTACAAATGAACTTATCTACAAAACATAAATAGATATAGAAAACAATTCTCACAATAAACCTATAGATACAGAAAACCAACTTATATAAGGACTCTGAACAAAGACCTTGTGCTACCTGCCATCATTTCATCTGAAAACGAAATGAAAAAAGGGAGTCCCTGAAGATGTTGCAGGAGACCAAAAAACTGGAGTGGAGCCCATTTCACAAATAAAAGAGATCTTTACAACTTCGAAAAAAAAAAAAAAGAAAAAGAAAACAAACTCATGGTTACCAGGGGGTAAGGGGGGGAGGGATAAATTGGAAGAGTGGGATTGACATATACACACTACTATATATAAAATAGATAACTAACAAGGGTCTGCTGTATAGCACAGGGAACTCTACTCAGTACTCTGTAACGGCCTACATGGGAAAAGGATCTAAAAACGAGTGGCAATATGTGTATGTATAACTGATTCACTTTGCTATACACCTGAAACTAACACAACATTGTAAATCAACTATACCCCAATAAAAAGTTTTTTAAAAATGGTTAAAATGATAAATTGTATGTGTATTTTACCACAATAAAAAAAGGAAAAAAAGAACATTTAAAAAAATGGGATGTGTATAAAAGATGCAAAACTTCCCAATTTATTTTACAAAGTTTTATAACTTAAATACAGAACATTATAAACATACAAAAAATAAAAATCATTTACCATACAAATGTAAAAATTCTAAATAAGACACCAAAAACTCCAGCAGTTTATGAAAGACCTTAGGAAATCTAACAACATAATTTGTATTAAAAAATTAAAAAGAAAATCCATATAATCATGTCAACAAATAATAATTAAAAGATATTAAATTCTGCAAGCATTCCAGATGAAAACTCCAAAGAATAGCGGTGATGTGGTGTTTAAGAGCAAAAACATTAGAACCTAACTACCTGGGTTTGAATCTCAGCTCCAGCAATTTCTAGATGGAAGTTACCTTTGAAGGGGGCGTGGTAATGATAGTTCCTTTATGAGTTAATATATGTAAGGCACTTAGGCCAGTACCTGCTCTTCAGAAAGGCAGTATGGTATTGGAGCTGCCTGGATTCAAATCCAAGCTCACCACTGTGAGCTATGTGACTTGGGTAAATTACTTAACCTCTCTGTACCTCCATTTTTCCTTTGTCAATAAAAAGGGATAATAATATATATATGTCAGTAAAATAGGGATAATAATAAACCTACTTCTAATAAACCTTGTTCATGGGTTTATTGTGAGAATTAAATTAAAGCAAAAACCCACTGCCTGGCACATGCTAGGAATTATTATGACAACATGCAGCCTTCTGGGGTTTCCTCTCCATGGCTCCATCTCTCTGGCAACCTGCTCACAAATTCCAACCACTTTAGTAGGTCCAAACTAGATATAATTCCAGCCTCTTCTGCCCAGTGAGACGACCACTCTGCTTGGGTTCTGCCACCCTGGGAGAACACCTAGGTAAATGTTGGGCTTGAATCATATACTTCCTCTCTCTCTCTTAAGGATTGCAGTCCTCCTTTGATTGCTGTCAAATGCCTGTAAATAGTTGTTTTGTATATTATTTTCAAGTTTTTATAGTCATTCATGGCAGGAGAGTAGCCTGATACCAGCTACTCTGTCACGATCAGAACTTGAAGTCATAGCAACATTTTTTTTTAATTGATAATATACTGTGCTGTTGAGTTTGTGAGGGAAATAGGTATTCTCCAACACTGTGGGTGGAACTATAAATAAATTACAGGTTTTTAAAATAATAACAGCAAATAACATTCACTGAGTTCATTGTGTGTCTCAAAATTTCTAAGCTGTTTACATAAACCTACTATGTCATTTAATCCTCACAACAGCCATATGAGATAGGTACTTCCTAATTACAGAAGAGGAAACTGAGGAAGGCAGAGGAGATTAACTAACTTGTCCACGGTTATAAAGCTAGTAAGTGGTGGAGTCAAGATTTGAAACCTGACACTTATTCTGGAACTCAAGCTCTCAACCACCGTTCTATACTGCCAACCTGGAAATATTTAATAAAATTAAAATGTACGTAGCTTTTCATCCAGCAATCCCACTTCTGAGAATTTATCCACCAGACATAAAAGCCCTAGTAAATCAAGATATATGTGTAAGTTTGTTTATTGCAGCATTTACAATACTTTAAAAACTACTGGAGCCAATCTAACTGTCCATTTGATAAGAAAATGGTTGAATAAATCATAGTACATTTGTACATACTATAGAATATTATATGGCTATTAAATGAGATTAATCTATATATATTGAATTGAAGATGTACAGGACATATTAAAGATGAAAAAAAAAAATGACAGAATAATGTGTATAGTGTGACTCATAAATGACTCAGCTAATTTATGTCTCTAGCATAGACCTCTATGTTGAACTTCAGACTTCCCACTCATCATTCCCTTTTAAAGACTCAAAAGCACTGCAAATTCAGTATGTCCAAAACTGAACTAAGAGTTTCCTATCCCCAAACCTAATTGCTTTCAGTGTCCCCTTTGCTAGTTAATGGCACCATCATGCATCCAGATATGTGAGTCAGAAGCCCAGGATTTATCTGTGGCACCTCCCTCTCTCTCATGTCATTTTCCCACCATACACCTTTCCCACACTACACACATATATAACCCATCGCCAAGTTCTGTTGATTTTATAACCAAAATGTATCTCCAGGCTATCTATTTTCATTGATCCATGGCCATTACTCTCTGGCAAATTACCAGCATCTCGCTTGGATTGCTACGACATTCTCTAACCTGACTAGTTTCTCCAACTCAATTCTAGCCCACGGTAATTCATCCTCTGCCCTGCATTGTGAAAGCAAAAAGGGTTGTCAATTTGGAAAGCTTTTGCCTTAATCGCTCTTGATCAGACAGAAAACAATGCAGCACTATCATAATCACAGTCTGAAGAATTCGATTGCTCTTTATTGTTAAAAGTAACAACAGCTTTAGTAACTGGGAAACATTTTGAGTCATAAATCCCCTTCCCCTAATACATTGTATCTTGTTTCACTGAGCAGAGGAAATGTAACAATAAAATGCACTTTAAATTCTTCCCAAAGAGATATCCTTGGGGGGAGGGGGGGTTGAAAGAGTTTCTCTCTAGGGAGTTCCTCTAGCAACCATGCCCCCTGTATTCTCCCTCCACTTTGGCTACCACCTCAGAAGTATCACGGTAGAAAAAAAAACTCTTCTTGCATTCTGTTCAGCTTGTGTAAATTTATAGCCTGAAAGACCCTAAGAACCCAAAGGTCTCTTCCAGCTACCTGGGCTTCTGACCTGATTCCTACTTCTTAATTCTTACAGGTTCTCCTGACTAGGGCCCCAATACTCCTGCTAGGCTCAGTTCCCTCCCCTGGATCTTCACCCACTGGTTAGGATTCTGCTACCAAGAGACATACCTCCCAAATTCACCTGCCTGCTTGCTGAGCTCGGAGACTAATACCGAGCAGGACCCTGTGGGGTTCCTGGGCACAAAAACCTTTCTGTGTCCCCCACTTCTTGATTACAGGACATAGGCTTCATTCAGCCTCCATGACCTTCCCTGAGTTCCAATGGGCAGGCTCAAACAGATGCTAATTAGGGAAGGGAGGGGATGTGGAGACAAGGGAAGAATAGTCAAGAAACAATAGTACAGCCTTGGGGCAGGGTCCTGTTTACCCCTCAAGGGATACACATAACAATATCTTTGAGCTGTTTTGCAGATACTGAAACTCCCACCAGGTGGGCGAAGTTAACTGTATGTTGCCCACAAGCACGGAGACCCCAGACCGGTTGGAACCAGAAGGTTGATGATGCTGGCTCCCGATGACCTCACCACCAACCCATCAGAAGAATGTCCATGAGCTGATCACACACTCTTTGAACCATTACTATAAAACTCCCCACTACCCCCTCCAGGTCGGGACACACAGTTTTGAGGACATTAGCCCACTGTGGCCCCCTTTGCCTGGCAAAGCAATAAAGCTAATCTTTTTTACTTCACCCAAAACTCTGTCTCCGAAATTTAATTCGCTGTTGGGATACAGAGGCTGGATTTGGTTTCAAGACCTACCACCATGTGTTGCGCCCTACCTTTCTATTACACTGACATAACATATACCCTGGTGTTGACTGTTGCTTGAATCCTATTGAGATAGTTGTACCTCCAAGCAAAACCTGGCCTCTGAATCCTGGAAAGTTTCCTCAGCGACTACCCTCTCCCAGTGGGTGGGTTTCATGCCAGGTCTCAGGACTTGACAGTAGTTTCCAAATGGGCAACACTTCTCATAACTCTTTGAAATACTGGTAAGCTCTGGGGAAGTGGGCAGGAGACAAGATGGCAGCTAACACTTCTCAATTGACTGGATCAAGCTCTGTAAAACAGCCTCATTCAAACTTTAAGGAATCTCTGACCTTCTGATGCACTCACTGAAATATTAATGATAGTTCAATGTGTATAATATTATTTTTCATTTCTATGATTTTTCACTTCTTCCAAACATTTTTACATTGTCATTCTTTTTTGCACCTGCTATTTTGACAATAGCAATATGTTTATTGTGATCTCATTGGCATCTTAGATGGTCAGTAGAGTGGGTATTAAGTGAATTATAAACCTCTTAAGGACAAGGAATATCTTTTATATTTGAATCCTCCCTAATATCCAGCAGGGTGATTTTATACAAAGTACTCAATATGCAACTATCAGTTTTATATTTTCCCCATTTTATAGATTCAAAAAGTAAGGCTCAGAGATGTTAAGCAACATATCAAGGTCCTACATCCAGTTAGTTCCACTCCTCATTCCAGGGCCAGTGCCCATTCCATTAGACCAATAGTTTTCAAACTGTATTCCATGGAAATCTTGAATTGTGCAGGGAGCATGATGAGAAGGCCAAGTAAAAAACACACAACTGCTCCAATCAGAGCATCTTTACCTTCACCCATTTTACATATTGAGGTTTTGTGTCAGTCTTTACTTGAATCAGTTATTGTGCTACTATTTTTTTCTTAATAATAAGCAGTCATTTGCTTTTGTTAAGTGAAAGTAAATACATAAACCCAGAAGGAAATTAAAAAAAAATAATAGTAAGCAGTCATTTACCCATAGTAACATATAATGTCCTTTACGGTGAAAAATATTATTTGCTTGATGGTTAGAATTGATGTGAAGGAGGGGAAAGGAAGTAGAAAATGACAATATTAGAATCAGAACTAGTAGTTAGGAACAGAACCCATGTCCTCAGACCGTCAGGCAAGCACATTGCACAACTCCAGGTGGTGCCATTCACATAGAATGTAACAGCCCTGCCCTCAAGATAGAGACTCCATATGCCTAGAAAATCACTCAGGAAAAATGTCTCTGAATCCCTGATAGACACTCAGAATGTACAATACAATATTGTTTAGACAACACACAGTTAATAAAAGCTATTGTTGAAGGTTTCAGGATGATTACTGCTACTATTTTGGAGTCCAACCACCTAGCATGTTTTGTTGCCTTAGTTACTATTAAGCATTTTAAGCTCAGAAGGAAAGAGGGAAAAGGAGTATGTCTATGAGTAGGGGCTGTGCAGGAGGGAAGTGTTGACATTGGTGTGTCACCCCAAAAACAAGTGCAGAAGACACAAATAGGCAACTCACAAAATAAGAATGGCCAAAAAGCATATGAAAATGCTCAATCTCACCATTAATCCATGAAAATCATAAATAAAATCAACGTGATTTTTTGATTGAGAAAATTTAGCAAATGTTAAAAAAAAATGGATAATAGCCAGAATTGGTGAGAGCCAGGGAAATGTACACTCTTGCACATTGCTTATAGGAACATAAATTGATAAAACTTTTCTGGAGGAAAATTTAACAATAAATACCCAAAGACTTAACGTTTTGCATGTCTTTTGACTCTGAAACCCTATATCTAGGAATTTATCCTGTAGAAAGAATCATGAATGAGAACAAAGATACACGTTAATTGTGGGAATTCCCTGGTGGTCCAGTGGTTAGGACTCCAAGCTTTCACTGCCAAGGACCCGGGTTCAATCTTTGGTCGGGGAACTAAGATCCCACAAGCCACGTGGCAATAATTGGGCTTCACTGCAGCATAATTTACCATAGTGAAATATTGGAAACAGCTTAAACAGCCAATAATAAGGGATTGATTAAATTGTTGTATACCTATATATGCAGCTATTAAAGAGCACATTATATGAGAAGACTTAATAGCATGGGAAAATGTTTAAATATGCTAATTTTTAAATATATTGAGCTAAAAAGCTGGTTGCAAAACAGCATGTAGAGGACTTCCTTGGTGGTCCAGTGGTTGAGACTCTGCGCTCCCAATGCAGGGGGCCCGGGTTCGATCCCTGGTCAGGGAACTAGATCCCGCGTGCACAACTAAGAGCCCGCATGCTGCAACTAAGACCCGGTGCAGCCAAATAAATAAATAAATTTTTTTTTAAAGTATGTAGAGTGATGGGATATATATATGTATATATAAATCATTAAGGTTATTCATAAATATTTTCATGCTCTCCTTTAAGGCACATAGTATGACTGTGGTTCCCAATCCCTTTGATTTGAGGCATGGCATGTGACGCAACTGGACAAGTGAAATGCGAGTGGAACATTTGAGAGCCAGTGATCAATTTGCCACATGCCCCTTTTTCTGCCTTGAAAACCATGGAAGCACATGTTGAAAGGGTCTTCTATCAGCCTTGTCTCTAAATAACTATGATGTGCAGAGGATCCCTGCCCACATGTATTGGATATAAAAAGCTTTTATTGTATAAAGCCACTGAGATTTGGGGTTGTTTGTTATCACAACATAGCCTAGTCCATTGTTGCTCGTACTGTTTGTGTGTCTGTGTGTGTGTGTGTGTGTGTGTGTGTGTGGAGGGGGTGGAGAAAGAGGGGCAAAGGAGGCAAGGAGGAAGTCTAGTTATAGATGAAAATAATAACAAACGGGTGATTTTCAATTTCATATTTTTATCTCTCTTCCAAATTTTCAACAATGAATATAGTCTGTCCCCTGGTATCTGCAGGGGACTGGTTCCAGGATGCCCCCCCCCCACCCCCAGGGATACCAAAATCCACGAATGCTCATTTTATATAAGTCCCTCATATAAAAGCCATAGTATTGCATGTAACTTATGCACGTCCTCCTGTATACTTTAAATCATCTTTAGATTAGTTCAAACACCAAATATAATGTCAATGCTATGTAAATAGTTGTTAAAAAAAATGTAAATGCTCTGTAAATAGTTGCTGGCATGCAGCAAATTTAAGTTTTGCTTTTTGGAACTTTTTGAAATTTTTTTGGAATAGTTTTTTTTTTTAATTTTATTTATTTATTTATTTATTTTTGGCTGTGTTGGGTCTTCGTTTCTGTGCGAGGGCTTTCTCTAGTTGAGGCAAGCGGGGGCCACTCTTCATCGCGGTGCGCGGGCCTTTCACCGTCGCGGCCTCTCTTGTTGCGGAGCACAGGCTCCAGACGCACAGGCTCAGTAGTTGTGGCTCACGGGCCTAGTTGCTCCGTGGCATGTGGGATCTCCCCAGACCAGGGCTCGAACCTGTGTCCCCTGCATTGGCAGGCAGATTCTCAACCACTGTGCCACCAGGGAAGCCCTGGAATATTTTTGATTCAAGTTTGGTTGAGTCTGCAGATGCAGAACCCGCAGACATGGAGGGCCGACTATATATATAATTTTCATAATAAGGAAAAAATATTTTTTAATGTGTGTAAAATTATTTCTTCATTTTCCTATCTACCTTGTCCCTTCAAAGACTTCTATACAATTCTCTTGATCCCTTAAGAGAGAGGTTCCCTGTGTAGCCCTAGGGAAATCATGTACCGTCAGCCCTCAGTATCCACAGATTCAAGCAACCGTGGATCAAAAATATTCGAAAAAATTCCAGAAAGTTCCGAAAAGCAAAACTGTAATATGCTGCACACCGGCAACTATTCACATAGCATTTACATTGTATCAGGTATAATAAGTAATCTAGAGATGATTTAAAGTATAAGGGAGGATGCGCATATGCAAACACTATGCCATTTTATGTAAGCGACTTGAGCACCCTCAGATTTTGGTATCCATGAGGGACCTGGAATGACTGTAGTCTCTTTTGATTTTCCTCTTATCTCAATGGCTTCTACTTCACAATTTCCTTTGCAGACTCCTCTTCATCTCCCCAATGTTTCAATGTTCATGTTCTTTAGGATGTGGTACTAAACTCTCTTCTCTTCTCTCTCTACCCCTTTTCCCTAAGTGAGCTCATCTAAGCCTCTAGCTCTGAATGTCATTTATACACAAATGACCTCCAAACGTGTATCTCTGGCCCAGACCTCTCCTCTGGTCTAGAGTCTTCTATGCAATTACCTACTTGACCATTCCACTTGGATATTTCACAAACATCTCAAGCTTAACATGTCTAAGCAGAACTCTTGGATCAACACTCCTGCTTCTGCAAAAGACTGCTCCTCACCTAGACTTTCTCATCTCAACTAAAGAAGAGGACAAGGAGGAGGAAGAAGAGAAGGAGGCGGAGGAGGTGGTGATGATGAAGGTGGAGGATGAGGAGGAGATTACCATCTACCCAGTCTCTCAAGGCAAAAGCCTAGGAAATGTCTTTGCTGCCCCTCCTGTTCCCTCGCTCCCTACATCTAAGCCATTAGCTATGTCAGTTCTACCTATAAAATTTACCTACCCTCTTCTCTCCACTTACATTGTTACCTACCTATTCCAAGCTCCCAGCATTTGTTGCCTGGACCATTACAAAATTTTCCTAATTGGCCTCCAAATTCTAGTCCTGCTCAACCTTCAATTCATTCTCTATATAGTAGCAAGAGGGTACTAAAATATAGACCACGTCCAACAACGATTTAAAACCCTTCAGTGGCTCCCTACTACACTTAGAACAAATCTTAAATCTATACCACGCCTTACAAAGTTGTAATTATTCCAGCCCCTTTCTTGCTCCCAAACTTTATTTCATGGAAGGCTCCCCTCACCTGCTGTATTTCAGTCACACTGGTCCTCTTTCAGGTCCTCAAAGATGCCAAATTCTTTCAATCTCAGGTACTTTGCACAGGCTCTTCCCTCTGACTGAAAAGCCCTGTCTCCCCCCACTTCATTTGACCGAATCTATCTCAACCTTCATGTCTCGGTTAACATGTCAGTCCATCAAATGGGCCTTTCCTGACCACCCTATCCGAGGCAGAAAATACTGAGTGCCCCCATAGCAAAACCCTCCATCTACCTTCTTCTTTGCTAACACAATGGTTATTTTGTTCAAGGATATGGTTATCATGTGGCCAGGGGAGGTTGGCCCCTTCCCAGTCTCAAATGGTGGATCATAATTGGTCTTAGATAATCATGATCATATATTGTCCTTTTGTCAGGGACTGGTTGAGAAATGACCGCATGATCCAGATCTGACCAATGTGACATAAAGGAAAGTCTGCTTTGGAAAGGTCCTTGCTGAGAAAAAAAAGAGAGAGACAGAAAAACAAAACACCAATCCCCTTTAACTACTCATCGTGTGTCTATGTGTGATGCTTGCAACTGTGTATCTGAAATGACTCTGGATCCCTCTACCTCCAGAGTTCTTATTCAGTGAGATAACCATATCTCATATGGAATTAGAAATCTCTAATTTCAGTTTCGTTTTCCATTACTAGCTGTCAAAAAGTTGGTCCTCATCTTCTATTCTCTATCGCAGCGTACTATTCATATCCTTTTTTTGAACAAATCAAAATGGGTTGTTACTATATTTGTTACTTTTTTGCTTTTTTCTTTGTTTAACTTCCATGAGAGCAGAGTCTATGTCTATCGTGGTCACCAGTGTCTACCATAGTACCTGGCATATAGTAGGATCTCAAGAAATATTTGCTCAATGAATAACCAAATGTCACATCCAGGGGGAGAACCAACTAATTGGTTTAGATGGTGTTTGGTAGGATAGAAGGTATATACAAACACTAAGAAATAAATTATAATTGTCTTGAAAATGATTTCTCAAAGAATCCTGATGAGTGATGTTTTAAACTTTAGTTTCAAAGGGATGCAGATGGGGAAGGTACTAAAATGGGGGTCTGGGAAATTTAGCTTTAAGAGCTCTTGTCCATCTTCCACTCAATCTGTCTCATCAGCCCAAGAAAACAAAAGACAAAAGATAATCATCTCCAAACCTCTACCACATGTTCCTGCCTGGAACAGATCAGGCACATAACCTGGATTATTTTATTTCTTTACTCTTTTATCAACTTTGACTATTATGAAAAGCATTTTTATTCCCTTTTCACAAATTCAAGTAACTCTAAGATGATAGCACAATCCCATAGAGCATGTCATCTGGATGATGGCAGAAGTCTTATCTAGAGGCATTATAGCTTATCCAACTTTGAAAGCCCTGACCAAGGCAAGCCTCATATGGTATGAGTCAGGTCATACTGAGAGACTGTACCTTCTAAGCAAAAAGAACCCCGGTTTGCTAAAGTTTCTGAATTTGTACCATTATCACTGTTTCATTGGACTAATACAGTTATGTCTCCAGAAGTCCCCTATTTAAATATAAATATACTACCTAGAGAGGCTAATACGTTAATTTTTCAGTATTCATTTTTGAACAGAGAGCAAAGTCCTGAGGGAATGGAATACTGTAGAGAATAGTTAAGCTTTAGTGGGTGTAAGAAAAGAAAGAAAATTCTGGACATGGGAGGAAACATAGGGGCTGGGAAGCTAGAGAAAGAGAGATGTTGAAGGAGACGAGGAAAACACCAAAAGAGAAAGCTAGGAAAGACTCAAATAGCACGATTTGCCCCAAGGTCCCAAATGACCCTGGTGCTACCTGATTGCTCACTTCTGATAGAAACCTAAGGGGAAAAACATCATTTAGTCTCTTATCTGTCTCTTCATCGGTAAAATGGAGACTGAAGAAAAACATAATGATAGTAGGTGGCAGCAGCTGTACAAACAGAAAGGCAGATAAGGAAAAGGACTAATGGAAGAAACAAACAAGAAAAATACACATTTCAGAGGTCTGATATCAGTAGGGCTAGTCTGGAAAACTAGCCTGGGTTACGGTGTGACTGACTATCGTGACCAAATTTCCTAGATTATACAGGTTGCCTGATGTCCTGGTTTAATGATTATTAGTGTCCCCTTCCACTCTCAAAAGTGTCCCAGGTTGGACAATAAATGATATGGTTGCCCTTCTGCAAGACTGGTGATGGTATGATGTGATAGATGACAGGTGTGCTGAGTTACTAATTGCCTTCAGATCTCAAGGCCGGGAACGGCCAGAGTCCCCAGACTTGTTGACTCCAGTTCCGAGGAGCTATCTGTGCGCCATGATGTAGAATTGTTGGGAAGCGTGTACCAAATACAGGCAGCACTGCCATTTTAACAGAGGGCTTCCCAAAGGAGAGGGTGAAGATGGGAATTTCAGAAAGCACAAGGCCAGTGGCGAGGATACAAAGGGGTGAAGTGGAAGTGAAATGGAGCAGGACCCTATGGGCCTTGCCACCCATGTCCTCCCCCTGCCTTTTGTCTGTGGAAAAACTTCAGCCACAAAATAATTTTAATCAGACAAGTGAGAAAATGCAAAAGCAAAGGAAAACAGTCAAAGGAGACCAAATAATAATAGTGTAGTCATTAAGCATAGTCAAGGACCTTTAGTTCCTTCTCAAGGGCTATAGGTAATATTCTGAGCCATATCCTTTGATCTGTCTCATAGATACTGAAACCCACACCAGGTGGAAGACGTTAACTACATGATGACCAGACTGTAGCCATGACATAAGCTGCCACAATTCTGAGAATTGGCCTCAAGGATATGGGAACAAAATGACCCTGGAACTGAAGATTAACTGTACCTAAAACAATCAAGGGACTGCCCTGGTGGCACAGTGGTTGAGAATCCACCTGCCAATGCAGGGGACACAGGTTCGATCCCTGGTCCGGGAAGATCCCACATGCTGTGGAGCAATTAAGCCCGTGTGCCACAACTACTGAGCCTGTGCTCTAGAGCCCGTGGTCTGCAACAAGAGAAGCCACCGCAATGAGAAGCCCACGCACCACAACGAAGAGCAGCCCCGCTCGCTTGCCACAACTAGAGAAAGCCCGCGTGCAGCAACAAAGACCCAACGCAGCCAAAAAATAAAAAATAATTAATTAACTTTTTAAAAATCAAGATGATGCTAGTCAGACCACCGATGACCAATTTCAAGATGACTATCAGAGCTGACCGTGCTTTCTGCATGTAGCCCCCCCGCCCCCCCACCTATAAAAGCTCCTGCCCACTGGTTTGGCGGGGGCGGGGGCGGGGTGAAGAATTGGCCTTTGGACAGGCATCCACCCTCCCCCCCCCCAACCCCCTGGTTGCCAGCATCCAAAATAAAACAAACTTTCCTTTCCACCAACCTTGCCTCCTTATTGGCTCTTGAGTGGCAAGCAGCCGGACCCCACTTCCGGTTACAGAAGCACTAGAAGCCCCTCAAATCACACTCAGAGGAAGCACTCCCTCACTGCCTAAGCATAATTCTGGACCTGATCTCTGTATCCAAACAGTTGTCAAGGCTTCCACACATAAAGGAAATAATACTTGCTCTAGACAGGATCACTCAGCCCTGAGCCGGGCTGACATTCATAGATGAGTCTGGCCATTCGCTTAGCCCTCCACTTGTTAGAAACAGATCAGTACTTGTGCAGTGCCAAGTCCAGAACAGCAATTACAACAACCAAAAAAAAATTAATACCATGCACAGAGAAAATACAATATGAAAAAAATCTGCTCCATCTGATGTAGAAGAAAAGAATCATTTGATTATAAGCATTGGATCTCAGTTCTCATCTTACAGCACCAGAGAGGAAATTGTTCCAAAATTGATAACTTGTGTTTTTTCCTTCCCAAAGTTCGTGTTCCCATTCAAATTGCACTAAGTCTTTAGAGACATTGCCTTCTGAGCCTAAAACCTATTTTCCCACCTAATTCTCATCTCTTGGTAAATGCTTGAAATGTAACTAGGAAATCAAAGACATAATTTCTTTTTCAATATATGCAAAGACATTTGTCTCCTGTGGTTGAGGCGATGAGTTAAACACTACAAAGAAATCAGAGGAGAGCGGATGGGGGCTTTTCTGTCGGTCCTTGCCCCTCTGGCACTAGTTTTATTACTCTGCAACAGCACCGATGTATGGAAAAAAAAACCCCAAGGTTCTGGCCTCTTGGCTGCTCCCAGGAAAAGTCAGCATTATCTCAATGTATACTAAGGAGCAGGTGAGGAGAGAAAAATAAAAGAGATAATCAAAGCCCTCCTGCTGCCCCCCTTGCCTCTAAAGTCTTCACCAAGAGCCCCAGACTCGGCTAGTCTATCTTCTGCTGTGTGCATAGAGAGCAGGTAATCAGCAAAGCTAATCAAAAATGCATTCATTACCGCACAGCGGCAGTGGGTGAGAGCGACTGCAGCTTTCATTTGGCAAGTGGTTTCTGGACTGGCACAATCCAATCTCTGTGGCTCGCTGGCAAAGCTTTTGCACCTCCTCGCCCTCCCCATCTCCCCCACCGCCATCCCAGCCGTCTCTGCCATGCTCAACTCTGCTTCTCCATTAAAAGCAATCTGATTCATACACTTGACAATGTTTTCCCCTCAATCACCACAATGTTGCTCTGTAAAAGCTGTTTTCTGTCTAATAAGTCTTCTGAGTATTTTTAAAAAGGTGTTTCTTCACTTAAAAAATACCATTTTTTTCCCCTTTGTTTTCAAAGCAGGAAGCCATTTCTTGCCAGGGCGAAAAAACTCAAATGCTGACAGATTCTGTAAATGCACAGGCCTTCCCTGCTTTCTCCAACTTAGCAAAATGGACTCTCTCAGAGCCCCCAAAAAGAACCAAAAGAGGCTCATAGGGAACTGTGCTAAAATATGCCGATGCGCCCGGAGCTAATAAAATAATAGCTAATATTACTGAGCATTTATGATGTTCCAGGCATCATTCTGTGCACTTTAATTATCTCATTCAATCCTTACAATAGCTTTGTGGGGTATGGGTTGCTATTATCCCCATGGTCCTGATGAGGACAGTGAGACCCAAGGAAGTCAAATCACCCTAATACTAGTTGTGGATGGAGGATTCTGAACTCAAGGAGAGTGCTCTATCCTTGCTTAACCACTCCCCATGGTTCTGATGGAAGAAGATTAGTAAACCACTAGACACATTGTCTCACCCCCTCAGACTACAAAGTTAACCCTTCCAGGGCATGTGATTGATCACCATTCAGTAAATAACTATTTTCTCGGACACATAAACAGTACTCTCTCCATCCCCTGAAAAAAAATAAATCTGCTTTAGCTAAGTTGGAGAGGGAAATTTATAAAAACGAAACAAAACTCTTTCCCAAGTCTTCGTTTGCCCCAGTCAGTCTACAATGCAGGTTGAGTGGTGACCGAGTTCGTATGGCATAGAGGCAGCTATCTGTTCCCTGCCCTTTGAGAACACACAAACTAGTGGGGATGTTAGAACACACACACACAAATACAGAGTGTGATGTGGAGGCAGGGTGGCATAGAGGCTTCCTGGATTCAATTTCACTTCTATGACTTAGAGCTAGGTGACCCTAGGCAAGTCATTTAATCCCTCTGTCTCTGTTTCCTCAGCTGTAAAATTGAAATAATAAGAGCACCTACTTCACAGGGTGCTATGAGGATTACATGAGCTAAACTGGCACATAGTAAGTACTTAAAAAATACTAGCTCAGATTGTAATTCCTTTCCCACTGACATGAAATTTATAGCTTATGCTTTATATCCAAGGTTTCAGTGAAGAAGTAAATGGTGGTCATTTGAGGCAGCGGAGAACAGTACTATATATGCTTCATTAAATACTTTGACTTGGTCAAAGTCAAAGATAATCTGGCAGATTTCTGACTCTGCTCCAGAAGTATACTATGAAAGATACCAGATTGGAATATTAGCATTTTGAGAAAGCCAGATATTTCCCAATTTAAGCTTTGGCAAAAGAAAAGGTCTAAAAAATAAACAGTCCCTAACTACATATTTTTATCCGAAGGAGTCTGCCCTCTAACTTATATGGGATTGTGTGGGACTTCCCTGGTGGCACAGTGGTTGAGAATCCGCCTGCCAATACAGGGGACATGGGTTCGATCCCTGGTCCAGGAAGATCCCACATGCCGCAGAGCAGCTGAGCCCGTGCGCCACAACTGCTGAGCCTGCGCTCTAGAGCCCGTGAGCCACAACTACTGAGCCCACGTGCCACAACTACTGAAGCCTGCGCACCTAGAGCCCGTGCTCCACAACAAGAAAAGCCACCGCAGTGAGAAGCCCGCGCACCACAGGGAAGAGTAGCCCCCGCTCGCTGCAACTAGAGAAAGCCCGTGCACAGCAATGAAGACCCAATGCAGCCAAAAAATAAAAATAAAAATATAAAAAGTAATAAAATGTTTTAAAAATAAATTATATGGGACTGTGGTTGTTTTAGTACATGTAGGAAACCACAAAAATAACAAAATAGCCAGTTTTTTCACTTGAAAAAAATGATTTGCTTCAGGGTTCCTTTAAGCGGCAAGCACATGTCCTGGATTTAAAATAGGATTCAATTTATCTGAATTCATTTTCCACAAAAATTTTTAGATGCATGCCCATTGCATAAAGCAAGATTTGCCCGTATTATAAGGTATAGCAGCAAATTGCTGATGTCCATTTCCACTTTGTCAGCATTTGCCACCCAGCCTCTTATCATGCTGTGGACAGCTACAGACATAGTCAGTCAATTTTCACGTTCTTAAGAAACAGGAAATGTTATACTGACTCAGACCTTCAATTCTTCTCAACTGTCATCCATTCCTTAATGGTAACACAAGGACGGCTTTCCGCCAAGTACTTTGTCGAATATACCAACCACTTATCTAACAGAATTCTGAAAAGAAAATGAAAGGATGAGTAAGTTTTGACCATGAGGAGGCAAGGAGAGAGATTATTCTCCTTTTCTCCCACCAGATCCATCCTCCATTCTTCTCCACTGTGCCCTGCACCTCAAGAAGGCTTGTCCTAAGCATAACATATGGCCACTGCTCTCTAAGAGTTTGTCAAATCTAACCACTCAGACAAAAGGGCATTTGGTCCCCTCTTTAAAAATCTATCCCTGAAATCAGATGGACTTCTCCCTTGTATTCCTTCTGACTCATGAGCCATAACATTAAACAGAGCGCCATTGGATCTTGCTTTTGGTTAATTCATGCATTCGTTCATTCATTTGACAAATATTATTTATCATCAATTACATTCCAGTCATCGTTCTGGGTACTGGGATTACAGCAATAAACAAAACAGACCAAAAAAGAAAAAAATCCCTGTGCTCATAGAGCTCACAATCCTAAACAAATGAAATTAGTAAAATATCTAGTTAGAGTTAAAATATAGAGTTTCAGTGTATCCCAATATGAAGGAAGTTGGTTTCCTCAAGCTTCACTCTGGTTAGAAGGACAATAAAATGTTTATAATTTTAAAAAATCGATTAGTTTGGAAATGTAAGCACTCCATTCACTCAGGTACTTATTAATCACACTGCTCTAAATCCAAAAAGAATTTGAAGTATTCTACAATAAAAGACATAGAAATTTATTGTTTTAATTTATTATCCATAAATCTAACTATAACAAAAGTCAAGTAATGTACTCAAGAAGTGTAAGGTTCAATAGTCAAGACAACTCTCGCTTTCTGCTTGGATAATTTGTCTGCAATTATTGGAAACATCCACAAGGTGGTGGTAATGATGCCTTAGTTTATAACCATATCAGAAGGGCAGGCTGATAATTATAGGTATGATTTACCTAAAATGAAGATACAGTATACTTCTCCAACCACAAAGTTTTGTTTCTCAGAACTCTTGTGGCAGGACTTCCCTGGTGGTCCAGTGGTGAAGAATCTGCCTTCCAACGCAGGGGATGCGGGTTCGATCCCTGGTCGGGGAACTAATATACCACATGCCGCGGGGCAACTAAGCCCTCACGCCACAACTACAGGGTCCACGCACCCTGGAGCCCGCACACCACAACTAGGGAGAGAACACCCGCACGCCACAACTAGAGAGAAGCCCGAGCAGACCGCGCGCCGTAACGAAAAGATCCCGCATGCCTCAACAAAGATCCCATGTGCCACAACTAAGACCCAACACAGCCAAAAATAATAATAATAATAAGGAAAATAAATAAATTAAATAAATAAATACAAACAAAAACATATTAGAACGATACCATTTTTAAAAAAAAACTCTTTTGGCAGACTTCATGATTAAAGAGCTTAGGATGCTTTCATTAAACTTCTTAAGAAGGCTCAGATCTTGAGTAAGCTCATGAAAGCCCTCATTTATTAATTCATTCAGCATACCTTTACTGAGAAGCTTCTGGGTACTAAGCATTATGAAAAACATTTAAAAACAAACTTTGTGTTCACAAAATACACAATAAAGGAAACATCCTAAATAAAAGGGGAAAGCAATGATAATTTTCACATTCTAACTTGTTAATAATGGGAACTGTGCAATTACTTTCCATTTACCATCCCTTGTTTGACAGATGCTTCTCAGGGTCTCTTTCCTTTAAAGTTTGTATGAACTATTTCTAACTTTGGTTTGCATTAAATATGGGAATAATAATAGTACTTACCTCAAAGAGTTGCTCTAGGAATTCAATGAGACAATACAGTTAAACCATTTAGCAGAGAACCTGGCACGTGGTAAGAAATATACGTTAGCTATCATCACCATCGTTGTCATCCTCGTGATCATTATCTTCATTATTGCCACCGTCATCATCATCATCACCATCAGGGTAAAATACCAAATTTATCTGCATATACCAGAAATTTGAGTATAAAGGCAATTCAGAATTGGGGGAGCAGTCACTGCTTTCCCTTTATTAGCAAAGTGTAACAATGTTCTAAACTCTTAACCAGAACCTTAAAGGGGAGGGGATGTTTGTTTGGTTTTGCTTTGTTTTATTGGAATTTGAAGGAATTGCCTTACAAGGACTTTCCCAGTGTGGTGCCTCTGGATATAGAATGATCTTCCCCTAGGGAACTCAATTTGAGTTTAGATAGCAGGGTAGGTAAGATTGCAAGACCACTCTTTGACTGGCCTCCTGCCAAGATACAGCGATTTTAAGTGATTTTTCACTTCCCTTGTAACATGGAACTTCTCTTGGGACTGAGGCTACACACTGAGGGAGGCCAGAAGAAGCAGCTGAGGAAATGTTTGTGCCCTCCCTGGAGGAAGCCCTTCATTTCCTTCGGACCTGTAGGGCCCTTAGTGAATGAGCTTTCTCCCTGAGGCCCAGGGAACTGAGGAAGAAGGCTCTCCATACTGCCCATTCTCCTCTAGAGCAGGCACCGCCCTCCAGGGAAGGCTTCATAAGCGTGACCTGTGCAGGCGCACAGGGAACCTTGCTAGAAGGGCCCTGTGCTTGGTGTAATGCTCTGCTGTCTCTGTCTTGAAGTTCCTAATAATGTGCGAACAAGGGCCCAGCTTAGCAGCGTCCATCTCACTCCCCACCCTTGAGTCAAAGCAAGAGATGGCAGCTCAGTGGAAACTAGCTTTCTGCCTAACCCTGAGCCATGAGGATCACAACGAAGATATTTTCTTAACTGCTGCTTTCTCTCCTTTAACATTTTCTCTAAACATAAAAAGATAGAGCAATAATAATAATAACAATAATATTCCTTGAAGTACCGATGACTAGTAACAAGCACTATAGGTACCTTGCAGTGAACTGAGGCAAATGGGGCAGCATAGGAGGTCAGAAAGCCTTGGATTCTGTGTCAGATTTGAGGAAGTGACAGACATTCTGTGCTGCCTCAGTTTCTTCACCAGTGAGCTATTGCTACAGAATGCCTAAAAATGTAAAAGCAGTTAGAAATACACTCAGAAAGTTTACATTTCCTTATTTCTATAATTTGAGCTAGTCAATTTTACTTACCTGAATGCTACCATATTGAGTGGACGCCTCCCTCTCTCTCTCTCTCTCTCTCTCTCTCTCTCTGCCTCTCTCTCTCCCTCTCTTTATTATCTTATATAGAGAGGTAGACAAGATATATCCCCAATTCACAGATCAAAACACTGAAGCTCAGAAAGTATAGTTTGGGCAGAGCTGAAACTAGAATTCGGGTTTTCAAATACCTGGTCCAAACATTCACGTTTCTGAAAAAGCATGTGTAAACCTTTTTTTTTAAAATAGTAATCTTTTTTTTTTTTAATTTATTTTTATATTTTATTTTTGGCTGTGTTGGGTCTTCGTTTCTGTGTGAGGGCTTCCTCTAGTTGCAGCAAGCGGGGGCCACTCTTCATCGCGGTGCGCGGGCCTCTCACTATCGCGGCCTCTCTTGTTGCAGAGCACAGGCTCCAGACGCGCAGGCTCAGTAATTGTGGCTCACGGGCCCAGTTGCTCCGCGGCATGTGGGATCTTCCCAGACCAGGGCTCGAACCCGTGTCCCCTGCATTAGCAGGCAGACTCCCAACCACTGCGCCACCAGGGAAGTCCCAAACCTTTTGGTTTTTTAAAAACTCCTATCCTGAGTACATAGGAGTCGGGTTTCTCAACAGTGGCACTGTTGACCTTTGCAACTGGATAATCTTTTGTTGTCAAGGGCTGTCCTGTGCATTATAGGAGGTTTAGAAGCATCCCTGGCCTCTACCCACTAAGCGCCATAGCAACCACCAACCACCACCCCCCACCCCCCGAGGTATGACAATCAAAAAAGTCTCCAGGCATTGCCAATTGTCCCCTGGAGGGCAAAACCACATCCAACTGATAACCACTGAACAAGAACAGTTCACTGTTTAAAGGAGACTTGTGGTGAATCCTTTAGTAAACTATAAAACTGTCTCCAAATTTGTATTTCCACATACTGGATTTTCTTAAACTTGGAGATTCCTTATTTTCAAAACTGAAAAGCACTAATTTTGGTTGTGTTGGGTCATCACTCAGAAAAAATGTGGAACGATTCTTATGCTTTTCTTTTCCCTCAAAATATTATGATGTTCATGGAAGTGATGTCATAAAGATTCAACAGAATATGCTCACAGCACACAGATTAAAACAGATTAAATTTTAGGAAACCCAGAAATTCCTCTTTAAGAATTAGCTACCATCAAGTATCCTAAAATTCAACTGTTTCCAGTTATCTTTTCATTCCTCTAAATACTCTGAATTCATTTTTAAAGCAGGAAACCCAGAATTTCCTATGTCTAAAGGAGTGTTAAAAAGGCCTGATTCTTCAAGATGGCTACAGTCAAAGCCCCAGTTGACAGATTAGGAAACAGAAATTAAGAAGCAGAAGTAGGGAATTCCCCGGCGGTCCAGTGGTTAGGACTCTGTGCTTCCACTGCCAGAGGCCCGGTTTCCATCCCTGGTCGGGGAACTAATATCCCAGAAGCCACCATGCAGTGTGGCCAACAAAAAAAAAAAAAAAAAAAAAGAAGAAGAAGAAGAAGCGGGAAGTGGCAAACAAGCAGATAGCAAGTCTTTCATCCGGCCCTTAGAGTAAGCCCATAAGCCACACACTGCCTCAGCTAGATGGACCATAGAGTTTATCACCCAAGCTGGGATACTTTTGAGAGTGAAAGGGGAACTTATGCCAGGACAATGGGCATAAACTGAATTGTCCTGGGCACACCAGGATTCATGATCGCCCTAGCCTTAGATCACTCATAGAAACACACCACTGCCAATGCCTGCTGTATCAGTTAGCCCCAAAATCTTAATGGCTTAAAACAATAATCATTTATCATTCCTCACCCATCTGCAGGTTGGCTGTGGCTCAGCTGATCTAGTCTGAGCTCAACTGGGCAGCTCTGCTACAGATTGTAGTAGCTGAGATGGTACTGTTTCTCATTTCAGGTCTGTGAAGTCACCTGGGGCAGTTCTGCTCCACATGTCTTTCATCCTTCCTGGACCAGCAAACTAGCTGGTACCCGTTCTTCTCATGGCACTGACAGCGCTGAAGATGGCAGGCAGAACTGCATGAGGTTTCTTAAGACATAAGCTGGAAAAGGTATACTGTCACTCCTACCCACATGCCATTAGCCAAAACAAGTCACGTGGCCAAATCCAAAGTCAAGGGGCAGAGAAATAAATTAACCACAATGGGGCCATGAGAAAGGTAGGGATGTGGGAAGGAGGTACTAATTGGAGCACTCATTCAATCCAACACATGTGCTTTACCCATCCAAACCTCATCATCAGCACCCCGACACAGACACACACCTTAAAAATGAGGAAACAAGCCTATCTGCCTTCATAGGATATGGCATAATGCTGACTCGGTTCCTGACATACAGTCATGTGAGTTTCAGAATCTGGAGTCAGTTTCTAATTTTCATAAGTACTCCAAAAAATGGAAATTTTTCCAGTTGAGTATAAAAGTATAACTCCTCAACCAATTGGCACCCAGAATTCCTCAATTAAATTCTCAGATCTGCTTGAATAAGCAGCCCCTTCCCAACTAGGGCTGGGATGCAGAGCCAGTTTTAGGGTGGGGATTAATTTCTACCTGACTTGCCTGTGCTATTTCACAGTGGCAGTTTCTACCTTTCCCAGAGGGGTAAAAAAAAAAAAAAAAAGTGGACATTAATAAAAATGTCAACAATATCATCTGTGGGAGGTAACCTGGAATGATTCACAATAAATTAACACTTCCCATCAGAGGAACATTGCAGCTTATAAGAATGTCACTTTGTGAGAAGCTGGAGTCCTGAAGCCATGTGATTTCCATCTGCAGTTTTCAAGCCCATTCAGAGCCCACCAGGGGATAATTACTTGCTAAGATGTACCCATCCTAGCAGAATATATTTGTTATGATTCAATTCTCTCACAGCATTAAGGAGACTCTGGTCTGGTGGATAAAGCCCTAGAGGGATAAGAAAATCAATTCCCCACCACTTGGCTGTGTGACCTTGAGCTGTTCACTAAACCTCTCTGATTCCTCAGTTTCATAGTCTATGGAGTAACACCCTAGACCTCTGCTTAACCTGAGAAGGACATGGGGACGAGTCACTAGGTCCCTATCTGAAAAGATCTGGAAGCCTATTTGCCTCTACCCCTAGGAAAAGAAATTATTTCTATAATAGTTTCTCACCCTGGACACTCAGTATAACATGGTCCTCTTAAGAGAAGAATTAAATAGCAAGCAGAAGCATCATGAACTGAATTTAGGGGACTGAATTGCTAAAATAACAGAAAGATCTCACCATTGAGCAGTCTATGTCTAATGGACCAAAGACAAGACCATTTCAGCAAGTCATCTGGGGCCTGTAGACATTTCAAGAGTAAAATTACTACGACTCACAATTCTCTGGAAACTGGCACTTGGGAAGATAGGGATTTTAGCGGTTATTGTGGTTGTTTCCCAACCTCCATCTTTCCCTCCTCCCACTCTGTGTCAGTCATGTGGTTTGGTGAGGGGTGGGGAGGACTGACTCTACTCCCTACTCTCAGCTCTATGGACGGGGCATAATCCACCATGCCATGGTGATTGGTTCATGTGGCCTAAGCATGACATTGCTAGGCCAAAGGATTAGATCAGGAATGGTCATGTGATTCATTTTGAACCGATGATATAAAAAGATGCGATGCAGACGTGAAGACAAGAAAGACTACAGACGTTTTGTCATCATGTGGGAAGCAGAAAGGAGAGAGGAAAAGAAATTAGGTCTCTGATAAAAATTTTGAACCATTGAGTCCAATCGAACCTCAAGCCAGCCCTACCTCTGTCCCTTCCAGTTAACGTGAGCCAATGCATTTCCCTTATTGTTTGTGCCAGTTTTTGTGGGTTCTGTCTTATCTGAAGCATGAAGCATCCTAACTGATATAGGAACTGAAGGGGTCAAGAGCATGCTCACTAGCGCTGAGCGTGACTAAAGGAGGCAGTATGAAAGTGTTTAGTCCAGAGGGAAAAGGTTGGAAGAGGGATACTATAAGTGAAAGATCACCTCCAAGTAACAGTGCCCCAAGACAGCTCCTGGAGATGTCTTCAGGTCAAAAAAATAATGAGTTCTAAACACCCTTACCATCTATTAAAAAACAAGCCAATCTGAAAACCATTTGAGATAAACAATTGCTTCCATGACCACTGCTCACTTGGTGTGACTGTCTCCTGGAAGTTGCTATGGATCCATTTCTGGGCATATTAAACCTGAGTTCAAAAGGCTCTTCCTCTGACTCACATATATACTCCCACCAAAAGCAGTTCCAACCAGGCCCGTGCCTGGAACTTCAGATCCTCAGGGCTGTGGATTTATTCAGCAGCACCTAGGTTGATACCTACATAGAGGATTTCTACAGAAGTTTCTGGAGGAGGTGGTGTAATGGAGAAGTCTGGATGACAGAGAAGCAACATGGAGGACCCAATCTTTCTTAGATGCCACACCCACCCTGAGTCTCCAGATGTAGCTGGACTCTATTCTTCCCAAAGTATCCAGGAATGGGAGTGCAAAAGACAACTATAAAGAATCAGCAGTACCTAGATTAGTTCCTTGATTAGAGTGCAGGCTAAAGTTTGGACAGGTTTTCTGACCCTGAGATAATCCTGCCTCATGGAATCATAGGACCGTAGAACACGAGAGCAGGAAGAGTCCTTAGAAATCATGTTGCTCTGTCTTCTCTTTTTAGTGGCATGGGATTGAATCTGGGATAAGGGAAGTACTTTGTTTCAGACATTTAAACACCTTCCTCTATACCGCCATGGTAGCTGGTGCTTACTGTTTTCACAGCACTTACCATGTTAGATTGTCATTCCCAGTGAGTACATCTGCTCCTCTTTGAACTTGAAATTCACTGAAAGCAGAAACTGTCTTGCTTCCTTAAATCCCTGGTGCCTAGCAGAGCCTGTCATATAGCAGGTGGTCAAACGTTTGTTGAAGAAATCAAAGTTTCAAGTCAAACGGTGAGAAAGTTATCATTCCATTAGGCAAAGGATAGAGTATCTTGGTTTCATTAACTTTAAAGGGTAGAGCAGTTTCCTTCCAATGAATCAGAATGATTTTCGTCATTATTTTTCTTATTTGCAAAGTATCAAGTTAATAAGTACGGAGCTTAATGTGTGATATAGACCCCGTCTCCAAATTCCACTGGCTGACGTTTCTTTTTGCTTACCCAAGTGTCCCATCCCAAGCCTAAAACAGAAACCTCAAGAGGGAAGTACTATTTTCAGTTTTGTGTTGTAAATTTTAAAACTTATTATTACTATTATTATTTTTTGCTGCCTCAACATCCCCACAAACAGGCTGTGAGCACCCTGCCAGGTGACCAGGTGCATCAGTGTGGTAAGCCTGGCCCCTGCCACAAGATCCCATTCTTGTTCTCCCTTGACTGTCACCTAATGTCAATCAAATATACCAATGAAACTCCCTCATGCCTTTTGCTTGTATACTCTATCCTGACCCCCAATAAAGGCACTTTCCCCTGGATCTCTGTTTCTCTCTCTCTCTGTCTCTCTCTCATCTTCCCACTTCCTTGGTTGAGCCCCTTCCCTGGGTGCCCCCCCCCATGTGGTCCCCCTTTGTGGTATACTTGACTGTTTCTCTAGGACGTGTGAGTATAATAAGCTTCATTTCCCTATGCCTCTCCTGTGTCCCCTCTTGTGACTGTACCTGACCAACCATCTCATGAAAGAATACAGAACAACTTCTCAATAAGAAGTGCAAAAAATTATTTTCTTGCTGCTTAAACTGTATCATTGAGCTCATTTAAAAGTGCAAACCTCGGGTCCTAAGACTAGCAGGTACTCCTGAGTGGAGAAGGGGTACCTCTTAACCACAGAGGGAGAGCTAGATTTGGGGCTTTGTTGGCAACTTCTGGTGGCTACGATGTTGCTAGTACAGTCTCTAGCTCCTCATTGGAAAACCAGAGATGAAGTTCAAGTAGCATCTCACTGCTTTCTTGGATGAGGGATCGATTGCAAATGTACTTGCTTGTACTAAGCAGGCTTTTCCACCAACAGCAGTATGCCTAGTCCACCACTGCGTCCCTGCTGGCTCAGATGGGACTAGTCCCATTCTGCCAACAGCTGCGGCTGACAGTGAAAAGTTGAAAGAGTGGCAGCAGATGAAAGAGAGGAAAAAGGTAGTGGAGAGGGGAGACTGAAAATGGAAGGGATGGGTGCCATTTACAGAGATGAATTCAATGGAGAATTTCAAGTGCAGAGACACTGAGATGCCTTTCTTCCTCTCATCTTTCGTTACCGACCCACCCCGTTACTCTTCAAGCCAAATGACTGAAGATGGCCCCAAATCTCTTCATCCACTGCTGCTCAGTGTTAGCCAAGCATGGGTGGGGACCTGGATGCCTTCAGGAGTGAAGTGAGGCGTGCTGAAAGCTGCCCGCCTCCGTCCAAAATATGTTGTCCATCCACCTGAAATCAAACTGAAACTCCTCACTAGAGTTATTCCTTTGGGTCAAGGCATTGAAGGCTCCTATTAAAATGCAACTATGTTATCTAAAAGGAGGACCATATAGTGACTGGCACAGAGTAGAGGTTCTCTAAATGTGTCATTTTTAATATTAAATTGCCGCTGCCTGCCATTAGAACCTTAGTAAAGATTTATCTACCAGATTCCCTCCTGTCTCCTAGGGCCCTTGAGGATCTATGTTGGGAAGACTTATGTGGAACATTGGCAAAGACTGGGTAGCAGAGTCAGAGGTTTGGCGGATGGTGGAGAAACGGGAGGCTGACAGCATGAGGCACTTTGGGGGAGAAAAGGGCACTTTCAAAAGGTGAGAAAGAGGGAAGAGAGTTTGGAAATTAACATTTATTGATTTTTCCTAGTCAGGCACTGAATTAAGATGCATTTACATCCACTATCTTATTTAATCCGCAACCATTCTATCAGGAAAGAAATATTAGCATTCCCATTTTGCAGGTGAAAATCTGAAAAGGGGTTCAGATTAAGAAAGTCGCTCAAGGTCACACAATGCCTCTATATGATGGAATATAGATTCGAACCTGGACCTGTCTCCTAAGCCTATGTTCCTGAACCACACTATCTCACACTCCACATTTGTCAAGGGGCAGCCAACCTAGTCTCTGCTACCCCTTTCGTCCTAATACTCCAACCACTTGCAAATTTAGGCCTCTGTGACTCCCAGGTTTCTCCCTCACTCTTTACCATGGACTATCCAAATGGAGACAAAAGATTTCCATGGGTGGTGGGGTAGGAAGAGGTTTTACATTATCAGAATGGATAGAAATTTGGAAAGAGACTAGTACCATTTTTCTGGTTGCCCAAGGGTTTGGAAACTATCTGTTCCAGGCTCCAACATATGTCACATCAAATGCAAAGTTCTGGCGTAATCAGTGT
This sequence comes from Eschrichtius robustus, assembly GCF_028021215.1. Classification (NCBI taxonomy): domain Eukaryota; kingdom Metazoa; phylum Chordata; class Mammalia; order Artiodactyla; family Eschrichtiidae; genus Eschrichtius; species Eschrichtius robustus. Next base: position 108,353,015 of record NC_090845.1, read on the forward strand.
GCCAGTTGGGGCCCTGGGCCCCTGCCTTGATATCCCCTGCCCCATGTGTACCATTTTGCTGTAGGCTGGCAGTAAGATTCATTTTCCACATGGACCAGGAGGAGAAGATATGAAAAAAAAAGAACAGCTGGTGTGGGGAGGGACAGAATCAGTCTCTTCCAGAGTAGCTGGGGTAGGTGCGAAAGACTTGGGAGATAGAGTCTTCTTTTTTCTCACCACTGGAGAAAGGGGCTAGGGAGAGGTGTCTACAGCCCAAGAGGTTCATCCATGGGAGTTTGTGGAGGGTATCACCCCCAACAGAGATCCAGGCTGCACTGCTTACTTCCAAGGTTCTTTCCTCCCCTTAGACAAGAAAGAGAAGTGAGGGGAATTAATGGCCTCTGCGGTCATCAGTCAGGGGCCTAGGCTGCTATGTCCAAAGGCAAGACCAAGGGAGCAAGGCAGCCAGGAACAGTTTCCTCTAACCTTAACTTTGAACCCCCACCAGTATCCCAACTCATTCCCACACCTCTCTCCTCCTTCGTTGTTGGGACTGGTTGTCCTTTTCATTAACCTTTTAGTTAACCCCTCCACGCACGTACTTCTCTACCCCCTCCAAAGCTGTCAGCCCCTCGCTGCCCAACACCGCCCTCTCCCCCCTCCCCCATAAGCCCGGCTCTGCGCTTGGGTCCGGGGAGGTCTCGCCTCCCAGAGCTGCGGGTGTGAGGGCTTCTTTACTCGCTCCCGGATCTCCGCTGTGAAAACTGAGCGGCATGGCCCGGGCATGCGCAGCATCTTCGGGCGCATTGTGATGGGAACTGCTTCTCTGAGTCTCTACAAAGACTCCAGAGTAATCACTCACTGCCCACCCCGCAAGACCCTCCTTCTTTAAGCCAGACGCACAAATGCACAGACAATGCAGCTTTTCTTTCTTCTTTTCTTTAAAAAGCTGGCTGTAGCTTGAAAGGCTGGCCCACGTGAGGACTAGTGTATTTCTATCGATTCCATCTCCCGTGTTGACAAACGCCAGCGCTGAGGCTTTGCAGTCCGCGGCTGCAGTTTGCAGTGGCGCTAAGCGGTGTGCGGCTTTAATTCCACGTCAGATCAACTTTGATCAATATCCCCCTACCGGCCCAATTGGAAGAGCCCAATTCACCGCCGCTGAGCCTTTTCGCTCTTTCCTTCTTTTTTTCCCCTCTTTAGACCCACCATCTTCTGGGGGAGAAAAGTCTCGGATTTTCTTTTAATTTCTTTCTTTTTTTTCTTTCTCTCTCTCTTTTGTTTCTTTGGGGGATTTGTTTGTTTTTCTGTGTTTTGTCTTTTTTGTTTTGTTTTGGGTTTTGGGTTTTGATTCTCTCTCTCTCTCTCTCTCTCTCTCTGTCTCTCTCTGTCTTAGAGATAGGGAGGGAGATCGCTTTGGCGAACCGAGCTTGCAGCCAATGAACCCGCCTTCCAGATTGGTGTGAAGACAGAAGTGAGGTGGGGGGCGGGGAGGGGGTGTGAGAGAGCCTGGAAGCGAGAGAGAGAGAGAGAGAGAGAGAGAGAGAGAGAGAGGAGAGAGAGAGAGAGAGAAGAGAGGAGGTGGTGGAGGAGGAGGACTAGTGTGGGGTGGAAAGGAAGAGTGAGCGAGAGCAAGTTGAGGGGAGGGGGTGAAAGAGCCGGCGAATTCTTTTTCTTTTTCTATTATTATTTTGAAGACTCCCGAGTTGCGCCCATGCTCTTGTCAGCTTCGTTCTAGGCGTAGCACGGCCAGGCAGAAGAAAATGGGGCAAAGCGTGCTCCGGGCGGTCTTCTTTTTAGTCCTGGGGCTTTTGGGTCATTCTCACGGAGGATTCCCCAACACCATCAGCATAGGTAAGCGCGAGCCAGCCCGCCGGTCGGGCCGGGCTCTCTTGCACCCGAGACCACTGCCCTGGCGTGGCTACTGCGGCCGCGGGTCCCTGTCCTGCATGGCCTGGGAAGGGACTGGGGACGGGGATCGGGCAGGAATCTCGGGGATCTGAGCCTCAGAGAGCTGGCTGGTCTGGGGAGCATCGGGAACCAGAGAGGTGATCTCCTGGGGCTTGGCGGGGTGGGCTGCCGCGTTTTCCGAGCCGAGCGGAGCAGCGGAGGCATGCCAGAGGCTGGGAGGCTGCAGCCGGGCGAAGAGTCACGGCTTTTCGGCTCGCTGCTCTGGACTTTGCCATGGCGTGCGTGCCGCCGCTGGAAGTTGTCCCAGGGTGATGCCGCCTGTCTGGCTGCGCCAGGGCGCGTAACCCGGTCCGGGGCGCCCTGTCCCGCGTCTCCGGGTCCCGGGAGACCGGCTAGCGCTGGGGGAGGTGGAAGCCCACCCTGGATTCCCCCAGACCCGGGCAGCAACCGAGGTCAGTGGCGGATGGGGTAGGAGGCGGGGGTGAGACTAGGAGCTGAGCCAGCGAGCGGCGAAGTCACGCAGACCACGAATTCGTGAATTGCCGCTGTGTCTGTCTGGAGCCCGGCTCCCGGGCGCTGGGAGGGAGTTCTCTCGGCTTCTCCCTGGATTTACTAGTCAAGAAGTTAGAATTATTGCTATTACAGAACCAGGCCCCTGTACTGTCAGGGGGGAGCGGGGGCCTGTGGGGAACAGGATGGGGCAGCAGGGGGAATGGAATTGTTTTTCTTCCCAACCTTTCCCTTTGCGCCAGGAAAAGATGAACCCGCTTGTGGAGATGGGAGGTAGCGGAGGAAGAGGGGAGAGGAAGCTACCGCCTGAGAAAGAACCAAGTCCCACTCTTGGTTCCATCGTCCTACCCCAAAGCAGCCTCCTCTTCCCTCTTTCCCCTTTCCCCCTTCTCTCCAGCCTCTCCTCCGACTCTTTAGAGGAAAGCTAGGTTTCTCTTGGCCAAAATTTGAGTTCACAAGAGTCTTCAAAGACACACAGGTTGAAAATCAATCATGATCATGCACCCGGGTATCACTGAGAGGTTATCGCCTATCTGTAGCTCCCCAGTTTCTAACCGCTTCTGGGGGGGACACAAGCCAAATCTTGGTTCCCTTTGCTTATAGGTGGACTTTTCATGAGAAACACGGTGCAGGAGCACAGCGCTTTCCGCTTTGCTGTGCAGTTATACAACACCAATCAGAACACCACCGAGAAGCCCTTCCATTTGAATTACCACGTAGATCACTTGGATTCTTCCAATAGTTTTTCTGTGACTAATGCTTGTAAGTAGATCCGCTTTTCCTCCTTTTGGGACCTGGGAACCTCATTTGCATTTTGCTTGTGGGACTTGGGGTCTGCGTAAGTGCTGGGGTGGTGATTGCCTTAGTAGACATTTTAGGGGCTCTAGTCAATCCAGGTTTCATGTGACATAAATCGACTCCAGAGGATCCTGCTGAGGGAGGGACTTAAGGCAAGTACACAAAACTCTGTTGTGAATAATGTTTCATGCAAAAGTTTCATTTTCCTCCCTGCTAAACTGGCGCTCCCTCCCCCGCAACCCCCTCCCTTTTTTTTTCCTTTGGCTGGGAAAGAAAAAAGAGAAAAAATAGCATGGTTGTTCAGGGAAATTTCTTCAGATGAGATTAAAGAAAGAAGCCTCTTGATTGAGTCAATTCAGGATGTGCATTACTTGACTGTTAAAGCTAGCACCTGGCTGTAGCCATGAGCTGAATTTGACAATCGCTTAATATATAGGAGCCAAATATGAGACATTCTGCAAACAAGTGACCTTAAGGGACAGATCAGGCTGGGTTACCTGGCCTCTTTCTGTCCTAGAATATCACCTTTCTTACCGAGAGAGCTCTGATAGGAACTGATAAGACTACAAACTGATTACAAGTGATGAACGCCTGGCAAACTGAGGGGAAGGTAGAAAGTGCTCAGGTGACTCTTTGGAAAGCTACTTCTGTTCTGTCTCCCCTAGTGTTGTTCAACTCCCCCCACCCCCGCCACTGTTAAGGACAACACAGTTCTTAACTTAGAGCAAAAGGTGGAAGGCGGAGGCTTGCAGCAGGAAAACCGAATACCAAAAGGGAAGAATTTCATCAGCCCCCAAAGCAGTTTCTGAAACAGCTAGTTGTGCCCTGTGATTGTTCCTGTGGAAAGGGGACATTTCATTTTGAGAAGTAAAACCACGGGAACCTAGATGACTAATAGCTTGTTGGACACATGTTTTTCTTGAATGTTTTATGAGAAAGACTGATAATTCTTCATCTGAGCTTATTTCATGAAAAGTTTTCACAACAATGAGGGTGAGGATGGCATAAATATGTTTTGCCTTTATGGCTGGTGTAGTTGGGAATTTTTGATTTTTGATTTTCTTTCAGGGGAGAAATGATGTTTATATTTGGTTGGGTGAAACTTTGTATATGACTTTCTTCAAATTCTTCTGCCTCAAAGGATATGTGATTTCCAAAAACTGTTGAAAGGGTCTCCAAGGGCACAACTTCCTTGGATTTGAAGACTTAGGTCAAGGGGACGGAGGTGAATTACTTTGCAAGAAATTGTGACAGTTATCAGCTTTAAGGAAATTTTACCTGAAGGTACAGATCCTTATATGAACATGTTCTGAGATACTCTGTATTTGACATTCTTTGGCTTTCCGACATTGACAAAAATAGGAGCTTATTAACTCCAGCTAAGTGTGAAAGTTACAAAATGTCTGTCTATACTTTGCATCTGATTTTGGTAATCCCAGCCTGTCTCTTCAGCACACTTACAACACACATCTGACTCTTAATCCTGCAGCCCTGAGATCTTGTCAAGAGGCCGAATTCCAAAGGCAGCTTCCTAAATATCAATTAGAACAGATTTAAAACCAAATACATGAAACTACCCAGATTTATTATTATTAATAATGAATCATGTTTATTTCAACTCACTTTAGTGTCTTTCCACTGATGTTGACTGAGATAAGAGTGCTAATTGATTTCTCAGGAATGACTAATTTCCAAGGTTTTTGGTCTTGCTGTTTATGGTCAAATCAGATTGACACTAGCCAGCCCAGGGCCATCAGAACGCTACTCAAGGAGCAATCAGGAAGTGATCCTTGCCATGTGAAAAGCTCAGGTTTGAGAACAGGCACTAAGTCATCTGTATTGGTGTTGAGTTGCCTTAATGCCTTACCTCTCAGGGCAATAAAGGGACAACCATGAAAGGAAAAGAAATTGATCAACCCCCCCCCCCCCCCGCCCGCCACTGCCGTTAAGTCCACAACACTTCATCTTACAAGCTTATAAGGCTGGGTTATGGCTGGGGGCTTGAAAGTGTGGCATAAGGGGTGTGGCTTACTGGGCAACAGGAAAGACAAAACAAAAAGGCGACCTTGCCCTTAGCTATGCCAAATACACACATATGCACACACTGACTCACACGGGAGAGATTTCCAGAAACCAGTGATGTGTACCCAGCTGCCTGTTGCACACTCAGACTTTACAGCTCAGAAGACAGAGGGGGAAAGCTGTCATCTTCTCCGGTCCCCGAAACAGTCCTCTCTGAATGTCACAATCATTGAATGGGGGCCAGATCTCAAAGCTGTCTCCTGGCAGCTGCTGCCTGTATGAGCAGCAGCTTAGTATGAGAAAGATGACTAGTCCAACCACCGTCTGATAGTCTCTGAATGCAGAAAACAATCATTTTACGGGGCCAGGGAAGCCCTGCAGGTGTATCTCATTTCTTTCCCTGGCCTTGATAGTTCTTTTTCTCATGGAAGTGAAGATCACATATCACAGATGTCGGCACACAATACTAGTTCAGCACTGGAGCCTGGCAGGTGACCCCTGGTTCCATTCTTACAATTTATTGCACAGAGAAAAAAAACCCCTGGATCCTCTAGCCTGCCCCTCCCTGGAGACTTAGGGAGAATTTGAGAAAACCCCAGATGAGTCCAAACCTGCTCACCCACCTCTCCTGTCTGGTTCAATATGGAATAGAATGGCAAAAATTAAAGAAACTTTCCCCTCTTCCCATTCAAAACTCCTAGTTTCAGCTTCCCCTAACACTACAATTGATCTCTTTCCATGATCTTTCCTGCACCCTCAATCTTGCGGCAGGCACACACTTTTGAGGACACAGGTATGCAGGTAAACAAATATGCCAAAAATAAACAAACGGTAATGCCTTCTGTATGTGTCCCTGCTCTCTGCTCTCCCTCTGCATCCCCTCCCCCAGTGTATTCAGAGAGTTTCCTTGCAATGAATCCCAGGCATCAGTTAAAGACTCTTCTTCACCAGCAACCAATTCTTTTCTGCACAACCCCCAAGAGGTTTGCTTAAGACAGACTCCGACTTCAATCCGCATCTTAAGAGGCAAATAAAAGCATCTCTGGCTTTGAAAGGCGGTTCATTTGGGATCTCAGCTCAGAGGTGAATTGAAGTTTATCGAAGAGACTCAGCTGATTTGGAGCACATGTTCTTATTTCGTAGGGATTAACTGAGTTTGCTGCTTTACTTTTCAATTTGGCTAGGTAGCCCCAGAAAGAAGCATGGTGTGAATATTATGATTTCAGGATACATACGTTCATACACACACACACACGGGCACCCATACACCCATAATCAGTACTTACGAAAAGAGGTGTTACACACGTTTTAAGTTGTATACACGTCTGTTCTTTAAAAACCAGATTTGATCATCGTAGGGCTTTGGGGAATGTGGCAACACCAAGGGACTGCTGGGTCCCATTGGTGTGGCTTTGCTGCCCTGGTTCCTCAGGAAATGCCTCCGATTCCCTTGAAGTCCCCTCCTGTGTCTTTCTGCTGTGCACTTGTAGTGCACTCCACACTACATCAGCCCAGCCTCTGCAGTGTCAGCTCATTAGCACACAGATCTCATATTCCCTCTCTGCACTGTCATTGCAAAAATTGCTGTTGTACACCTTTACAGCCAACAAATGTGCTCGTGGATTACGCGCTGTTTGCAAGAAGCAAGGAAAAGGCAAATGTAACCTTAAAGGTTATTCACCACGGAATTGTGCTCTTAACGCATTGGCTTAAATAAAAATCTGTTGATGGAGGCGTAATAGTGATGGTGGGACTGAGAGTGGGCCTTAGGAGTGCAGGCTCTAACGGAGCCCCAGGCAAAATCCCTTTTGCCGGCTAAATGTAACTCATCAGCTGCAAATTTTTATTCCATTCATTTTTTTCAAGCTATTTGAAATATACCTGCTAACTGAGAGCACGCTCCTTTTATAACTGAGCGCGTTTCGCTACCAAGTAAGTGTACTTAGCTGAGACAGGTTTCCCTCTCTTGCCCACAGAGTCACAATTTAAATTATCTAATTATTCTAACTGCCAGGATCCATTTAACGTTTGGGAAAGAAATGTCTCCCCTGATCCTATTCTCTGCTCTTTGGCGGGTTTTGTTTGTTCTTTTCATGTAATCTTTGGAAGCAGGGTGAAGACCCACAGTATCACGGCTCCCGCCTTCAAACAGATCTTCACACACTAACCAAAGTCAATAGCTCCAGCTCCACCTCCCACCCCCCCAACTCCCCCATCTTTGTGCCTTTGCCGCTCTCCCGCTCTCTCCTGGCCAGTCTTCCATAAGCTCACTGGCTTAGCTCACTTCTCAGCCCCTCTGGCCAGCTGGCTTAGACTACTGAAGCACGAAGAGGTCGCCAAAGATTTAAGTCACCTTCTCACAAGGTTTATTATGGGATTTTTTAAATCTATTTTTCACGTGGCGAGGAGGGAGGAAGGTGATGCTGTTCATTCTGGCCATAAAAATAGACGGCAATCAGCAGGCTGTAAAGGTGAGCTTCCAGCAAAATGTATCACCTCCCCTAGAAGGTGGCTTCCTGGTGATCTACTAAGGAGGGGGTGGGGGGCGGCAGGAAGGGTCTGAGGGGAAGGAACAAAGAAAACTACTTAGTTCTCCATCTATGCCTACTGCAAAATGAGCCACGGTTTTTCTTCTTCTCAGCAATTTTAACTTTCTTCCTTAAAATGTGACTAGTTTCTCACATCCCCCACTTCTGCCTCTATCCGAGGTCGTTTTCTTAATTCTGCATTTCCCTCCCTACTTGCCAAGACTGAATGAGAATAGTGGGCGCTGGTTGAGGTCTCTATTATATGTTTTTGGCTCCTGGTATATTTTTAAATTTCATTATTATGGGTAGTCAGAGGTGATTGGCTGGTTTCATTTTAACAGATTGAAAAATAAACGAAGCTTCTGAGGCATCGTTGTTAGTCTTCCTTTGTGGCTGAGAGATTTGTCATTTTTATACAACTGGCTAAAGGATGAAAAGACAGCATGGATTTTAAGAGAGGGCCAGAATTTTAGAAGGTAGAATTCATACCTTCAGGGGAGGAGGATAAACATGCTAATTCAGATGATTTAACTTTTAACTTCTTAGATTGAGACAGGAAATATATTTGAAGGACCTTTCAGAAAACTCTTCATCTTCTCAAAGGTCAGGGAAGTTATCTGCATACTTTACCTGGCCCATTAAAAAAAAAAAATCAAGTTTTGACTTTGTTCCTTTGGCTTTGATACTTTGGGTCTAATTAGATGACAGGTCCACAGGAGGGTGCAATTCAAACCCCAGGTTGGGGGGCTCCGGGCATTTTTCAGCAGGAGTGTGGGAGTTGTGCAGACCCAGAAGCAAGTCCCTCCCTGCTGGGGAAATGTCTGAGCTCCAGTCAGAGAGTGACAAATAGTCTCAGCCTGTGCGTGGGGTGAGCCTTGAGCCAGGGCAGCAGTCCCCGGAAGGGGTCGGTACTTAGCAAAAGGTTAACACGGACAGAATTTGTCCTCTTCTCACTTCTACCTCTTCTCTCGCCATCATTTTCCCCTCCTGCTCTGCCTGCCCAGCCCAGGCCCTTTTGCTGGTGTCCAACTGGCCTGTGATTCTGGTATCCCACCCACAATAAACTGACCTAGGGACTGTTTCCTGCTCTGGACTTTTCCAGACCTAATGCTCCTTCTCCATCAGAATATCTCTGTCCTTAGTCCATCCTCCTCAGGGCCTTTACTCTCCTTTGAGGGTGATGGCTTTTTATCTGATATAAGAATCTTGCTGAAAGTGGCTGATAAGGGGTTAATATACCTGACTGGGGAGTGTTTGCTTTAAAACCGGGGACTATGGGAACCATAATGCCTCAATTCCAAGCAAAGATACTCAAATGGGGGTGTTTCTGGACATGAGGTGCAGAGTAGCTGTTCACTCTACCCAAACCAGAGATCAGCTGCCCCTGGTCAGGGAACACCTCTATAGGTCAAAGTCAAAAGGTCCCTGCATGTGGTAGGTTTGGTGTAAGTACAGCCAAGGCATAGGGGAAGTGCAGCTTCACCATGTTGAACTTAAAAGTCTCTGTGGTAATTTGGGAAGCAACCAAAGGTCATAGGGATTCATTTTATTAAAGAAGTAAATATATACAGCTTTTTGTATGTTAATCATGCCTCAATAAAGTGGTTCTTTAAAAAGTGTAAACCTTTGGTATGTACTACCAAAAAACAAACCAAAAAAAGAGGCTGCTGTAGTCTGATGGTGCCTATGTGGGCATTGGCAGGGGATGCACTGGCATGGAAAGGAAGTCGTAAGAGGGGAGAAAGGTGGTGACGGAGCTGGGTCTCAGACTGAAAGCTTTCTTTCCCTGGGATGGCACGTAGAATGCAGTGATTATGAGGCAGTATCTACCTCTGGAGGGACTCGGAAGCCTAGCCGAGCAGTGTCTCCTCCCCACTCCCTCCATCCCTCCCTCGCCTTAGCTCAAGTATACACTCTGGCTTCCCTCCCAGTGGAAAGAGGCAGAATACAGTAAGTCCCCTACATACGAACCTTCAAGTTGCGAACTTTCAAAGATGCGAACGTATTATAAACCTATTACAGTACAGTACTATATAGGCAATTATGTTAGTTGGGTCCCTAGGCTAACTTTGTTGGACTTACGAACAAATTGGACTTATGAATGCGCTCTCGGAACGGAACTCGTTGGTATGTAGGGGACTTACTGTACTCTCCTCTGGATTTCTGTTTGAGCATTGGTCAGAGAAGTAAGTGTGTACAGCCCTCTGTCTGGACTTCCCTTCTCCTCAGTTCCTAACTACCACTGGCTTCTTTAGCACTTGTCCTCAACATGACCGTCATTTGCCCTTATTTGGAAGGGGGCATGGGGTTAAGGATAAGGATGAGGAAAGGAAACACAGCTGGTCATGACCCCTTAACCCTACAGGGCACAATTCAGCCTAGAACAGCACTTCTTTCATGTGCACACCAGTGACCTGGGGATCTTGTTAAAATGAAGATTCTGATTCAACAGGACTTCAGCGTCCAAAAATTTGCATTTCTAGCAAGCTCCCAGGTGATGACAGTACTGCTGGTACTCAAACCACTCTTTGCAGGGAGACTGTGATTACCAAAGAAAAAGTCTCTCCCAGACAAGCTCTTACCCACATGCCTTTCAAAGAAAGCTCTATAAGAGACACATCTGGCTCATTCTGACTCAGCGATGTCCCTATCATACTCCTAACCACGCTGTGTTCGTTTCAGCCGTGTCTGTAGGTGTCTGATGAGAGCATCTGATGAGAGCATCTACTTAGAGCTGCTTTTCGTAGGGAATTGGAATGGAGACTGGAAGGCAGGCTGAGAGAGGAGGTAGCTCATGAGCCAGGCTGACAGTATCTTGGCTTCTTGCCACACCCCAAAGTGTCCCTTTTAGAAACAACCTGCCCAAGAGAGCTACGGTTGGCATGCAGTTCCAACTGCCTTTCCACTTTACTTCTCTGGGTCAAGGCGTGCCAGAAGGGGGCATGTAGCATCTGCTCCTCAGCTGTCTGACTTCCCTTCAACAGGGTTAGAAACATGTACAGCACAACCCGAATTCTGTCTGGTTCCCTAAGAACCTGAAAAATTGACTCCATTTTCCAGGCCAGTGCCAGGCACTCATTGAGAGCTAGAGGGAAGGGAGGGGAAGTGGTGTCACTTTCTAACACATTTGAGCTGAGGACTGCTCCAGGGTAGCCATTGAAAGCTTACCCAGTGTCATTTGAGGACTGCCACCCTATTACCCCAGATATTGCCCCCCAACAGCCTGCCATTAGTCTGAAATTCCACAAATTCATTTGTTTGTGTTACGGCACCGAAGACCTGTGCTAAAATGCAAGCATGCTATCTCTGGAAGGGGATGAGTTAAATCCTTATCAGCCATTACTATTTCGACCAGAATTCTTTGATGAGATTACCACCTGTTACCTTGCAGGATCCTCAGAGGAGGTTTTGCAAGACGGGTAAGTGACCCAGCACAAGGGACCAGCCCAAGAGAGTGGGGCGCCAAATGCATGGTGGGCATTCAGGGGGCAGTGGGAGACTCTTGAAGATGAGGAAGAGTCCCTCAAATACACTTCACCTGGTTTGCAACATTTGATCTTCTCCATAGATAAAATCTGGTAGTTTATTCGCTAAGATTTTAGTTGCTTTTAACCCTCCAGGTCACAACTTTCCAATGGTAGTGGGCTTGCTGCCTCTTCCGTGCATGGTTCTTTGTTGCAACAGATGATCTCAGTCTCTGGATTCCCCATAATTACTGTGGGATACTTTCAGAAGTATAATCAGATTGTGATGGGGTGGTGGTGAGGATTCTTTTTAACCTTTTAGAAAATGTTGCCATCAAAAATAGTCCCCTTTCAGTTATCTGTGATTGACTGATCTACCTTGCCAATTACTCATTGCAATCAGGGCCCTCATCCTTGCTGCTACCCAGAAAGGGATCTGGCTGCCAGTAATGGATGAGACAGGAAGAGATGCAGGACCCAGCCCACAGAGGAATCACTGCGTGGATGTGGGTGTGGGTTTCTGTATGGATGAACACCTTTGTAAATGTAAGGTAGAAAGGCCACTAACATCCACATTCAGCCAGAACCTGTAATAGATTCTCAAATATTCTTATACCTTATTGCTATTTCCAAGGCTACTTGGTTATTTTAAAACAGTTTTTCTTGAATTAGACCACTTGCAGCAGAATCACCAGAGATGCTTGTTAAACATATGAATTCCTAGGTTACACTCCAGACATATTAAATCAGAAAATATAAGGATAGGCCTTTTTGACAAGCTCTGTGGGTGATTCTAATGCACACACGATTTGGGAATCACTACTTTAATTAGCGCTGGTAGAGCAAACAGAGATATATGGATTCATACTGAATATTTGTTGAGCACCCACTAAGCACGAGGCATTGTACCAGGCACTTTCACACACGTTACTTCTGTAAGTAAGTGAGGTGCTATCAGCCCATGCAAGCATTAGTGAGTTTGGCTCTCAGATTGGAAATTCAAGACTTGAAAGAACTAAGAGATTAACCTCAAGTCACAGTCTCTGAGGTAAACAAAGCAAAAATGTTCTTTGAGATGGTAAGTAGAGACAAGGAAATGATTTTCATTTTGACGATGCTTCTTCCCTTCTTTGCTTGTTAGCTAATGATTGGTCCTTAGCCATGCTACAAACTAGATGTCATGTCAAATGCCAACCCATTTGTTAAAAATAGACGCACTGCAATCAGTTTATATAGCATTCATTGTGCCATCCTTGCTATCAACAAATTTAACAGTAGGGCTGAAATAATAACTACCATTCACTGAACCTATGCCACGTGGAAGACACTGCACTAAGCATGGTACATGCCTTATCTCATGGAATAATCACAACATTGCTAGAAAGGAGCTACTCTCATCCCCATTTTATAAAAGAGGAATCAGAGGTGGTTCAAAATATCTACAAGCAACTAGCTCAAGGTCACACAGCTAGCTAATTAGTGGAGTCAGGGTTCTATCTGAGATCTTCCTGTCTCTAGAGTCTGGACTCAATTTCAACTGGGGTTGAAATCACAGATGATGACAGAGGCCAGGTGGATCACATAAATGTGGAAATTGGGCAGGTATGGAGTGGTGGGGCCTGTGGCAATCTGGAGACTCCAGGTCGCTGCCTGAATACATTCAAATCCGATGTTGTAAACCACTGTGGGACAAACAAAACACCTGCAACAGGGGTGGTAGGAGGTGGAAGGTACAAGTTTCGGGCCTCTGCACCACACCATCCACCTCCCCCTGGCAGCTAAGTTACTGGCTGAGGGAAGCTCTAGTAACTGAAAAAAACAGAGAGAAAAATCTCTGCTTAGTAAAAACCCTATTTTGACTTTTTCTTCTTCGTGTTCCGTCAAGGTACCTCAATATGGCAGAACTTTCCCTCCTTTGTCCTTTTGGCCTTACATGCATACACTGTATATCCAGTGGCCTTTCACGGTTGAGTGCCAGCTCAACTCTAATCTTCTCCCAGGCAATGCTGAGGCCTGCAGCAAGGTCAGAGCGCTGGCACAGAGTCAATAGCAAGTGCTCAGCAGGCCAAAAGAGGTACTTCTGGACGGTGCTATGGGGGAAACGGCTTAGATTCTGGTACATGCAAATCCCAGGTCTACAACTGGGAGGCCGCTGGGTCAAGTAAGGCTCTGTCAACATTCACCCAGGGTAGGAGCCCCCCATACACCCCGAGACAGAGGCTCACCAACTTTAGACAGGGGTCCAAAATAGAGATGCCTCACCAACTTTAGACAGGGGTCCAAAATAGAGATGTATAGTTAGTTGCTTGGAGTTGTAAACTGACCTAAGCCGACTGGTCATTCACAATCATTAGGTATATTTCATTGGATACCAATAGCCAGTGATTGTTAGAGTGAGGGCTATAGGTCTTCTCCCCATAACCTCACTACCAGGTGTAAAAGTAAACCTCATACAAAATTCTTTTTCTCATTAAAATAATGGCAAGCAGGCATAAAAATAATTGGACAGCCTGTCCTGTAGGCTCAGTCAAGTCCAGCTCCCTTTCCTTTTAGGTGCGCCAACAACACCTTGCACGAAGGTTCACCTGAGGCAGACAAAACAATACCCTAGTGGCAGGATGCAGCTAACCAAGAATCCTCATTAGTGGCTGCCCACAGGACTATTTACAAATTAAGCCTAGGGTACCATTCCAAGGGATAACACTATAGAGCTTGTTAGACCCTTATATCTTCTTTCTGCTAGTTTGGGAACACCTCTACCATATGTCTAGCCAACCCACATATGTTAAACACTACCGATTTCACCAATGAGAAATTTAATGTTAATTAACGAAGTCTCTGGTGTCCATTGAAGATAAAGATATGTGAAGTTCTTGTAGAACCACTTCTTGATTAGAATTATTAAATGCCAGATAACCACTCCTGCACTTTGTATTTCCCAATAAGGGTAACTGACCACCCCAAGGGTGGTATATTTGATTCAGACCAAATAACCCACATATATACCACACAAGTTATGTTGAAGTCTTGTAAAATCATTTACAGAAAATATAACATTTGAGATACCATGTTTCTTAGGGCCTTGGGAAGCAGTTAAAAGCGCAGGGGGGTATGGGGTAGAGTGGAATGAGCAATGGAGCAAGAATTAGGAGATCTGGGTTCCAGTCTCAACTCTGCCACCCACTGCCTGGATGACCTTGGACAAGCCACTCCGTTCTCTGGTTCTAGTTTTTATCATTTCTAAAATGAGGAGATTCATCTGGATGATCTCTGAGGAGGTTGCCATTTTTTACATCCCATCATTCACTCTTGTCCAAATCCTACCACCTCCGTTTCTAGTAACAGCCTCACTTCATTGCTTACTGAGGAAAGACCATCCAAAATGAAGCCCCTCAGATTCTTCTGCTACATCTAGAAACTTCTCATCATATTCATCTATTCTCTGCCTTTATAAGACTGTGATGAAACTACTGAATCCTTGAAACCGATGGACAGTACCTCCAGCCAGTGGTGGCTTATTCTTGCTTGCATCCTAGCGCTTCCACTTACTAGATGTGGAACCTTGGGGCAAGTTACTTAACTTGATTGTGCCTGATTTCCCAATTATAAAGTGGGGATAATAATAATCCTCACCTCATAGGGTTATTGAGAGTTTTAAATGAGATAATTCGCAAATCCACGTAAAATACTTAGAGTAATGCCTGGCACATATTGGATATTATTATTATCAACATAGTCATTAGTTTAAAATCCTTTGAGCTTTTTGTCCTAAAAACAGAAACGTAGTTTCATTTGAAAAGTAAAATCTCTTGTCACTTTACAGACCAGATTTCCTTCCTGAGTAGCTGCCCTCTGAGGCTTTTCACAGTTCTCAGCTCTGCCCCAAACCCAAGATTATTTTCTTCTGCCAAGAAAGCCATCTTGGCACACCTTCAGATCAGCAGCCCACCACCGTGACCCCCTACACCTCTCACCCATGCATCCAAATTTGCCCACCCAGTTTGCCTCTTGTGAGCAACAGCTACTCAGATATCCTGCGATCAAAAACTCTGAGATGCATTTTTCTGCATAATTGAAGGACTACAGGTTCAAGGGAAGACTTAGAGTCTTCTTCCCCAAATCAACTCTTCATCTCTAGTTCCATCTGCTGCCAATCACACAATGAATCATCCTTTCTGTTCTTTTGTGACAATCCATTATCCAAACAGTACGCAAGTGGTCCCCCTGACTCCTGAAAGGCTCAGGAGGCATCCACATGTCCTCTGACAGTTGATTCAGGAGAAGACACTTGGGCCAAGCACCCAGCGGACTGGCTCTGCAGCAAGGCCCTGGAGCTTCTCTTAGAAATGGAGCTGCCCACGGAGGGACACAGGGAAGAGCAGCAAGGAACTGCTCAGGGCCTCCCCAGAGGAAGCGCCTTCATTTCCTTGGGCATTAGTGAGATTTCTCCGTGGGTCCTGGAGTCACGAGCCCCCAGGGAGCTGAGGGTTGAGGCACTTCATACTACCCATTCTCCTCTAGAGCGAGCGCTGCCCTGGCACGTACACATGGCATACGTCTTCCCCTGGGCCTTCCCATTTCCTGGTGACACTTAGCATTTGACAATCACTTTAGTACCTTGCCATTCAGATGGTGACAACTCAATGGAAATCCACTTCTGGCACATCTCTGAGTCCAGTCCACCCTTTGACTAAATATCACAGCCTCTTACAAGAGTTTGATCCACATTGTGCAAGAGTTACTAAGAGTGTCCTTTGATCTCCTGGTTTCTGCCAGTCCCAACTCTTACTGTCCCCAGTTCTTCCCTCTACTGCCTGTAGAGCTGTAGAATATAAGGAGAAGTCGAGAACAATGAGGAAAGTTGAGCTCTCTCCTGGGTAAAGAGAACTGGAGCTGCCCAGCTCTTTATACACTCACTCCTGGCCCTTGGGTTTGGCACCTAACTCTCTGGAGCAAGGTGTTGCTGTTTGACCCTTGCCTAGTAGAAGGCTGTTTCTCCTACTTAGTTTGGGAGCAATCAGAGGGCAAGGAACGGCTCTAAACTGGACTGCCTGCATTTGAATCTTGGCTCTGTCGCTTACTAGCTATGTGACCTTGGGCAAATTACTTAACCTCTCTAAGCCTCAGTTTCCTCATTTGTGAAATGAAGGTGATTATAATAGTAACTACCTTATAAAGTTGTTGTGAAGATTAAATGAGATTATCCATGTAAAATATTTACCATGATGCCTGGCGTATAGTAAGTGTTCAATAAACGGTAGCTATTATTAACAGAGTACTGAGGTGGTTGGTAAGTGGAAGAGAGGAATAGAATTCATCAAAACCAAACTGAACAATAGATTCTTCCCATCTATGGCCATCCCTAAAGCCCTGCAAACTAATTTTTACCCTCTGAATCTGTAGCTGGAACCAGGCCAGATGGGGTTATCTTTGAGTACTCACAGTGCTGCCTCAGGCATAAAGGATTCGCTTTGGGGCAAAGTAAAGGAGAAAGAAACAATTGACTTGATGCCCCAAAAAGCCAGAGAATACACACCACTATGTTTAATCTGGCCGTCATTGAGTGAAATTGTCTAGAAAGACATGATCTCTTCAATTTTTTTATCTGAACAAGATATGCTTGGGATAAAGCAACATGGATATGATAACCTTGGCACTTGCTGGCTGGAAGGAAAGAACAACCTTTTTTCAAATGTAAAGTCTATTTTAATGTGTTTGAAAGTGGGAGAGTGGAACAGCGGATCCTGGAATCTTCACTTAGACAAGGTAAAATGTGAGGCCAGTTGAGCTCTCCCAGCCATGATTTTTCTGAGTTCTTTTAATTAAGGATGATATACGGGTGGTAGTTTAGAGCATATCAATTTGAGTGGATGGATTTTCTTCTTTTGATATTGCTAGCCTAAGTCAGACCAAAAATAGCATAGGAAGGAGATATGCAAAAGGTTAAAAGAGAAATCTTGCTAATGTGATTTTCCAGCATTTCAGTCTCCATTCTCTCCAGAGCAGAGGTTAAGTGCTCTGCTCCGTAAGCACAGACTCACTAGTAAGGATCCCGCTCAGGACCACTAGGCAATGCGTCTTTTTCTTGCCCTCTCCTCTGTATGCTGGCCTGATCTACCAGCATGCTGTCTCCAGCAGGCCCAAACCTGGGTGATGACCAAAAGCATTTTTTTTTCTCCTTCATATCCCAGGGTGCCCTTGCTCCACCTGCATCACCTTCTCTTCTCATTTCCTATCTAAGCCCACTGCTAGGTTGCCTCATGGGATCACTGACTTTTTTTCTCTCAGGTGAGGAAACTAAGGAACAGAGAGGCTAAATAACTTGCCCAAGGTCACACAGCCAGTAAATGGCTGGGCTGAGATTATGATGCAGGCCATCTAACTCTTGGCACTTCTCTAAGATGTCTTCCCAACATAATCCTTCTTCTTTTAACTTTCACTGCTACATAATGATGTTATATATGAAAATAATGTCAGTCCTGTCTTTTTTAAATAGGTGGCAGAGAGGAAGAATAAATTCACAGCAAGTGAATTGGAAACGCAGTAAAGCATGAGTTTCAGGGACCACAGTTAATGGTATCTTCCACTTAGTGCCTCCAACGTTAACCTGTCATTTTCCCATCCTCTGATTTATAGTCAGGATGAGCAAAACAAACTCTTGAAATCCTGCTATAGATCACAGACTATTGGAGGTAGATCAAGTAGTTCTAGTCCAACTACCTCATTTTGTGGATGAGGAAAGTGAGGCCAAGAAAGGAGAAGAGGTTTGCCAAAGGTGATGCATCTCCCTAGTGGCAGAAGCAAGATGAGAATCTAGACTGCCAGATTCCCAGAGCAGGGTCTTTGCCACCATATTTTGGAACAGCAGGTGTTGTACTAAAGCAACACTACAAATTTTATTATGTTACCATTTACTCATATCTTTTTCTTCTCTAATTGTTTCATGTATATAAGTCATAGTACCTCAACTAGATTTTTTTGAATGTAGAACATTTTTTATGATTATAGAAGTTAAAATGTAAAATTAATTCATGCTCATTGTAAAAAAAAAATTCAAAAAAATAAGAAAAATTGTCCAAGTAGAGTAAAAAAAATCACCCCAAATTGGGTTTTACCATATGTACAGATTTGTATCCTGCCTTTTTACTTTATATTATAATAGGGAACATTTTTCTGGACCTCTTAAATGTTCTTTGAAAATTTGATTTTTTAAATGTCTATAAATTATTGTATCACAGTGTCATTTTATTTTATATATATATATATATATATATGTATGCAATGATTTATATAACCATCACCCAATTTTATGCGTTTAGGTGGATTCCCAGTTCACTGAGGTTTATAATTATGTCCCAACTTCCTGTCATATCTGCATCCTAGCACATGTCTGAACATACAGTAAATATTTAATAAATACTTGCTTACTGATTTGTTGCCTTGACATTTCTGGAATGACCATTATTCTTCCAGCAGATTGGGCAACCAAAGTGAGAACTTGACATTCCAACCTCCTTAAGGTACATGTTATATAACTCAAGACAAGCAGTATAGCAATAGTGGTTATGCTCAGAAGTCAGACTCTCTGGGCTCAAATCTTGGATCCATCACTTTCTAGTTGTATAGCCAAGGATGAGGAGCTTAACCCCTCCAAGCCTCAGTTTTTCTGTCTGACAAACGGGGGAAATGGTAGTGCCCACCTCATGAGGTTGTGGTAAAAATTAAATGAGAAAATATGTGGAAAGTGCTTGGTATATAGTGAGCACTCAACAAATATTAGTTGCCATTATTAATATTATATAATATTATATATATTACATTCCTTGTCAAACGAATAAAGCACCAGACTTTGTAGACAGAATACCTGGCTTCTCGTTCCCTCTCTGCTGTTTTCTGGCCCAATGACCTTGCATGAGTTCTTTTACTTGTCTAGGTCTCAGTTTCTTCATCTACAAAATGGGAATAATAATACCTGAGCTGTGTACCTTACAGGGATTTTATGAGGATCAAATGAGAGAATGAATGTGAAGGTGCTTTGAAAACTATGAAGTCAAGTATGATTGTTAGATATGTAAAGTAAGATGTGATGTATGGTTGTTGTAGGTAGGACTAGCGATGCAGAAGGTACAGGAGACCAGGCTGAATATGCTGAGCCCGGAAAGATGTTTCTAAAATTGAACCCCTGGTATGGGAAATAGTGACTGTTGGAGAGAGAGGGAACCTTATAGATCATCTAGCCCAACATCTTAATGTTATAAGAAAAATGATTCAGAGACGAGAGAGCTTGAGGTCACAGAGCTAGTCCCAGAAATGGGACTAGGACTCAGGTCTCCTGATTTCCTGAGCAGAGTCCTAAAGCAGTCACTGCAGCTCCTTCTTTATTGGCCTTTGTCTAAAAAGGGATAAGGAAAAAATCCGGTTACTTGTGGAAGTCATGTAGGTAGCAACTGATTAATTGGGGGTTTATTGCAAGGACACACCCTGAATAGCATAGCTCTACTATATTTTTAAATGCCAACCTTATTCCAGGTAAGGGAGAGAAAGTGGGCAAGAAGGTGATGGGAGGGGGCATCTCAGTCAGGTGGGTGAGTGCCCTCAGAGTTGGCCAGGTTCCCAAGGGACTTCTGTTGTCCCCAGAATGACCGGAACAGCAGATGGCCTTTCTTTGACTGTTAATATTTATCTTTGCAGTCAGTCCTCAGTTGTGTGATTTTGAAAAACTTGGTAAAGCAGATGAAATTGCCAGTTGCTTGAAAATACAATTGCCAATTGTTTGAATGAAGTAAATTGATTATGGCCAGAGGACTATTTGTTTGATGCTGGCAGGCATACAGCCCACGTCAAGCAGGAGCTGCAGCGCTGATGGCAGCTGAGATATCGCTGCATCCCCTGAATTATATCCCTCCAGGTACTCGGTAAATATATGTGTTGGATACTTTCATCTTTACGCTATTTTAGCTGAGATGAGAGCACATAAACACTTCCATCTGACAACCTTTTCAAGTTCAACACCACAGAAGGTTATTTAAAAAAGAAACAAGAAAGGAGTTTTTCAATAGCAGGCTCCAAAGGTGACTAAAAATGCCATCCAACAAGGCAGCCCGTTAAGAAATGTAGTGTGAAACGTGTTAATACGATAAACCCAAATGAGGTCTCACTATTCTTAGCTGCAGAATTTTGGCTGCCTTCCCCAGCTGCCACTGTGGCCCGGACAGAGCCCGTCAAGGTTTACTCCCTACCCCAATCCTCAAGTGCAATCCATCCTCCCGTCAGCTGAAGGAGACCCTACTGCCAGAGGCAGCTGACCCTCAGC
The DNA here is from genome assembly GCF_028021215.1 of Eschrichtius robustus. Lineage (NCBI taxonomy): Eukaryota > Metazoa > Chordata > Mammalia > Artiodactyla > Eschrichtiidae > Eschrichtius > Eschrichtius robustus. The sequence continues at coordinate 108,373,540 of NC_090845.1, forward strand.
TTGTCCTCCACACAGCTCCTGCACAGAGGGGCTCCCTGCCTTAGCCAGGAAGCACTGGGGGAAGGGAGGAGAAAGCTGTTAAAAGCTCTCTATCCTGCGGCAGCGATCGCTGGCTGCTGCGCGTAAAATGTTCACCGGGTGAAGGCCAGCCAAAGTCGGGCCTCCTGTGTCTGGAGTAAGTGGCCGTAGTCTGAAATCAGTAAGATGGACGGAAGGTAAAATGACCTTGCTTATCAAGCCCTCTTATGCTAGAACAAGGGGCTCCCCTTGAAATTGGAAAGGAACATACTTCAGGCAAGTCAAAGGCAAGCCTACTTTACACAATGGGAAGTAAACATATGGAACCCCTTAGCCCAGAGTTGGTGGCAGCTGAAAATACACATACAGTCAGAGAAGGTTCAGTACATTCCTGCTGTCTGGGGACATCTTTAATCTCTGAGCTCAAAATCAGTCAGGACAACCAGATCCTCTGCCAGCCTTAGTGAATGAGTCCTGAAGATATGGCCTCAGAATTGTGATTGTGTTTTCCAATTAAGCTAGAGAAAAAAAAAAGTGATATTTAGGGTTGGTTGGCTCAAACTGAGTTGCTAAAATCTCTGGTTTGTTCAGAGTTAAATTCTTCCACACGCATAAGGAGGCAATATGTTATGGAAGAAAAAACCTTGCCCTTGCCCTGTCACTACTAACTAGCTATGTGATTGCCTCTCTCTGGGCCTCACCTTCTCCCATTTGTAAAATAAGGGCATTAGACGAGGTGACCCACAAAGGTCTCTTCCAGCTTCAAATACATTTAATTCAGATGAGATCACAATGTTCCCTTGGAGGGTTTTGGAGGGGCTCAGCACCTTGCCTTGCCCTTCTTTGCTCAGGAGCGCAGGGCCTTCAGGATGCTCTGAACTTGCCCCAGACTCCACCGAGATGTCTCACTCAAGACTGGCATCCACAGCAGAGAGCGGTGCAATGGGATTTATATCTCCTGGCCTCTCCCACTCCTCAAGCCTCCAGCTGCCTTGTAAGGAGGTAGAACTGGTTCTGTATGGGGCTTTGGTTTGGTTCAGTGCAATAGGCAAGTTCGGGTTCCAAGTGTTAAAGGCAACATTGCGTGGGCTTTACAGCTAGAGCTGACCTGAGTTAGAACTCTGGTCCTGCCACTTCTGGCTATGTGACCTTCAGCAAGGTACCTAAACACTGTGTGCTTCTGTTTCATCTGTGGGCTGACGGTTACAATACTGCCTCCCTTCCAGAGTGCCTGTCAGGATTGAAGGAGAGAATTCACATCAAATGCTCAGCACAAGGCCCAGCACGTAGTAAATGCTGCCACCAGTGGGCATACTTCTCTACTCTCCACTAAATAGATGTTGAGGTAGAAATCAAAACCAGTAAAATCCATCAATATTGAGCTAATAATCAAGGCCATAACGTTTAAGCAGTGGCAAATGATTCGGCTTTTCAGAGCCCCCATGTTTTGGGCCCTCTAACAGCATATTTGCAAATAAACAGGGGCATTCCAGAAACTTCACAGGGCAACAAGAAAGCTATTTCTGGTGGCATTTGGGTTACCCTCCAAATCACACTACTAGGATGGATGGTACTTTCAACTCCCTGCAGAGCCAGCCAGGCCTATGGGGATCCTGCAAGGGAGGCCGACAGAGAGGGAGGATCCAAAAGGTGACTCCTTGATGGGGCTCATTCACTCATAGTGCTGAACAATGTGTTACCTTTCCTGTTCAGGGCGTCAAGTTAAACTGTGAGGTGAGAACAAGGCCGCTAAAGTTGCCACTATCTCCTCCCTTTTCGGGTTCTCACTGGGCGAGCCCCATGGAGAGAGGACAAAGAGAGAGGCTCAGCCTGGGTGTGTGCAGCTGGAAGACGGCAGCTGGAGACCAAACTCACTGTAGAGACAGGAGGAGCTGCCCTTTTGAGATAAAATAACAAGATGAAGTTGAGATGGGGTGGCATCAAAGACGATGAAATATGTATAGTTGATTCACTTTGTTATAAAGCAGAAACTAACACACCATTGTAAAGCAATTATACTCCAATAAAGATGTTTAAAAAAAAAAGATGATGAAATTACAAGGAAGGTTAATAAAGTACCATTCCTTTATTCCTCAAGCCCTGTCTTCTGCTGTGTGGCTGTGCATTTGGGGGATGACAGGGAGGTGGGAGCAGGTGGCATGGAGAACCCGATTCTCTTCATACAGTTCCACTTGACCATGGTCAAGAGTGCCAACTTTGACCTGGAAACCCCACAGCTCATCTTACACAGGTTACCTAAAGGTAGTTGCTCTTCTTAGGCTGTTCTGAATGAGAAGCCCTCAATCTTTGGGAGGAAAGACCCAAGTAATTAATTGGGATACATGCATGAACATATCTATGTCTTAAGAGCTTAATGGACCGAGTAAGGAAGTAAAGAGACAGAGATCATCCCTCAAGGTTTACCAGGCATGCGGGAGGGTGAGAGACACGGTGGCCTGTACTGACAGGTGGCACGTTACCAGGATGATGGCTGGTGGAAAATCCACTTCACAGTAAGGTAGGCAAGGTAGCTATTATGACTATACCCCTTTCACAGTTAAAGAAACTGAGGCTCAGGAAACTTAAAGCATTGTTACCAGTAAGTGGCCGGGTCAGGACCCAAATCTATCTCCTAATCTTATGCTCTTCCCATTCACCATGATGTCTCCATTTAACTAGCATTGTAAAGGTTCCATCGAAGCTATTTTTCCAGATAATTGAAGCACACCTCTTTCAGCAGTGCAAGTGCTATTTTTATTTTAACCATTTTTAAAGAAAAACTTTCTATAATGCATCCCACACCTCCACGCCTTATTATGCAGAGGATACAGATTACTGTGCTTTTAATCTTCTACTTTCATAGCCTTCTATCTCCTCTCTCACTGTGAGGCTGACAACGTTCAATACTTCTTAGGTTACTGAAGATAACATATTAGAAATGGGGTGCTCCTAGAAGCGGGCATACTGAAACGTGACAGTTGACAGTGAGGGAACAGCATGCAGAATCACCCGTCATAAAGGTACGGCAGCCTGGGGCTATTTAGTGCAGGGACCAGTGGGCCTGAGAGGCCAAACAGCCTCACGGACAACACAGCCAGCATCGGAGCTGGAGCTCCCAATAAAGACCCAGAATTATCAATGGAAAATGGAATTGTGTTGCTTCTACTGCACTGGTGTACCATGGGGAAAGGATGATGGGAGAGGTCCGTCCCAGCTGGGAGGAGAACTTTTTTCACTAATACTGTTTAGAACTGCCTGTTCATAGTGATAATAAAAGGTACTTTTAGACAATTTATTACTCTCCTTAAATTCTCTACACACAGTGCACCCTCTTGTTGTTTGCACATCGGGCAGACCACTCCCGCCACCCTCACCTTGGTGTGCCCCTCCTCTACTGTGTTTAAAAAGTCAGGGAGGGGGGTTTTCCATTTTAGAAAGATCTTCATCTCAAATGGCTCAAGAGTTGGTGTGTCTAAAGGGGCAAATCTTCACTGATCTGGAAAATGTATCCCCATGTGAGATGCATGGCAAATTACTGTGCGTTTAGCCTGTCACTTTCCTTTCCTTGTCCCACCTGTAATTTCAAAGAAAAAAAAAATCCCTATGAGGAAACCCACCACAGATTGCCATCCTATTGGCCTGCTGCAATTACTTGGATCTTTTCAAGTTCCAATCAGAATGGGCTCTGCTTTGCCTTTTCCACCTCTGTCTCCTCTGACCCGGCAAAGTTTCCCATCTTTCATCCTGTCACTTAGCTAATGGTGTGTGTCCCCCCTGCATACATTCCAGAGTTGCTGGCTTCTTTCGCTAGTGGCGTCGTCAGCGAGGTGCTCGGCAGATGGCTCGCTGGCTGCCGTTCTTGTCCCCTCACTGCAGCAATCTGTTGTTCTAAATCAAAATGTTAATGAAAAATAAAAGAACACAGTGCCAATGTCTGTCTGATTTAAATTAATATAGAGTCATACCTTTTGAGGCAGATTTTACTGGCACAGGGTTCCCCATACAGGCTACCCATGTTGGCTCTTTCTTTCTCTCTTTAATTAAAATTAAGCACTTTCATTTATCTGAATCTCTCTTGGTACCCCCAACCTGTTCTCTTTAATAATAACAAAGGCCTAACGAATAGTCCATTTCGGTGATCCAGGGAACGGCATCTCACCTGGCAGAACATAATTTTGAGAGATATTATATGTGATGTCTAATTATAAACATACTTTGATTAGATACTGTTTTCAAGACTGGAATGACATGTTTACTAAACGCTTCGAGTGCAGCTCTAAGTTAGGCATGTGCTTATTGAAATCTCTTTGAATCCATTTGTTTTAAAACTGCTGGCAAAATCATTGCTAATTTACTACTTTATTTACAAGGGCCCTTCACGTTCTCCTTACTCAGCACAGTATTCATTTCTGCTGCAGCAACAGGAAGGACCACTGCCCTCTTTGGGGAAAATGTGTGCGTCTGCAGGATTATCTATGCAACACAAATTTCAGCTTCAGTTTAGAGAAGAAGGGATCACAATGATGTTGATGCACGTGGCTGAGGGGAAATCGCCTCAATATTTTAATTTGCCCCGATTTCTAGAAACCAAAAGAACAGCAGTTTCAAAGGACTGCAGAAGACCACACCTTCATTTGTTCGTCCTATGACTCCTTTGTAGATACTGCTGGGAAGGGGATTGGGAGTAATAGGAGCTAACACAGTGCCTCCTCCAAACCAGGCATCCTTGTAAGTGATTTATATTTATTTACTCTTTCAATCATCAAAACAATGCTATGATTTCCGTCTATTTCACAGGTGAGGAAGCTTAGGCATAGAGAAGTTAAGTAACTTGCCTAAGCCTACACCACTAGTAAATGCCAGCCGGAGATAAACAGTCAGCCTGGCCCCAGAGCCTTTGCTTATTATAACCACAGTACCGTGCTATACTGTGCTGGAGGAGCCGCAAATTCCAGTCTCCTTGGAAGTATTGTTTTCTTTCAGATCCGTAGGAGGTTTTCTTTGCTCCAACTGCTGTGCAAGTTAGAATTAGGTTTTTACTTCAGTGGGGCTTGCCATTAAGACTAAGGTGAGTCAGGCAAGTCAAGCAAAGGCAGCAGGCAGGCAGGAGAAAAGCCTGGTTTTCAGGAGGGAGGTGGGGTGCTAATCATTAGGTCAATCATCTCAGTGCTGTGCACTCATCCACCCAACAGTCCTGACAAGGAAAGGCCAAAAGAGGGTACGGCCCACAGAGCCCCCATCTGCACCAGTTGACCAGGTAGGGACTCTGCGGAGACTCACCCTTTGGTCACCTGGCTTCTGGCTCAGGCCCTCCCGCTACCTACAGGGAGAGCCACCGCACAAACCAAACACCACTGCAGTCCAGCCTTTCTCCTGTTGCTCAAAAGGCGTTTCAGCTGGAAACACAAACAATAAGAGTTGGTTCTATTTAAATATATGCATTCTGGGCCTACGGATTTACTGGGGTATCAAGTTGTTCAAAAAAAAAGCCCCTAGCGGGAAGGGATTGAGTAGAGAGGCAGTTGTTTCCCTTGCTAAACCTCACTTTTGTAGTTGTATTTTCCTGGCCTTACCGGGGACTAAATGAAAATATGAGTTTGGAAAAGGATATTACTAAACAGCAGGGTATGTTAAACAAAACTCTGGACTGGGAGCCAGGAGTCCTGGGTTCCAGCTCCAGCTCTATCTCTAACCAACCATGACCTCTCCGGCTCTTAGACCCTTTGTAAAATTAAAGGGTTAGAGTGAATAGGCTATGGGGGCTTTTCCAACATTAAATATTGTCTGATTTTAGCTCCCCTCCCTTTTAACGAATGATGATTCTCCCTTGAGACAGAAGGATACTCAGAGGATGATTTGACCAAATGAAGCAGAGATCTGCGCTATTTTGGGGGTGTTTCTGAGCATCCAACCCAGACCACTGGAGTCAACAACTAGATTCCCTTTTCGGCCTCATCTCTTTCAGTTGATATCGCTGGGTAATTGCTCACCCCCTCTGAGTCATCAAATCATAGGCTCGTTGAATCTCTAAGGATGGAAAGGACCTTAAAGGTCAGCTTTTGCCATCTCCCTTCAGGGCTAGGCTCCCCTTTGTCCAAACACAACCAGTCTAAGCATGGGACCAATGCCAGCTTTATACATAAGCAGAAGAGCTGCTGCTTACCTGACTGGATATCACAGGTGCTGGCATGGCCCCCCCGGCCCTCACCCCCAAACAGCTCTTCCTTCGGCTCACTGATGCCAAAAGCCCTTTTAACAGAGGGCCTGGACTCTTATTCTACACTGAAAATATATAAAAGATACAAATCTCTTTGGAAGAGGTGATGCTGTCTAAATTCATAGCATGATGCATGTGACTCACATAGATTCTATCACGAAAGCAGATTTCAATAGGAAAGAGAGCCCAAAGATATAGAATTCGTGAAGAGAGTGAAACAGACTTCAGTGATAGGGAAAAGTTATATAAAACAGGAATGGAGGGAAGGGTGGAGAACCTAAAGTGGTAGCCTAATAGAATGTGTAGCAACTTGGAGTCTGACTTGGGTTTACATCTCAGTTCTGCCACTTACCTGCTGTATTACCATGTACAAGTCTCTTAACCTCCCTGAGTCTTAGTTTTCCAAACTGTAATATGGGGATAGTAATGCCTACTACACATAGCTGTTGTTGAGAATTGAGATAATCGTGCAAAGGCATAATTGCAGCATACTTGATTTAAATATGCTTTCAGCCCTAAATCCACAGTGTTGTCATAGATTGATGGCCTATGATGTGTGTGTCCTTGATTACGCCTCTGCAGCACTCACAGGTATGAATGTTGTTGATGCTCTGGTCTGCAGCCACCGGTAATACTGTCTTAACCATCCATGGAGCTGACTGAATATCTGATTCAAGCATCAGCCAGAATATCCATTGTTAAGCAACTGAAATGCCAACGTAGACCTTGGTCAAGATTTACAACCACAAAGAGACCAGTTCCGTGCTCATAATTTGAGGGGGGCCATATTTTTCAAGCTTTCCAACTCAGTCCAGTTAATAGAAATTCAAAGTGGTTTCCTTATGAATTAGCTGCCCCCAGGAGTAACCATACTCAGTGGATTTCTTGAAAAGTGTCCCCAACGTAAATTTCAACTTTTACCATAAAAGAAAAAAGTCAACAAATTAAATGTTATGGTTTCAGTATGAGTTTTAGGTGTAGGGGCAGGTACCGAGTCGATATACTTATCAAAGATGATTACAGGAAGGTTGGGGGTTGGCCTCTGGTCAGACTGCTGGATAGTCTTGAAGTCTCCATTGCCTGACTTCTGGCCTGTACCCTTCCTTCTACATGATTAGCTTGGATGCTGTCAGGTTTGGGGTTGGGTTTTACTGTGTTTGTTCCTTTGGGAGGTAGTGCTGGTTTAGAGGGGTTGATCACAGTTTATTCTTTTCTATCATAGAAACATGATGAGTTTGGGGCTCAGGGATCCTTTTCTTCCTTTTATAGAGAGGCCAGAGCTCTCTATACAGAATCACTCCTTCAAGCTGCTTTGTTTTTGTTTTACCATATTCCTGCTTTTGCTTCCTCGCTTCTAATCTGAATTGCCTGCATTTTCTAACCCACGATCTGCCTCCATTTCTATCCCACAGTCTGCTTCTATTCTCACTAATCTACCAACATTTCTCTTTTGAGTTCACCAGTGATCTCCTTCTTGCCAAATCCAAGGGCAGTTTTTCAACTGTTTATCCTCAATCTCTTTGCAATGATGCACTGAAGTTCCCTCATTCTTTAGCTTCTGCTGACACTGAAGTTTCTGGATCCTCCTCTGATTTTCTACCTATTCCCTTTGTGGCATTAGGGAAGTCACTTCTCCCTTCTGGGCTTGAATTTCTTCATCGGTAAAATGGCCTTTGATGTGTCTGTCCTTGATTACACCTCTACACAGGGGTTTAAACAGGATAATATCTAAAGTCCCTTCCAAATCTAACATTCTGTGGCTACTCCTATCTACTTGAGTGGGCCATTGATTGATATGAGTGTACAAACTTCATAAAGCTGGGCCTTTGCTGATTTATACATATTTAATCTGTGTTTGCTTTCCATCTTTATCTAAGAATATGTATGTTGGAAGTACCTGGATACTACACTGTACCTTTCTTGAAAATAGATACAAGGTACATCCTAGAACAATATCCTGTTGCTTATGCTTAATATTAGTCTTTCAAAAACGTACGCATGTCAGAAGTCATTCACCTTGTTCCATTTAATTTGGATATTTAGAAAATGAAACAATTCTTTAAGCCAAGTGAAGGCATCATGACCAACCATAAGAGCCAGAATTCACCAATGTCATCGACAAAGAACTACAAATAATATATGACAGTTTAATACTGAATTTATGTGTAGACTGTAGGGGTGTAATGAACCCTGTGAGTCTCCACGTAACATCACTTGAAGGTATTCAAGGGGATATATTATTACAGTACAATTTCTACTGATATTTTTTCCTTCACACACACTTTAGGTGCTATACGTGACACCTTCAAGAGAGTTGCCTGAGACCCCAGGGCAAAAGATTGACAATCCATGCCTTAAAGGCAATCTCCACAAATCCACTGAATAAGAAGTTTCCCTTGTCCCAATTAAAAGGCAGTAATGCAATGCCTGAATCCAAAGGAAACACAGTAAATATGCATTGGTGATGAGAGGTGAAAAAAAAAAAGCAAACTTTGAGTGTACAAAGTACAAAATGCCTGTCCCAGCTAAGGAAGCCAGTCAAGAGTGGGGATTAAGGCTCCTCAAGTTGCTCCCCATGCGAGCCACATTTTAAAAAGCAGCTGAGGTCTTGGTTTGTTTATCACCGAAGAATATGTGAATTTGAAAGACCTTGCACACTTCTCTTGATCCATGGAACATAAACATGTCAGCATGTCAGCAAGTCATGATATACTATCACAGGAGAAATTCAGTGACATGCCCAAAGTCGTAAGAGTCAGTGGCTGAGTTAACAGGCCCCCAAATCTCTGTCCAAAATTCAAAAACTGTCAATTTACGCACACTATGACAACACTGGCTGCCACTCTTACTTCGCTCTCTTCCTCTTCTCTTCCCGCTCCCTCCCTCTTCTCTCTCTCACACACATACACCACAGACCACCTTAGTGCTTCTCAAAAATCTGCTTAATGGGCTGATTTTTATGGTATCATATGGTTTTGTACAAGCATTATCAGGGACCAAAACATTCAAATTAATAGACTTGGGTATTCAATTATAGGTTATTATAAGATATAAGAATCTGAAAAAGAATCTATGTATATGTATAACTGAATCACTTTGCTGTATACCTGAAACTAATACAATATTTAAATCAACTATACTCCAATAAAAATAAAAAAATAAGTTTTAAAAAGCAAATGACAAGCAAAAAGTATAGACTTGAGTATTCAAGTTACTAGAGAACTACTACATACACCATGTAAGGTTTACCAATTTTTGAGTTAGAAGAAAATTAACAATTTACTCATGACTACAAATATACAGCACAAAAAGTTATCTTTCATTGATGGTTCAGGACTACCCTGGAAGGACTTCAGGTCATTAAGTAAAAGGTACCATCTCTGGAATGACAGGACCATGAAAGTCTGTTCTAAGTAAAACAACTGATCCTAAGATCTCTGGGGAAAGAAACAACCTAGGTTATTTTTAAAGTAAGTAAACACTGCCAGAATTGTTATATAAAATGCAAAAAAAAAAAAAAAATCCTACCTTGAGATTGCAAACCACCCTGTCTTTCCTTTATTTTCAAATGAGAAATCCCAATGTTCGGCTCTTAAAAGGAATAATGTGGTATCTCATTTTGAAACTCAGAATTTTTACTTCTCTAGCAACATCTTCATCTTTGGAGCCTTTAAGATATTACCCTTAGAGGTTATTTGTGCTGTGTTGCATTGTCACAACTTCAGGCTTAAGTAAGTTTGACAAAATGCCAATGTAGCTATCGAGAGCTCCAGGTGGTACGGTGCCAGTGACAGAGAGTTTTCTGTTATGTGCCAAAAGTTATATTTAGGTTTCTGGCACAAGTTAATAATTACTTATAACATTTTATAAAAATAAGAAATCATCCCCACCGTCTTCCATCCAAAGCAACAACACCATTTGTTCTATTAGTTTGGGAAGTTTTTGCAGCGTCAAGGAAAGAATGATGGAGTAATAATACTACTACTAATGATAGGCACTAACATTGACCTCTTATTCTGTGCCAGGCATTCGCTAAGTGCTTTTACATATATTACGTTATTTAAATCCATACAACAAACCTATGGCATAGGTACTTTTGTTAGCTCCAATTTACAAATAGGAAACCCGAAGCCTAGAGAAGTGGGGACATCTACGGGATCTTTTGCTCAGACAAATGACCTGGGTGCAGAAACACATTTAGAACTGCATGAGTTGTTTCCTGTGAAGGAACATTAATATTTAGTGAGCATCTACCATGTGCCAGGAACTGGGCCAAGTGCTTACATAAGTTGCCTATTTAATACTCTTATCAACCTTATGAGACTGATATTTTTAAAAAACATGTTACAGATAAAGGGAGGAGAAGTCTCAAAGAAGTTAAGAAATTTTCCCAAGGTCATGCTACTAGCAAGGGCAGAGCTGGGATGTTAATTTAGTTAGGTTCAATCCTGAAGGCCATGCTCTTTCCACTATGAAGTAAAAATCAAACCAGCAAAACAGAAAAAATAACTTTAGTTTAGTAATGAATTCATAGTCTATTTCCTTGGAACTAAAGCCTTAGTCATGAAAGCCAGTCCCAAAGTCAATGCCAACAGTAATTCCATTTCTCCTTTACACAGTGCTTTTTATCCTATATGGAACACAGGGTTACAGCATTCCCATCACTTTTAGCTTTCAGAGAAATGAATGGGAACAGGTTGAAGCCATTCTCCAGAATTACTTCAGGCCACATTAAGAAAAAAATAGGCACTAAAAGTAAAACTATCTAAACTTATCCATATGCAACAGGACTGCTCCCTCTGAGATGATGAATTTACTCTTTCATGCCATTAGATCTACCTCTTAGTAACAAGAAGCCAGTCCCTCTACTCTCAGTGGCCTGAGAGCTTTAACAGCCTCTCCAAAGAGAAAAACTCCATCAGCATCTCTCAAAAGAATCTCTTGGAGAGATTGTTAAAAATGCAGATACCCAGGTACAACCCCTGAGAGCAGGACCTCTGAATGTGCATGACCTCTGAATGTGCATGTTATTCAGTAAAGTTTGAGAATCACTGTGCAAAGTGACAAAACTCTTCTCTCTCAGGCCTTACTAGTTCCAAATTTAGGATGCTCAGACACAGATGACCTGAATTTATTTTCACCCTCTACAAGGAGGGAAAGGTTCCTTTGAGTTAAATTAATATTAACCAGCTACTTAACGTAAGCTTTTAAGGTACTTTAGAAGCGCTTATTGGCAAACAGAGGGTTAAGGTTAGTACACTTCCACCTATTCATTACAACAGGACATAGGATCTGGAACATATCCATGCAGAATATCTTAAGCAGCCCTCCTTTAGCCTTTGAAGGTCCCCATGTAAAGTTCAATGTTCACCTAAGAATACTCTGTAACTGAGACTTTACCCTAATTAAAACTGATCTTAACTTCAGTTTAGCCCCAAATAATGAAATTGAACTATATTTTTCTTCTCACAATTGAGATCTGGTCTAAAAAGCAAGAAGAGAAGCCTCTGTAATACTAAACAACAATTACTTGAGTGTATACTGTGTACCGGGCGCTGTTACAGACATGAAATAGTACTGGATTAAAAGGTTCTGTCATGACACAAATGAACTTATCTACGAAACAGAAACGGACTCACAGACATACAGAACAGACTTGTGGTTGCCGAGGGGGAGGAAGGGTGGGAGAGGGATGGATTGCGAATTTGGGATTAGCAGGTACAAACTATTATATTAATATATAGAATGGATAAACAACAAGGTCCTACTCTATAGCACAGGGAACTATATTCAATATCCTGTGATAAACCATCATGGAAAAGAAAAAAAAAAAAAGCTTCCATCATGAGATAATTTTGCCTAGTGTAAGCTCCTCTTGAACATTCACAATGGATGTGAACCTATTAAGTCATCCAAGAAGGCCTTTAGGGAAAAAATCAATTTCTTTTCCTTAACTCAGAGTTACCAAAACCTATTTGGCCATATGCCCCTTTTATGAGGAAAACCTCCTGATGTACACTTTGAGGATGGGCTGCTATGCACCAGTGTTTCTCTAAGTGTTGTCATTGGTGTCAAAATGCAAAGTCACAGGCCCTACCTCAGACCTACAGAACCCATCTCTGTTGGGGCAGGGGGTGGGTTAAAAGAAGTCTGCATTCTAGGTAACTCTGAGGTATAATGCTCTAGACTATACCAGAAGAATCAGTGGTTGCTCCAAAGGTGACAATTGAGGGAAGTCTTTATAGCTACACTGAAAACTTGACTGAAAATTAAATTCTAAATATGGAAACTCTGAGGTGACTACATTTTGACACTTGATATTTCACCAACTGACCAGTCCAAAAAACTGGGCTATTTTACAGAGGGAGATCCTTGTCCTTAAGTAACTGGGGTCTGGAAACCATGCACAGAACAAGCCCGATTAAACATTCCCACAAATTCTACTGCCACTTTGGGGTATAATAAGAGAATATAGGTAGGCAGATCTGCTCCACCACGTGCTAAGCTGTCAGATTTGAGGAAAGTCACTTTATCTCCCTGACTCTCAGTTTCGTCATCTGTAAAATGAGAGTGATTATCCCTACCTTAGAGAACCAGTGTGAGAACTAAACCAGGCCGTATATATAAAGTTTCTGTTACAGACTGGAAGCTTAAAAAATGTTAGTTCCTTTCTCCACTACTCTCTCCCCTCCTCCTCAGGTGTCAGCTTAATTAGTGTAGTGGGGACAGGAAATTTGGCTGTTGGTTTTGGAGTAGCTACTTTCTTCCAAGGGAAGTTTTCTTTAATGAGCCCCTATGCCAGTGAGACAAGGTCAAGTGCAAGGTACTGAAGTACCCACTCACTTCAGTTACCTAGGAGTCAGTGTGCACTGGGGTACACAGAGATGAAAAGACAAGTCCTGCCCTCAAGTGGCTCATGGCATAGTGGTGAAAATACCTCCTGTGGCTACTGTGGCATAAAACGGGAACTCTTTTACTGGGGTCTAGAGAGAGGAGTGCAGCTGGTCACAGAGGCAAGCCAAACTAATGCAAAACGCATTATGGCTGAGTTAAATCAGAGAGTCAAGGACACCCAATGTCATCTTTATCTACCCAGAAAAGCTGAGCGCTGACCTAACCCAAGGCTGCAGTTCCAGGGCTCGGTTCCAACAGCCAGCACAAAACACAGTCACAGGCTGCTTTGTGCTTTGTGCCTGCTGCTGTACTACATATAGGACAAAGCCAGTAATGCAGAGGTGACCCCTGCCCTCTAGGAGGAAAAACACTGATGAAGGCAAACCTCCAGAGCACATGAAAATAACCGAAAAGTTAGCACCGAGCAAACAGATAAATACCACATTCACTCACATCATTCTCTTCCAGATTCCTGTTCATTTTTCTCTAAGATAGACAAGCTTAGATGAGACCAGAAGAAGTCAGCCTCAGGTCCCCAGCCAGCCCTACCTCTGCAAGCCGTCAAAAGAGAGTTAGAGACTCCTGCCATTATTATTTTTTAAAACATTGATTTCACCAGAATTGCATGACAATCAGTGGTCAGCCTAATTGGAATATGGTTTCCCTAGCATGGCTTCCTCCTCTTAGCAATTCTTGGTGCTTTGTCTCTGAGAGAGAGGGGTGACATTCCCAGCGATGCTTGCACGGAACATCTCCTTTCCTGTCAATGCTCCTGTCTGGGCCTTAAGCTTCTTTGGTCAGTGGGACAAACGACAGGCAGCTGCTGCAGGGCCCCTCTCCACTTGCATCTCTTCGGATATCTGGCGGGGCTTTCAGGACTGACAAGGTCGACGCCTCTCAGAGATGGGAAGAGGGGGGCAGTGATGGAGAGGCAGGACTCGAGGAGGAAGGGCAGACTGGACCGGCAGTCTCTTGCACCCTCCATTTAACCCTGTGCCAAAGCCTTCCCCCACCACTGAGGAGCCGGCATACTGTAATTAAAGGAGGCTCCATGAATGGCACAGGTGTTGTTCCTAAATAGGAAAAACAAGTGATGGGAGAAGGGATTATATTAAGCAAACATTTTCCCCTTGATTTTCTTCCAGAAATGTGTGTAGAAAGAGACTACATTGAAGAACCATATCTGAATAAATACTTAGACTAAAGTGTGTAAACCGTCTCAAAGGAAAGCATAAGTGAGGTTTAAGTCGCAGCTGGTCTGGTCTCAGCTGTTCAGCCTGGAAGCCACTGGACAGCTGCACTTCATTCCTAACATCTAGCTCCTCAAACAGCCTTTCAGCAGTGACTGTCTGATGCTGCTAAAGGGCAAAAGGTGCTGACAGGGACCATGGATGTTTCTGCAATGCCTTTTTCCCCCCAAGCAGAACGAATAGTGTTCAGATCTTGCAAAGCCAACAAAACCGCAGCACAGGTCAGCTGCAAACTGCCCCACATCAGAGACCTCCCTGAGCCAGCAAAGTCAAGGCCGGGAGCTCAGGGCCCTCAGAAGGTCGCCAGAGAGGACAGTGAGTCTGCAGGATGAGTCAGGAGAATTAAGAAAGCCCAGCCAGTCCCCAGAGCCAGGCTTCTCGTAAGGCAGCCAAAGACAAAGCTCTGTAAGAACCTGGAACACCCTGATAATGAAGGAAAGGGTGGAGGAAAGAAGCAACAGAAAGACAAAACTACCTGTCCTCGGCATCGGGAAAAGAAGGAAGCAGGCCACCTTTATCCCTGACACGTCCCTATCCCACTTTCAATATCCTCTCCCTCTCTAAAGCACCCATGCTGATGCCAGCTGACCAGGCATTTCCTACCAACCTCAGGTCTCCCCCTCTCCAAACAGGCCCACCTTCCTCAGACCTTCCCCGATATCCCACTGTTTGTCAAAGCAGTGTCTTGTTCCCTCAGCACTTCTGATCTGTCACTTCATAACTGATCTAGACCAATGCACAAGTGGCTATTCATGAGTTCATGTGGTCCCCACCAGGGTCACATATTGGCAGTTAAACAGCTGTCTCTTAGCAACAGGAAGCCTCCACTCCAAAGAATATATGCAGTGAAAGGATTTCCAATGAAAGGGGGGGGGGTTCAGGCAGAGAGACCCTGGAGGGTCCCACATTCAATTCCATGTGAAGGAATCATCACCTACCTCCTTATTTAAGTATAAGCCAGCCAGCCCAACAGATAGCTACCTGGTCAAAAACCTAAACCAAATTAGGGCCCAGAACACCAGGATACCTCCTTATGTGAGCCCCAAGATACAAGAACTTCATCTGAACTGTCTCCCACAGATTGCAAATGGCTAATTTGTGATATCATTGCTCGGGGGAAAAAAGCAAATAAAGGAGTTAGAACTGGCCCTATTATCAAACCGTGAGGAAGAAAAAAATTTAAAGCAACCCACAGTATGATAAAAGTTGCCACTTAGAAGTTTTTGAAACCTTACATTTCTCCAAAGGTCTAAATAAGAGAGTGTGCAACCTGGCAGGTCTGCCTATGGCATCCACTTGTGTACCAGCGCTGGAAGTGAGGAGCAGGGGCTTTGCTGGAAGGAAGCAGGTGATGATTGGCAGTAGAGGCCTTTTCTAAGACGACTGAGCATGAAATAAACACCTGGCATTTAGGTTACGCAGCTTATCAGAGGCCATAGACTATTGAGAACGCCATTTGACTTGTGATGGGTAGGTCTGACTTCCTAGCATACTGTGCTGAGTCACAGCTGAGTTTTCAGAATAAAAGCATCTAGTGAAGAATTCAGAGTTCCAGAGTGTCTAGCAAAGCACCAGGTGATGCTGACTCCAAATGAGCATTGCTGTCGAATAACGAGACTTCTCTGGACAAAGAATGTTGTGATCTCAGATTGCTTATTACACGTGGACTTACCTGAGCAGTCCTTGCAAATGGACCAAGCTTGTGTTTGGTTTCCTTCTTCCTTTTCCATAGGTCACCTTTCCCCTACCACTGGAAACCACTTCTCCCTGGCAGCTTAGGGCTCCCCATGACTATACCCAGTCCAGGCTTCTCATGATGCCTCCACAGTCTCCAGTACTTTCTCTCCCTTCTGCCTCCCATCCCAAGGTCCTATCCCAAGTCCCTCCTATGAGAACCAAGTTGCCTACTTTCAAAAGAGACATCTGGAGGCTAATGAACTATCATGTTGTTAAAGTGGTCATAGCTGACAATGAGTTGCATTCTTGCCCCTTCTAATTACAGTGGGCTGGTTGACAAGGAATGAATTTCTGATGACAGCATTTCAGGCTTGTAGTAGGCTGGTGGAGATGTTACTTGAGGATGGGGACACCATTTGCCACACTTCCCACCACACAATGGAAATGACTTCCTACTTTGCCTTAAACATAGGACAGAGGAGGTGCCTTGGCTGGTTTAGGGGATGGAATTAATCAGCTTAATTCACAAATAACCTATTAATGATGCCAAGAATCAATTCACAGGCAGGTGTCTGTCCCTATTAGGCTGTGTATTTTACCCATGATTTTTGCTTTGTCTTTTGGATTTCTGCGCCTTTTTTAAAAAAACTGAGTCTTCCTGAGGCAAAACAAGGATGCCAGATTGGTTTTGCACTTTTTCCTGGGTCATCTAAAAACTTGTTTTCCTAACTAATCCCCATTGCTCACCTTCTTTTAAGGCTCTAGAAGTCGATCTCACTTTATCCAACAACTGGGCTACTGAAAAGAGGTGTCTATAGGAAGGGCAATGCCGACAGGCACACCTCATTAACTCAATCTGTAATGTAGAGAATTCCAAATGAGCTGATCCATTCATTCAGTAAAAAAAAGCACAAGACTGATCTTTGGCCAGATTGACCAGCAAGGCACACCTGTTGTTAAAACAGTAAATACCCCCATACCAGTTGGTAAATAGCCACTACCCCTTGCCTTGACTGCTCAGACCCTACTCTGAGATCCCCAGACTTCCACAAGATCCAACAACTACTAGGTAATACCTGGCATAGCAAAGCGTCTTCAGATCCTCGCTCCAGGGCTATAGCTGGAACCTATTCTGATTTGCTGCTTCCTGTGCCTTACCATGTGAATAGCACCCACAATATTGAAGCTACTGTGGACCGTGTACTCGGGTTGACCCTGAAGGTAGACCACAATCACTTTGCTTAAAGCTCTAGTGGTGACACTGAGGTTTGTCTCCGTTTACTCTGCCACATGCATTCCCATAGAGCAGAACGTCCACGACCTTCAAAAGACGGACAGTTTGAGCTGTTTCCAAAATAGCACTTGGCAGGCAGCCTAGACTCAGCTGGGGACAGCAGACACAGACTGTGGGCATGATGGGCCAGCCCCCTGTCACATCACCTCAGGGGATCCTCAGCCCCATGCGACTCACTAGAAAATCCTTTACATTTGAAAAGCAGAACTCATCTAGTCCACCTGAGCACCCTGGGAGCGGGTCTGTATTCTTAGCCTCACGCTTCAAGTGCTGAGTTTAGAACAAAAGCCTCCGTTCAAGGTCATATGATGAGTCAGCTACTGAGTGGGGACTGAAAAGAAAGGCAGAACGAACAACCCACAACAGGGTTAACTTGAGCTGCCTCAACCTATGAGAAAGTCCTGGCCAAAGCTTTCATAATCTTTATTTATAGATAGCTTGAGGAATTGCCTTGGAAAGATGTTAATGCACGTAGGTGAGGAAGAAAGATGATAGTACTAGGTCTCTCTTTAATCAGCTGGCCTGGAGACCCAGACTTGCGGTAGCCTTGTGATACAGGTGAACATACACGGGGCTTCTGCTTGCTGTCTTTATTTGTAACTCAAGAAGGATCTCATTCATTCTGCCTGAGATAAAAGCTCACTCTTTCTCCCAATGCAACTTGGCTACCGTTAACCTTACACTAATATAAATGATCAGCTCCCGATTAACTCTGATTGTTGTGCACTAACTAATGAGATTAGTGCTGTACGTCATTACCACGGCAGGAAGCTGGCTTGTGAAAAAGGGAAGCAGAAAGAGCCCCATGTCTGAATTCGTACTGTCTGAGTTCTAGTGTTGACTCTGCTAACTCCCTTGGAGGGAGGCACGTTCTCTCGTTGTGTTTTCCTCATTTGTGAAATAGGGATGATGCAACTACCTGCCTCATGGGTTGGCATAGGAAGAAAACATTCTAGATAAGAAAACCATTTGAACCTTCCAATATCCGCCAAGCATGTAGGGAAATATGACTGTCTTCAGAAATGCTCAAGGGGTATGTGGAAACCAGCATTAATCAAACACCTACTATATGCCCAGCACTTTCACATCCATTAGTTTCATTTATCCTGACAACAGTCCTGTGAAGTAGATATTAGTTGTTGCATGTAAAATGAGGAGGGATAAAAACGACAGTAAAATATATCAGTAGGCTCAAATTCTAGTTCCCTTTTAGAAACAAGTAGCTTTGATCTTAAAAACAAGCTTTCACACATACACAAAAATAGAATCCAAAGTACAAATGACAATGATACAACAGGTCAGTTTAGTATCAACTTGCGTCTCTAAGATAAAATTGAAAGTAAACATGTGATACTTTCCATAATTTATAACACAGAAGTACAATATGGTTTGCAGAAACTGGGAACACATTTAGAGTGAGGATTATCACCCTGGAAGGAATGCATAGGTGCTCAAAAGGTAGCCAATAAGTCCAAACAACTACCTATGTTAAAATAACATAGAATGTGGAAGTAGAAGTATTGTACAAATTTATACTGGGCTTACAGTAGCACCACTGTGTGGCCTCCCAGGGGAGCATACAGACCTCCCTCCCTTGAGGGAGGTACTGTGGAAACCCAGGTAGAGATAAAGAGGGGCAGGGGACAAAGAAAGGAGAGTTGATGTATATAAATATGAAAATGAAAGCACACATGTGTGAGAATGTCCAGGACACTGCAGACCTGTAGTTTCTTCCCTGACCAGTGACAGGCTACTACTATACCTAAACCTTGTTCCTTACAGCAAGCAAAGGAGGGATGAGACCCCCCGAGAGTAGGGAGCAGAAAGATGGAGATTGTCAACATTTTTATCCTCATTTTAGACAAAGAAAATTGGGCTCAGAAAGTTGTTTTCCCAGGCATGCAGCTAGTAATCGGGGAAACTGGGATCCAGACCAAAGTATATATGACCTTCCCATACACATGTCTTTTCCAAGAAAAGGCACCACTTCCCCAAACCACACACCCTCTCTCAGAAATGGTGCCAAACTCTTGGGTGATAGTGAGACACTGCTCCTGGTCCTTTCTAACCTAAGCACCCCTCACTATGACCACCCCACTGGTCATACATGACAAACATCTGCAAGCATTCCTACAAGTACTAAACATCACTCTTTCCCTGTTCAACGGGAACGGAACGTGTGACCAAGAAACAGTGTTGTTCTCCATTAACAAAGCCAGTGACTCTCCCACGGGATCAAACTCACCCGTGGCTATATTTTGTTTCCCTCTTCTTTGCTCAGCCTCTCAAGTACAGAGATGCTTGAAGGCCAAGATCCTATCTGAAGCATTCTATCTGAATAGACCCCATAGCATCCAGCACAGGATTTGATACACAGCAGACACTCCAAATACTTGATGGATGAATATAAACCGTGCTCTCACCATGTGCAATGCTAAGAGTATGTCCTAAATGTCTCAATTTTATTTTAGAATCCTTGGGAAATTTTATCAGAGATTATACACACAAAAAAGATGAAACTAATGATTAGCTCTTGGACTTCCCTGGTGGCCCAGTGGTTAAGAATCTGCCTGCCAATGCAGGGGACACGGGTTCGAGCCCTAGTCCGGGAAGATCCCACATGCCACGGAGCAACTAAGCCCGTACACCACAACTACTGAGCCTGAGCTCTAGAGCCCACGAGCCACAACTACTGAGCCCACGTGCCACAACTACTGAAGCCCGTGCTCTTAGAGCCCGTGGTCCGCAACAAGAGGAGCCACCGCAATGAGAAGCCCGTGCACCGCGACTAAGAGCAGACCCCGCTCACCGCAGCTAGAGAAAGCCCGCGCAGCAACAAAGACCCCATGCAACCAAAAAATAAATAAATAAATAAATTTATTTTAAAAAAAAGACCCAAAGCAGCCAAAAATAAATACATTGATTAAAAAATAAAATAAAAAGTCTACAAATAATAAATGCTGGTGAGGGTGTGGAGAAAAGTGAATCCTCATACACTGTTGATGGGAATGTAAATTGATACAGCCACTATGGAGAACAGTATGGAGGTTCCTTTAAAAACTAAAAATAGGGGACTTCCCTGGTGACACAGTGGCTAAGAATCCGCCTGCCAATGCAGGAGACACGGGTTCCATCCCTGGTCCAGGAAGATCCCACATGCCGCGGAGCAACGAAGCCCGCGAGCCACAACTACTGAAGCCTGTGCACCTAGAGCCCATGCTCCACAACAAGAGAAGCCACCGCAATGAGAAGCCCGTGCACTGCAAGGAAGAGCAGCTCCGCTCGCCGCAACTAGAGAAAGCCCGCGCGCAGAAACGAAGACCCAATGCAGCCAAAAATAAATAAATAAATAAATAGCTCTTACTTAGAAACTCTCCTCTTTCTCAATCGCTAACCAAAAACACTTGTTCTAGTCTTAAATATATCACCACTATCCAGAGGAACTAGAAGAAACCATCTCCCCTCTTTAAGCCTCAGACTGCCCAGTTATAAATGAACAATGTTGGTCTAGATCAGTGGTTCTTATCCATGACTTCACACTAGAATCACCTGGGGAGCTTTAGAATTACTGAGTCTAGATCCTCTCCCCAGGGTGTCTGATTTAATTGGTGTGGGGTGAGGCCTAAGTATCAGTATTTTTAAAAAGCTCTCCACTGAGTCTGATATGTTTCCAGGGTTGAGACCTACTGCGCTAGATGACCCACAAAGTCTCTTCTTTCTCCAAACATCAGTATGCTGACTACAGCTGGGCCTCTCTTGATATCAGGGCTGCCCTGCCTATTCTCCACTTTCCTCTCTGACACCACACACCACGAGATCTATCCACTGAACTGCTCAACAGCCCACCGTCCTGCTTCACCCCATTTACCTATTGACTTAAAACTTTGCGTGTACTCTTGAGACTCCTCAGCACTGCTATTGAGATCTGCTTTTTAATGTTATAAGGGTTATTTTGCCATCAAAGGAGCTCCCCTGGTCCCAGGATGTATCCCTAAAGCACTAGCCAGCCTGCCCTGCTTCCAGGCTGGGAAAGCCCAAACAGGCAAATACGAGCAGCCTGGAGCACACTTGCCCATCTGGAAGGAATCCAAAAGCACAATGCACAACTTTCCATTTCACTGGACTTTTTCATGGCACTGAGCCTACCCATTCCATTCGGCCCTTTGTCAAGGATGTCCTTGACACTTATGGAATTGATTTGTTCTTCCTTTGCTTTAAATAATAAGCCAACAGTTACGCAGGAGTTTTATAAGGTATCGATTTAACATACAAACCACATAATGGCCTTTGAATGCTACAGCAAGAACCATGCCTCATCAACCCGGAAGACCAATATAGTGAAATCCTAGCGTTTTCTTAACCTGTCAAAACATTTCTGAGCTCTGGGCTTGCCAAAGAGCAGACATGCCAAGGATTCAGAAATGTCAAACTAAAATATTCTGGGTTATTTTCAAAAAGACATGAGCCTTTTTAACCACTAGCATTCTATCAACAATGCTTTTTCAGAGCATAGGGCTTCTAAAGGAAGGCTCTCTCTCAGATGAACAGGGTGAACACTATACAGGGAACAGAGGGTCCCTCAAGGTCACAAGATAGCTTTATTCTAGAAGCACTCCACTAGAAATGTTTGCCTGCTCTGTGTGTAGACGGAGGCTGGAAATGTGTCAGGATAAGGGTGGAAGGAAACATAGGGCAGGAATCTGAATAAAATATTTCCCAACTACTAAGATCCTAAAATACGGAATCTGGCATGGCCTCTTAGTGACATACAGCTTAGGTGCCCTTTAAGGGTGGGAAAGTGCAGAGGTGCTTTGTTGTAGACCCTTGGTCAGATTGCCAAAAGTACACGAGATCATTTTCCCTTCATTGCCAAATGCCTGGGAAGAGTAGTCATCTATTTACCTTGTGTCTGCTTCTTCAGCTTCCATTCATTCTTCAAGTTTGTTTCCTATATTCATCACTCTGCTAAAACTACTCTCATTCAGTTATCAGTGATCTCCTACTAGCCAAATCCTGTGGGCAGCTCTCAAGCTTCATTCGGATTGAGACCTCTACGTTATTTGACACTGTTGACCATTCTTTCCTTCTTTAACCTTTGTGACACAATCTCTCTCCAGATTCTCCTCCTATTTCTCCTCTTTTATTTTTACTTGCCTTCTTGGGCTATTCTTCCTGTTTCCACTCCTTAACTGATGGACATTTTTCCTGGCCCTTTTCATTTTATAAATGGTCCTATCATATGACTTATATGCCGCTCAAATCTTTATCTCTTGTACAAATCATTCTTCCAAACTCCAAACCCATATAGCCAACTCTCTTTTGGGCATCTTCACTAGGAAGTCCAGTCGACGTGCATCCCCATTCCCAGTCTGCTCTTTCTCTTGTATTGCTTCAATAATACAATAATTTTCTAATTGGTCTCCTCTTCTCCAATCTCTTTCTTACCTCTAATCTATCCTCATTGTCTCCAGATTTTTCTCTTGAAAACACACAGACATATCTGATATTGTCACTCTGTTTAAAAACTTTTAGGCTTCCCTCTACTTGTAGAATAAATCTAATACCCCATCATATTCAAGGTATCCAATGATCTTGCTCTGTTTTACCTTTCTAGTTTTGCTCTGGCATTCCCACCACTCTCCAACACGTCAATCCCAGCTATCCTGTGCTCTACTGCTACTTAAATATGCTTTGCTAGCTCACATCTCTATGTCTTGGTCCATACTACTTCCTCTAGCTGGAGGAATCTCCTTCCCATTTCCAACTCATATTTTTAAAATATCACTTTGTCCAACTGTAATGTCACCTACGTAAAATCTCCAGGCAGAATTAATTGTGGTCTTCTCTGAACTCTGAACTTTCTACAGACCATAACTCTAGCACTCATGCACATTATTTTACAATTAGGTGTGTGAGGGTTCTTGAAGGGCTGGGATTCTACCTCAGCCTTCATGTTGGATACCTCAGACTCTGAGATCATACAGACCTGGATTTGAGTATCAGCTCTGCTACTTACTGTATAATCTTGGACAAGCTAACTAATGTCTCTAAGCTTCAGTGTTCTCATCTGCAAAACTAAGGTAACAATAGTGTTTCAGGAAGAATAAATGAGATGATGCATATAAAGCGCTTACATATAATAAACCTCAATGAATATTAGCTATTACTATTTTTTGCTGTGCCTGGCACATGGTCTTGCAGAAAGCAAGTACTCAATCAATGGTTACTGAATAAATTCATCACATCATGGAAGACATAAGAACACTTGCTAAATGGATAGTTCCTTCCTTTGTTGGATCTTGGGATTCCTATCAGAGGCACAAAAATTGAATTATATAATGAATTTCTCTCTCTGTAGTCAGATCATTGCAGTAGCAATTGGGGAAACAAAAAGCTTTGTGTATGCATTTTATCTTTTGAACCAGAACCTGTTACATCTTTTTTTTTTTTAATTTATTTATTTTTGGCTGCGTTGGGTCTTCTTCGTTGTGGTGCGCGGGCTTCTCATTGCGGTGAATTCTCTTGTTGCGGAGCATGGGCTCTAGGCGTGCGGGCTTCAGTAGTTGTGGTGCGCGGGCTCAGTAGTTGTGGCTTGTGGGCTCTAGAGTTCAGGCTCAGTAGTTGTGGTGCACAGGCTTAGTTGCTCCACGGCATGTGAGATCTTCCTGGACCAGGGCTCAAACCTGTGTCCCCTGCATTGGCAGGCAGATTCTTAACCACTGCACCACCAGGGAAGTCCCAGAACCTATTACATCTTTATTCCCAACAAATACAAGTTTTGAAGTGTGCCTTTCAAACGTCTTTTCCCAGATAAATCCAAAGACTTCTTTTTCTACTTTAACATTTGACAAATAAGATGGTTCAATTAATGTGATAATTATTTAATACAGCAAGCAATAACTTTTAAGATGTAATGATAATTGAGCCCAGCATGCTTGAAAATACCATTCCCTGAGTCAGGTTCAGCAACATGTCTTGAAGTTGGGACCTTAGAGGTTTAATTCATCCCAAACTCCTCTACCAGTAAAAATTCAAATTAATGGCATTTCTGATTCTTGCCCCCTTTCACCTATAATCCATCTTAATCTCTTGACCTCCGTTTTAGTCATGAAATCCTAAAAGATTACCTTTCATTTTCAACCCAGAATAATCTGTTTAATATCCCTTGATAAAGAATATCCTTTAAAAATTCCAAATTCTGGCATGCTTTCAATAGAAGCCCTATTGTTTGGGGGAAAGACAAACACT
Source organism: Eschrichtius robustus (assembly GCF_028021215.1). Lineage (NCBI taxonomy): Eukaryota > Metazoa > Chordata > Mammalia > Artiodactyla > Eschrichtiidae > Eschrichtius > Eschrichtius robustus. The sequence goes on from NC_090845.1 coordinate 108,398,138, forward strand.
ATATATAGTTTTTCCCTTTACTTGGTCCTAGAAAAGGCCCAGAGGAAAACACTTGTGTCAAGTCTATTGTAAATGAGTGACATTTGAATGAGGCCATTATTATTATTATCTTAAAGACAATATAAGAACAGTACAGGGGGCTTCCCTGGTGGCGCAGTGGTTGAGAATCTGCCTGCCAATGCAGGGGACATGGGTTCGAGCCCTGGTGTGGGAAGATCCCACATGCCGCGGAGCAACTAGACCCGTGAGCCACAACTACTGAGCCTGCACGTCTGGAGCCTGTGCTCCGCAGCAAGAGAGGCCACGACAGTGAGAGGCCCGCGCACCGCGATGAAGCGTGGCCCCCACTCGCCGCAGCTAGAGAAAGCCCTCGCACAGAAACGAAGACCCAACACAGCCATAAATAAATAAATAAATAAATAAATACAATTTAAAAAAAGAACAGTACAGGGACTTTAGAAAATGAGGGTAAGGGTTCATCCAAAACTCCACTATCCACATACAACTAGAATTATTTTTGTGTGTGTGTATGTATGTGTGTATATATATATATATATATATATATACACAAAATATGTGTATATATTTTTTTCCATTCTTTTCCATTTTCCTGAATTTTTTTCAAAGCTTGCCTCCCAAGCATCCCAGGTACACTAAGGAGATTTTAAGAACTTCAGAAAATAATGTCCCAAATCTACAAAAAAAAAACATTATCTCTGGGTACACAAACCATCCATTCCAAGACAAGGTGCTGGGGATGAGCTAATGAGCTGATCTTTGGTGTCTCTCTGATGACTGACCATGCCTATTACTAACTTGGACAAAGACTACGACTAGCACTTTTTATTTCAGTTTGGACTCTGGAAGAGAGATGGGACGAGACGAGCAGGGGATTCCCTAATGATAATGACTTCAGTCTTCTTCAATGATATTAAACAAATACAAATTAAAAGGCAGAGAAAATTGTTAAAATTCCATTCCAATCCAAAAAGAATAATAAAATATACAAATAGGCATTCTTGTATGCAGCTAATCATTGATTATCTATTAAAACAGAAAAGAGCTGATGCTTTGGGATGTGTTAAATGATATGTATCTGAAACTTTTAACTGCCTGTTCCTCCCGCCAACACACAGACATTTTGTTTTAGATTACATTTTGTTCATGAAAACCTGATGTTGGAAATGATGAAAGCCTAGGTTTAGGGCCTTCTTACCTTTGTTTCTGAAATTGATCTTCCTTCGGTAAGTCTTCCACACCTCCTGAAACCCACCCAGCTTCCCCCTCTTCTGAACCCTTTTCCCCATTTAATTACCTAGGCTACATGTTTCAATGCTGGGTTTCATTTCTTATGTTGTTCTTGAATCATTTAATGTAAGTTTAAGGCTTACCTCCTTAACTAGATCATGAGTTATATGACAGTTCATACCAGTACTTCCTTTCTATCTGCTGTGGTCCTTGTCATGTAGATTGTAGCTACTTGAGGCAGGGAGCATGCCTTGTTCACCTTTGTCTCCCCAGCACTTATTACAATAACTGATAGTGGATATACTCAATAAAGTAAACATTGAATGAAGAAATAAATGGATGGATTAATGAATGGAGAGATGGGAAGACAGCACCCAAAAGAAATGTTACCTAGCTGATAAATGAATCTCAGAGTACCTGCCAGCAAGAAGGATGGCCTGCAAGCGTTAAGTCAGTCAACAGTTACTTATTGAGCACCTACGATCTGCCAGTCACAGATATGCTGGGGGAACAAGAGAAAGTAGGCCTAGAATTGGAAATCAGCTGTGTATAAGTCACAAAGTGGAACACAATTGCCTGACTTTTTGTCACTGTTGTCTGTGTGTAGCATGGCAAAAATTTTTTCTCTGCTACATCAGGTAAACTAATTTGAGAGGCGGAATATTTCTGCCTTTTGCATGATTCTCTTAAGTTGAGTTGAATGGTTCAAGTATTGGGATGTGTAGTTGCTTCTATGATGCCTTCCTTGCTCTGTCATCATCCCTTTCAGCCAATGAGAACATAAGCTGGAGAGACATTCTAGGTTCCAGTGAAGTGACTGAAGGCAACTGGCCAGTGACTAATAGGTAAAGATGTAGGGTCTGCAGAAGGAGTCACACTCAAGGCTTTTGTACTTTCCCTGTTAAGCCTTTGCTTCCATTTTAGAGACTGGAGGCTTTCGGCTTCTCCTGCTGTCCCTCTGGCACCTCTTAGGAAAAATTTGCTCTAATAACAATAACAGAGCACAACAAACAAGAATAGAAATTACAATAATAGCATGGGCTTCTTGCCCTAACATTGTCAGCCTTTCAGCAGTCAACCCTGTGCTTGTCAATGAGGGGATAAAAAGGATATGGAGGAGACATTTTATGGGGCCATTTCAGCTGTTCATTTTAAACATACCCTCCGTCAAATATAGTGAGCTGGGACTTGGAGATCACAGACAGCTGGGTTACTTGAAAAGAGAAAGGACATTATAGTAAATTGTATTGTTGTACATTGACTGAGTTCTAGGGTGTCTGGGAGGGCCTCAAAGGGCCAAGGGAGCATTTCTAACCAGTGTCTTGAAACACCACCGTGCTGGGATTGAGCCCAAGGCTAGTTAATGGGCCCAATGATTTTGGCGACTGAGAATTTGGTTAGGGGCTAGTATGGACAATTTTTTAGAGTAGAAGCACTTGGCAGGTGAGCCAAAAATGAATATTTTTTATGGAAAGATTTAATAACACCATTGAGTTTACTGCCTGGCCTCAGTGATGCCTTCTGGTATTAAGATCCATTCAAAAGCAGATGTCTGAATCTGAGGTTTTATGACAATGCCTCACCATGTCCAACATCATTTACTTTCACTCCCACCCCTCAGCACTTAGGCAAGCACATGTAAACTATGTCCAGTCCAAGGGCACAAATCACGCAATTGTTCTAGCAAGGCTGGGGAGGGAGGGAGGCTCCTTTGACTGGCCAGAGACCATCCTGGGGAAATCAGGATGTTGCTGATGGAGGGAAGTTAGGGTTGCCAGAGAAGGAGGACAGTTCAACACAGAGGTCAGCAAAGCAGTTGGTTTGATTACATAACACGTTATGAAATGAGGCACACACTTTTTTGAAGCCTGATCACCACAGGCAACATACTTGCTTAATTCAAAAGGAGGAATGTCTCACTGAGGGCGAAATGTTGGAAACACTATGTTCAGGCAGCCAACCCACTAGGACCTTGCCCATCTCCATGCTGTGTAGTGAAAATTAGCAGTGGAAAAATCTGAAAGCTGAAAGATTCCTTAGAGATTCAAGACCGACCTCTCCTCTTTGCAGATGGAAAAACTGAGGCCCATGGGCGCACCCAAGGTTGCGTTGCTAGGACTACAACTCAGGTCCTCTGATTACCCAGATGGATGCACTTTGCACCATACCACCCTCGCTCTCACTCTTTATAATACATTCATAATGATGACCCTGAAACTGTAAAAGATTCTGAGGTACCTTCTGAATTATTAGAGAAAATCATAATCTGTTCCTTCAATTGCCGGCATGCCATGAATGTCATTGCATTTACTTTTCTGCACTTTTGTACCTATAAGGACTCTCTATTAAACACAATTTTGAATTAATCTGAATAGCCTATTCCCTAACCCTGCCAGGTTGCATATTGTGTCAGGAAATGAAATATGCCCATTCTCTTGGCATCCATCTCCTGGCTTTTCTCAGGGATCCACATCTCTGTCCAAAAACTAGAGAAAGGAAACTGGGAGTAAAGGACAGAGGCCAGCTTTCGGAGTGAGGTGTTTGTCTGGGACTAAACTTTCTCCTTCTGTTTCCTCCATAGCACTTAGCACAGTGTGTGGCACACAGTAATTTCCATAATTGCTGATTGGTTGATCACAGAGGTCCCCAGTCTGTGATGCTCTACTGAAGATGCAAGAGAGGGCCATGGGATTAGTGAGATGAGTCATTACAGCTTAACAGAAAGATCATACATTTTGTACTTAAATGGACCTGACAGTTGAGATAACATATGTAGGGGTCTAGCATGGTGTCTGGCAAATAGTGAGTACTCATCAAATGGTATTCATTATTACTATTATTATAAGCAAAAATGTGTGCCTTAAGGACTAAAGCTGCCCAGGGGTCTAAATCAGTCATCAAATGCTGAGAGGGAAGTGGGGACGCTAAAATGTAGGAGTCTTTGCTAAATGCATGAAGTCGGCGGGGGTTAGGGAAAAAACTAAAGAATTCCCAGTTCCTATACTCAAGGACAACTTGTCAGCATTTTTACCTGAGGTGCTCAAGCTCTCTCAAGACCAAATGCAAGGTCTCTCTCACCACTGTGGTGTAGCTTCAGATGGTTTTCAGCACCCACTGGACTTTTGGTGCCACTCCCAACTGGGGGAGTCCAGTGCCCTCAAGCTGAACGTTAGCTACTTGAGGGACGCTTATTGTTATTCTCCTAACCTCCTGAAGAGTACTCCATGCTCTACAGTTTTCTTAATTCACCCCTGATGTCCTAATCAAAACTAACCCATCCTTGTCCTATGCCCCCAGGACCCTGGCATTAGCTAATACAAAAAACTAATTCATTCCGAGGTATTAATGATCACTAGTACCTCACTTATTCCAGCTGATCCAGATGTAATACTTTCACTTTAATGAACCCTCCATGCCAACCTAAAGCAACTTGGTAGACATTTCTGGCACCTGTGTAAGCTGGTAAGGGAGCAATTCAAGGGCATATAGGACCATTTTTTTAGTCCACAAACTCTACCATGTAGGCAGCTCTGCTTCAGATCATTCTGGAAAGTCGACTGGGTACAAATTATTAACATAACAGAAATATGGGGAATTGCCTACTCAACCTACGTGTAGGGCCTCCCAGCTGTCACCTTATCTAATTCTGTAATCATTTTGAACACCTACTCTGAACCTGGCACTGTGCTGGCCGTTGTGGATACAGGGATGGCTGTGACACACCTTGAAGGTCCTAATTCTATGGTCCAGCTGGGGCCCCTAACAAAACTTAGAGCTGCTTATTTGATTGACAGAAGAAAGAACACAGCTGTTTGCTTATAACCATTTACCATCAGAGACTTCCCTCCCTAGTTTAAGTACTTCCTTTTGTTTCAAACACAAAGAAGATGAAGATCTCCTTGTGGAAGCACCTAATCTTAGAGGTAAAACTAAACAAAGAGCAGTTGAGCAGAGAAGTGAAGTCTGCGGCGGGCAAATTGCTAGTCTTTTCCCAAACAAACCAATGTTGTCTCCACTACAAGGCCTTTGAAGAGGAATCCACTAATTAAACCTGCTTTTACCATGCCAAGTCAAGTCACTAGCATACTGGAGATCCCTGGAAATAAGAGGCAGCAAATCCTGGGTAGTTTAACTGGAATATTTCCCCCATTGGTAGGAATCAAAATCCTGACTTCAATGGGATGACAAACTATTCAAGCTAGAAAGAACCTTAGAAATCGTTGAATCCTCACTTTTCAGGTGAGGAGACTAAGGCTGAAAGTGGTGACATACCTAAGGCTGCACATTCAGAAAACGGCAGGGCTGGGCCCAGAATCCAGAGCTCTTGAATGCTACTTATTCCTTCAACTAGTCAGCTAGTCAGTCAACGAAGTTTCTTGAACACCTACTATGTCCCAGGCATTATGCTAAGTTTGAGGGGGTGGGGGCTACACAAGTGGCCTCTATACCCATCCTTATAAAGCTTGGGGAGACAGACATTGAACAAATGACTCATCATTATTTATAAGTACGATCCATGCTGTGAAGGATAAGTACAGGATGTGCTGTGAGTGATCTAGCCTTGTTGAGGAAGTAAGAGAAGTCTCCCTGAGGAAATCATGGTTTAGGCTAAGAAACAGAAGATGAGAGTAAGTCCACTAGTGAGGTCAAGGCTATCCATGTGGTTGGGGGTGGAAATGTGAGGGAAGAGAACATTCCAGATAGCATATGGAAAAGTATAGTTGGCCTAAAGCTATCCCAGCTCCCCCATGCTGCCCCTCTCAAAGTCTAGACATCCTGCCCTTTAAAAGAAAACCCAGCAGGATCTCCACTATATTTTATTTCTTCAGAAGTATGGGAGTAGTGGAGAGACAGGCACCGTAGCCATCTGGACCTATTAAAATAATTATTAAATCACTACGCTGAGGAAACAGTTATTTTTACCTACCAGTGCCATACACCAAGGCAGATAATCAGTGTTTCAATTTTCTGAAAAGGTCACATCCTCATCTTTTTGCATGACACCTGAAAAGAAAATAAACCTATATTCAAAGAGTAGGTTTTAAGTGATGCTCACTGAAAACAAGTCCACAGTTTGAAGTAGAAATAAGGAATGGTGGCATTTTCACATATGTACGTAGGAAAAGATATACACAGCAATATGTCAGCAGGCAGAAACCAGACCTTAACCCCTTCCAGCTCTCACTGGAAGTGCCCTGTCTATAAGGGTAGGCAACTAAAACATGTAGTAGGTGCTCACCCCTCAAGGGGTTTGGAGCCCTAAATCCCAGATGTGGAAGGACAATTCTGATGCTCTCAGAGGTCCCCGTTTCTGCCCTGTCACCTTGAATGTGTCTACAATCCACCTCCCCACCCACCCCCCGCCAACAATTTCACCTCAGGTTAAAATTAACTCTTAATATTAAACTATGATCAGTCACACGCAGCACAATAATAAAAGCTACTGTTTCAGGCACTATATGTTTTATATGCATGATATCATTTAATCCTCACAGCAGCCCTTTGACCTGGGCTCCATTCTTGCCATTTTGCAGGTGAGCAAGCTGAGCCTCTGAGAAGCTGAACAATTTGGCCAAGGTCACACAGATAATAAATCTCCCCCAACAAGAATATCAGCTCCACTGGGGCAGGGGTTTGTGTCTGCCTTGCTCACTGCCATATCCCCAGCATCAAGAACAGTGATTGGCACACAGCAAGTGCTCAGTAAATATTTGGTGGAGTTGGAGTCCAAACAAAGCAGTCTCCTAGATTCTACTTACCCACTGGATGAGCTGCCTCCAAGGACTCTATCATTTAGAGTCCACTTAAGTCCTAATAATCTCTTATCTGGAAACCACAGTGTGCTCCTAACTGCTTGTCTTCACTGCCATTCCCAGGCTTCCCAAGTTTTGTAACTCTTCCTGCCATAACACTTAAGCTTAGGGACAGCCCTCATGAATAGTCTTCCAAATGTCATAGGCTCTGCTTAGTCACTGTGATGGCATTTCAGATAGTTCCATGTTCACGTCCTAGCTTTGACATTTTCTACTGTGTGATGTTGGTCATATTATGTTACTTCTCTGAGCCTCAATTTCTTTATCTGTGAAATGGGGAATCACTTGGTAAATTGCTTGCCTACTCGGAGCCTCAGTGTCTTGCTTCTCTCCCAGATCTTTTCTAGCTCTCAATCCTTCATAACTAACACACTGGTACCCCAGATCTCCAGCTGTCCCACCCCTAATGCCTTCCCTTCTCTTGCTGAAGTCCTGCAAAATAGGTCTGGTGCCTTGAGAATTTGCTGGACCTTCTTCGATGACTGAGGAATCTACCTGCATTTACCAAATATGCAGAATTCAATGATTTCTTGCCCCTTCTGAAGAGCCATTCCTACTATTTCTGTCTTTATCCCTACCTAAGTCTTTTTAATGCTTAAGATCTAGAAATGAAAGAATGAGCAGGATGTCTTCTGCCAGGGAATTTGATGATCAGAGGTTGAAGCCATGAATAGTAAGTATTAGAGGAGAAGTATTAGCTATATAAAGCTGTTAGCTTTTTGATAGGAGCTAGAAGCACTCCTATGAATAATTCCTACATACTTACCTTTTTTCATCTTTTCCTTTTCTGAAAGGAAAGACTACACTAAAATTAGGGAAATAACAGCCCCTGTTTTATAGCCAGAAATATTCCACTCATTTTCTTCTTGCTTCCTTTCATTTTCATGAGTAACACCATGGGGCCCTAGAAAAATAGTGTTATCCTCGTAAATGAAAATAATACTGTTTTCCCAGGCTCTCCTTCTTATGAGCAATCACCCTCATAGGTGCTATCACCCGGGGGGCCAGGGGTCTGCCCGGTGGTAGAAGTCTAACTGGTCCCCTTAGAAACTGGCCTGTGACTTTGGCCTCAGCAGGGCAGGGAGTTTCCAGCCATTTCCTTCTCTGTCTCTGAGTCCATCAATTCCACAAAGAGCAACAGAGTCACCCCCACGACAAGTACCTTCCTGGTCCTTATGCTACTCCCCAGTGCTTCTACACTGAAAGGATTTGTATTTCCTCTCCTGGAATCCAATCCACAAATGTGTCTGGCTCTGGAATACTGATGGTGGTATTATAGCTGGAGTGGCAAAGTGATATGTAGAGGCAGTAACTATCTGTGGGATGGGCCAGTCCAGGGTGAGCTTCTTAGAGGAAATTATAATACATTCCAAGCAGGCGGCAAGCGGTGCCATCCCGGCTATCTGCAACTGATTCGGTGGCAATCCAATTACAAAATGTATCTGATCATTTCATACATTGGGGCAACATATTGAGATCAGGAGACCCTTCAATTCAGGGGAGTGGAGTGTTCCCCTCAATGCTTGGCCTGCTCCTCATAGAGCTTAGAACATACATAAGGCGATGGCAGCTAGTAAAATAATACCTCTGTTCATTAAGGGGTAAGGTATTCACTGGCAAATGTGTTATGTCACAGCAACAACATACCAGGAAATAAGGCAAGAGGGTGCAAATGGCAAAATCTCTTCTAAAGATGCCTAACTGGATTGTAAGCTGAAATAGCAGATATGCATTGAGGCCCAGGATAATTGGTCCTTTATCTTCTCCTTCTAAAAACAAAGGGTTATTTGCCCTTTAAATGGACCAATAAAATTAAATCGGCACCCTGTGGTGTGTGCTGAATACATAATCAGAAATTCGAAGCGATAAAAAAGAAAAGGAGGAAAAAGCAAAAGCAGAAAAATCTAAAATTCTGAACAGTGTAGAAAAACAACCTAGGAAAATAATGCAGTTGCAAGTAATCACGCCTCATTGTGTAGCAGATCCCAGAGCAGTCACTTCTGCTCCTGAAAGCTGAGGGTCACCAGCTGGCTCCACAGTTCCTCAAAGGCAGAGGCAGCTTGGCTCTGGGGCTGCCCCAGAGGAGGAGAAGGAAGGGATGGGGCAGGGCAGGGCCAGAAATTAGGTGACTCTCCACCGAAGAGGAATTCACAGAACTTTAAAAGCAAAAGCAGTGCTCCTGAAAAGGAATGTTTCGTGGTACTCAGAATGTCTTTTAAAGTATATTCCCTGTAATCCTTCCAAAGCTGCTCATGTTGAGATCTTCAGAGAAAAAGCACAACAAAAAACTCATCATACCTAAGCATATAGCAACTCAGCCTTTAGAAAAGAAAGTCAGTGCCTGCTAACTGATGAACATGAAGCACGGTAAATTAAAAAACCCCAAAAAACTATCTTCCTCCTGATTTCTCATTTTGATGGCCAGACACATAAATATTTGTTCAATGAGTGACAGCACATTGATAATACTTTTCTGTATTAGCTGGGTAGATGAAAGAGAAGGGAAATTGTGTTATCATTTAATTATTTTTTTGCATCAAATATATTCGTATGCTCTATTCAGAGAAATTATTAATTATGCACAAGAGAATTTTGACTGAGAAATCTCAGAACACTTTAGAGAACTGCATTGTGTAGAATGATTCAGGTGGTCAGATAAATAAGGAAAAAGATAGGGACACAGAATGAGTCCCAAAGAATATGTCCTTTTTTTTTTTTTTTTTTTTTTTTTTTTACTGTCATAACATTTATATAAAATACAAAATACAGGTAAAATGATTTTTTTGTTAGATACCAGAACAATATTAAACCTTAAGGGGAGTCACTAGAATGGGACCAGAGAGCCTCTGAATGTCTGGCAATTTTCTGTGTCTTTTTTTTTTTTTAAACATCTTTATTGCAGTATAATTGCTTTACAATGGTGTGTTAGTTTCTGCTTTATAACAAAGTAAATCAACTATACACATACATATATCCCCATATCTCTTCCCTCTTGTGTCTCCCTCCCTCCCACCCTCCCTGTCCCACCCCTCTAGGTGGTCACAGAGCACCTAGCTCATCTCCCTGTGCTATGCGGCTGCTTCCCACTAGCTATCTATTTTACATTTGGTAGTGTATATATGTCCATATACACTACCACTCTCTCACTTTGTCCCAGCTTACCCTTCCCCCTCCCTGTATCCTCAAGTCCATTCTCTAGTACGTCTGTGTCTTTATTCCCGTCTTGCCTCTAGGTTCTTCATGACCATTTTTTTTTTTTTTTAGATTCCATATATATGTGTTAGCATACGGTATTCGTTTTTCTCTTTCTGACTTACTTCACTCTGTATGACAGACTCTAGGGCCATCCACCTCATTACAAATAACTCCATTTCGTTTCTTTTTATGGCTGAGTAATATTCCATTGTATATATGTGCCACATCTTCTTTATCCATTCATCTGTCGATGGACACTTAGGTTGCTTCCATGTCCTGGCTATGGTATATAGACCTGCAATGAATATTGTGGTTCATGACTCTTTTTGAATTATGGTTTTCTCAGGCTATGTGCCCAGTAGTGGGATTGCTGGGTCATATGGTAGTTCTATTTTTAGTTTTTTAAAGAAACTACATATTGTTCTCCACAGTGACTGTATCAACTTATATTCCCACCAACAGTGCAAGAGGGTTCCCTTTTCTCCACACCCTTTCCAGCATTTATTGTTTCTAGATTTTTTGATGATGGCCATTCTGACTGGTGTGACGTGATACCTCATTGTAGTTTTGATTTGCACTTCTCTAATGATTAGTGATACTGAGCATTCTTTTTTTTTTACCATCTTTTTTGGAGTATGATTGCTTTACAATGGTGTGTTAGTTTCTGCTTTATAACAAAGTGAATCAGTTATACATATACATATGTTCCCATATCTCTTCCCTCTTGCGTCTCCCTCCCTCCCACCCTCCCTATCCCACCCCTCTAGGTGGTCACAAAGCACCGAGCTGATCTCCCTGTGCTATGCGGCTGCTTCCCACTAGCTATCTATTTTACATTTGGTAGTGTATATATGTCCATGCCACTCTCTCACCCTGTCACATCTCACCCCTCCCCCTCCCCATATCCTCAAGTCCATTCTCTAGCAGGTCTGTGTCTTTATTCCCGTCTTGCCACTAGGTTCTTCATGACCTTTTTTTTTCCCTTAGATTCCATATATTTGTGTTAGCATACTGTATTTGTTTTTCTCTTTCTGACTTACTTCACTCTGTATGACAGACTCTAACTCCATCCACCTCACTACAAATACCTCCATTTCGTTTCTTTTTATGGCTGAGTAATATTCCATGGTATATATGTGCCACATCCTCTTTATCCATTCATCCGATGATGGACGCTTAGGTTGCTTCCATGTCCTGGCTATTGTAAATAGAGCTGCAATGAACATTTTGGTACATGACTCTTTTTGAATTATGGTTTTCTCAGGGTATATGCCCAGTAGAAGAATACGTCCTTTAAAATGTCTTACAACTGGAGGTTCTTAGTGAAGACAGAACCATCTAGAGGTCACCTCTCTGCCTCCAACCAAGAATACATGGAAGAACCAATTTTTTTTCTTTAGATTCCATATATATGTGTTAGCATACGTTATCTATTTTTCTCTTTCTGACTTATTTCACTCTATATGACAGACTCTAGGTCCACCCACCTCAGTACAAATAACTCAATTTCGTTTCTTTTTATGGCTGAGTAATATTCCATTGTAGAACCTAGAGGCAGGACAGGAATAAAGACACAGACGTAGAGAATGGACTTGAGGACACGGGGAGGGGGAAGTGTAAGCTGGGACGAAGTGAGAGAGTGGCATGGACATATATACACTACCAAATGTAAAATAGATAGCTAGTGGGAAGCACCTGCATAGCACAGGGAGATCAGCTCGGTGCTTTGTGACCACCTAGAGGGGTGGGATAGGGAGGGTGGGAGCGAGACGCAAGAGGGAGGGGATATGGGGATATATGTATATGTATATATATATAGCTGATTCACTTTGTTATACAGCAGAAACTAACAAACACACCATTGTAAGGCAATTATACTCCAATAAAGATGTTAAAAAAAAAAAGAATACATGGAAGCCTTCCTGAATAAATCAAGTGCATCTGCTTTCTAGAGAGTAAGATTCTTCAATTTTTCTAAGGGCCTCGCCTCGTTTTTCTAAGCCTCTTACAAAGCAAAAACCCTTTCACTGCTAAGGGAATACATGTTTTGTTCCCTCCATGTTTCTCCCAGGTACCTGTCAAAAGACTCTGCACTTGGTATGCCCTCATATGCCACTGCTGCCTGGCCAACACCAATGTTCAGTACCCCCCATACCACTCTGGAGCTGAGACTCCTTCTTAAGGACAGATGAAAACCAACATGGGAAGGAATGTTGGCCACAGTGGGAGCTTCCGGGGTGAAGGATAGCAAAACATAGTCCTAGAGTCACTCACTGGGTCTGTAACATTGGTTTGGGGAGCCTAGGCCCCATAAAGATTGATCTTTAACCAACTTCATCAGAGGTTCCATTTAAAAGGCAAAAGAGGCAACTAGGCCCCAATTGTGCACAGAAACAAAAATCACAAGCAATAAAATAAAATTAAATATTCATAATCAACTAATTGCTGGTACAGTTGGCTGCTTTGTCCCCCCAGAGAAGGCGTCTTCTATATGATTTCCAGAGCATTTAAACAAGTGCAGCTGTAATCATTATTATTCCTATAATAATAGGGTTCCTACAGATCTTCATATTTTTACATGTTGTATACTCATTATAGCTAATCCACAAAACATCTCTTTAGGGTCTATAAATACTGTCCTTGCCAGTATGCTGGAGGGGAGTGAGAGCTCCGAAAAAGGTAAAGTGAAGGTCACAGATTCAGTCAGCAGCGACTTAGGAAACAGAACTGGAAAATACTGCTTTTCAGCAATTATTCATAAATTCTTACCAATTTATGTCATCAGCTCATTAAATGCTTACAGTATAAACCACATATCCTGATCCTGATGCAAAACTAGCAGAACGTGTGTTATATGTTTCCTGGCTCTCTAAAACCTTCTCAGCCATTGGTAGAAACTCATATTCACATATATGAGGCAAACGGGCCACAGCTTGGTTGAGGCACGCTATGATCAAGCGCCAAAATGGGGGCTTCGACCCAAGTGTTGCTGCCACTCAGAGAAGGACTAGGTCTCTTGGGGGATGAAATGGGCACTGCAAGCTCCATGGAAGAGGGAGCTTCAGCAGGTTTTGAAAGGTGGGCAAGAATTGGGATGGTACAGATTTGGGAAATGGCATCCCAGGATGGGGACGCAGCATGAGCAAATGCTCAGCAGCAGGAATGAAAAAGAAGGATGTCAGGAATAGAAAGACCAACCAGGCTGGGGTAGAAAGTTCCTGCTGGAGAATTGTGGGAGACAATTTTGGGTAGATCATAAGCCCTAATGATGGAGGACCACAGGGTAGAAAACAAATATGCACTATTTACTGAGCACCTACTATGTACAGCTCTGTGTACCATGTTTTTCTAATGTGAATTCCAGGCTGAAGGTTTTGGACTATCTCTGACAGGCAATAGAGAGCCAAGGGCCCAGCTACTGGGTCCCAATACCTAAAATCAGACAGAGTGTGCTCAGTTACCTCACTCACATGTCCCTGGTCAACACCTGAGGACTTACTGGAGTGTTTTTATGACTAAATATGTAGCTTCTCTCAGGCAATGCCATTGTCATCCAAAAATATGAAGCCTTTAATTTTGCATGGCATTGCACAAAGAGAATTACAGAGGCCTGATTCCTCTTCCTCTTGTAGCAAATGGACCACTCTGACATGCTCAGATGTACACACTGGCAACACGTAAAAGTCACTAATTTAACACATGACTGAGCAGCAAAGTGCCAGAGGGGGCTACGTACTCTGTCTACAGCTGAAACTGCATTCTACAAGTTACATGTGTTTACTTAATTCTAGCTATTTCTAGCTATTTTTAGTTACATTCTTCCCCGTGGAGCAAGTTAGACACTTTGGGAGACACAGTCTTACTTTCAAACCACTGAAGGAGCATCTGCAGGGTCTGTGAAGAGGACTCAGCTGTTCTGTGTTACTACAAAAAGTTAGAGTAGATTCCATTTGAATGACACTCTGCACCAGTAGTTTCTCTTCTCAGCTGACACATGGATTGAGTTCCAAAAGAAGACATGTAATGTGGCCGGCGTACAGGTGGTCTGGGTATGAGAGCTGTCCGGTGAAGCACATAAGCTCCAGGCTGGAACCGAAGGACTGGCCAGCATTGCTAACCCCCAGGTGTGTCATGCTTCTCACAGTCGCAGCTCCAAATTTCAGTGACACATGTTCCCTAATCACTCCCATCTGAGACACTGGCAACAGAGATTCCACCAGCTCCATCCCCAGATGGCAATTCAATGGGACTCCAGCTGAATGGGGAGGAGGTGAGTTCAGATGGCAGCTCCTAGGGTCTAGGGAGGAGGGATGGATTGGGAAAACAGAAGAGGGAATAAGATGGGACTTCTGCAGGAGGCGATAAATAGTGAGGACATAAATGTAGATCAAACCAGTTCTAGACTTGGGACAGGGCATAGAGCTACAATGGTGTAAGGAGTTAAAGAAATACATTTGATTTAATGACTCACAACATATATGCATATATTTGATAACCAAAACAAAAGTCTGATGAGACAATATTTACCCTGACTACCTGGATACACTTCGGCATTTTTCTATTTTATTTCATTTATTTTTTTAAAGGCTAGGTCATGACTCACTACATTGATTTCATAACCCACTATATTGATTTCATAACCCACTAGTGGTTTGTGCCCTGCAATTTGCAAAACACTGCTGTAGGGAAAGGAAAGGAAGATTAGTTTTCCTTTATCTTTCCTTTCTCCCTTTTCAGTCATAGATTCTGGCCTGGAACAAGTCAGAAGTGAGGTTGAAAAAAACGGGGACTGGGATACGAGTGGTGAAGGTAATACACAGGGAGAAGACAAAAGTGGGGAAGAAAGGTGAGGTCTTGCTGTCACTGGGCCAGCTCTGAATGCCTGGGAAGGAGGCCATATGAAAGGGAACTTGAGGGTAGAACTCCACAACTCTGGCATCTGGCACAGTACTTGGTGCTGTTCAATATAATGACAAAATACCTGCTGAATTGATACACATAAGTTAGAGGCTCTTTGAACATTAATGTCTGATCAAAACACGGTGAAGATCAGAACCTACCTTTGGCAAATAGCAGTGCTGACAAGGTTTGTTGTTAGCAACTTTACCCCTCCCCTTTGTCTCTGCCCTAGTAGCAGCCAGCACCACCTTCAGATGGCAAAAGGCCCCCATCCTGTAGTGGTCCCACATGGAGAGGCAGTCTCTTGGGAGATAACCCAAAGACTCAGCTCTTTCCTGACTCCTACTGCCAGCCCTCACCATTTGCCTGACCTGTGTCGTGTTGCCTCAGTGCCTGGTTCTCGGTTAGAATTAATCTGATAAACCACTCCATATACGTTCCCCTTCCAGGCCACATTTGTCATTTAACAGGGAATTTCACCATCCTAGCCCAGAGAGGTGGGTGTGTTTCAAACCTGGCAGCAGGCAATGGAGAAGACAACTGAAGGCAGGAAGACTTTCCAAGGACCCTCAAACCACACTACAAGGCAACTACCTGCTCTGCCTACACATTGGCAGTTTCCATGAACTGTTAGACAATGCCCCCCACCCCACCAAAATAAGTATGGAAGTTGCTAGTATGATGCCTAGAACAGAGTAAGTCCTGAATAAATGCAGGTTATATTAGAATCTGAAACATTTAGTTGGGTAGGCACAGCAGGCGACTTTAATAGGACCTACTAGACCAGCACTGTCTATGATCATGGAAACGTACCACGTTGCACTCACTGGCCAGTACATGTAGCTGTGGAGCACTTGAAATGTGGATAGTGTAACTGAGAAACAGAATCTTTCATTTTACTTAATTTCAAATAATTTTAATTCAAATAGCCACATGTGGCTAGTGGCTACCAGATCAGACAACTCAGGTCGAAGACAATCACTAGACATAGGAAACACATTTTGAGCAAGTGCCCTGGTTAAAGAGCTGGGTCTTTTTCTAAATTAGCCTCGAGACATGAAATTCCTCTCTTCGAAGAGATGTTCTTTTTATAAGGACAAAGGAGATTGGGGGTACTTATGGGTGCGGGTATTGGAGGGTGTTTTTCTCAGATTCGAGCTACAGTACCTGTAGTTCCCAATCAAAGTGCCCTTAAAATAGAGAGTAGCTAGATCCTGTAATGTCCTGCAAGGGCCACTGAGAGTTGCCTGCATGTCGGCCATATGCTTGACAGGACAGACACCTCTGAGTGGACTTCTTTGGCACAATGTTCCACACAGATCCAGAATATCCTCCCAAACCAAGAGCGGAGAATTACTGTCAAAAATCCAACCAGTTGAATTCAAATTAGAAAAAGTGCCTTAAACTTGCCCTTTTTCCCTAGAGGAAAAATGGGTTCTTTGCTCTTCAGGCTGTGAACATATTTGAGGGAACTAAGGCTGTATAGATTTTTAACGCAGCAATAAGATGAACTGTTTTGTATAACTACCAATTCTGGGTGTTGTGAAGATGGTTTTTCAAGAGTTGCTTCCCATCAGGATTGCATTTGGGAAATTTTACAAGGCTGTTTACAATTTGTTTAAAGTCAACTAGCAGGCAGGGATGCTAAGGACCACAGACCCCAGAAACTAATCAGACATCAATTATTCTACTCGCAAACTGGGTAAGCCATTTGCTTTCTGACAACAAAAGACAATGAATCAGCTTTTTGGCCTTAGGTAATGACACACAGCTTGATTTGGAGGGTAGAAAGGAGTAGTTTCCCAATTATTCTGGTGCTTCATTCTTTACCAGAAGGTATTTCTCTGTCTCCTCTCAGCGTCCTCTTCTTTCTTTACTCCCGCCCCATAAAACATAATAATAAATAGTAAAGATACATGGTCAGAGATGATGAGACCAGGAGAAAAGAAAATCATTCCAGTTATTTTTTTCCCCTGAAACCCAGATCTGTGAAGGTGTCTGAAGAACAAAGGTCAGTTTTAAGAGTTATTTGTATCGCCTACACTGTAAGTGTATTAAAGATACACTTGGAGCAGACTGAAGAATTCTGCCCAGTGTACTTATTACCTAATTGTCAGCATCCTGGAAAGCGTAGGGGTGAAGAATGAAGTAGCATGGCATTTGATTCTGTCCTTGACCCTGTCTTCTTCAGCACTTTTGTCAATAATTTGGATAATGCTACCCAAAGCAGGCTGATCAAATTTGTAGCTGACACATAACTGGAAGTGACAGCTAATAAACTTGCTAACCAAATCAAGATTTAAAAGAGTGGCTCGGTGCTTTGTGACCACCTAGAGGGGTGGGATAAGGAGGGTGGGAGGGAGACGCAAGAGGGAGGAGGTATGCGGATATATGTATAAGTATAGCTGATTCACTTTGTTATACAGCAGAAACTAACACACCATTGTAAAGCAATTACACTCCAATAAAGATGTTAAAAAAAAAAAGGATAGAGATTAAAACAGAAAAAAAAAGAGTGGGTCAAAACCATAAGGACATTTTAAATGGGAAAAAAGTGCAAAAAAATTAACAGCACATATCCAAAGTTAGGGGAAGCCTGGCTTGGCAGAAGTCCCTTAACAAGATACCTGGGATATAAATTCAAGACTACAATATAAGAGTAGGCGCCATAGAATTCTACAGTGGACTGGTTAAAAAAAAAAATCAATGCCATCCGAGGCAGGACTGATAAATACATGATGTCTAGTCCCAAATGGGTAGTGAGAAAGCATCAATTCACTGTCTTCTGGATGGGTTCAACCTCACTTGCAGTGTGGTGCTTAATCCCAGACACCAGACTCTTAAGAGTGACATTTAACAAACTGAAACGCGTCAAGAGGAAGATGGCCAGAGTGGTGAAAGCCTGGGATCTATGACATACATCTGAAGTGCTAAGAGTGATTAGCCTGAACAAGAGAAGGCACAGACAGTTGAGATATGTATCTTCAGATATTTGAAGGGCTGCCATTAGATGACAGAGTAGATACTTCGGTAAGCCTCAGGCAAAAAGAAGGAACTATAGGTGGTGAAAGTTACAGAGAGGCAGATATGTGCTCAATATAATAAAGAAATTTCTAATAATTAGAGCTGTCTAAAAGTAGAATGCACTACTTTGGAAAGTGGTGAGTTCACCATCATCAGACGTGTTCAGGAGGAGATGGAAGGCCCACCTGTCAATCAAACTACAGAGAGGATTTTTGCATTGCTTAGGAGGGGGTGACCTAGGCCATTACACTCAACATTAAGAATGTGATCTCATTCAGATTCGATGGAGAAATTAAAACCTTTACAGACAAGCAAAAGCTGAGAGAGTTCAGCACCACCAAACCAGCTTTACAACAAATGCTAAAGGAACTTCTCTAGGCAAGAAACACAAGAGAAGGAAAACACCTACAATAACAAACCCAAAACATTTAAGAAAATGGGAATAGGAACATACATATCGATAATTACCTTGAATGTAAATGGATTAAATGCTCCCACCAAAAGACACAGGCTGGCTGAATGGATACAAAAACAAGACCCATATATATGCTATCTACAAGAGACCCACTTCAGACCTAGAGACACATACAGACTGAAAGTGAGGGGATGGAAAAAGATATTCCATGCAAATGGGAATCAAAAGAAAGCTGGAGTAGCAATTCTCATATCAGACAAAATAGACTTTAAAATAAAGACTATTACAAGAGACAAAGAAGGACACTATATAATGATCAAGGGATCGATCCAAGAGGAAGCTATAACAATTGTAGATATTTATGCACCCAACATAGGAGCACCTCAATACATAAGGCAAATACTAACAGCCATAAAAGGGGAAATCGACAGCAACACAGTCATAGTAGGGGACTTTAACACCCCACTTTCACCAATGGACAGATCATCCAAAATGAAAATAAATAAGGAAACACAAGCTTTAAATGATACATTAAACAAGATGGACTTAATTGATATTTATAGGACATTCCACCCAAAAACAACAGAATACACATTTTTCTCAAGTGCTCATGGAACATTCTCCAGGATAGATCATATCTTGGGTCACAAATCAAGCCCTGGTAAATTTAAGAAAATTGAAATCGTATCAAGTATCTTTTCCGACCACAACGCTATGAGACTAGATATCAATTACAGGAAAAGATCTGTAAAAAATACAAACACATGGAGGCTACACAATACACTACTTAATAACGAAGTGATCACTGAAGAAATCAAAGGGGAAATCAAAAAATACCTAGAAACAAATGACAATGGAGATACGACGACCCAAAACCTATGGGACGCAGCAAAAGCAGTGCTAAGAGGGAAGTTTATAGCAATACAAGCCTACCTCAAGAAACAGGAAACATCTCGAATAAACAACCTAACCTTGCACCTGAAGCAATTAGAGAAAGAAGAACAAAAAAACCCCAAAGCCAGCAGAAGGAAAGAAATTATAAAGATCAGGTCAGAAATAAATGAAAAAGAAATGAAGGAAACAATAGCAAAAATCGATGAAACTAAAAGCTGGTTCTTTGAGAAGATAAACAAAATTGATAAGCCATTAGCCAGACTCATCAAGAGAAAAAGGGAGAAGACTCAGATCAATAGAATTAGAAATGAAAAAGGAGAAGTAACCACTGACACTGCAGAAATACAAAAGATCATGAGAGATTACTACAAGCAACTCTATGCCAATAAAATGGATAACCTGGAAGAAATGGACAGATTCTTAGAAATGCACAAACTGCTGGGACTGAACCAGGAAGAAATAGAAAATATGAACAGACCAATCACAAGCACTGAAATTGAAACTGTGATTAAAAACCTTCCAACAAACAAACGCCCAGGACCAGATGGCTTCACAGGTGAATTCTATCAAACATTTAGAGACGAGCTAACACCTATCCTTCTCAAACTCTTCCAAAATATTCCAGAGGGAGGGACACTCCCAAACTCATTCTACGAGGCCACCATCACCCTGATACCAAAACCAGACAAAGATGTCACAAAGAAAGAAAACTACAGGCCAATATCACTGATGAACATAGATGCAAAAATCCTCAACAAAATACGAGCAAACAGAATCCAACAGCACATTAAAAGGATCATACACCATGATCAAGTGGGGTTTATCCCAGGAATGCAAGGATTCTTCAATATACGCAAGTCAATCAATGTGATACACCATGTTAACAAATTGAAGGAGAAAAACCATATGATCATCTCAATAGATGCAGAGAAAGCTTTCGACAAAATTCAACACCCATTTATGATAAAAGCCCTGCAGAAAGTAGGCATAGAGGGAACTTTCCTCAACATAATAAAGGCCATATATGACAAACCCACAGCCAACATTGTCCTCAATGGTGAAAAACTGAAACCATTTCCACTAAGATCAGGAACAAGACAAGGTTGCCCACTCTCACCACTATTATTCAACATAGTTTTGGAAGTGTTAGCCACAGCAATCAGAGAAGACAAAGAAATAAAAGGAATCCAAATCGGAAAAGAAGAAGTAAAGCTGTCACTATTTGCAGATGACATGATACTATACATAGAGAATCCTAAAGATGCTACCAGAAAACTCCTAGAGCTAATCAATGAATTTGGTAAAGTAGCAGGATACAAAATAAATGCACAGAAATCTCTTGCATTTCTATACACTAATGACGAAAAATCTGAAAGTGAAATTAAGAAAACACTCCCATTTACCATTGCAACAAAAAGAATAAAATATCTAGGAATAAACCTGCCTAAGGAGACAAAAGACCTGTATGCAGAAAATTATAAGACACTGATGAAAGAAATTAAAGATGATACAAATAGATGGAGAGATATACCATGTTCCTGGATTGGAAGAATCAACATTGTGAAAATGACTCTACTACCCAAAGCAATCTACAGATTCAATGCAATCCCTATCAAACTACCACTGGCATTTTTCACAGAACTAGAACAAAAAATTTCACAATTTGTATGGAAACACAAAAGACCCCGAATAGCCAAAGCAATCTTGAGAACGAAAAATGGAGCTGGGGGAATCAGGCTTCCTGACTTCAGACTATATTACAAAGCTTCAGTAATCAAGACAGTTTGGTACTGGCACAAAAACAGAAATATAGATCAATGGAACAGGATAGAAAGCCCAGAGATAAACCCACACACATATGGTCACCTTATCTTTGATAAAGGAGGCAAACATATACAGTGGAGAAAAGACAGCCTCTTCAATAAGTGGTGCTGGGAAAATTGGACAGGTACATGTAAAAGTATGAAATTAGAACACTCCCTGACACCATGCACAAAAATAAACTCAAAATGGATTAAAGACCTAAGTGTAAGGGCAGACACTATCAAACTCTTAGAAGAAAACATAGGCAGAACACTCTATGACATACATCACAGCAAGATTCTTTTTGACCCAGCTCCCAGAGAAATGGAAATAAGAACACAAATAAACAAATGGGACCTAATGAAACTTAAAAGCTTTTGCACAGCAAAGGAAACCATAAACAAGACCAAAAGACAACCCTCAGAATGGGAGAAAATATTTGCAAATGAAGCAACTGACAAAGGATTAATCTCCAAGATTTACAAGCAGCTCATGCAGCTCAATAACAAAAAAACCAACAACCCAATCCAAAAATGGGCAGAAGACCTAAATAGACATTTCTCCAAAGAAGATATACAGATGGCCTACAGACACATGAAAGAATGCTCAACATCATTAATCATTAGAGAAATGCAAATCAAAACTACAATGAGATATCATCTCACACCGGTCAGAATGGCCATCATCAAAAAATCTAGAAACAATAAATGCTGGAGAGGGTGTGGAGGAAAGGGAACACTCTTGCACTGTTGGTGGGAATGTAAATTGATACAGCCACTATGGAGAACAGTATGGAGGTTCCTGAAAAAACTACAAATAGAACTACCATACGACCCAGAAATCCCAATACTGGGCATATACCCTGAGAAAACCATATTTCAAAAAGAGTCATGTACCAAAATGTTCATTGCAGCTCTATTTACAATAGCCAGGACATGGAAGCAACCTAAATGTCCATCGACAGATGAATGGATAAAGAAGATGTGGCACATATATACCATGGAATATTACTCAGCCATAAAAAGAAATGAAATGGAGGTATTTGTAATGAGGTGGATGGAGTTAGAGTCTGTCATACAGAGTGAAGTAAGTCAGAAAGAGAAAAACAAATACAGTATGCTAACACATATATACGGAATCTAAGGGGAAAAAAAAAAAGGCCATGAAGAACCTAGTGGCAAGACGGGAATAAAGACACAGACCTACTAGAGAATGGACTTGAGGATATGGGGAGGGGGTGGGGTGAGATGTGACAGGGTAAGAGAGTGTCATGGACATATATACACTACCAAACGTAAAATAGATAGCTAGTGGGAAGCAGCCGCATAGCACAGGGAGATCAGCTCTGTGCTTTGTGACCACCTAGAGGGGTGGGATGGGGAGGGTAGGAGGGAGGGAGATGCAAGAGGGAAGAGAAATGGGAACATATTGTATATGTATAACTGATTCACTTTGTTATAAAGCAGAAGCTAACACACTATTGTAAGGCAATTATACTTCAATAAAGATGTTTAAAAAAAAAAAAAAAGAATGTGATGCTGAGGAATTCAAACAGAATGGGAAATAAAGGCATGTCTTCCTGACTGATAATGAACCTAAACATTTTATTATGTTTATAGTGTTTTCGTTTTAATTATGAAATACTTCAAGCGTACATAAAATAACAGATAACCATTAATTAGCTTTTAAGAATAATTTTTGTTTCGGGGCCCAGCTCACCCTCCCTTCATCCCAGCATGGGCTGGAAAATGAAAGAAAATGGCTCTCAAGTTCTATAAGACACAATATCAAATTTGAAGCTCTTATCTGTCAATGACGAATCTTAGGGCTGATTCAAAGGCATCATAAGAGTTCATCACTTTCCTGCCCAGCTTTAGCAACTGTTTCATTTGCTGTGACTGGATCACTGGATCAATTAGTTTTTCAATTAAGAGTTGTGCTAAAATCCTGTGTAAAATGAGTTGCAAGCCAAGACAGGCCCCTGACAACTTTAGATGATTGATGGAGATACGTGGGTGAATAGCAGAGATGGAGGCTGGGAAGGAAGAATGATGGTTCTGTGGAGTTATTTGTTTATGAAGGTGATGAGTACCTGGGAGTCAAGAACCAATAGCACTTACTCACTGACACTTAGATAGCAGCTCTTGTAATTTTTCAAAGGAGAGTTTCAGCTATTATTTCCATTTATTCTCAGTGCATCCCTGTGAAGTGGGCAGGGCAGGTGTTAGTTCTGCTGGCTTACAAATGACAGACCTGAAACCCAGTGAGGTAACTGGCCCAAGACCACACAGCAAATTAGGGACTGAATCATATAAAAACCCATTGCAGTGTAAAAGCACTGAGACATAATTTTTTAAATAATATTCAGAGCAGATAACATTTATCAATTGAGCACAGACTCTACAAGAGTCACACACTTTGGACATATTTAATCCACACAACAATGCTATGGGGTAGGTACTATCAACCTAACGGTTATAGATACGGAAATGAGGTTTGAGGAGTTTAAGTAACTAGCCCAAGGTCAGTAGCAATTTGACCTCAAAAATAAACTCCAATTTTTTTCCACATCCACTGCCACAACTCAAATTCATACTACTATTGCCTGTCACCTAGACTGCAGGAAAGTATCCCAAATATTGTCCCTGCTTTCATTGATGCCCCCTTAAATCTACTGTCCATACACCAGCCAGATAAATCTTTTAAAAATATAAATCAGCTCATGGAATATACACGATCAAAATCCTTCCATGATTTCCTCCCATGGTCCTTAGAGTAAAATCTAAATTCCTTACCAGCATCCTACAAGGTCCTTCAGGATTGGGTCCCTGCCTCCTACCAGACTCATCTTGTACCCTCTTCCTTATTGTCCACACTCCAGCCAGGCTAGTCTTCTTTCAGTGCCTCAAGTACATCAAATGCTGTCCTCCATCTGGGCCTTAGCAAGTGCTATTCTCTCTGCATGGGACGCTCTTCTACTCTCAGGCGTCCGCTCAAATGTCACATGGTCAGATAACTTTCCCCTGACCTAATCTAAACTAAAGTCACCTTGTCACATAGCCTCATAACACCCTAATACCTCCC
This sequence comes from Eschrichtius robustus, assembly GCF_028021215.1. Classification (NCBI taxonomy): domain Eukaryota; kingdom Metazoa; phylum Chordata; class Mammalia; order Artiodactyla; family Eschrichtiidae; genus Eschrichtius; species Eschrichtius robustus. Next base: position 108,422,513 of record NC_090845.1, read on the forward strand.
CTTCTTAGTACTTAGAATATGGTAATCACGCACTGGTGTGATTCTTTTATTACTATTTGCTGCCAATACTAGACTGTAAGCACCATGAGGCCAGAGATCGTATCTGTTTTGCTCACTGCTGTATCCCAGCACTTAGACAGTGTTTGTCACACAACAGGAACTCAAAATTTTATTTGATGAATGAATAAACTGAGGAATGAATAAGCAAAAAATTTAAGCTCCTGAGCTCCAGTCCTTAACCATATGTCTTGATATAAAAGGGCCTAAAAAGCCCCTCCTTACCCCAACCCATCTCAGCACTTCTGCCATTTCTGACATTGCTATGGAAGGGTAGTTTGCACTTAGAGTTGCAAAAACGAATTTTCCAAAATACGTGCGTTCATATGGTAATGCCTGCATTTGCAAGCCGCTGTATTCAACTTGGATCAAAAGTTAATAATGAGTGTTTTCTTTGCCAGCGTTTAGATACATGCCACGTAATTGCAAAAATAACTAGTTAGACTGTCGGAAGGCAGTATACTCCTGTGAGGAGAACAAAATGTTCAAGGGAATTAACCCAAAGATGGTAATTAAACCATGGAATCATCAGCTGGAGAATGGGGCTGACACCTTGTTCTGACTCTGGAACCTATAAGCACCCACTGTGGTTACTAGAACCCAAGACCAAAGGATGTTCAAGCAGATGGGGAGGCTGATCTGTATGAACCCAGGGAAGCTATGAACTGGCTTCTACCCCACACCCACCCACCACCTCCATCCTTTATCTGATTTTCCCTCTCCTACATCCCCAGGTTAAACACAAATAGCCAATTTAAGAGCAAGACCAGGGAAGTACCTGCCTATATGGTGGGCTTTGAAGAGTCCACTCTTCCTAACTCTTCAACACTAAAATAACTCCTTTGGGATTACCTAGACATGTATGCTTTTCCACTAGGATAAGGCCTTGTTCTCTGTGGAGAGGAAGTCGTAAGCCAAACCTGTGGTTATCAAACCGGGTGGAGGAGGGAGATGGGAACAGGGAGTGACGATGCCCCCGGGGGATATTTGCCACTGTTTTCAGGCATTTTGGGTTGTCACAACTGGCGGTGGTGGTGGTACTATTGGTATCTAATGCGTAGAGGCTAGGGATACTGCTAAACATCCTACAATGCACAGGACAGTCCCTCACAACAAAGAACTATCCAGCCCCAAATGCCAATAGCCCCGAGGCTGAGAAACCCTGAACTGACTCATCTGCAAAGATTCATTTATTAGTCCATAAACAACTCATCCACAGAGCAGATTCTTGCAGAAATGGGAGCTGGGATGGGTATATTTTGATCATACAGTTGGAACAGAAAGGAGAGCGAGTAATCTGATAGCAGTGCCAATGATAGATTGGGGAAAAGACCAGAAGCAGGTGACCTACTGTCACAGTCTGAGAGGGAGGGCCTAGAAGCTGACCTGAAGATGAACAGGAAATAGATAACCCCCCTCCCACCGTTCTGTAGAGGTAGAATTGATGAAGCATCACAAGAGGATGGCATAGGGGAATGAGACAAAGATAACCCTTAAGACTGTAGCTTGGGTGGCTGGAAGAAGGGTGGTGAGCAGAGGAGAAGCAGATCTGCGGGTGGAGGGTGGGAATGGAGGAATAACGCGCTGAGTGTGCGACGCCATGAAGGCCTCTAGGTGACGCTGTTTTATTAGCGGCCAGAAATGTGGATCTGGAGCTCAGGAATGTGTCTGAAGCTAGAGGCACCTATTTGGAATTCATCCACGTGGAGGTAGTGAGATGAGACCCCCTGGCTGGCACGTACCAGGAACTCCATAAATATTTGTTGAATGAAAAAAAAAAAAACATTTAGAGTAAGAAGAAAAGAGGGCAAAGACAAAAATCTTTGGACACATTTTAAACAGTGAGGAAGGTAGAGCCAGCAGAGTTGAGTGCTCTTGAAACAGGAAAGGGGAGTTTCAGGGGGGAGGATGTGGCCAACAACGTCAAACGCTGCTCAGCAGTCAAGTCGAATGATGGCTGTGAGTAGAGTTGGATTTGGCGGGGAGCAGGTCGTCATCCAACTTGAGAGAGCAGGTTCAGTAAAGTGATGGGGGCAGAAACGAGGATGCAGATGCAGACTGCTGCAAGGTCCCCATCATCCCATCATTAGCGATGATGGTAAAGAAGGAGTTAGAATGATAGCTTATGGAGGGGGCAGGGATTCAAGGGGAGATGGAATCTTTTAGCAGATTTTTAGCCTGACAGGAAGAAGGCAGCATAGTGAGAATAAAGGCACACACTTGAATAGCTAATAGCCATTATGTATCTCCTACGTCCATTGTATTTTTGAGCTTCTATAAAAGTAAGTGGAGGGCATGTGGAATTGGGATTCGATGTATCATCTGGCATTCAAGAGGCCCAAGAGGTAAACTTAGGTTCGATTTAAGGAAGAGCTCCCTTGTCATCAGAGCTGCCCTGCAAAGGAAGCGCTGCCTGTGTGTAATGAGCTCTCATGTCGCTGGAAGTATTCAAAGAGAGGTAATATGACCTCACGGGAGGTGGTTCCTGTACTGAATGGGAAATTAGATTAGATCTTTAGTTTCCAAACCTTTGGACTTCTCGGATCAGTAAATGTTTTAAGCGGGGGGAAAAAAAGTGAGTGGAGTATAGATCGATCTAGAGAGTTAGCAACTTTTAACTTTTGCTTTGTTAAGTACATTAGTTTTCTATCCACTATGGTAACAAATTACCACAAATTTAGTGGCTTAAAATAGCACAAGTTTATTATCTTCCAGTTCTGTAGGTCAGAAGTCTGGTAGCCATCTCACTGGGCTCAAATCAAGGTGTCGGCAGGGCTGCATTCCTGTCTGGAGGCTCGAAGGGAGAATTCACTTTCTTGCCTTTCCCAACTTCTAGAGACCACCTACTTTCCTTAACTCATAGCCCACGCCACCTTCATTCATGGCAATGGCTGGTCTAGTCTTTCTCATATCACATCACTCTGATACTGACTTTTTTTTTAACTTCTGCCTTCCACATTTAAGGACTCTTGTGATTACATTAGACCACCCAGATAATCCAGGATAATCTCACTATTTTATTTTTATTTATTTATTTATTTATTTTTGGCTGTGTTGGGTCTTTGTTGCTGCGTTGGGTCTTTGTTGCTGCGTGCGGGCTTTCTCTAGTTGCAGAGAGCGGGGGCTACTCTTCGTTGAGGTGCCCGGACTTCTCATTGCGGTGGCTTCTCTTGTTGTGGAGCACGGGCTCTAGGTGCACGGGCTTCAGTAGTTGTGGCACGCAGGCTCAGTAGTTGTGGCTCGCGGGATCTAGAGCGCAGGCTCAGTAGTTGTGGCGCACGGGTTTAGTTTCTCCGCGGCATGTGGGATCTTCCCAGACCAGGGCTCGAACTCATGTCCCTTGCATTGGCAGGCGGATTCTTAACCACTGTGCCACCAGGGAAGTCCAAATCTCACTATTTTAAAGTCAACTGATTAGCAACCTTAACTCTACCTGCCATCTTAATTCCCCTTTACCATGTAACCTAATTCACAGATTTGAGAGATTAAGACATGGACATCTTTTGGGAGGCCATTATTTGGCCTCCCACGAAGGGGCATATATAAATATGATATATATATATGTATATATAATATATATATGAAGTCATATATATATGAGTGGTATCGTCAACATCATCATCATTTCAGAAGAGAAAGGACTCTACATACAACACCCAGACAATAGAAATGATACAGAGAAAAGGACTGTTTTTCCTAAAAAAGAACAGTTGTCAACCTTACCCTAACACACACACACACACACACACACACACACACACATACACACACACGGATATTTCACCAGACTGGAAACTACACCTTGGACCAACATCACAGCTTTAGAAAACATTGGACTGCATGATCTTCCATCTCTAAGCTTCCCTGAACCCCTGCAATTCACTGTACTATGGTATTACCTGGAGAACCTTCCTGTGATATATCTCTATTGGTTCCTCCATAACTATGTTTTTCTCCTTCCTTCTTGTTTCAAATGTGATCATTATGTCAGCAAGAGACTTCAGTTTCCTTTTTTCCCCCAATTCAAAAGGCTATGAAAAGTGTTCTGTAAATGATATGGAATATTGTTATTCTGATCTTTAGGGTAATCAAGTTGTTTGACATTTTTGTAATGATACCTTTTGGAATATGGGTGATATAATTAGCTGCCACACTGTACATTAACAATACCTGTCCTGACCCTACAGACTTGGGGACTATAAGTAAAAGTGTGACAGCTGGCTCCAGGCTTGCTTGTCACTCACCACTGAAGGGAACATAGCCAGGGAGCTACACTAGAATCCCCAGGAATCCAGAATGTGGTCAGAAATGACATCTTCAACTAGAAGAATTTGGTGTTTTGCTAGTAAGAAGAGACGGAGACAGGCACTCTTAGGAAGCAGACAGCCATGATATTTCATGCTGGGAAGGCACAGAGGCCCCGAGTGGAGACAGCATTTTACCAGCACAAAGGCATTATATAGGGAGGGGTAGAGTCAGAGGACAAAGTCAAATTAGCAGGGGTTCTTTCTTAACCCATTACTACCCAGAAGTGACCCAGGAGTGAGAATAAGAAAGAGCACTGAAGAAATGTCTAGGGAAGGTGAAAGAGAAGAAAAGCTGTGCTACCTGGGTACTCAGTGTGAAGTCAAGGGCAATGGTTGCCATGGGGAGGGTAAACTGATGGGGTCAACAGAGGGCAAAGTAAAAAGAGTTGCAAGAGGAAAGAAACAGAGAAAGAACTATTTAGTTGCCAAGTTATATGTTAGGCACCATGTATTTTCCACGTACCGTTTCATTTACTCCTCACTCCATGACAATAACCGAAAGCCACATTTATAACTAAGACATATTTTACATTTTACTTATCTCATTTATTATTGTCTTTTCCCCTCACTAGTACATAGGTTCCCGGAGGACAGGATCCTTTTTCTCTCCTGTATCTCCCACTACCTATAACAGTGTCAGCACATGGTAGATGCTCAATAGCTATTTGTTGCATGAATAAACAGCTAGCATAAAGTGCCAGGCACTGTTATAGATAGATGCTTCCCACGAATGAACTCATTTTAACTTTCATGACCAATGCTGAGACAGGCACTATTATCCCAATTTTATAGATGAAGCAACTGAGTCAGAGACACAGAGATATTAAGTAACTTGCCTGATAAGTGATGGATTCAGGATTTCAACCTACACGGTCTAACTCTAGAACCTGCCTTCGTAATCTCTATTTTATACTGAGGCTCAGAGAGGTTAAGTCGTGCAGCTTAGGACCGGCAGAGCCATGACTAGAAGCGAAGTCCGCCTGTCTCAGAAGTCCGCCTGCCCCTTCCTTTACACTTCACGGCTTAATAAGATTGCCAAGACAACTATTTCTTCCATCATCATTTTACCAGGGGCTAGTCTCCTGAGATAAAGAAATGGGTGTGGTTCATTAAGGATTCAGATAAAGATAACACACATCGCCCCAAAGAATCACGAGTCCCAAAAGATCACCCACCAATCTGCCACCTGTTCTCATTGATATTTTTTTTTTGCTTTTGAATTTTCTTTTATTTATTTTTTTATACAGCAGGTTCTTACTAGTTATCCATTTTATACATATTAGTGTATATATGTCAATCCCAATCTCCCAATTTGAGGCTGGAGGGAACTGAGAGCAGCAGCTGGCAGATGAGTCATGGGAAACCCCTGGTGGATCCATCTATGCTGAGAGCTAGGCATTGAGGGTAAGTCACTTTCATGCCAGGCAAATCCCGACCCATGCTGCCCTAGATAGCTCTGGAGTAGGGATGGTGTAGAGATGCTGATAAAGCATTTCTGGGAGACTGGTTCATAATTCATTGTGTGACCTTGTGTAAGACACTTCCTCTCCTTGTGTCAGTTTCTTTAGGTTAGGGAGGCGTCAGTGGAACTTTGTGTTGAATCATAAGAGCTCCACTTTATCTATTATATATTGGACTTTTCCACATAAAATTTCATTTGGAGAAAGGATTCTACACTAAAAACTATGCTTGAAAATCCACTGAATGAAATAGTATTTAAATTCCTTCTAGCTCAAACATTCTAAACACTTGAAAACATAGACACCGTCCTTTGGGTCAGGTCAGTGTTCCATTCAGCCCTACTTTCTGCAGCCAGGAAGAGGCCCAGGGATCTGCTGTGAGAGGCCATCCACAGGTCCCTTTTGCCCCAGCTTCCCTCAGACGCTATTACCCCTGTCTTCATGTGGCAGTTGTCTTCCCCATTGGGCCTTCTACTTATGTTACTTGCCTATGTTGAGACGGAGGAAGTGTAACTACGCACAACAGTACTTGCAGGACAGCCGCGCCTCTGTTTTATTCGAAAGGAATAGAACACTTACTGATTTTCTCCTAACACTCTTTTTGTTGACGCCCACCGCTGTGTGTCTGCCTGTTAGACCACAGTAGCCGAGTGTTCCTTGAGGGGTGCTGCTGATCTACAATCCTCCTAAGTCCCCTGCCTGAGCTGTGACCGAAGCTGTAAGCTTACTTTGGAATTTTTTTATTTTCACTGGGCTCCCTCACACCTGCTCACTCACGCATTTTTATAAGTTCTTCCTTAGTCTCATTCTGTTTGTCATCATACATAGGCTTAAAGATTTCACTGGGTGCTCCTGCCTGGAGTCTGGGTTTCACATATACAACATGACTCCCTTCTTATAAAGTTTTAAAACAAGCAAAAATAGCATTAAGTTGTTTAGGTGTGTGTATATATTTTTAAAAAACCAAGGTAATGATAAATAAAAAATTCAGGATAGTAGTTACCTCAGAGGGAGAGAGAGATCAAAACAAGGAGACAGAACAGAGGAAGAAGACATAGGTAACATAAATCAGGTGACCATATAAGTGTGAATTTCTTGCTGGATTGTTTATTGTATTCCATTTGTCTGTCTGTCTATCCTTGCACTAATACCACATGCCTTTTCATATCAACTTTAGAGTCACTTATCAGTTTTTCTTATGGTTAATAATTTTTGTATCCTGTTTAAGAATAACCCGAGATCATGAAGGTATCCTCCTGTATTTTCTTCTAAAGCCTGCTTGATTTTGATTGGAATTGCATTGAATCTAAAAATAAATTTGGGGAGAATATTTTTAAAAAAAAGAAGACATAGGTAAAACTAAATTATTAGTAATGTTATAGTTCTTGGGTTGGGTGATGGTTCTGAGTGTTCACTGTATTTTAAATAAATAAATAAATAAATAAGAAATGTCCATATTTAAACTAGTAATGATGAATTCTGCACCCCTGAAGTTCAAAAACAATGATTACAAGAGCAATGCGAGGTTTTTTGTTTTTTTTTTAAAGTTAACCAGAATCTACAATATACTTTAATTTTCTGTTTCTGTCCAATACGTCAAGGGCTTTTTGAAACTCTAAGTGGATCACAGCTATAGGTTTGCCTCTCTCCGAGTTTACTTCTCCCTCAATTATTGTCCATAATTTAGTCAGGTTGGAATTTCCTTGCTGAAAAATACATTGCACTTCCCCACAGGCTATTTTTATATAGGATTCATTGATCCTCATCTTTATCTTGGGCCTTGTATGCTAGTTTGTATAGATCTAAGAATTACTGGCTACCTCCTGAATCATTTTGGGTGAAAGGCCACAATTGCTTGTTCCAGTCTTTTAACCCCATGACCATTAATAAGATTGGGTTCTTTCTAGGTTTGCCAGATAAAATTCAGGATCTTCAGTTAAATTTTAATTTCAAATAAACAACAAATAATTTTTTAGTATATGTATGAATTTGAGGCATACTTATACTAAATAATAATTTTTTATTTATCTGAAATTCAAATTTAATTGGACATTCTATTTATAAATTTTCTATTTATGTAAATACATATTCAATATATTTTTATTTGCCAAATCTGGAAACCCTATCTCATTCGAGCCAATAAGTACTCTCCAATGTCACTGTTGGTTCTGGGTCCCAGGGAGTGTGAGTTTTGGAATTGGACAGACAGTCAGGTTCAAATCCTGGCTCCTCCACTCAAGAGACAGAACATTTTTTTTGTCTCAGAATTCTTATCTATTAAATAGAAATGATAGCAATACCTCATGAGGTTGTTGGGAATATTAAAAGAGATGATATTTGCATAGTACTTAGCACAGGGTCTGGTACCTACTAAGCACTCAATAGCTGTTGTCATTATTATTGTCAATTTTATACGGAACATTATGTGCACCGGCCAAGATTTAACCTAGTACTGCAAAATTCTACATTTACAGGATTAATTTGGGAATGGGACTCAGTGTCTCCTTTGGTGATGACCAATGCAAAGTGACATCTAGCTCCTTCCTTTTTGTTTTTGAATACTTCTTTTGGCCCCATGTCATGAAATGCCCCAGATTCATTCTCTAATTGCTTTTTCCTTTTAATATAAAGGCTTTTTTGTGCATGTGTTTGGAGGTCACTTAGAATTCCTCAAGTTGGAAGCAACTGTCTTCCCCTAAGGAGGTCCTTGAGTGATTGAGAATCGCCTTTGAAATGCTACTTCAAGCCAATGAGTGATGAGTTTGGCTGATAAAAGGGAGCAGACCCTTTACATTCTCTTCTCTGACCCACCCATTCCCATCAAAACTGACCCACCCACTTTCCCACCTGTCCTGGCATCTAATCAGACATGCTAATGGCTAAAAAAGATTCTATTTAATCCCCCTCCCAAGCCATAGGCTTGTTTTCAAAACCCTAAACCTGAAAAAGTAAGCCTAACACTGGCTTCCTAGCAGATAAGGGTGACCATGCGGGACCCCTTAAATCACACCAAATTATCAGCTGCTTGTTCTGCCTGCTTTGCACGAATGGAAGGGAGCAGTAGCGCAAATAATCTAAAGATCATTTCCACCTGGTTTGGGAATGCACCACATGGTGTTGTTGTAGCTGATTTGCTTTGCTAATTCTGTTCTACTTAAGCTAATATTGAGATTGGTTCACATTTTTTAAGCTCATCTGGGCCAGAAGAGGGAAGAGGTAGTGGTGTGTCCCACTTTGAGATGAAGGAAAACGGACCACGATCATGAAGGGGACATGAACATTCTATGTGAGGGCTAACAGATCGAGAAGATCAGTGCAAAAGGATCAAGATAGAACTTTGCGAATTACACATGGGCAGAATAGGCCCACCTACCCCGTGGGTACTGAAAAGCCAGTCTTCCCAATGGCCTTCCCAGAATCTGAAATTCTCTTCATTAATAGCCTACATAAAGGGTGGTAATCATGACATAACTATAGTTAAAGCGTTATGTAACCTAAGAGGAGTAACACATTTCCTAGAAGACACATTAGCAGTTCATCTGACTAAATCATCAGTCACTATTGTCACCTCGTAGAAAAAGCACTGAAGGGGTGAGACACAAGACAGTTCTACCTTGATGGGGCCTGAGTATACTAAGAAGCCCCTGGGCAGCTATGGTGGAAGTACAGGAGCACTTGGGTGATTTCGGGGGTGGGCTGGAAGGGTTGCTGAAGGAGAGGTAGACAACTTTCACCTCTTTCCTTCCCACGTTTTTCTTAGTTTTCTGCTCATGGTAGACATAGAGAATATGCAAATGTCTCAAATAAATTCTTCCCTTTCTTATTCTTTTCCTGCTGGGCAACTGGACTTTCAATGGCTTCTAGAGATTTCAGAGATCATTGGTTTTCTTTTTGTCCTTTAGAGCCTAACTATACATTGCATTTCCAGCCCTACAAGCTGCAGCAAGGGACCATGGGGCTATTGAAATTTCTTTCTCTTTTTCTTATTGCAGTCTGCTCCCAGTTCTCGAGAGGGGTGTATGCCATCTTTGGATTCTATGACCAGATGTCAATGAACACTCTGACCTCCTTCTGTGGAGCTCTGCACACGTCCTTTGTCACACCCAGCTTCCCCACTGATGCAGATGTGCAGTTTGTCATCCAGATGCGCCCAGCCTTGAAGGGCGCTATTCTGAGTCTTCTGGGTCACTACAAGTGGGAGAAGTTTGTGTACCTTTACGACACAGAAAGAGGTAAGAAGAGGCATGTGCTCTCCTCTTTGAATATTCATGTAACAGCGGTGTTCGACCTTCCTCAACTCATGTTTGTCCCCTTCTCTTCCAATAAATCTCATATTCTTTTAAAATTGTAATTAATATTCAAAATGAATTGAAGAGTGAGGCCAAAAAAGAATCAAAACAATAGCAATTTTAGAATCTAGTTTTTCAAATTATACATGTCCTCCCACCCCCAACTTTGAAAAGGGGTTTCGGATTATCCTCCTGGTTGAACCACTGTTGTTGACAAAGAACCCTTCCCCCTCCCCAAAATAATTTATCTGGTTTACATACACAAATTAAAAGCAGCTTAGTCTAAAATAGAGAGAGGCCTAAGCTGGAAAGGTTTTGGAGAATTAATCCTGCCAGAGACTATAATTATCCTCATTTCATAGATGAGAAAACTGAAGCCCAAAGAGGAAAAGTGCTTTTTCACACAGTAGTTTAACCACAGAGCTGGGACTGGTGGCAATGTCGCTGGCTTGCAGATCACATTGGGTGTTCAGATTATAGGGCTTCAACAATTATCTGATGGAAATAATGAATGGAGACTGGCTAAACCGGGTTTTGGGGGTGGATAGTTTTTCTAATAGTAAGACATATTATATTGAATCTATTGAGGACAATTATATTGAAAAGTCTCAAAACTTAAGGGTCTGATCTTCAATAGTATACAGTTAGGTATACACATCATAATGCAGCTAAACAGACTCCTAAAACCCAGTGATCTTTGAGGGCTTCCTCAGTAAAACCAGGGGATCCTATCACCATGAGATTCCAAAAGATAGCGTTACTTTATCACTTGTTTGCTTGTAATCCAGGTTATACACAGGGAATGGCTCTCTCTGACTCAGGACTTTCTGACTCAGAGAAACAAGGAGCAAATGGAAGGCCTATCTGCCTGAGGGGTCCCTGGAAATGACATTCTTATAGGTAACTTAACTTGAAGGGCCATTTTGTTTTTAGGAATCCAGAGTACTCTTCACTTCACTCTCATTTTGATTCATCATCAAACCCTGTCAGGAAACGCTAAGGCCTGTATTTGCTTATGGTACTTACCTCCAGAATATTATCAAATTTCATGAACCTGAAGCAGGAGAGCAGAGTTCTAGCCCATGCTCTGCCACTACCTAGCTCTCTGACCTTGACCAACTCATTCAATCTCTCTTGACCTTGATCTCCTCACCAAAGCTATGTCAGCTATGTCCCTTCTTAATGTAATATTCTACGATTTTTTTAATATTATACCAGACATAGGACACTTTGTATCTTATTACTAATCCTAACTTACATCTTATCAGTTAATTAGTCAACCAATCTACAAACTGTTATCAATCCTCAATGGTTTATTCAAATCTTGTGATACATGCTTATATAATACTGTTCCAGTGGGGGTAGACAGAAAAGGACATTCATGAAACAATTCATGAACAACTTGCAGAGCACAGTATCAAAGTATCAAACTCAGTATCAAATTGAGTGCTACACTACAGATTCTGATTACTATGAGAATTGTGAAAAGGTAGCACTCCAAGAAATAGAGTTTTTGAAGGCTGGCTAGAGGAGCCAGGCCTTAAAGGATGTATAAGCTGTGGACTGGAAGAGAAGAAGGAAATGGAGTTTGGGGAAGAGAAAAAGAACATGAACAAAGGGCAGAATCAGGAAGGAGTGCTGTGTGTTCCTACAGATCTTTGCCTGACTAGAGTACCAAAATAGTTTGAATGTTCTAATTCACAATTTGCTAAATTTTAATGCATTTCATTTCTTTCAAACACTGAGGATGAATTAGCCTATTTCCATGTACTATATACAGTGTAATCTGGTGCATAAAAATCTGATTTTCAGAACTGAAGTTTGTAAATTAGACAGCTTCTCTCCTGAAACTTTTTTAAAACTAAATATCAGTTCTGCTAATGCTGTAGCCTCTCATTTATTGAAAAGCAGGAGACACAAGTTAATGTAGTCTCTCCTCATCTCCCATGACCCTCCTTTGCCCATTAGCTCTCTATTAGAGGAAAGGAAGCAAAAGTCCATCTCTGTCTGTTTCTTAATCTGCATTTTTTTCTCAAATCATCTCAGTAAATAGTTTGTTCAATTCTATGGTCTTAGAGCCAAAAGAAACCTTTCTGACTTGTGTGTGTTCATATTTTTTCCTCTATAGCCATTTAGCTGGTGGGATTAATCTGCTCTGCTTAAGAAGTACTTTCCATAAAGTTTTATACTAATTTCCTCCTTGGAAAGCCTTCTTAAAACACTGCATAATATGACCCTGTTCCAAAAGTTTCAATGGTTTCTATTGCCCACATTGAAAAATAAAAGCAGGCTATTTCTTAAGACTCTACATAATTATGCCTCAACCAACCAACGAACCTGTTGTCTTTATGTTACTGATGAGAACTTTCTACCGCAGGCAGCTCCCATTTTCCACTGTTGCCCAAATGTGCCAGAACCATACTTGCCTCAGCAACTGCACTTCTACTACCTGGAATTCTTTCCATCTTGATTATGAAAATCCTTCCTGCCTATCCTTCCATTTTTCAAAACGCACTTCAGACTCTACCTCTCCAAGGTAGCTTTCCCTGACCACTCCAGTGCACAATGATTCATTCATTCATTCATTCATTCATTCAATAGGTGGCAGGGTTAAAATGATGAACAAGATAGACATGTCTCCTGCTATTATAAAGCTTACATTCTAATAAGGGAGAGAGAAAAAATAATAAGTAAGCCAACAAATAAAATAATTATATATTTAGGTAAGGTGCTATGAAAGAAACGAAGAGACAGATACTAATGGATAGGACCTAATTTTAAAAGGATTCTCAGTGACAGCCTCATTGAGAAGGGGCATTTAAGCTGAGAACTAAAGAAGTAGAAGGAGACAGCCATGTGAAGAATAGAGAGAAAGAATTTTCAAGCAGTGGAAATAGCAAGTGCAAAGGCCCTGCGGCAGGGAAGAGCTTGGTATGTTTGAGGAACTGAAAGAAGACAAGTATGGCTAAAGGGTAGTGAGGAGGTTGAGAGTGGCCTAAGATGAGACTATAAAGGTAAACAGAAGCCAGATCATAGCCATGGAGTACAGACAGGAGCCAAGATAAGGAATATGAATTTTATTCTAACTGCAATGTGAAGTCATTGGAGGATTCTGAGCAGGGGAGTCACATGATCTCATTTAAGTTTCTGTAGAGAATGGAGTGTGGTGCAAGAGTGAAGGAAAGGAAATGAATTAAAAGGCCATTGTGGTCATCCAGGTGAGAAATGATGGCAGCTTAGACTAGACTGGAGATGGAGAAAAGTAGACAGAGTTGAAATGTATTTTGGACACAGAATCAACAGAACTTGGTGACAGATTCACCGTGGCATGTGAGGGAAAGAAAGGATTCGTGGGTGACTACTAAGCTTTTGGCTTGAGAGACTGGGTAAGGTGGAGACGCTATTTACTGAGGTGACTGAGGGCAGGAGCTGAACCACTCTTACGGAGCAGAGACCTTGCCCACCTCTGAATGCCCACAGAACCCTTTTGTCCATATCATTCACTTGGCACTTACCTGCTTTCTGTTTTTATTTCACTGGGTCTGCTATTTACCTTCCCAGGCGCTTCTCTCCATTATGATAGTCAACAATTGCTTAACCCCTAGGTTTAGACTTTGTGCTTCCTCTAGTTTCTAGCACAGGCCTGAGTCCATACTTAGTGTTTTCCCAATTCCATTAGTGATTCATCCAGAATAAGCCCACGTCTTTTTTTTAAATGTTGGACTGAAAGAAAGAGACAGAAAAACCAAGAAGGGAAGGAGGGAGGATTAGAGGGAAGGAAGGAAGGAAGGAAGGAAAGAGGGAGGGAAGGAAGGAAGGAGGGAGGGAGGGAGGGAAGGAAGGAGGGAGAGAGGGAGGGAAGGAAGGAGGGAGGGAGGGAAGGAAGGAAGGAGGGAGGGAGGGAAGAAGGAAGGAAGGAAGGAAACTAAGGAAAGGAAAGGAAAGGAAGGGAAAGGGAAAAAAGGAGGGAGGGAGGAAGGGAGGGGAGAAGGAAAGAAGAAAGAAAGAAAGAAAGAAAGAAAGAAAGAAAGAAAGAAAGAAAGAAAGAAAGAAAGAAAGGAAGGAAGGAAGGAAGAAAGAAAGAAAGAAAGAAAGAAAGAAAGAAAGAAAGAAAGAAAGAAAGAAAGAGACAGGGAGGGAGGGAGGAAGGAAGGAAGAAAGAATGAAAGAAAGTGGGCGGAAGGGAGGAAGGAAGGAAAGAGAAAACCCAATTTATAACTCAAACTATGTGGTATGGTTCTTTAAAATATTCAATAATGTATCTATTCTGTATTTTCTCTTTTTCTACAATGATCATCTCTTGCTTCAGTAATAAACATTATGGGGAGAAATTACAACTGCAAAGTGTAATTTTAGAATTTTTAAAATTACATAAGAGAGAAATGAAAGACGGAGAGAGACAGAAGGGAGCACCTATAATTACATTCAAATAAGCTAAATATACAAATGATGTGACTCCACTGCATAAGGGCAGGGATGAGTGAGGAGCTGAGAAATGGGTTAAACATTTGAGGTCATTTAAAAGATTTACAGCACAATCAGGGTAATTTTATCTCTGAAATTATGAAACATTGAGTGGATTTCAAGGCTTTGTTAGTTACGCTTTGATTTCTGTCTGCTGAGTAAGGTCTGATTTTGTGTTTGCAGGTCATCACTTTGCTTAGTTACTAAAATCACCACCCTGGTTTGTTAATACAAAGCTGAAATTTATGCTCTTGGTGCTATATACATCAAAAGTCAGCTCTTGGAAAAGTCATGAGGTTTACTAAGTGTGATATCTGCCCCTTTTGTACCCTCTTCTCTTTATCGACCCCCTTTTTTTACTTGTCTATGCCTGCCCTCCCTGGCTTGACATCTCTGTCCTAACCTGCCTCTACACCTCCATAAAAAGTCTTCCACTTTGCTATTAGACCTATCTTTTGGGTGCAAGTGACCTAGCTCTCTGCAGTGCTAACATTTCCCCCAGAAGAGCAGCATGCTTGAGAACTGCAGCCAGACTCTCTCGTGCACCTGACAACTCTCCTTGGCTTCAATGGGCACACCCCACAGAGATGAAGGAATCTGGCCCAGCCTGTGGCTCTCGGCTTAGATAATGAGATAATAGCTCAAAGTGCCCTTTGAGGCAACTAGTCGCTACCTTCTTGTCAGTGTTCAATAAACTCCTGCTGTTTCCTATTCTCAACCTGAAGCTCCCTACTCAGTTCCCAGGTAACTCTCAGGAAGTCACCTGCCTTCTAACAGACCTTTCTGTTTGCTCTAGAAGGTTGTGTCAGGACGTGGGCACTGACAACAAGTAGTCGGTCAGTCCACAAGCAATTATTGGGCGTTTCCTAGTGCTGGCTTGTGCTAGGCCACTGGCAGTGTTCGAGCAGAATTCGGGTCCTGCCTTTCAGGAGCTGACAATCCTGTTGCTGAAGCAGTGATTTATCTCAGGGGCCTGGAAAAATTAATTTTTCACCCAACCGTTGCCCCATCCACCAACGAAACTTGCATACATTAGAGCAGGCACCTCGTGAAACGATTAAAGTGTTGCCAGATAGCCAGGAAGGTGGGAAAATGTTAAAATCTCCTGAAGGGCTTAAGAGGTAAAGAGATTCTCCAAGACAAGGAGAAAGGGCCTTTCCTCAGAGGACCGGGAATGTTTTCAGATTGGCTGGATTTAAACTCTACTGAGAGGCAAGCAGAGCTTAGGTCCCTCGCACCTTCCTGCATGCTGTCGTTTACCACCTACTTACATAACCTGGCTTCATCCCTTCCATCCAGTTCTACTTTCCCAAATAAGGCACAGATTCGCTCTCTGCATCTCTCTCTCTCTCTCTGCCTGTCTCTCTCCCTACCTCCACGCTTCACCCTCTCTCTCCCTTTCTACACACACACAGACACAGGCACGCATGCACACATGCATGGACAGACACATATCCCAGTACCAATCAGTGGTACAAACCAGCAAACCCCTATTATTGTCATTTTATTATCTTAGTTTGATAAGAACAGCTGCCATTTTTTAAGCATTTATTATGTACGAGACCCTGAGTTTATGAATTACCACATTTAATCCTCACGGCATCCCCGTATCTTTACAACAGAAGGAAACCAAGGCACAAAAAGATTCAATGATGGCTCCTAGGGACCACAGAGCTTACTTAGTGTGCCAAAGCAATGAAAGCCAGGAGTTCAACCAAGGCCTGCCACACTCCACAGTCTGTGTGTGCTGTTCACTGGGCTGCCATATTGCCTCCCACACTTTTAACATTGAAACTGCGATTAGCTCTTCCCTTAGTCTTCCCTTCAGCCATTCTTCAAAGGACCTGTTACCTAGACCCTCCCTGTCCTAGTTGCCTTCCTGTGGATGCACTCCAGTTGTCCATTTCTTTCTTAAAGCCTGGTGTCCACAAAAGAACACAAGAGCCTTTGGTCCCAGAGTCCCAGGGATCCAGATAGGCAGCAGGGGAAAAAAATTGAGGTTAAGGGATAGATGGGGAGCAAAAGTAGTAAATGCAGCCAGACAGGTGGGTTTGCCCATAGTGCGCACTCGTGGAATGCTGTGTTGTGGACCTGACTCTGAGGTGAATCTGAACTCGTAGATTCCTCTCTGGGGCAAAGCCGCTTCCAGGGCCCAGAAAAATCTAAACCTGCAGGCCGTCATCACTATGGGACTGTTTTTGGTTGGAGCAGAAGAAAGCAAGGAGAGACTGATGATAGGTTCTACCATGGCTACTTGGCAGGAAGTTTAAAGAAAGTAGCAGGTAATGGTTAAAAAAAAAAAAAAGACGGATTATCACGGATTTTTTTTCTCTTCCACTTTAAGAACTGATTAAAGGATTGCGAAGGTAACAGATGGCTCCAATTCTAGTCATGTCTAGTTGCCTTTTGGGAAAAACGAAGCCAAAAGAATTTTTATTGAAATTCAAGCTACTTTTTACATCTGAATGAATTAGGAAGACCCAGAGAGTACAATCTCTGGTGAGAGACAGATACTAAATTCCCCTGTTTGAACAACAATAATCAGGGTTGACAGTACCTGAGACATTTGGTAGTTTCTGCAGCCCGCCTAATCTATTGTGATGGTGCTTCAACTATGAGGGCATCTCGAGAGCCTGCACAATAATAATAATGAATGACTATTCGGACCGGATTATGAATAAAAGACTGTACATCTGTCTGTAATGAGAATTTCATTGAAAATGAAAATACTAAAGCTGTCATATTTTTTAATACTTCGATTTGCACATCCTTCACTGCTTTGGGGCATAAAAAGAGAAACTGCCGAGAAACTTGTTGTCAGCTCTTGAAATAAATTATCATTTAAACACTTCCTCTCCACAAAGGTTATTAGCTTAGTAGCTTGTTCCTGGGGTTGGACCATCAGTTGGGGAAAAAAATCACTAGATATTAAACTACCCTTTCAAAAGCTGAATATTAGTTACTGTGGAAATTGTTCTCTCAACATATTCCATTGTATCTCTCCAATGCTGCAGATTAGACTGAAGCGACTATTAATAAATACTGTCATATTTTACAGCTGTCATGCAAAGCTGAAAAAAGGCTTTGCTGTGATTAGATCCTGTTTACTGTAATATTTCTAGCTCAGACTCGGGAAGGCAGTTGTCCTATAAAGGTATTTTCCAGAAGTAGAATATTTCTCCATCAAATGACATGACTAATTTTAATGTATCGTTAACTCCTTGGTGGCAGTGAATTTGAGGTTGAATTGACTTTACAGCCAGAGATACATCCGTCTCCAGAGACACACTAAGCTAAAATGTCAAATTTTTTCTCTTGGGTTGTCCTTCATATTCAGAGATGTTGTTTTGAGTAGTCCCCTCCTCTGTAGAAGGACACATTTGCATTGGTCTATCCGCCTTCTTTTGCCCTGTCCCTCTTGTGACTAATTGCATTGTTTGCAAGACAGCTGGTCAGGATTTAGGCTAGGAATGACACTTCAGTGGGCTAGCTAGTAATTCTGCTTCGTGAGCTAAAATGCCACTGTATGAGTGAAAGAAATAGATCTCTAGCCCCCCCTACCATGCAGTAGCTGTTTGTAATGGTATTCACATCTCTGAAAAAAGGAGGTGACAGCTGGCAGGGTTGCTTTTGCCCTGACCTTCCGTTGCTTTTCATCAAGCTCCTTGAGGAATTAACCCTCACTAAGCTGAATATCTAGTTTTCAATGAATGGGTGATCGTTACACCATCAAGGAGTAGCTGATGTGTCCCATGAATTCACGGTGGAGCCTGAGCCCGGTCTTTGAGAAGGCTCTTCTAAATGTTCCCTGGGCAAGAGACAGACTGTGAGGTAGATCTGCAACTGTGACTTTGAGGTTCGTCTCCTGGAGCCCCCTGAGACAACAATTAGAGCCAGGGCAGGTTTGCCATGGAAGTGAAACAAAAGAATGCATGTAATGTCTTTCGCACCAAGCTGAACACGGTAACATGCTCAATTCGTTTTACCTCTTATTATTTTAACAGTGGTCCTCCATGCGGAGGGAGGGTGATTTTCCCCCTGCAGGGGACATTTGGCAATGTCTAGAGACATTTTTCGTAGTGGGTAGAGGTCAGGAATGCTGCTAAACATCCTACGGTGCACAGGATAGCACCCCACCCCCAAAGAATTATCCAGACCAAAATATCAATAGCGCCAAGGTGGCAGCAGGGTCAAAGGACAAATGGTTGCAAGAATTCCTCAAGGGGTTGTAATGAACCAATGTAGCATTTATTGAGTGTCTCTTACTGTGCCTAAATTGGTGTTAAGAGTTATGTTAAGTAGAAGGTGGAGTCTTTAGCCTTGAAGAACTTACATTATGGTCAGAGAGACGCGATAAGATTTATGTACAGATTTGAAGTACTGTGAGAGTCCAAATAAGAAAGAGTTCACAATAAGCAAGCTGGATCCATCAGGGAAGGCTCCATGGAAGAAGTTAAACATTTTTCTGGGCCCACCACCCAACTGCCTTCCCTAGCAATGACCTTGCTTTGATGGCTAAGGCCAAGTGGTTATCTAGAACCAAAACAAAGTGGCATTCCCATCAATGTTCCCAAACGTCAGAGCTTAGGGCAAGAAACACAATTAAAAGAAAAACCAAAAAGGGAACAATGTTCCTTTTACTAAATGGAAAGCAATTACAGGGCTGTTGAAAATAGGCAGTGAACAAAAGGAGGGAGGGAAATACTGGCAAAATTCCATTTTCCCAACTAATCCTGTAGCAAAAGTGCAATTTGCAACAAAATCAACAGTGCCCTCCCCCTCTCCCTTGCAGTCAAACACATTGTTTGGCCTCAGCACCTCTACACGTGATGCCTTAGCAGTAAAGTTTACAGAAGCTAGGAAGGCAGAATATGATTGGCCGGGGTGGGGGGTGGGGGGCTAGAGGTTAAGGTGGAGCACGGCTCACTCCTTCCCCCCTCCTCCCCCCACAGTCTCTGTGGAGCACCCTCATTCAGGGGGAAAAGAGGGGCACAAATAAAGGCTACAGCACTCCCACTCTTCCTGAATCCTTTCCAATCAATAAGTTGCCAGTGTCAACTGCTGTCCTGCTTTGTCGACTCCACAAACGATCTGATTAATTCTCTGTGCTAACTGCCTCAGCGGGCTTTCTCGGCAGTAGAACAGAGGCTAATTAAGATCATGTCAGGCGAGGAGGCTGACAGGTTGTGTTCCTGGGCCACACTGAACTTTTAGAGGGTGCTTCAACTCCACCGCAGGCAGGCAGTGCTTGGCCAGGCACCGATTCCATAGCAGGCTTCTCATTTATTTCCCCGATTCCTGAATCAACGGGCCTCCGTTTTGTCAAGGATTTACATCCTTCTCCTTGGGGCAATTAGCTGCCACTGTGTTCACTTTGAGTTGCATTATTTCAGTTTCCTTTCATTTGAATTTTTAATATGTTTGTAAACAGAGATAACAGTTAATAGTGCGGTCATTTTCCCTCCTAAATCACGTGTGTGTGTGTGTCTTACCAGCATATAGCCCATAGAGGTGAGTTTAGGACGGATAAAGGAAGCCTTACTTCTCACAGCAGGTAGAAAATAGAGGAAACATATGGAACTCATTACACCAAGTGGTGGATTAGACTGAAAATATAAATAGCTTCCCTCTCCCCCTAAATAAAGGCTTAGATGAATTCATGGATGACAGACCCATAATGAGTTATTAAGGGAAAGAGATGTTCGGAGATTTCTCTAAACTGAGGTTGACACACTTTGCAAAGTAGACTTAATGGGCCACATTTGCCTTCCCATAGGCACATGGTCACACAGAGTACGGGCATCTATGTCCAGAGTTTTTAAAGATAATTTCAAGAGTCTGTTATGTATCTTAAGAAGTGAGGAGGAATGCTGAGAAACAGAACGCTCTCCAGAAACATGCTGTCTCTTCTCATATGATCAGAGCCTCCAACCACACATCAAGAACACCCAGTTGTGAGAGGTGATTGGCTCAGTTAAGGATGTTGAAGAAAAGCATCATCAAACCATATCCTCAGTTCCATGCCCAGCTTTTCTACTAAGTAGCCATGTGATCCTGGGCAAGTCATATAGCCTTTCTGGTCCTCAGATCCCACATCTGTAAAATGAGGGCGTGGACTCAATCCTTCTTCAACTAACAACTCCTGAGTGCAGGGATTCTGTGTCAGAGACATTACTGGGATTATGGAAGTGAATGAAACAGAGTGCCTGCTCGTAATAAGCTCACAGTTTAGAAGGGGAGCAGAGACAGGTTAATAAGCAAGTAGAATCTAGAGTGATTCTTTTAGGTTCTAAAATTTTGTGAGCTATTATAGCGCTTCCATTTATAATGAAGCCAGAACTCTTTTTCAAATGACCACTCTTAGGGAGGGTTATGGAGACACAAATAATCACCCACATTGGCTTTGGAAATTAGCCAGAGACCCTCAGCACACTCTTGTTTTTTCTTGCTCATTCCTTAGTGCTCAGCCCTTAACCTTTCTAGGAACCTGCTAGGTAGAGGAGAAAAGGAGACAATGCTGCATTGGTAGATGAGGATATCCCAGTAGATCTTAAAACCCTTCCTGGCAGATCTCCAAGTTAGGGACTGCCGTGACTCACTTCTAACAAGGTTTGCTGGGATTCTCAACAGTGCCTCCCCTCCATTCAACATCTTTAAGCCAATACCCTTCACGTTCTTAAAATGACAATCTCATCTGCAATCTCAAGGCTTCTGTAAAATGCGTGCATTGTTTCCTACCAAAAATGATATGAATTTCTAGCATAATAGATAATGCAGTTTTGTTTGTTGAGTATATCCAGTTTCTCTAAAGATTCAAAATGCTTCACTAGGCAGGACAGTTACAGTTTTACATGGGCTTTCCAGAGGCTCTCCCCAAGTCTAGATCCATATGTCTAGTTTTCCCCTAAAACCTCTTCCTTGATGCTCCGCCAGTACCTCAAACTCAACCTGACAAACTCTGAACTTTCATCTTCCCAGAAAACCCTCTGCTCCACCTATGTTCCCAGGCTCCATGAATGGCACTGCCCAGCTGCCTGAAGCAGAAACCTTATCCTTGAATCTTCCTTCATCATCCCTCACATCTCATCATCAAAGACCCTCTTCTACATTCCCACTACTACTGACTCAACTTCAGTCTACCATCACCTCCTGCTCCATCCTCCTAACTGATCTCCCTGATTTTATGCCCTCCACCACCGCCAGAGAGCAATCTTCCCATCACAGCACTCCCCTGCCTAAAAGCTTTCAGCGGTGCCCTGTTACTCCTAGGATCATGTCCTAGTTTCTTAGCACGGCACAGAAGGGCTTTCACGATCCAATTAAACTCTGACCCATTTTCCTAGCCTCATCTCCTCCCAGTCCTTACCCACTAGTTCTCTACACTCTAGCCATATGGAAGTATGCCACGTTCAATAAGCAACATGTACTATGCCTTTGTTGGGTTTTCTGGGGGAGGGGTTGCCTCCATGCCTTTGCACATACTGTTCCAACTTTCCAGCACTCAACCCCCTCACTCCACTCTCCCACCACCACCCCCCAACACACACACAAATGTGCTCCTGCTCTATCTGGCAAATGACATATCCTTCAAAACTGTTCAGATATGCTCTTCCCTAGGTCTAGGTGTCCACCACTGCCTGCCCTGTGTCCTTATAGTATTCTGTATATGCCTCTAGTATAGCACTGATTATACTATAGTATTTTTATGTGTTTATGTCTTTCTCTTCCTCACAAGACTGTGAACTTCTTAAAGACAAGATTGTCATCTTATTCATCTCTGCCAGCACTCTGAGTATAATACAGTACCTGGATTATTATCATTTGTAAACTGAACAAATGAATGAGTGAATGTCAGACCTTAACTAAAAACAAAATGGGAGATTTCAGGGACCTTGACGAACTGAAGGAGATGGATTTGGGTAGATTATGTCCTCAGATCATATATTCGATGCTCAACTACCTCCTATATACTGTGCTAACCTTGATTTTGAGTTCTTCTGTGACCCAGCCTCCTTACCAAAAATATCACCTTCCTGATCCAACCAACTTGGAAGCAGAACAAACATTTTAGTGCTGGGAACTTTAGTTATGGGTTTCTAGCTAAAGGACAAATCTGCAGTGCACTAGATGCTCCCTGAATCTCAGCCAATACAGAGTCATTAACATTTGAGGACTCTCAAACGCTAAGGTGTAGATATTGCACTATTTCATACCAACCAACGGTATTTAGAGATCCACATGCGTTCTCTAAAGACTAGAGCAGCATGATATTAATTTCCACAGCTCCCAGTGAAAAAGTAAATAAGGCAAATTGTTTCAAATTGTTTGTGTAGGCAATGTGACAAGGATGAAAAGTGATGCGAGAGCAGGTGCAGTCAGTTCTCAGTTATCTGTACCAGACGAAGCGAGCCACGCACCTATAATCCAAAGGGCATTTCCATAGGCTTTCCATAAACAGATTTTTCCTTCTTGCTTCTATCCTACTTAGGTTTGGCCGGGCATGGGCATAAAAGGGGGTGCCCCCAGGGAAAGGGATCTTTAAAGATGTCCCTTCAATTACAAACTCCCGAAAGACAGGACGAACTAGCAGGAATATGATACAAAATAGTCGTGTGGAGAGATAGAAGTGGGCGCGGGAGGACACAGGAGAGTGAGACCCTGAATTCAGGGAGAAAAAGGGTGGTGTCAAGGCCCGCAAAACAAACTTTGCTGATCTTACAATGACCAGCCCTGTTCCTGAAACCATAATTACTGACAGACACAAATCAGGAACAAAGATAATCAACAATAAACATTGTAAACCTGGTAATTTTTGCAAAAGAGATTTGACGTGAGGCTTTACATTGCTTAAAATTTTTCTTGCTTGAAATTAAAAAGAATTGCATCAGCTATGAAATTTCCAAGATCCAACAAGCAAACTATAGAATTATTACACAGAAGCATTTTATACCCCTGAGAGGCTGAGAAAAGGTTTCTAAAGACTGGTCAGGTCTCTTTCTCTCTTGGGAAGCTCTTGGCGGAAGTGTATTCCTCCTGAAAATACTGAAGAGAGAATAACTGGTTTCTATTTGGTACAGTGTGGCAGGAAGCAGTGCAATATTATTTATCAAAACTACCCACTGTCTTCCATCTTTTGACTTTTTCCCATAATATAAATGTGTTATGTTTCATCAATAAGGTGGTAACTTTCAAGAGGAGGGACTAAGGCTTACCTAAGTGATGCTTTTATCCCGCCACTTTTATCCACCTAGAACAGTGCTGGATAGTAGCATAAAAAAAAAAAAAAATCTTAGATATGTCAAGCTGGAAAGGTCTTTAAAGTTCTTAAGTCTGAGGTTTCAGCTTCCAAAAAAATGGATTGGCCCCATATTTTCTTGAGTTGGTGAGTTTTCTAATCTGTAATTCTACTTAAAATGTGGGACTCCAAAAACCTAAAGGCTAGCCACAGATTTATCGTATTAAGTCTTTTCTACTCTGTCTCAATTCTTTTATCAACATAATGGTAGTAATATACTTTGCGTCCTATCTCACAGGGATAAAGAGGAATGGCATAATGACGTAAGCTAAAATCAAATGCCGAATATGACTGAGCAATTGCCTACGGCTAAAAGAACTGCTCTGCAGACAAGTGGTTAAGATGTAAGAAGACGGGCTCATCCTACTGTGCCCACAGAGTCACAGTGCTTCCTTTAAGGCTTTACCCAACAGAACCGAAAGCGTTTATGTACCTTTCTACATTCCTTGGGTATTCATCTGCCCAGACGATCCAGCCAGTTCTGTCTATTCCTTCTATTGATTAGCAAGTCACTGCATTAAATGGGAAGAGTCCACAAATGCTAATCAGACCAGTGACTCCTATGATATACTCCCTGGGCCATACCATGGCTAGCAAGAATGGGTTCTGGGTTCCCTGCCTGTTTCTTCACCCTTAAAGTGAGATAATTATTGTACTTAACTCATAAGATTGTTGTGTAGACTACATCCATGAAAGGCACCTAGAACAGTTCCTGGCACCTACTTAGCATTCTGTAAGTGTTAGCCATTATTATTATGCGCTTATGAGGGTCACAGGACAGGATTGACCGCTGAGACATAGAATGAAGATACTTAGCTGCCCTGTCATGTCTTGTCTGTGCCTTGGGGCCACCCCGCTCACTTCTCCAATGTGCTAATTTTGGTCCTCCTCTATCAGAATCAGAACCTGTTCCCAGGAAAGGAGCTGGGAAACATATTTACATTATACAGAGGTAGAAATGGCTGATGCACAACCTCACTCAAGACATCTCTGTGTTTTAGTCAAGTACAGAAAGCCTTGGGCCAAAAGAAGGAAGCCTTGCTTTTGGAATGGCAGTACTGGTGATGGGGGATGGTCATTAGTTTCCTACAATCCTAACTTCATAGCCAGCCCTCTGTCTGTCCCATATATTGCTAAGGCTAGACCCGTGGCTGAAGAGAACGAAATGATTGGAAAAGCTAGAGCAGTGCATTTTTGTGGTTTTACTGGGCACGTGTTCTGGAGAATAATAAAACAGAAAATGGCATTCTCTTCATTCACAAGCAAATACAAATGCCTAAAGCCAACTTAAGCTGAACAGACAAGCTCTCTGGAAAATCTTGAAGCCAGTGGCTCCACCAAAAATACATCTATATTTTCATTTTTTAATAAGCTGACAGAAAGCAGAGCATATGTCTTCTCTGACACATTTTAGGCTCCCTTGGATTCATAGTATACATATTGAATCCTAGAATTGTGAAGCAAAGCTCAGTTTATCGTCTTACATTTGTTTGGCTTAAGTTGGCAAGTATTGGAAAAGGGGACGAAGGACCGTGTCTCTAGTTGCAAGTTCCCTTCCACCCGCAGGCCCATCCCCTGCAGCCATTGCCATAGGACTGCGTGGACCATCATTTGGGTGGATCACCCACTAGGAGGGCTGTGAAAAGAAAGCGGAGGACAACAGTTGGAGGGCATGGGGAGATTGCTGGTAATTTTGTGGGAAATCATGGGAAGAATCCTTTTGTGGTCTTATAGATGAACAGATAAGATATAACAAGTACCCTCACTGACAGTGTTCAGAAATCCAAAGTCAGCATCCCCCAAACTCCAGCTTCCTCATCACTTTATCTTAGGGGCTATCTCCACCAAGCAGATGTTCAAGATTCTCTGGTACAGTGGCCTGTCTTCTGAACATAGAAACAGGGCATGTGGTCTGGTGATGTGTTTTCTTTCTGGTTTATTCCAAGACAGGCCTGAGGATTTCAATCCCAACTCTGACATCAATCTGCTGTGTGACCTTGGGCCAAAGTCTGAGTATCTGTAAAATGGAAATGGTTATAGTATCTACGTAACTAGACTGTTATGAAAACTAAATGAGATATGGTAGAAGTGCTTAGCACAGTGTCTGATAAACCAAAATGTACTCAGTACATATCATTAAATCTTTTTTTGTTGAAGTATAGTTGATTTACAATGTTGTCAGTTTCAGGTGTACAGCAAATATCATTAAATCTTGCTTTTTCTTAGCTAGACTGATCATTTGTATGTTTGACTGAAGTCTTTCATGCATTCATACTTGGTATAATTATTGATATTGTTGGATTTACATCTGTCATTTTGCTATTTGTTTTCTGCTTGTCTCATATATTTTTTCCTCCTATACCACTTCTTTTTGTGTTTAGCCAATATTTTTTTAAGTAAACCATTTTAATTACTCTCTTGAAAAAACAAAGAAAGAAATGTACTCAATACATGGTAGCTATTATTACTTATGATAATGATTAAAATTCTAGAAAAGCATCAACATGAAACCACATTTAGTTACTAACTTCAGGAATCACCTTGTTAGAAAAGAAGGAAGAATACATGAAATTTGGACTGCTCCAGAAAATCCTGGATGTCTTATCACTGCACCTAAAGGCACTTCTTCCCCTTCAGTTTAATAAGGCGTCTTAGAAGAAGAGATGGAAAGAAGACAAAAATAGGAGGCGAAAGCAACCTTCTCACTGACCCCATAATTCCTTATAGCTGCTGCTAAGCTATTTAGAGCTCTGGGATCTGACTTCTGCTTCTAGCCCTCATCCTTTCTACTCTCCGAATGTTCCAACTTGAAATTAGAGAAATATTTCCATCAACTATTTGCCTTCATGATCTTACTTAATATGTCACTGAGATCTCAAAACTATTGCTTAACTCGAAGCCTCTAAAATGGAAGGGCAGTCAATTATTCTAATTAATATTGTTCAAAAGAAAACCTACCACTTTATACTTCCAAACACTTTTTCCCTGTCTTTTATCGTCATTCATACCCAGTGAGGAGGGCAGTGTACGTGTATCATTGCTGGCTTACAAAGGAAAAGGGGGAGGTGACTTGTCCAAGGTCACATAGCTAATGAGTAGTGAAAGCAGGACTAAAGCCTGAGTTTCCCAACACCGAGTCCAACAATCTTTCCACTCCACCAGACTATCACACGATTTTAGGTCAAGGGATTATCTCCTTACTGACTATGAAAGGCTCAGGCTTTGGGGGAAGTTTGGAGACTAATGAGTAATCAATTCCTCAGACTAATACCCTCCCTTGACTGAGCACCCGCTAAGTGCCAGGCTCTGCGCTGAGCCTTTTAATGCATCACCTCCTTTAATCTTCACAACAATTTTACAAGGGAGGTACTGTCATGATCCTCATTTTACAGATGAGGAAGTAGAGGCAAAGTTAAGTGATTTGCTCAACGTCACACTCCTAGTAAATGGTGGAGCTAGTCCTAGACACCCTGTTTCCTAACTCCCAGTAAAGTGTTCTTTCTACTGCTCCACACAGACAGGAACTTTCAGCTCGATTATTAACAAGGAAAGGATGCTATCTTTAAAGATGCTTTGGGACAAAAAGATAAGCCCGTTCTCTCTCAATTCCTCAGACTGATAGAGGAGAAAAGTAAAGAAAGCAGGCAAATCATGCTTAATCCACAAAGCCATGACTGTGCAGCTGTGGAAGGACAGTTAGGGACACGGAATCCAGCAGAGAGAACTCAGGGGTAGGAGTACATCTTCTCTCACCTGCTCACACCCTGAGCTCCAGTCACAGCTGCTTCTCGCCAAATAGAAGGGTGAAGTAGGAACAGGCAGTCTGTGGCTCCCTTCCTGCCATGGGAGCTTAAGGCCCTGCTCATGTTTCAGTCTATCCCACATCCTCATCAAAACTGCCCTGTTCCCTTTTCCCTTGAACTCTGCTAGGTGCCTGGAGCCAGGTCCAAGTTCTTGTGGCTAGGGAGGACAATGGTTGCACGGCCCAGTGACATTTGCTTTTCTAGGAAGTGCCTTGTAGACCTTCCCCTTTGAGCATCTGAATTGGGGGCTGCGCGACCAGCTCTGCTCACTGCCCTCTCCCATCACAATCCGAGGTGGGGATAGCCAGGGAAGAGGGGCATGGGGTATGGGTAGCTACGGCTGACTCACTCACTGATCATTGAAACTCGACCGTTCTCATTTTCTTGCCTCCAAAATCCTCCCCTGAGGATACAGATGAATGCAAATCACCCTAAAGACAGGAAAGGTGAAGCTCCACGTGCACAGTTAGACTGGGAAGGCGAAAAATCAGTTCATTATTTCAAGACCTCTTGTGATGCTGTAAATACACAGTCAACACAGAACAAAGATCCCTTTTTCCCCCCTTACATTATTTATGTGCCATCTAAAAATTACATGCCGGTTCTCTTTCCAGCGCCGAGAGGGAGAAACATGCATATTCATGATCTGATAAATATTTAAGTGGGATTTATTTAAATGAGAGAGTCCATTTACAAACATTCCCTGGCTCTGAGATCTTACCCTGGGCACACAGAGGGAGGATAATTTCCTCTGGTAGATTCAAAACCTCCGCTGGCCACCTGCCCCCCTAACTTGGAGCTCTTCCTTGAGAGCTGGTGAATGCCGCCTGCAGTATTTCAGGGCAGTCTTCCGTACCTCCTCCCTCCAGGCCTGCCTTCCTGCTCTGAGCTCATGCCATAGGATCAGTTGTTGGCAAAATGCTAGAGCCGGCAGTTTATTTGGGGGCAGGGGAGACAGTCACAGCTTCCTTTGCCTGGGCCCTTCCTCTTCACGACACTAGCCCACAGCAGCCAACACCCCTGTCCTTCCTATGGTCCACCTCTCCCCCCTCAGGGAGGACAGTTTTGTGATACACCAGATAACCAGGACTGTGCTACCCCTTCCAGGAGGATATGCATTTCAATACCGCTAAAGCACTTTGTCAGTGCTTCTTTTCAAAGCATGTATGCCCACAGTGTTTCATCGGCTCCTCCAACAATCCTACGAGACTTCAGAGGCAAGAATCACTTTTTAAAGTCTTAGAGATGAAGAAATAAAAGAGAGGACACCCTGCTTGTCCAACCTAAGTCACACAGCTAATAGTGGCAGAGCTAAGACTCAAAGTCACATCTGACTCTTCAATCGGGGATCTTTTCATTATGCAAGGCTGCCTCTCCCCTGGGAGGATGCCTGGAGAGAAAGCATTGGTAACCCAAGGGGAAGGCTAATGGTGAGCTACCAGGCATTGTGCCTGTAGGTGGGGGAAGTATTTGGGGATGCCTGTGCCTGTACCCAACACCTCTTCAATCCTATCGTACAGGTGACTATCATACAGTATAAGCTTAACTTTGGGTTCTCCATTCTGCTGCCATTCTTGGGCACCAACCCTGGCTCTAGCCCTAGCTCATCGTCCTCTCTCCCAAATTAAATTCACCTGTTTGTGTCTCATTTTATGGAAGCTTCATTGGATGATCAGTGAATTCACCTGTAGAACTGATCTGGGCTAGGGCACTAATACTGGTTACTGGCTCAATGTACAACGTCTCCTGGGTCAAATACACGTTTTGACAGAAGCTTCTAATGCCTTAACTCGAAGACACTGTGTATGCAAGGATTTCAAGCAATGAGCCAGGCCAGCGAGGGTGATGTCACTGAGCAAATGGACTTCTTAGGTCTCTAACCTGTGCTACCTAAGTGACCATCTAGTACCTAATTTAGGGTTAGCAGGTAAAATACAGGATGTCCAGTTAAATTTGATTTTCAGATAAATAAAAAATTTTTTTAGAATAAGTGTGTCCCAAATATTGCATGGGACATACTTACTCTAACAGTTATCCATTGTTTATTTGAAATTCAAATTTACTGGGCTTCCTGATTTTTTCATTTGCTAAATCTGGCAACCCTGGCTTAATTATAAGACCCGGCCCGGTGAGAAGTACCATCAAAAAGTGCCTGTTGGGCATCTGCTTGCTTGTGACACTTGGTTGTGATTGAGCCCATAGCATGTAACACTGTACGGGAAGGGCTGGAGGTGGCGAGGGAGACAGAGAGAAGGCAGCTGTGAGAGAGAGAAACATATCTTCCAGCCCATTATGAGACTGGTCTTAGTTATTTGTACGTGACATAAAAGTAATGTTACTAGGCCTTTTTAGAAAATATAACTAGTCCTATTTGCCTCTCATCAGCAACTCCTCCCCCTGCACCCATCTGCTGTGCTATTCTGCTCTTTGATAAATGAAAAAGGAACAAGTTATGGCCTTGTGTTCTCTGAGAGTGATCCGGGCCCCAGAAGGCATATTGCAAGCAAAGAGCAAGGCGGGCAGGAGGGGCGTGGCCGGGCCACTGCACAGACAGCAGGGATGCCCAGATGTAATTAAGCACCAGGCGCAGACCCCAGGAGTAACTGTGGGAAGAGTTCCATGACCAAAAAATATTAGCGAAGTGAAGTGGAGAATGTTTACAAGCCTAATTAACAGTTTGCACAACTCCAGAGTTAAAATTTTTGCTAGCGCCAAGCAGCTTTGTGGACTGACACCATGGAAGCTGAGTTGGACCCAAGGGAGGGGGTGGTACTAGGCTCTAGCTAGTTGGTGAAGTTCGGTAGCTAAGGCACCTACTAAGACGTTCGAATTGAGGAAATGACCAAATGAGAGCAGGAACAGTGGGCTGACTCATTTCCAAGACCGTAATGGAGGCTAAGGAATGCAAACTCCAGAAATTAAGCCTTTGAGTAGGAATAATAATGATGATGATAATAAGAATAGCGAACCTTTAAAGCATACATTTCCCCAAACACACATTATTGAGTGTTTTAAACAAAGAAAGCTAGTCTAAGCCATCATTTTACAGGGGAGACAACAAAGGCCCAGAGAGGGGAAGTGATTTACCTAATGTCACACAGCAGGTCAGTGGCTGCATCTTGACTCCCAATCCAGTGTTCCATTTACTGTCCAAGGGTGCTTTTCTGGAGATTCTAAAGACGTTGAGTTTTTCTCCTTCATATTCTTTTTTTTTCTGATATTTTTAGTTTTGTTTTACTTTGTTTTTATTGAGGTAAGAACACTTAACATCTACCCTCTTAAAATATTTTAAGTGCACAATACCATGTTGTTAACTATAGGCACAGTGTTGTACAGCAGATCTCTAGAACTTATTTGTTTTGTATAACTGAAATTTTATACTCTTAAACAACAACTCCCCTCTCTCCAGCCCGTGGCAACTACCATTCTACTCTCTGTTTCTATGATTTTGACCCTTTTGGCTCCCTCATTTTAAGTGGGATCATGCACTATTTGTCCTTCTGAGACTGGCTTATTTCACTTAGTGTAATGTCCTCCATGTTCATCCATGGTGTCACATATGGTAGAATTTCCTTCTCTTTTATGGTCGAATAATATTCCGTTGTAAATGCATACCACATTTCGTTTACCCATTCATCTGTCAATGGACATTCAGCTATATCTTGGCTGTTGTAAATAATGCTGCAGTGAACATGGGATATCTCTGCACAATCCTGCTTTCAATTCTTTTGGATATATACCCACGAGTAGGATTGCCAGATCATATGGTAGTTCTATTTTTAATTTTTTGAGGAACCTCCATACTGTTTTCCATAACATCTGCACCATTTAAAGTTCCACCAACAGTGTACAAGGGTCCCAATTTCTGTACATCCTTACCAGCACTCGTTGTCTTTTTTTTGTTGTTGTTCTTGTTTTTGCTTTGATAATAGCCATCCAAAAGGTGTGAAGTGACAATCTCACTATGGCATGGATTTGCATTTCCCTGAGGGTTAGTGATACTGAGCGCCTTTTCATATACCTGTCGGGCATTTGTATATCTATTCAAGTCCTTTGTCCATTTTATAATCAGGTTATTGGCTTTTTGCTACTGAGCTGTAGGAGTTCCTTGTATATTTTGGAGATTAACTTCCTATCAGAAAAATGGTTTGCAAATATTTTCTCTCATTCTGTAGGTTGTCTTTTCACTCTGTTGTTTCCTTTGCTGTACAGAATTGTTTTTTTTTAGTTTGATATAGTCCCACTTGTCTATTTTTGCTTTTGTCGTTTGTGCTTTTCATGTCATATCCAAGAAATCATTGCCTAGGATTTACAGATTCAGTGCAATCCATATCAATCCCTATTTTTTACAGAAATATTTAAAAATTCTAAAATTCATATGGAACTACAAAAGACTCCAAATAGCCAAAGCAATCTTGAGAAAGAAGAACAAAGCTGAAGGCATCACACTTCCTGATTTCAAAATATATTAATTATAAAGCTGTAGTAATTAAAACCAATATGGTACTGGCATAAAAACAGACATATAGACCAATGGAACAGAATAAAGAACCCAGAAATAAACCCAAGCATATACAGTCAACTGATCTTCAACAAGGGTGCCAAGAATACACAATGGAGAAAGTTTCTCCATCCATAGTTTCTTCAACAAATAGTGTTGGGAAAACTGGATATCCACATGCAAAAGAATGAAATTGGACCTTTATCTTATATCATACATGAAAATCAACTCAAAGTGGATTAAAGATGTATATGTAAGATCTGAAACTGTAAAACTCCTTGAAGAAAATATAGAGGAAAAGCTTCATGACATTGATCTAGGCAGTGACTTCTCCTCTATGTTCTTGCTCTTCAGTACATTTTCTTTTACTTCCAGAACCTGCTGGTTCCATGCTTTTGAAGTTCTTTTGGAAAACAGTCAGTCTGTTTCCTCTCCCACCACCTACTCCTTTCCCTTGGGATCACTTTTCCATCCTCTCCATAAACTCCCATATCTGGATGAGGATTTTCTGAATATTATATTTTTAATTGACAGAAATGCAGCTGGGTCCCGTACAATGAAGAACAACACAGGACCCCTCCCCCTTTCCTCCTTCACTCAGCCATGAGCCAATGAAAATTCTAAAATTCTACTCAGGTGCACCTACTGTGTGCCAGGCACTCTACTAAAACAATGCATGAATTTTATTTTATCCTCACAATAACTCTATCATGGAGGCGCTATTATTGGTCCCATTTTACAGGTGAGAATCCTGCAGTTCAGAGCTTAAGTGAAGATCCCAAGGTTACACAGCTAGTAAGTGACACAACTGGAATTTGAATCCAGGCGGTCTAACTTTAGTGTCCATGCTCTTAGTCTTTTCAAGATTCCCCCTTGGAACATCTGACCCACTGCTGCCAGAGTGCTTTTCTTAAACTATGTCATTATTATGTCCTTGCCTACTGCCTCTAGATATTTGCTGTCCACTATGGAAGATACTAGACACATGTGGCTGTTTAAACATAACTTTAAATTAATTAAAATGAAATAAAATTTAAAACACAGTTCCTCAGTCCCATTAACCACATTTCAAGTGCTCAAAAGCCACACACAGAAAGTGGCTGCCATATTGGCCAGCACAAATAGAGAACATTTCCATCATTGCAGAAAGTTCTACTGGACAGCACTGCCCTAGAGACTAAAATTTGAACACCTCTCCCTGGTGTTTCACATGTTCTGCAATCTGATCTCTACCAACTTTTCAGCAGAAAGGCAGAAAATGAGGAGTACAAACTGAGACTGGAGGAAGGAGCGAAGGAAGTCAGGCCCCAGCCTGTAGGACACAATGGACTTCCTCCCTAAGAACAGATAGAGCCAGTGCATGTTGAGACCTGACTCAGACTCGTCTCTTTCAGGAAGTCTGATTAAATAACCAGAGAGGTCAGAAAAGTGTGTCACCCTGTTGACTGGGTGCTCCCCAGCAGTTACAGGAAGGGTTCCAATGCTTACAGAAAAGAGAAAGATCTCACATTCGGAATGGAGTCAAGGACCTACGCTCAAATCACAGCACTGCCACTTATTAGTGTATAATATTGGGCACGGCCACTTAACATCATTGAGCTTCTGTTTGCCTCTCTGTAAAACAGAGCCAATAATACTTACTCTCCAGATTTGTGTGACAATCAATTATGATAATGAGGAAAGTGAGATAATGGTCTAGGGTAGGACCTGGGCTTTAAAATCCTTCGTGTGATTTTAGGCAGTAGCCAGGGTTGAAAGTCATTGAACTACATGATCTTTGAGGTCCCTTCCAGCTTTGAACTTCAACCCTTGACCCACAGTAAGAAAGGTCAGAAGTCAGTTTGGGCAAAATCCTTACCTAGGCCCTCACAGCAGGCTGCAGGCTTCACCAGTAGCCAGTGTTGCAGCCGTCATAGTGAGCCCAGCTTTCCAAGCAGCATCACTGATGAGAGTGCAGGGTCGGTGTTGGCTTCTTGGCAGAGTCTGTCTCCACCAAGTGACAGATGCACCCAGAATCTCCAGCCTGGGACTATACCGCCATGCTTTTTTGTTTTGGCCGTGTTGGGTCTTCACTGCTGCGTGCGGGCTTTCTCTAGTTGTGGTGAGCAGGGGCTACGCTTCATTGCAGTGCACGGGCTTTTCATTTTGGTGGGTTCTCTTATTGCGGAGCAGAGGCTCTAGGCGCCTGGGCTTCAGTAGTTGCGGCATGTGGGCTCAGTAGTTGCGGCCCACGGGCTCTAGGGCACGTGTGCTTCAGTAGTTATGGCGCACGGGCTCAGCAGTTGTGGCTCGTGGGCTCTAGAGCGCAGGCTCAGTAGTTGTGGCTCATGGGCTTAGTCGCCCCGCGGCATGTGGGATCTTCCCGGACCAGGGATCGAACTCGTGTCCCCTGCATTGGCAGGCAGATTCTTAACCTCTGCACTACCAGGGAAGTCCCCCACCATGCATTTTGACTGTCCTCAAAATAAGTCATTAAACAGCACCAATGGATTTAGACTTTGGATGTTGGTTCAAAGGTTTCTCCTGTCACACGAAATGGCTTAATTTCAAGGAAATGGAAGTTTCAAAACAGCAGGCAGATGGAAGTAAGAGGTATACAAGGTGAAGACAGCTGCAAGAAGCTGGCAGAGGGAAAGAGAAATGGAGGGGAATAGTCTAACTAATTCAGATAGCATCCTGTTGTGCCCCAGTAGAATAGCACAGCAAAAGCTGATTTCCCAGCACTGTAATCCCCCAAAGACCTCTGTGTTAGCCAGCCCTTCTTCACATCAGCACCACATGGAGACCTGACATTCCACCTCATGGCTCAGGAATCCTTCAAGGCCTTGAAGTACTTACTTAAATTACCAAAGAAAGATAAAATTACGCTCAACCTGATGCAATATTATTAATGATATTTTGCCTTATATTCACACTTTAAAAATCAGAAATTCCTAAAGGATGACTAGGGAAGCATTCTGTTAAACTAGAATATTTGATGAATCAAGGAACCCCGTTCCCAGCTGCATAAGACACAATTTGCAGGATTGTGGGTGTTTGTAATTCCATCTTACAACCAGAGGAAAAGAATCAAATGGGGATCAGTAGCTCTCACTTCACAAACAAATGTCATAGCTCCAAAAAGGGCTCCCAGGGCAAAGCAATCACCACTGCCTGGATCGTCAGTCATAGCCACACCCCTGAGTCAGTCTCGAAAAGACACCCCAAGGTTTTGGACACGAAAACCAAAACAGATCCTGCAGACGTTTCTTCTTTCCACTATATTCTCACCTTATTCTTGTTCAACTGTTGCCCCTAAACTGTGCAAAAACATTTAATCTTTGTTTGTGGTGCTTCAGGGTTTGGCTAGCAAACCATTTCTGT
This sequence comes from Eschrichtius robustus, assembly GCF_028021215.1. Taxonomy (NCBI): domain Eukaryota; kingdom Metazoa; phylum Chordata; class Mammalia; order Artiodactyla; family Eschrichtiidae; genus Eschrichtius; species Eschrichtius robustus. The sequence continues at coordinate 108,458,052 of NC_090845.1, forward strand.
GGCAGAAAGCCAAATTAAATACACTTATATTTTTATTAAAAATAAGGCAGCTGAGGATTAGTTAATCAAAATTCTCGGGGAATGGACTGTTCTAACTAACAGAATCTTCTGATAGACTGTTTGGCTGAAATTAGAAGTATGTTGAAACAAGCCATTTAGTTTGGTCTACTTTCGGCAAATTTTCTGAAATGTCTGCTTTCATGTCCCTGCCTTAAAGATATTATTGAATCTTTTTTTGGTATTTGAGGCTCTTGCAGGGCTTTGGCGTTATCATTTTGTACATCTGTTCTCAATGTCCAGGAGGAGAAATGAAGATAGATACAGCGACAACACAGACTGAGGTCAGGACATAGCTTTGATGAAATCTCCAATTTCAAAGGTTTATTATCTATTGCCTCTTTTAAATCAAGGGCACAGGAAGAGGAAAATCCTGTTAATTGAAGGTTCTGGTGAAACAAAATTAATGTAGCAATACTTTCACCTTTTCCATAGACTTTCACGCCTGGATCACATTTGATCCCCATTACACTCTTAGGAAGCAGATTCCTCATTTTATAAGCCGAGGCCTAGAGAGGCTCTGGGGCTTGTCCAAAGCTAAGATTAGTATACCAAGCATCTGAAGTCTCATTCAAGTGCTCCTGTCAGCTCATCACACTGTGATACCCATTTTAATTATACTTTCACTATATTTGTATTGACTTCCTCCCAACCAGGCCACACAGGGCTCAGCTAATCTCACCACAGCTGGAGAAATATCTGAATGTGTGCTCAACTTTTGTAGCACTCAGAATAGCTTAGGTGAAAGTCATAGCTAAGATAATAACAGTTGCCATGATAATAGTGTCCTTAAGCATCCCAGTTGAGAGCTATTTATTTTGCATAATATGATCTTGGCATACTAAATACTATTTGCATCCTTCTGTGGAGGACACTTTACTTGTCTGTAGTATCACTCTCTGTGGGGATACATTTTCTTTGGAAAGGTTTTGATGTCTCCAAAGATACACTGCTTGACTTCTGAGTGGCAAAAAAAAATGCTAATATTTGAAAAGAAAGGAGAATGTATGATCTGCGATTCCTTGTATGTCCTTTAAGTAATAAAAATAAATCATCTCCATTGATCTTTAGAGTACTCTTATGAAGTTGGTAGAGCAGGTATCATGGTCCCATTTTACAGAGTGGGTCCTGAGATTCAGCTAGGTCGTCATGGTACCCCAACCCTAGCTGCACATACGTTTCCCCTATGGTGCTCACCAAAGCTCACTTTTCCTCAGAATGCCCTGGGAGCTTGTTACAAATACAGCTTTCCCAGCTCCATCCCAAACATACTGAATCAGAATTTCCAGGGATGAGACTCGAAATGAAGAGGATATATTAATTGATTGATTGATTGATCAATTTGTAAAATTGTCTGCCCTATCAACCTCATAAGATTATTATTCAAGGTCAACTAATATAATTTTAATTTTATAACTGACAATGAAGGAAATAAGACCTTAGAGAATGGCAGCTGCTTAGAGCAACAATTTCATGATCATACTCTATGATCAGCACCATATCCCTTGTTGGAGGTGGAGCGGGAATGGGGACACACAACATGCACAGGATTTCTACTGGCCTTGGAGAGTTTACAAGGTAGTTTGTTGCCAAGTCAATGGTTCTCGAACTCTAACAAGCATCAGAATCATCTGAACGGCTTGTTAAAACACCAATTACTGGTCCCTAGCCCTAGAGTTTCTGCTTAAATAAGTTTAGAAGTAGAGACCAAGAATCTGCACTTTTTTTGCTGCACCACGTGGCTTATGGGATCTTAGTTCCCCGACCAGGAATCGAACCTGGGCCCTCGGCAGTGGAAGCGTGAAGTCCTAACCACCGGACAGCCAGGGAATTCCCAAGAATCTGCGTTTTTAACAAGTTCCCAGGTGATGCTGATGCTTCTAGTCCAAGGATCACACTTTGGGAACCACTAGCCTAGGCATCCTTTTCAATCTTATGGTTGTCTTAGGGTTTAAAAGAGATATTTCAGAATATATCTGTGAAAGAAAAATAGAACACAAGAAAACAAAATTCTCTGTGGTGTACTACTGCTTCCCTGGTGTCCTCTTCATCTTTTCCTTCACCTACCAACACAGGGCCACGCGTCCACACACCTCAGTCACAGAAAGAAATCTCCCTGACCCCTGAAAAGCAATCCCATTTTCTTACCGCAAATGCATTGGCTGGCACCATTTCAGATGGAAGCATTTGCTTCCTTCACGGCCTGTTTTATCAAGAAATACAAAAGCCCTCTGCTTTGGAGTCCAGAAGGAGGTGGCGGAGAGAATCATCTGTCTCCCCACTGGATAAGGCAGTGCTTCTCAAAGTCTGATCCCCAAATCAACAGTGGCAGAATTGCCAGGGGTATTTATTAAGAATGGAAATTATAGGACCCACTCCAGACCAAGTTAAGACCTGGGGACGTGGGGCCTTATGTGCCCCAGGTCATTGGCATTTCTGATGCACACTGAAGTTGGAGAAGCCCTAGGAAAAGGATCTACCCAATATTAGGTTTGGACAAGGAGCCTAAGGCAGTCTCATTTCTCTGAACTGACCACCACTACGCCTTTCCTGGACCTACATGTCCCATAAGAAACCACGTGAGATGGGGAGAGACACCAGCCCCTCCCTCCTTCACCTTTCCACAGAACCCGCCCCCCAAACCCACATGAATCCGTTTGCCTGGGACATTTCTCAGGTAGCTAAAGCACACACACCTAAGTCCCTGACAAATTCCACTGAGTGAGGAAAAGATTCTTTTACTTTTTAAAGATGTTTTTATTTTATGTTTATACCTCTCTCGCTTTAAATTTTTCTCCCTGCTGCTTCTTTATGACACATTCTGGAGCTGTTTCAAAGCCATTTATATTCCATAGTGACTTTAGTCTTTTTAATGTTCTGAGAAATGCCATAGCTTATATTGAAATGATGCAATAAGATACAAGAGAAAAAGAGAGCGAGCGAGAGAGAGAGACAGAGAGGAAAGTGGGGAGGAAAATAACTGAGAGCAACGTTGATTAGAAAGACAGTCAGACACAAGGGTTGGAACTCTCCTTCTATCGCACTAAAATATCGTCAGTTCATTACTTGGCATGTTCCTCTTTCTATCTTTCTAGAACGGGGAAGACTTGGAAGTTTGGGGGTGAAATGCAATCCTTTCATTTGCTTTGGCAGCTATAAGTCTGCCAGTGTTTTTGCTTTTTGGTTCATTGTCGAGTTAGAGCCAGTATATCTTTTGTGTCTCTGGGGCTAGTCACTGTATAATTTGTGTTTTTTTCATTATGGTTTTCTCAGTACAGATCCACACACAGTGGATTAACTAATGAAGGTCAGAAAACACCGTTGGGGGCATAGGTTGCTAGGACACAGAGACATAGAACCAAACAAGTGAGTCCTTTGTATGGGAGGGCGTCCCGCCACATGCAATTCATCAATGCTCAGCTTTAACAAGTTTCTAAATTCTCTTTCTCTTGCTCCCTCTCCTCAAGGTGTGTGTGTGTGTGTAAAAGAGAGTGAATGTTTGGGAAAATGTATTTGCATTAGACATCATAATCATGTTCTCAATTTATAGAGCGTAGTAACTTTACAATTCTGTAGAGAATCATATCCAGTGCTCTTCTTTGCACTACTTTTCAGAATCATGCAAATGTTATTGACAACTAAATAAAATCTGTGAAAGGAATAAAAAGTCATCCCCACAGCTGTTCCATACAGAGCCAGATCGTTTGAAGGTGACCATTTCCAACAAGGGCTCGATGGACACCCAAAGTCTTTCTCTGGCCCAAAATGTGTCCTTTGATGTCCCTGCAACAACTATCAAAACCCAATTGTTGGAAGAGAAGGAGCCACCCTTTGAGGCTAACACATTGGAGAACTATAAGTTAAAGCTTTAACACATAGGCATTTATTTGATTCTGTCACTTCTCAAGGCCCTGAGGAAATAGGACACAGAACATGTTTTGGTTTTATTGGTGGTAGTGGATAGAGGTCAGGAAAGGCCTGAAGCTGGGCACACTGGGATAGCAGGCTGACCTGGGTGAAATGCCCTAGTGAGGCACACTGAATAGCCAGGAACTAACTTTAAGGTCCTGGAAGCCAAGTAGTAGGGAGAGATGTTGGGCTTGGCCAAAAAGTTCGTTCGGGTTCTTCCTTGGCATCCTACGGAAAAACCTGAACGAACTTTTTGACCAACCCAAATATATCTATTAGGATCATATTAGGCTGCAAGTAACAAAACCCTATCAGCAGTTTAAACAAATAGGGATTTAAAAAATATATAACAGAGGCCCCCAGGTAGGTAGTTGCAGGCATCAGTTCTATAGCGCAAGAATGCCATCAGAGACCTAAGCTTTCTCTTCTGCTTCACCATCCTTAGCACATTGGTTTTAACCTTCATGATTGTTACCTCATGGTCACAAGATGGCTGTGACATCAGAGCTCCAAAGAGGCAGGAAGATGAGGAAAGAGCAGTACCACCATATCTATTACCTTTTATCAGGAAAACAAAATCTTTGCCAGAAACCCCCAATAGACTTCCATTTAAATGTTCTTGGCTAGAACTATGTTACGTGCCCCACCTACCCAACACCAGTTGCAAGGGAGACTGGGAATGGAAGTCTTTAGCTGGGCACATTGCCACCTTAAACAAAACCAGGATTATGCTAGCAAAGAAGAGGGAAATTGATCTTGGGTAGACAACAAACAGTGCCTGCCAGAGACCAAAGGAGAGCTTTGGCTACTCTCATTCAGTTCAACCAATACTCACTGGGCACCTATGAGGTGCCAGACACTGTGCCATGTGCTTTGACATCTGGCTTTTGCCTCAGGCTATCCAGAATTCAAAGCATGAAGCTTCTTCACAGGGGTGAATTACTAAAATGAACATCTAGCTATGCGTCAAGTTTTATTTTGTTCCTAGCCACCAAGCTACGCTGAGCTTTGAGAATGTCATTTCATCTAATCTTTCAGATAATTTGGGGCAGAGACTCAAACATCAGCTCACCCGCTCTAGATATGGACCTTCACAAAGAGAGACCTTTGAATTTTAGCTATCAGGGTCATTTTATAAAGCTGTGCATTGGAGTTATTTTATGCATGCAAATCTCTTTCTGCTCTTTAATTGGATTTGTGCCTGGATATACTGCAAATTGCTTTTGAAGATGGACTGCAGAATAGGTTCCAGCTATGGACACCAGTACAATGGAAGAGGCGCCTTAGGTGCCAGCTCGCCTCCCTACGTTTATCCACACAGCCTCCAATTTCATCCTACTTGTTGACTGGTCAGTACAAGAGACTTCTTGTTACCTGCAAACGAGCTTTGAAGACCTCTGCCCCTCAAAAAAAACAAAGGCAAAGTGATTAAGAGCTCTAGAATGATTTCAATTAAGGGTCTGTTCCTGGGGATTCTCTCCCCCAGGAAAGATGAATAAATGGCTCTTAGGAAAGAAAGGATCTTTGCTGCTTTGATGAGGATGGAGCCAACCAGCTAATCCCTGCAGTTTGAAACCCAAGCTCGGTAGCATTTGTTTTTAGTAGAGGCAGAATGCAAAAGGACTTTGGGGAAGTCTGGGAGAGCCCAGTAGTATCACATTGCATAAACTCTACAAAATCAACCTTCCTGCAGGTTGGCAAAACTACCTACAGGATGTGATTTGAAAAGGAACTTCTTGCCCACAGATTTCATTTTCCATCGTCTATCGAGGTGAAAGTCCCATTAATGTTGCCTCTTAAGGGGCTTCTGGTGACAGGTGCATTCCATTTTCAGGTAAGGATAACATGTTACCTGGGATTAGTTTATCTGATTGGCCCATCGTCACCCAGATGAGATCAGGGCTCCAAAGTTAAGGCACATAAAATGGGCACTTTTTTTTGAGGAATAGGAAAGAGATGGTTTGTAAGTTAGGGCCCAGGCAGAACTCAGTGAGGTGTTAGGAGGAAGTCTAGGACAGGCACGAAGAGCGGGTGGCCATGGGACTCCTGGGGAGAGAGGGTGCTGAGAGAGGAGCAGGAGAGTGGCAGGGCCCTGGAATGAGTAGACAATCATGACACTTGTCCTTGCAAATTTTCTGTTTAAATCAGAGAAGTATATCCATACTGGGGTCTTTAGGCCATTTCTTAAGTGAAGCAAAGTGTAGCAAAGCAGCCAGCGCAGTGTCTTACTTTACTTACAGAAAGTATCTAATAGATTGCATGAAGAAGTTTGAGGGGGAGGATATGGCTGATGGAAGGGCAGAACCTCAGTGGAATAAATAAAAGCGTTCATTCCTACTCTATGCCACACAGTGCATTCCCTGTGCTTTTGCTTGCCCATACCTGGTATGAAATCCCACTCAACATAGAATCTCTATGGATAGAGGCATTGGAATTTGTGGGTGGAGAGGGTGATAATAACTTGGGGAGTAGGATAAATAGAACAGGTAGGGAAGGGACATAGGGAGGAGAATAAAAGAAGCAGTTGAGGGCAGAAGCAAAAGGGAGAAGGGATGTCAAGAGGTAAAGGGAAGACAGAAAGAAAGGACGTTGGATATTAAAATAATAATAACAGTAACACTAATAATAGTTAACACCTATGTAAGGCCTGCTATGTACCAAGTGCTGTTGGAAGCACCTCACATGCATTAACTCATTTCATTCTCAATGATCTTATGAAGTAGATTTATTATTATTATCACCCCATTTTACAGACTGAGATGGAGGCACAGAGAGTTGAAGTCCAAATTTGATATCTGTAAAGCAAAAGACAAGCAACGAAGAAAGAGACTGAGTCCTGGTGTCATTTGATCTCTAGACTTTTCGGTTACTTAAGCCAATAATGCCCTTTCTTTTAAAAGTCGTTTTAAGTCAGGTTTCTGTCCCTTGTATCCAAAGAGTCTTTACTAATTTTTTTTTTTAAAAACCAAAACATCTATTGGCTGTTTTTAACATGGAGAAGACACTGGCTTAAGTGCTTTATAGACATTGTTTTATTGAATCCTGACAACCCAGTGCGTTAAGTACTGTTATTATTATCCCTGTTTTGAAAATGAAGAAGCTGGAGCACAGAGAAGTTAAATAACTGACCCAGAGTCATGCAGCTAATAGGTAGCAGAACTGGGAGATAAACTGACTCCAGACTGACTCCAGACTCTGCTCGTAACAACTATACCAATCTTTGGTGGACAAATAGATAGAAGAAGAGAATGTCACCAATCAAGAGTGAATAGCAGAAACTGAGGGCAGCTGAATTGCAAGTGTCCTTTTAATGAGTAACCTGATAAAGTTATAGACACCCTTTCATATTTCCAAGAAATCACCTGCTACACAGGTGAGCATGTGTTTGGAGGCTCCTTAATCCTGGGAAACTGTTATTTCTGATGCCTTGCAGCCTTGAGTCGCCAGTGAGGAGTCCCTTAGCACTAACAGAAGTTAGCTCTAGCGTTTCCTGTGCCCAAAGAGACTCCCTTTGGGAGAGGGAAGAAGCCATGATGGAGGCACGTATCTCTGTAGCTATGGCCTGGAATATTTCCTGGAACAGGAGACCAGTGGCATCGCACCCTGGGAAGCACCATCGCAAGGTTCATGAGCCAGCATCCACTGAGCAAAGCCTATCTCTGTTCTTACAGAGAACCTGCAGCCTCTCAGTACAATGGAGTCTGGCATCATCCTTAGGGCTTTCGGTCAATCCCTATGAGCATTCCTTCTTCTGCAAGGATCTCACATACAATTAACTGCTGTAGCTTCACTGCAGAAGGAATTGTGTTTATGTTTTTGGTGATTTTCTTGTTTTATTTTTAATGTACATGAAAGCCTGTCTTCTGGGAATAAATACTGGCCAAAGAATGATAGCCTATCCAATTGGGATTCAAACGGTTAAAGATTATGAATGGCTTTCATTGTTTGTATAACTAGTAGGAGGCTCCCTTGATAATTTCCAGCTGATTTATATTTTGGTCTCTATTTCTGCATAGACACCATAGAAATGCTATGTTAAATAATTTCATATTAAAAACAAAACTGGAACTTAATCTTCACTTAAGAGGCAAACAATAATTTTTATCAGCCTTTGCAAATGGGCCTTGCTTCCCATTCATGAAATGTCTATAAATGTTTGCTTGTTCTTAGAGGTTGAATGATTAAAAGGATAGGAGAGACGTGAATTTTAAAAAAATCAATCACTGTTTGTAGCTTTATTCCAAAATATATCCTTCATGACATGGTAGATCTTCTCCATGAGACTAGTTAATAACAAGCATTCTGCATATTTTATAATTATGTGCACTGCCAGCAGAGTGTAGTCGGATTTATTATACACTTGAGTCCCCAGAATCAGAGTCGTGCCTCACAGCACCTATCATAACAAATGGCATGGAGGGATTCTTTATAACGCAGCATGCTGCGTTGGATATTTAAATAGCATACCCGGGAAGGGTTCTGAGTTATAGTCACCCCACAAGAGGAGCACAGTTCCAAAGTACATTATGATTTAAGCTGGAGCCAGACGCCCACTGAGTCAGATTTCGGATCTTTAAGAAAGGAAACGAGGGCTTCCCTGGTGGCACAGTGGTTAAGAATACACCTGCCAATGCAGGGGACATGGGTTCGAGCCCTGGTCTGGGAAGATCCCACATGCCGCGGAGCAACTGGGCCCGTGAGCCACAACTACTGAGCCTGCGCGTCTGGAGCCTGTGCTCCGCAACAAGAGAGGCCGCGACGGTGAGAGGCCCGCGCACCGCGGTGAAGAGTGGCCCCCGCTCGCCAGAACTAGAGAAAGCCCTCGCACAGAAACGAAGACCCAACACAGCCATAAATAAAATAAATAAATAAAATTTTAAAAAAAAAAAGAAAGAAAAAAGAAAATGCTCCCTATTAAAAAAAAAAAAAAAAAGAAAGAAAGGAAATGAGGGCTTCCCTGGTGGCACAGTGGTTAAGAATACACCTGCCAATGCAGGGGACATGGGTCCGAGCCCTGGTCGGGGAAGATTCCACATGCCGCCGAGCAACTAAGCCCGTGCGCCACAACTACTGAGCCTGCGCTCTAGAGCCCGCAAGCCACACTACCGAGCCCATGTGCCACAACTACTGAAGCCCTCAAACCTAGAGCCCGTGCTCCACAACAAAGACAAGCCACCACAATGAGAAGCCTGCACACTGCAACAAAGAGTAGCCCCCGCTCACTGCAAGTAGAGAAAGCCCGCACACAGCAATGAAGACCCAACACAGCCAAAAATTAATTAATTAATTAATTATTTAAAAAAAGAAAGGAAACGAATAATTATTCCAGTAAAACCCAAGTTGGCTAAGGAGTAGATTGATCAGAAACATTTGTTAGTGCTGATTGGGTTTTTGGCACATTCCAATTTTTAGACATAAGAGGCAAATCACACACAGGCACACATAAGGCTCATATTACCTTTTGGTTTTTCTGATCAAGGACATATTCGGTAGAAACTTGAGAGAGGGTCCAATCTCCTAAACCTCTTTTCTAGCTCCATCCTTGAAAGTGTTGGAACGTGTCACTAAGATAAATGATATGTGGGTAGAGACCCTTTCCTTCTCTAGCATAAAAGGTATTCTGTAAGTGAAACAGTATTTCTCCCACTCACACCTTGGAATAAAGGGAGAATGGGCTTTGATTTTCCATCATATACATAGGAAGTTTGAAGAACAAATTTCGATTTAAATGTATGCACAATAATTGCTAATGCTACCTTGACTTTTTATGCCACTTCTGCCTGGCAACAGATCTGACCACTAAGACTGGTATGATTAACTCTACTTTGCTGGCTTGGAGAGGTAGGGCAACTTACCCAAGGTCCCACACTAGATCAATATAGAGGACAGACTAGATTGTAAGTCTCCTGACTTCTGGTCCAATGTTCTTACTACTGAACTATGCTATCTACAGCCTGTGCTGCCCCTGGTTAATTTACTTTCAGAAAAGTATGTACATAAATATCTAGGATGTTGTTTTCTTACCCTGTGCTCATGAATCAAACTGGTTCATCTCCCCAATCCTGTTACCAGCACTCTCCCCATCTCCCAACCCACCTCTACATACCATTTAAAAGCCCGTGTCTCCTGCTACTATGCAAGAGGCTGAAACATCCAGATCATCTAACTGGGACTTGAGATAAAATTACGCTATGTTCCCTCAGAAATTACTTTGACACAAACAATTACTCCAATAATAAACAGTGGAAAATACAGTGTTAAGTACAATCAGGAAATTTAAATGGTCTTAATTGGCATTACTAATTCTTGCACACAAATAAATAATTACACTACTTCCCTTCCAAATTTCAGTTTGGACATGCAAAGTCCACTTAGTTCACTGGAGCAGACAGCAGAAGAAGCCTTTACCAAAGTTCACAATCCACATGGCAATACATAGCCTATGCCTTAAACTCATCTTTAGATGGTCTATGGTAACTAGTTGCACAAAACTTTGCACGTAGTAGGGTTTTTAATGAGGGCTTGTTAAATGAATGGCCGCTCATGACCAGCCTCAAATTTCCCTATTATTGTTTATTCCATGAGAATAAAATGCTTGATTTCACCTTATATTGTGATATGTAAGTCTTTATATACCTTAGTTTATTAGATGGATTCAAGCATGCCTCTACCAAAACATAGCAGTTATGGAGAAGACCCTAAAGATGCCGTACCCTATAGCCTTGCTACTTTAAAGTGTGGTGCATAGACCAGAAGCCTCAGCATCATCTGGGAGCTTGTCAGAAACGTAGACTCCACTACAGACCTATGGAATCAGAATCCACATTCGCAAGATTCTGATGTGATTCACGTGTACATGAAAGCTTGAGCAGCACTGCGCTATGGGAACAGTTGTTGGTCCTGTCACCACACACCAATAGTCACACTGAATATTCTGGTGCACAAACACTTCTTGAGCCCCTCTGGGTTTATTAGGCTCTACTGAGAATATAGAAGAAGGAAAAGACATGGCTTTTACTCAGGACAATATATAATCTAGTCCTCAGTTATGAGCTTTATATTGCAATAATGCAGTCAGAGGGAAGATCGGGTGGGTTGGATTATTTAGGGAAGGCTTTTTGGAAATGGAATTATTCACAGGTTACCAATCAATATTTGAGGCAGTAAGGAAAACTGGTAACAAGAGCTAATGTTTATCAAGTGCCTCTCTTTGTCAAAGCCCTAGGTTTCACTTTTTAATATATTATCCCACTTATCCTTACATTAACTCAGTGAGTTAGATACAGTGTAGTGGCTGAGTGCCACCATCTCTGAAATCAGATGGTCTGGGTTTGAATCCTGCCTTTACTATTCACTAGTTGTGTGATCACGGGCAAGATATTTAAACTCTCTGTGCCTTAATTTCCTTATCTATAAAATGGAATAATAGTAGCACTTACCTCAGAGGATACCTACCTATGAGGATTCAAGGAGTGGATATGTATGAAACACTTAGAACAATGCCCAGCATATAGTAACTATCCAATAAATGTCAGATATTACTATTTTTATCTTATAAATGGGGAAACTGATTCACAGAGAAATTAAATAACTTTTCCAAAGTCCCACAGCTTATAAGTGGTAGAGCTAGAACTTGAATACTGCTTTGAGCGACCTGAGAGCCCACATTCGTAATTCTGTTACATACCTTTAAATGTACCCCTGGAGGGAGAGGAAAACCATTGTAAATCCAAACTTCTGAAATGACTTGTGAGTCAAATCCTGCTGTGGATGCTGGGCGTACGCAAGAATTAGACAATTAGCTGGAAATGTTTGTTGTGATGTCTTCATATAAATTTTCAAGCAGATGTCACTATTTGCAACAAAGTTCATAAAAACTTTTGTCTTTTGACTAGTGGGTATGGCTTCACCCAATAATTCACACCCTTCCACCTGGATAACTTCATGACCAGTGGCAGGGACTTCCTAGATAGCTGACAAGAGTAAGGGGCACAGGCTGTACCCAAGGCCTAGAATAAAGGTATTGGGCCCTGATGAGCCCATTATGTAGTTAACAGGGTTTCTTTATAAACCACACCTTTAACAAGACAGATTGAAAATGTTCAGGGTGGTTTGGAATCATATTTTAGCCATGGAATCAGATGTCACTGGATTAGAGAATAGATTTGGGTTCTTTTTAACCCAGGTTCTTGTCCAGAGAAGATGAATTCAGTGTTAAAATTTTGGCTAAGCTCTCTTCTCTGTGACCTTGAGTCAATCAGTATCCTTCTCTGGACCTTGGTTTCCATATCTGTAAAGGAAAACTGATTGGATGGTATTTAAATTCTTTCCAACCCCAGTATATTCTTTACAGTTTTGAAAGCATCTTTCACCCACACCAGTTTTCTCCTCCTCGGTCTCCAGTGAGGTGGAATGAGCACTTAGAAGCTGGGTGACCTTGGCCAAAATATGCTCCTCTCTGGGGCCTCAATTTCCTCCTGACATCTTTTCCTATAAGCCAGAAGTTTCCACTGAGGAGCTTTAATCTTTTGAAAAGGTCAGAGAAAGGCTGGGGAAGTAGCTATTTCAAAGGTCATGGCTTTCCCCTTGGCGATTCCATCCTCTGTCTAAACCTAAAATGACAAGTGTCCAATATTACATACCTGCAATAGGATTTCTGTCCTATGGCCTGGGTGCCCGGGGACTGTTTCAAATTCCAGTTTTCAAGCCTGAAATTTCTACTGCCAATCCTTTCACCATTTTCTCACCTCTGAAGGGTCTCCTCCTACTTTCAAGGACTACTGCAACATTTCTTTAAAATCCAACTAATTTTAGTGCATTTAGATTTTTTCCAGATATGCTCTGTGGCACCTTGATGGAAAAGTAGGCTATGGGATCTAGAAAGGGTGTGTCCAGGCTCCTGACCAATCACACAGGAAGCACAGTTTCTCAGGAGTGGGAAGGATCCAAGTTTGTCATTTGACCGACCAAACATGCCATAAAATCACTCTTTTTTAGATAAGCGCTTTTGTCCAGGTAGGAAAGCTGAGTTCTCCCTAGTCAGGGACGATCCGGAGAAATAAAAGGACACTTCCAAGGAGTATTTGTCATCATGATTTGGGTGACAATGTGCTGTAATATGGGAAAAGATATTAAGTTGAATTAAAATGTGTAATTTATCCAGTGGCACATCTGCTGGGAATGGTCTGTTCATCCACTTATGAGAGTCACATGCTTTACTATTTAAACATTTTAAGGAAACATGTATCTGGGAAGGCACTGTGGTTAAAAGGTCCATCTCTTTCCCTGAAGTTGGCTACGCTTAATGCTTTGCATTGCTGATTTCAGGCAGGGTCCGTCCTGATTTAGTGCCACTCTTTGCAGTAAGGCCATGGCTCTTCAGCCCCACAATCTTGACCATTCTACCCCAACTTCCAGCTGCCATGCCCCAGGAGCATTCTGGCTTGCTCCAGGCACTTCTTCTGTGGGGAGGATCTCCCATAACCCCAAAGGCCTCAGTTTCAGTGCTAAGCCCAAGGAGAATCCAATGAATGTATACCGTGTATCTGCCCTAATTTCAGGTTCCAAAATAACATTTAGGTATCTGTTGATAGTAAAATCTGATCAGTCAGAGTCTGATGGGTCAGAATCTTCAAATAGCCAGAATTTCTGCCCAGAGCTTTTAGGAAAGAAACAAGTGATTTAAAAAAAAAAAAAAAAAAAGAGCAGGTGATATCAGAGATTTAGTAAAAGTGACAATTTCTTTGGGCTGCTCCAGGGTCAGCACACATTTGGCCAACTGCTTCTACGTTCGACTTCCCCAGTCCTGGGCAATGAATATCTATGTTCAGAATGATGACCCTGAGATACTGCAAGATCCTTGGGCACCAAGAAAGATTCTGCAATATTCACTTGGTTGTATTTATTAAGGAAGAAGAGTGGGCTTACATGCATTCAAGACATTTCAATAGCATTTCAATAACAGCAACAAGGACTTTCTGTCAAGCGCTCAGGTACCCAGAAAATTCCATACACGTTAGTGGAAAGCACTTCTCCCTTACCTCTCCCTTTACAATTCTCTGAGCATGCCACACTCCCCTCTGGCCCTTAGTGTGTGCATCTGTAAACTAAAAAGCTTAGATTAGATGATATCTAAGATCCCTTTCCATTCTGATGCTCTATGATTATGTCATCCCTATGATCTTTTGCATGGCCTCTATATTTTTGGCATTATGTGTAATTCTAGCAGGGCCTACCTCAGAGGAAAATCGTTCCTCCGAGGGTCCCACTCTCATTCAGTGACTTTGAAGTACCAAAGGCCAGGGAGGACTATTAGCCTAAGTTGACTAAGGGCAGAGATTTTGCTGATCCCATCTGTGGAAGTCTATCAGAGTCCCTTTGATGGCTGATGAGGCCAACTCCCATGGAAGAACAGAAATCCATTTGACAAGCATAGAAATATTAAATAAGAATTAAATAAAGTTTGGCAACTGTTTCCAAGACGGTATACTGGCCTGGAGCTAATTTGAAATTAAGCTTGTATTATTAATTGAAAGGCAAGAAGAGAGTCTTGGAATAAATCAGATAAAATAAATAAAGAGAAGATTTTACTTATTGTCAATAATGCTACAGGCAATCTTGGGATTTGGTGGCAGTCTTAACAAAAAAATGCCTTAACTTCTTAAGATTTTCTCTGCCAACTCTCAGCAGGTTTGGAATGCATTTCTGGTCCTCTCTTCCCTAAATGGTGATAGTATAAAGCTTCAATGACAAAAAAGAGAAACTTGAAAGTTCTAGAATATTAAATATTTCTGAGGACATAACTCACCTCCCCCCCAAATAAATCTAGCATCTGGATACTTCCTCCCACAAGAAAAACTTGCTCTCGGAGGCTTGCCTGTGCCACAGTCATCAAACTTGGGACTTAAGCTTCTAGGAGGCTAAGAAAAACTTTCTTTCAAATGAAGTTTATACCCGATGACCTAATTTTGAACTCACGCCCACCCAAACACAAAGTAAAACTCTGCTGCCAATTCTGACTACTGGAGGGTGACTTGTTCCAGTTACTGAAGAGTGTGATGCCAAGACTTAGAAACTAACAAAATAAACAAGACCAAGACATCAGAAAAATGACTGCACGAGTACTGTATTATCTGTATAAGTTCTATACGCCCACATATAGATTTTCTACACAGGTCCAAAAGATACTTCTCATACCAACAATAAACACCGAGACTTCAGAGGACTTGTCTCCTGCATCATCCTCATCCAGTTATAGGGAGTGGTTATCCACAATACCAATACTGCTTTTGAGTGTGACCATCAGCATCCATTTTTTTAAAAATTTATTTATTTAGTTAGTTAGTTAGTTAGTTAGTTATTTTTGGCTGCGTTGGGTCTTTGTTGCTCTGTGTGGGCTTTCTCTAGTTGCAGCGAGAGGGAGCTACTCTTCATTGCGGTGCGTGGGCTTCTCATTGCAGTGGCTTCTCTTGTTGCAGAGCATGGGTTCTAGGTGCACGGGCTTCAGTAGTTGTGGCTCACAGGCTCAGCAGTTGTGGCTCACGGGCTCTAGAGCGCAGGCTTCAGTAGTTGTGGCACATGGAGTTAGTTACTCCGTGGCATGTGGGAATCTTCCCAGACCAGGGGTCGAACCCGTGTCCCCTGCATTGGCAGGCGGATTCTTAACCACTGCACCACCAGGGATGTCCCATAGCATCCATTTTTAATCGCTGTTTTCCCCCAAATCTCAAACGTCCTCTATTTACTGTCCATTTATCTTTTAAACCTGACAGCCACCCCCTCTGCACTAGGGAAGATTTGAGGGAGGGCAATGCTACGTGGGTGAGTATCTTGTAAAGTCTGAGAGATGAGCATGGAGATAGTTGCGAGTACAAAACGCACAAGTGATAAGTACTATAAGAAACTGGGATGGTTCCCATTTCCTCTAGCACCAGGCCTTTATATTTAAATTAATTCCCATTATCATGCAGACACATATTCAGTTACAAAGTTTAAAAAAGAGTCTAAAATTAAATACAAGTCAGTTGAAGTGTATTCATTATTTGGTACTATTCACACCTTGGATTCACACCCTTGGATCGAGAAGAGTAAATTTAAAGAGCAGGTAGACAGGATGGCTGGAGTTGGGAGGCCAGGGGAAGCAGGGTTGGGTAGACTAAACGGTCTACTGAGACCTCCACTTATTCTATCATTTTGTTAGGAGTCATTGATGTTAATGTTCTTGGAATATTCTGTATGAATAAGGCAAATTGTAATAGATTCACAGATTGATCATTCAACAATCTGAGGCCTATTTTGAAAGGTGGAGTTAAAGTTCTTTTTTTATTCATCCCTTGGGTATGTGAATATTTCAAAGGCAAGTGCTAGACATATCTGTTGGGCATGTCAGGCTAATTGGCCAGTTTGATCTTTAATATTATACAGTCACTACTCTCTGGCTTTATCTAAGGCTTTATGCTTCCCTTTGTCACCAGATCACAAACTAACCAGATATCATACATCAAATACAAGGCTCAGAGAGCAGAACAAGTGATTACTGTGGCTGTGTCCCAGACACTTTTCTCTGTAGGAAGAAAGGGAGTAAACTAACATTAAATGAGACCTACCATGTGCCAGACACTGGTAGGAACTTTCACATACATCATCTAAAGCAAGTTCTATATTGGGAGCAGGATTGATCTATTTCGAGAATAGATGGTTTTTGGAGAGTGAAGGAAAAGGAAGGTGTTGCATCTGGGAATCAATAAATCCAACAGCAATATATTGACCCAAGAAGGACCACCAGAGTACCAGAGGAGTTTACCTTCCAGAAAGATACCAACATCCTGAGCCAGCTAAACATAGGATATCAAGAGGCTTGGGGAAAGACGCATATCTTTGGAAATGACCACATTTCAAGCAAGCTACATTGAGCTTGCTTGGCCCTACAGAGAAGGGAAACCTGGGGTTGAACCAACACACATGTACCCATCCAGCTGTGCCCACATATCTACCACCTTCAGATAACCCTCTCTCAGGCCCACGGGCACAGGCTTATCACACACGATCTCCTGAAAAGATTTCCTCTGTCTTGCTCTGGGGACTCTGGCAGAAGATTGGGGAGGATACTTTGTGTATCCTCTGGCATACAAGTGATGAGCTAATGCCCCAAGCTTGGAGCCAGGGGAGATTTGTCCAAGTGTCTGACCTAGAAGGGCCATGGCTTTACTTCTTTTCTAATTAGGATAATTAACCTCCCCTGCTTGTTCATTCTGTTCCAATCCAAAAAGATCAAATTAAAATGGCACAGGGGACTGTTAGGCTCTAGGGACAGGAAACAGTTTACAAGGCTTTCATCTCCCAGCAGCCACCATCAAGGCAAAGTCAGGACAAAGACCTCACAGCATCTTCACTCTTGAAGCAACCTTGGGATGCCTTGAGGACCACCTTCAGAATTTTAATCAATTGATTAAAATCAATTTTAATCAAACATCCCATCAGCTATCAAATTTTGCATAGCTCCATAGCTCTTGCTGACTAAATTGGGGTCGGGCTAAGGGTGGGGGATGCTAATAGGATCTAGCATTTCTCTTTGTATCATCATGGTTTTATGGTTGGCTCAAGGAAAACAAAAACTGAATGGCTCAAGTTGGTAGGATGTGATATGGGATTTATGGAATTTGTTGTTTGACAACAACCACTGGAGGCAAAACTTCGGGAGTATTTCGAAAACTGGAACTGAATCACGGCATTTCACGTAGGACAGAGACACAACTGAGGGGTAACAATACTGCAGCACTTCCTCTGGTGGCTCTAACTCCCCGTTCCCCACCTCTGAGCACGTTTGAGTTTCCCATCAGGTATCTACAGCCTCCGTGCTGCCTAGGCAAATAGGGCTGGGTATCGTCCTCTGGATCTTTTGTTCCTCCTTACTGCAGGATTCAGTCCAAGGTCTGCCCTACATGCAGCCCTTTGTACCTGTGTGGGAAACCACTACGTGCTATAGTCTCCCTTCCAAGAACTCTTTGGCTACAGCCCTTGTGAGCCACCAAGGCTGATGGGAAAGGGAAGACAACAGAGTCACAGATGAGATTAGGCTGCCCATCTGGACTGAGTACTAAAGAGTTCCTTCCAGCCCAGTAATGCTAGGATCTTCCCTGGGTCTGCCCAGTAGATAAGAACCCTGACTTGCTACTCAGTATGTCATAGAGCCATCAACATAAATTTCTCAGCATGTTGTCAAGAGGCTTGTCCTGGGCCTAGGTTGAGTAAGAGAGTCAATCTCCAACCTTTGTCAGTTCATTCCCTTGTCCCCTCCTAGCCCTACACTCGTCACTTCCCATCCATTACCTCTACTGAAGCCTGGGCTCTCCCCCCTGAATCACCCATCTGTGCTAACCATCCAAAGTGTGGTTCTCAGCAGATACATAATAAGGACCAGACTAGTGCTTCTTAAATTGTGATGTGATTACAAATCACCTGGGAACCTTGTTAAAATGCAGATTCTGATTCATTTAAGTCTGGCGTGGGACCTGAGAGTCTGCATTTTTAACGAGCAGCCTTGGTGATGACCAGTGTTGCTATCCATGGACCATACTTTAAGCAGCAAAGGTGTCAGTACAGCATCTTTAGGATCTTCTGTCATCAATATGCTCATCCAGGGGCCACACTTTTAAGTAGCAAGAACATATACCATCTTCTGAATGAGCTACACCCAACTGTGCTGTTTGGAGAAAGAGATTGTGACCTCTCTTCTTGGCAGTTAACGATAGCATCCTTTTATATTGAGGCTAAAAACATCCTTTAGTGTAACCAGAGCTGTGCAGAGGGTGTGGCAAACGTGGACCTCGGCATAGACTATTTTTCTTGGGAGCCGGGTTACTTGAATAAGCCTTCCCGGCACCTGCCCTGCTTCCTGCAGCCAATCGTTCAGGCCACACTTATTTTGGGTCCAGCCACTCCATTCATAGCATCCACTTTCATAGTGGCTCTGGATGGCTGCTACTGCCACATCACTCCTGCTGTGACCTGCATCAGTGGTTAAGACAACAGAAACAGCTCCATCATCAAAGGCACAATCCATTCATTTCACGCTGAAGAAAACAATCTTCCATCCAAGTGGGGCCAGCTAAGTTCTGGGCAGTTGCCATAGCTTTAAAGGTTATGGGAAATATGCCTTTTGCACTATTTAGCTCCTCAGTGGAGAGCAATGTACCCCTTGAGGAGGCCCCAGATGTCGTTAGCGCATCAATGCCATGCTGGACAGAGCATGTCCATTTCTCCTCTGAGGCACAAGGTGTATAACCCCTGGGGTTGTTAAAACATAAATTTGCTGGAGAAATTCACCGCCTTGTTTCTCCCTCTCCCAAAGTAATTCCTAAACCCTCTCCCCTTCAGCATTGCTGCTGATTGTGTTCTTTGCTCAAAATAAACCTTAAAGAATATTTGTATTCGGTTTAGGGGGTGCTCTGTTACATTGGTATTTGCAGAGCTAAACACTGCAGATGGGAAGGTTCCCCTAAGAAGATTCCAGAGCATTATGATGATGTGGTTTGGCCAACATGTTTTATGGCCTAAGGGGGTTGTCGAACAGTGTTTTAAAATACGCTGGCAAATTTAAGATGGTTTTGAAAGTAGGCCTACTTGAGGATCCAGAATGGTCCCACACCTACACTCCCTGGTGGCTGCATGGGCACGAGTCTTGCTGGACTGGCCCATTGCTGGCTCTGGTGGGGTCTCCAAGCTAAAGGAATGTTTATCATTAACTGTTTCCCTCTTGTCCACTGCCAGTGCCCTCCTAAGCTGGTTACTTACCTCTTCTGGAGAGTTTAATAAATACTTTCATCTGCACAGGACTCTAAAACTCCACTTTTCCTTCCAAATGATATGTGAGACCTAGCACACTAGCCAGTGGGATCAAATTCCCAGCCAAGAGGAGCTCACTTAGCCATTTTGATACGTTCTGTCACTGAGCACTTTGCCTAAATGAACACAGAAGCTTTCTGGGCATGGTTGACTAGTCCCTCCACTAACCCAATCATTTAATGACTAGCTACATGGTTCCTAATTAGATTTATTTTATTCAAATAAATTTTTAGCCGGTGCAGCTCCCCAACAGTTCATGACTAGGGTAGGCATCGTAACTCTAAGTGATTCAGGACTCTCCCTCTGTAAACCTCCCAGATTCTAGTTTGCTGAAGCACTCCTAAATTCAGTCATAGCCATATGCTCGTTTGTCCTTTGCAACTAGTTAACTCAGTTGGGTAGATCTTGTGGCTAAATGAAGCCACAAGGCCATGACTTTGATGGCTTCTTGGGCCAATTAGCTTTCCTCTAGTCCACAGGTCCAGACATTTTCCTCCAGCTTGGCCAGCCAACGTTCTTAGTAATCTGTACCATCGGTGGCAAAGGAGGCTGGGCCCAAGAGTGGAGCTGACTTTGTTTACATCTCTTTGCTTTATGCTCAAAGCTCTAGCCAAAGGATCAATTTCCAAGTGAAACACTAATTAGGAACCATGAGGGTAAGTGAGCAGAAATGTTTAGAAAGAAGTTTTCTCTATCTGTCCCTCTTTCAGATTATCTTTCCTTTTCTATCAGTCCTAGCCTCCATTTGCCTATTATCAGAATAGAATGTTCTTGATCCGCCTTCCAAACTGTCTGACAGTACCTATTTATACACTCCTAAGGAATCCCTCAAAATAGAATATTGAAGAAACTGAGTCCCAGAATGGGAAAGGAGTAACCACATGCTCATCCAATTTAATAAGCCTCTCAAGACTTTCTTAGAAGATAAATCCTAGATTACAAGCAAGTTGAAACATTTATAATACCTCCTCTGAACTTTATCCTATGGGCAAAGAAAAACTTTTGAAGATTTTTGAGAACGAGCATGGCTATTACATAATCAAGAGTGAGAAGGTTAAAGCTGGTCTTAGTGAGCAGCTTGGATATAAGGGCAAGGACTGTTACAGTAGCCCAAGCAAATACCAATAATAACTTCAAAATAACTGGTAGTAATGGGAATGTAAAGAACGGGGAAGACACAGAACGGATGAAGTAATTTGACTTCATGTTTGCCTAGGGCAATGGAAGAGTCAAAGATAATGCTCAGATTTGATAACTGGGAAATTTGACAGAAATAGGGAAGTCAGGAAAAAACAGCTGCTTTGGAGGCAGAGGGCATCTGAGACAGAGTGAGAAATAAGGACACAAGCAATGATA
Source organism: Eschrichtius robustus (assembly GCF_028021215.1). NCBI lineage: Eukaryota > Metazoa > Chordata > Mammalia > Artiodactyla > Eschrichtiidae > Eschrichtius > Eschrichtius robustus. The sequence continues at coordinate 108,479,217 of NC_090845.1, forward strand.
AAACCCACCCAGTCTAGTAACTCCAGCTCCGCTCCCAAGGTGGTGATTAACTGATGAGAGATATGCCATTATCCAGAGAACTCTGACTGTGTTTCTGTTAAGCATTCACTTATGGCTGATTGCACGGCATGCATCCTAGTGGGCCTGAAAAATCCTGGGGTGCCTTCAGGTAGTTATACAACAATGTGTTCTAGAGTCCTCCCTGTCATGGAGAAACATTTAGAAAAACGTATAATTTCATCTTTCCTGGGCAACTGCACATATCAGAGTAATTTCAGCCACTGATGAGGAAAAAGAAGAATATGAGGTTGGAAGCCAAACCTGGGTGTAGATCCCAGCTCCGAAATTTACTAGTTATGTGCTTTTATTCATAAACCTGTACCTCTCTGAGACTCAATTTCCTCATCTGTTAATTGGGGATAACTGCCTGTGCTTAGGGTTGTTGGGAGGATTAAATGTAATAATGTGTATAAATGCTTAGCACAGTGCCCAGCCCAAAGTAGGCATTCAATGAATGTTACCTTATACTTCTGTCCCAAACTTGACAGTGGAAGGAAAGGGGGTTTAACATAAAATCTGAGTAATGAGAATGAAAAATTTATACATAACAGTACCAAAAAACTCTATTATTCCAACAATGATTTAAAGGTGTCACACCATAACCCCTGAGAGACAGTGGTCACCCCCTGTTGCCTAAGTTTCTCAGGCTAATAGAGGAGGGTTGTGAGAGCTTGGGACCTTCATTTCCCTCCATCTCAATCAGGAGATCTGTTTGGTGAGACATGTTTTGAGCTGAGTCTTCTTTTTTTTTTCCTTTGCAACAGTGCTTTTTATTGCTGTATTTTTTAACTAATTTTTATTGGAGTATAGTTGATTTACAATGTTGTGTTAGTTTCTGCTGTACAGCAAAGTGAATCAGTTATACACATACATATATCCACTCTTTTCTAGATTCTTTTCCCATATAGGTCATTACAGGGTATTGAGTAGAGCTCCCTGTGCTATACAGTAGGTTCTTATTAGTTACCTATTTTATATATAGTAGCGTGTATACTTGAGCTAAGTCTTAATGAATGAGGAGAGGTTTATGGTATGGGAGGGAGGCTTTTCTAGGTGTCAAGGGCAGCCAGAGTTAATCACTGGAGACTGCAGATGCTGCAGAAGGCTGTGCCCTGACGAGGATGAGCTATGCCATGCGTTTGAAGCCTGTATAGATTAGACTGGGCCCCGGTAGCAAATGGGAGTCCCAGTGAGATTTGAGGAGGAAGATGTGCTCTAATACACAAACTTACTTGTGGAATCTTGGGCTCCTCTATGCAAAAGTATTGAAGGAATGAGCAGAGCCCTTAAGGAAGTCACAAAAGTCTTGTAGGCAAATCTACAAGGGATATTCATAATGATTTTCCTGTTGGATTTTTACTTTTACTCAATACCAAGATGAATCTTTATCCAGAAAACACAACTGAAACATCATTTTACATTAACATTGAAAGTTAAAACACGAAAAGCGTTGTGGTTATATTCAAGTTGGGATCTACCACTGGGTAAACCATTTTCTCTCTCTGGACTTCAGTGTCTCATTTCTACAATGCAGAGATTGGGACCGTCACTAAATTCTGGCTCTCGTGTTTGAGAATTCTAAGAGACTTAGGAGAATTCTGGACACCTGAGACAACCTAACTTCTTTGCAGCTTAGGCAAGATTCAGTCACTCTTCCTGGAGCCCAAGGCCTGCACAACATGAAACATTAGCCTGTAAGCCTCCTCCATACTTCTAAATCCACTCTCATATCCCCACTGGAAAAACTCAATTGAAAGAAAACAACTAATCAAAATGAGTTGATCTCGGTGATGTCTTTAGATGTGTGCTTCCTTTTTTTAGTATGGGGGAAGGCATATGAAAATTCTTACTTACCTTGTAAGTTTTGCACATCCCACTTCGGATGTTTCCCAAACAGTTTTTAGACTACAGTATTAAGTCAAAGGAAACTTTTTTCCTCAAGGGAAAAGTGTGTCCTCCATTGTCCTCAGGGCTGTATATTTCACCCCTCTGTATCCTCCAGGCAAAAGCTTGCCCTTAATATTACCTTTGACAGCCTTCCAATAGTATCAGGATCAAGAAGCCTCAGCGCTCCAGCAGGCAGAATAAGCCACAGTCCTTTGCAGTCAGATCCAGACCCCTTTAATCTTTGACATAAACTCACCCCCACTTTCCACTGCCTTTCTTTATTTCTGTTAGTCATCATCCATACCTCCCCCTCCCCAAAGCTCAGAAATGTTGAGAGGTTTGGTTTGGCCTTGCTTTCTCAAAATTGAGAATACTGAAGAATGTTTCCAGATAAGTTACTTTCCTGATATGAAGCCTTTTGCTTAATGGAAAGCAAGCACATATTTTCTGAACTCAAGTCCCAGCTGGGTCAATTCACTTTACTACTCTATACACACAGGCCACAATGTAAATACTGTGTACAAAGGGAAGCCCAGGATGTGAAAGCTCAATGCAAAATATACCCACTTCTGGGAACTGACTCGCGGTTCTCCCCTGCTGGAGGAGGGGTAGCAGGGTGAGGGGCCATCTTCATAATTGTGGCCACTAGGTCCTATTCGGAATAAATCAGACCTGGGAAGAAGGTAAACTGTGGCTGACTGGTAGCACTTATTCCCCCAACCTGTAAGCGGAGCCCCTTTTTAATCATGCATAAAGCCTTCTCCCCACCACCACACAACCCGGGCTGGCAAGTGCATTCTTTGGTTGAGATCTGCAGTCAGCTGTCTCTTCCAGGTGCCCGTAAAGTGCCTGCTGACACCCCGACTGCTCGCCACTTGCTTGGCTGGCAGATGCGGTCATGTGATCTGTGCTGAAAATTACTGATTTCAAGGGGATTAAAAGCCAAGTGAGGAAACGTTATATAAGAAACCCCATTAATGGGCATGATCAATCATCCCATGACATCTATTAAGTGTGCAGCAGTCCACAGAGCAACTTTGAGATGACTCGTCCCCTCTGTGAGTTTGCATTGCAGGTAGTCTATTCCAGGACAATTATCTACGTACCAAACAGAAACACGAAGAAATTGTGCCCAAGCACTGCAGTAGCCCCTTTCATCCAAACTCCAGTTGCTCTCGGTTGTTTTTATTCTTTACTTTTTTATATCAGACGCTGCGTGGTTGAGGATCAGAAGGCTTGCCTATTCTGCTTTTCCCAGACCTTAAGCAAATCTACTCCAGATGGTCTTTTAAACTTCCTTTCAGCTGACAATACAAAGCAAGTTTACTTTCACGCAATGAAACTGACATAACTATTTGGGTATACTTTCTCAGCTTATGGTGTGGAGAATGGGGCCAGATAATTCACCAGCAGGGAGACAGAGTTCATAATGAAGAACTGGATGAAAAAGAAAAATGGAAAAGGCAGGATTACATGCACAGCTAGCTTCAGGGCCAACTTTAAACTTGACAAGTAGTTGGAAGTTGCCTCCTCTGTGGGATATTTGGAATCAGGAATACCTCAAGCTGCCAAACAATACTTGCCCACCTACTGTAGTCTAGAATTTCTTCCATTACAGTTGCCCTTTTGCTTTAAGGCTTTGATCCTAATTTAGAGCATAAATTCTTCATGGAGGGGATCACAATGGAAGCTTTAATCAGTCATGGACAGTCTCGTATGAGTAAAGGGTTGGATTTGGAATAATGGAGGATTTGTATTGGGGGAAAGGAAAAGGACACAGAACTGGGAAACTGGGGGCACTTTCTGCTCACTGACTCTACAAATTAGCTAAGGTCCCATCCTAATAATGCGGCTGCAAGGAAGAGAAGATTTCCAGAGGGTCAGCTCTTAATTAAAGGGGAACTTAAACAAACACAATTATGAGGAATGAAGACCTCAGGGAAATCTTAGTTTGCCATGGGTAAATTGGGCTGGGTGTGGAAGAATATTTGTTTTTTACCCTGTTCCATACAATCCACAGACTGACATCCACATGCAAACACAGAGGGTTTCGTGATCTTCCATCTCAAACTCCTCACACACAGAGGAGTTTCTGCGCTAGCATCTCAAATTTAGACAATCACTATACTGATTTTTGTGGAAAACAAATATGTTTAAAACAAGTTAAAACAAAAACAAAACAAACAAAATGTGGATTCAAACGTGCTATGGGAATCTTTCTGTGAATTTTTTTAAAGAAAAGTACATTTTGTAATATGAATAATCGTATCCTGAAGTATTGCATTTGAGTTTAGGTTTTTTAAATATCAGGTTTCTTAGATATGGCAAAATATAACACGAAATAACTGAATTGGGCTCATTATCTCTCTCTTTCCTCTGCCTCTTTTTCTGCGCTTCACTGTATCTCAGCAGTCACCTTCAGATTCCATACGTAGCTTCTGCCAATCATTTACCTTGCCACAAGATACAAGAGAAAGTTGTCTGAAATTCCATGGAGACCAAAGCAGTTGCAAGAAATGGAGAGAGTGGTTTGCATAAGGTTTGGGTTCAAAGCCCAGGTGAGCACTAGAATAAGATCAGGAGAGGAATTTGCATTTGCCTCCTTTCATCTCACATAATTTTTTGATGAATAAGAATATTAATTTCATAAAATGTCAAACTTCTGTTAATTACAGTATATCGCAAACAACATGTCAAATGTCAAATGTCAAATAAACTGAATTAAAATATATGTGACATATGTTACAGACAATATCATGAATATATAAAGACTCTTATAAATCAGTAAGACACATCTATTCTAACATCACAATAGAAATCTGAATGAAGGAAATAAACAGGAAATTCTCAAAATAAAGCATAAATATGGACACAGAAATGAAAAAAGTCACGAACTTTACTAATAATAAAGGAAATGCTAACAAAAAAGAATCTTTTTATATTCCCCTATCAAATGGGCAAATATATTATTCAATGCTAGGCAGGGGGCAGAGAGACAAGTACTCTCATATTCTGCTGATGGGAACATAAAGTGGTACAACCTTTCTGGAGGACAAATTGTCAATATATATCAAAAGCCTTGAAAATGTTCACAGATGTTTGGCCTGACATTCCTACCTCTAGACATTTATCCTATGGAAGTAATTAGAGATGCTGTATGTGTGTTGTCACCACAGCATTATTCAATAGGTAGAGATTGGAAATAGTTGAAATGTTCATGTTGGGGAATGGCTAAGTAAATTACAGTATGTCTACCAGGGAGAGAGTGGTGGTGGTGGGATGAATTGGGAGATTGGGACTGACATATATACACTAATATATATAAAATAGATAACTAATAAGAACCTGCTGTATAAAAATAAAATAAAATAAAAATTCAAAAAAAAACCAAAAATAAAATAAACACAATTACCTATAACAGTCTTCAACAAAGGATTCTGAAAGCTGTAATTATGTAGTTAAGTACACTTGGAACTTTCCTGCATATTATGTGCATGTTATAAAAAAAATTACAGTATGTCTAATGGATGGAATATTGTGCAGCCATTAAAATCACATTCAAAAACATTTAATAGGGCTTCCCTGGTGGCGCAGTGGTTGAGAATCTGCCTGCTAATGCAGGGGACACAGGTTCGAGCCCTGGTCTGGGAAGATCCCACATGCCACGGAGCAGCTAGGCCCGTGAGCCACAACTGCTGAGCCTGCGCGTCTGGAGCCTATGCTCCGCAACAAGAGAGGCCGCGATAGTGAGAGGCCCGCGCACCGCGATGAAGAGTGGCCCCCGCTTGCCACAACTAGAGAAAGCCCTCGCACAGAAACGAAGACCCAACACAGCCAAAAATAAAAAAAAAAATAAAATTAATTAAAAAAAAAACAAAAATAACATTTAATAACATAAGAAAATGTCCAAGATATAATGTTAAATTTTTAAAAAATAGGACACAAATTGTTCAATCCATTTTACTAAAATAAAAACTGTGCAGTATATTTATTTTAAATAGAATGGGAAGAAATACATCAAGTGTTAACCATGGTTATCCCTGAGCAAGAGTCACCCATACTTCTTGTTTTTTCATTTTTGTGTCTTCTCAAATGTCCAAAATGAGCACATGTTGACTTTGTACTTAGAAAAACACAGATGCTACCTCAGAAGAAGAAAGACATTTGCAAAGTGCTTTGAGTCCATTAGAGTCTGCTTCCCACACAATGTTCCCAGGTTCCTCATCTACCACAGTAAAAAGCTATTTGTAACCCTGGCCTGAGCCTTCCCCCTAGACTCTGTGCCTTTGTCTGCTTATTTCTGGATAGTATATTGCCCTTCTTGGATCATGCTTTTCTTACCCAGAACTTTACTGCCAGTCATGAAGGACACCTAAGAAAAGAGACCTGCTTCCATAAACCTCATTTGTATTGGGTAGCCATTACAATAGGTCAGTGGTTCTCAACTCTGACTGTACCTGGGAGTCACCCAAGGAGTTCAAAATAAAACAAAACAAAGCCGGAAATCACTTCCAGTGATACTGATTTAATTGGTCCAGGGTGAAGCTTGGACATCAATATTTTAAAGCTCCCAAGGTCATTATAATGTACAACCAGAGTTGAGAAACACAGAGGTAAGTGAAGATACAGAAAAATAGAGCAATGCTTTCTTCAGCTGGATTCAGTTGAGCAAGATAGGCAGGATTGACACTGACCCTCAGAGGATCTTTTACAGCACTGGCCCCTGAAATACCCACAAGGTATCAGCTGTTCATTTGTTAATGCCATAGCCTAAAGATCATAAAGCACATCACCAACTTTGACGTTCATTATCTGAATGACTCCAGGAGATGGGCAGACCCCAAAACAATGCTCAACATCCTCTTTTCCTTTCCTTCCAAACTTACTTGTGTTAAGGCCACCGCTAAAAGGCAACTGTGTTAGCTGGAGGGGTAACACAATAAGCCACTAGCCATTCTTACGCTGGCACCTAGAAAAGGACAGAGTGCTGAGACAATGGGACATAGGACAAGGAAGTTTGCATGTGGGGAAGGAGGAAAGAAAAAGCCAGAAGTGGTGGTGATAGGTCCAGTTGGGGTATTGGGTAGACAGGGAACATCAGGATCTTGTGTGGCATCAAGAAGATGAAAAGGCTCTGTCCACTTCATAACATTGCCAAGGGCATCCTGAAATGAGACCTATAAAGTAGGCTTAGCAGCACCACATACTTGAAAGAGCACTAAATTGGAAGTGAAGAGACTTGCTTCTAGGGCCAGGACTAGGGTGAGGCAAGTGAGGATACATTTGCACAACCCTGAGAAAGTGCCTTCTTGCGGGGTGGGGGTAGTGAGGCTATGTTGGTCAAAGAGTACAAAGTTTCAGTTTTGCAAGATGAAAAAGTTCTGGAGATCTAAGGTACAGCATGGTGTACATTAACTACAGTTAACAATACTTTCTGGTGACTACAGTAAGCAATACTGTATTGTACACTTGACATTTGCTCAGAGGGTAACTATTAAGTGATCTCACCACACACAAAAAGGACTAAAATGGTAACTATGTCAGATGATGGATATATTCATTAGCTTGATTGTGGTGATCATTTCACATTGTAGACGTATATCAAAACATCAAGTTGTACACCTTAAATATATATAATTTCTATGTGTCAATTATACCTCAATACAGTTGAAAAAAAAAGACAAACTAAAAAAAAAAAATCTTTGTACCCTAGCTGCTTCTCTTGCTTTTCTAGTCCTGGCCCTGCTTACTTAGGTTCTAGTCTTGCTTCTGACTCTACACTAGCTGTGTGATCTTGGGAAAGTCACTTCTTCTCTCTAACCACCCCCCCCCCCACAAAACAGAGTAGCTCCACTTTTATCTGTTTCATACGTTGGGCTTCCATGAAAATTTCATTTGAAAAAGGAGTTCCAGAGCTTTAAAAATTCTGTATGACTTCTCTGAGTCATCTGTAAGAGTCCATCTAGCCCGTAATGCTGTGATTCTATGACTGAAAAATGCAAACCACAAGAATTTATATGGGCCATTTTGAGCCTCTCTTTTTCAACCTGCAAATATTGAAAAGGCAGTTTCTATCACAGGCCAATGGGACAAATATTGAATTACCCTCTGGGAAAGATCAATTTTCCTCTCTAGAACATTTCTAGAGGGTCACCAATCCCTTTGGGGGCTTTATGGAAGATTCCAAGAATTCTAGTCAGGCACAGAATGCTATAAATGCCAGCACTCGTGTGGAGCCCATTTGTCAATATCAGAGACCCCCATCATGTGGGGACCGCTAGAGACCATGTCAGAAGTACAGATGGTGTGGCTCAGAGAGACCTGGTACAGGTTCATGGGGAACAACAGGTGTTGCTAGCCCTTGCTGGAAGACATAAAGCAGAAAGGAGAAAATTATCCTCAGCTATATTTCCTTGGGTGTCTTCATTACCAACATCCATATGTCAATATCCTATTTCTTATTTTTCTGTGTGTTCAGATCAAATACTAAATTTCTTCAGCATAGAGCAGCTTTTCATTTTGTTTGTACATTGAACAAAATCCTGGCCTTTGTTCCCCCTGTGAAAATGATTTTGACAATTGTAGATTTGAGATTTTTCTTTTTTTGGTATCCGCTGTCATTCCTGTCATGAGGTCAACCTAATAGTCACAGATTGAATTCCTTAGGAGTAGATTCTGAGATGGAAATTTGCATGCAAAATTTTACCGGGGAGTACTCTCATTAAAAACACTTGTGGGAAGCAACAAGGACCTACTGTGTAACACAGGGAACTCTACTCAATATTCTGTAATAACCTATATGGGAAAAGAATCTGAAAAAGAATGAATACGTGAATATGTATAACTGAATCACTTTGCCATACACCTTTAACTAACACAATATTGTAAGTAAACTATACTCCAATAAAATCAAAAAAAAAAAAACACTTGTGGGAGGAAAAGAAGGAAGCAAATTTGGGCAGACGGAGAAGATGGTGCAGTCCTAACAAGACCTCAACCTACCCTTCAGGGAGCCCTGAAGTTGGGATGGCCCATTAGAGTTACCCCATTTGGAGTGAAGAGGTTATGCCTTGATTCCCCGTAACAACCAGTCACTGGATGCAGGCTTCCCTGGGAAGGGAATATTACTCTAAGCTAGGCAGCTCTCCTCAGCCAACAACTTTCCCAGAAACTGAAGGAATGTCCTTTGGTGCTGAAGGGGAATCTGGGTGGTACAGCACAGCACCCTGACACTAGCCTTTACCAAGATGGCCCCCTTGTTTAGCAAGAGTAGCCCAACAACCAGTCCAGCAGGATTGGATTGGTCATAGCCGTGGCCCAACGCTTCATCCATAATCACCTTGCCACTCCTCTATTGTCATGTTCCTATGTTATCTTGGTTGAATGCAGATGACAATCTAGCGTTCATCCGGTTACCTATGTGGTAACTCCCATTCTTCAAACTGAAAAAGAAACAGAAGTTGGACAGCAGCAGTGGTTTGGAGTCAGGTTGAGAGAATTTGCTGCTCAAATAAAAGTAGCTTTCAGTATTGCAAAGCTGGGCGCGTTAAAGCTCACACAGAGCAAAGGACAATTCTGAAGCTGCTAAAGCAGCAGGCCTATTTTTTACAAAGCCAAGGCTTTGTTGCACACCTCACCTCCTACAAGCACCAACGCCTGCTTCTGCTCTGCCTCCAGAGTCAAACTTTTCTTTTTTGTTTTTTTTCCTCCCTCAAACTCATATTTACTCTCCTTGGTCAGCTGTAACAGGAAACAGTCAAACTATAATAAATTAGGTATGAAAACAAATGAAAGCGCTTTTCTTTGTGGATTGCTCACTGACATGTACTGAACTGAGGTGACCATTTCTCCCCAGGGTTCTTGAGTACACAGCCACATGCCCTAGCAGACACAGAGAAACTCTGCATGGTAAGAAGATACTGCAGTGTTAAGCTACAGTTCTGACTTGCTCAGAAATGTGAGCAAGGCTCATAGCCCAGAAGGCCCCAGACCCAAGCTCATTAAGAAATCAGTATGCTTTTTCTATTTAATTTTTGAATAGGTAATACATCTACATGGTTCAAAGAACAAAAGTATAAAAAGATCTATAAAATCAGTGTTTATTAAGAGGCCTCGCATTTGTGGCAGTAGGCAGCATATAGAGGCAACACTCATTTGTCATCCATGTCTTCCAGGAGCTTATGCGCTGAGAGGACAGCATGAGTTGTATTTTTTAATCTTTACTGCTTTTGTACTTACAGAAAATAATACCTGCTTCTTGTAAAAAAAGAAAAAAAAATCAAACATTACATAAATAAATGGCAGTGCAAGTAGAAGTTCTTGGTAATTCTACACCTCCGAGGTAACTACTGCCAATTCCTTCAAATTTTTTCTATACACATACAAATGTGTATTTTTTTTACAAAAATGGAACTACACTATAAACGCTATTTTGCAGCTTTTTTCTATGTAACAGTATATTGCAGAAATGTTTTCTTTTGTTATATAGAGATTGAGCTATCTTTTTAACAGTAGCATAGTATTCCATGTATATGTGCTATAATTTATTTATCCAGTTCTATTTTGAATTTTTAAATGTCTGTCGTACAATTCTTCAAATTGGTTTCTCCACTGCTTGTAACTGATTTACCTTGATTTAAATCTACTCATCTCTGGAGAATTTATGACTAGTCAGTAATGGAAGCTTCATGGAAGAAGAGGCATCCACAAAGGTCTACAGGTAGTAGGAGATGCCAGGAAAAGGGACAGACAAGTGCAATTGCCTTCAGTAGGTAACAATGAGAGCAGTGCATAAGTGGGCAAGACCGTCTTCCAGGTTTCAGCAAATGTGAAAATAGGGGAGAAATGGAGACAGGGCTGGGGTGAAGGATTTTAAAAACAAGGGAGATAAAAGCAGGTTGGAATGGAATGAGTCTTGATACATGGATGGTGAGTTATTATAGAGCAAAGGTTTTATGAAGAGAATTGACATGCTTTAGTTGAATCCAAGCTTGAAATTAATTAACAATATAATGTGGCTATTTAGAAGTATTAGCAATCCTAGGCTGCTAAAATAACAGCCCATATCAAAAGCAAGCAATAATCAACATTGGTTAAATCACATGTGAATTATCAGGATCAATAAAATATTGACAGATGTCCATAGGAGAGAGACAGAACAGTGAGGGAACCTATTATCATGTCATGAAACTAATTGTTGAAGGACTGGGACATTTTTAGCCTGAAGAAAAGAAAGATAATGGGAGATAGACATATGCTGTTTTTAAAAATGTGAAGGACTGTCACATGCAAAAGGGGTTAAATATGTCTCTTTGGTTCCAAAATGGTAGAATAGGACTAACAAGCAGAGATTACAAGAATGTAGGTTTTGACTCAACAGACAAAAAACTTGTATTTTGCTAAAGGGTGTTTTTTTTTTTATTTAACAACTTTATTGGAGTAAAATTGCTTTACGTTGTTGTGTTAGTGGCTGCTGTATAACAAAGTGAATCAGCTATATGTATACATATATCCCCATATACCCTCCCTCTTGCATCTCCCTCCCACCCTCCCTATCCCACCCCTCTAGGTGGTCACAAAACACCTAGCTGATCTCCCTGTGCTATGCAGCTGCTTCCCACTAGCTATCTATTTTACATTTGGTAGTGTATATATGTCAATGCCACTCTCTCAGTTCGTCCCAGCTTACACTTCCCCCTCCCCGTGTCCTAAAGTCCATTCTCTATGTCTGTGTCTATTCCTGTCCTGTCCCTAGGTTCTTCAGAGCCTTTTTTTTTTTTGATTCCATATATATGTGTTAGCATACAATATTTGCTTTTCTCTTTCTGACTTACTTCACTCTGTATGACAGACTCTAGGGCCATCCACCTCACTACAAATAACTCAATTTCGTTTCTTTTTATGGCTGAGTAATATTTCATTGTATATATGTGCCACATCTTCTTTATCCATTCCTCTGTTGATGGACACTTAGGTTGCTTCCATGCCCTGGCTACTGTAAATAGAACTGCAATGAACATTGTAGTACATGACTCTTTTTGAATGATGGTTTTCCCACGGTATATGCCCAGTAGTGGGATTGCTGGGTCGTATGGTAGCTCTATTTTTAGTTTTTTAAGGAACCTCCATACTGTTCTCCATAGTGCCTGTATCAATTTACATTCCCACCAACAGTGCAAGAGGGTTCCCTTTTCTCCACACCCTCTCCAGCATTTATTGTTTGTAGATTTTTTGATGATGGCCATTCTGACTGATGTGAGGTGATATCTCATTGTAGTTTTGAAATGCATTTCTCTAATGATTAGTGATGTTGAGCATCCTTTCATGTGTTTGTTGGCAACCTGTGTATCTTCTTTGGAGAAATGTCTATTTAGGTCTTCTGCCCATTTTTGGATTGGGTTGTTTGTTTTTTTTGATATTGAGCTCCATGAGCTGCTTGTATATTGTGGAGATTAATCCTCTGTCAGTTGTTTCGTTTGCAAATATTTTCTCCCATTCTGAGGGTTGTCTTTTCATCTTGTTTATGGTTTCCTTTGCTGTGCAAAAGCTTTTAAGTTTCATTAGGTCCCATTTGTTCATTTCTGTTTTTATTTCCATTTCTCTAGGAGTTGGGTCAAAAAGGATCTGGCTGTGATTTATATCATAGAGTGTTCTGCCTATGTTTTCCTCTAAGAGTTTTACAGTGTCTGGCCTTACATTTAGGTCTTTAATCCATTTTGAGTTAATTTTTGTGTATGGTATTAGGGAGGGTTCTAATTTCATTCTTTTACATGTAGCTGTCCAGTTTTCCCAGCACCACTTATTGAAGAGGCTGTCTTTTCTCCACTGTATATGCTTGCCTCCTTTATCAAAGATAAGGTGACCATATGTGTGTGGGTTTATCTCTGGGCTTTCTATCCTGTTCCATTGATCCATATTTCTGTTTTTGTGCCAATACCATACTGTCTTGATTACTGTAGCTTTGTAGTATAGTCTGAAGTCAGGGAGCCTGATTCCTCCAGCTCCATTTTTCTTTCTCAGGATTGCTTTGGCAATTCGGGGTCTTTTGTGTTTCCATACAAATTGTGAAATGTTTTGTTCTAGTTCTGTAAAAAATGCCATTGGTAGTTTGATAGGGATTGATTGAATCTGTACATTGCTTTGGGTAGTAGAGTCATTTTCACAATGTTGATTCTTCCAATCCAAGAACATGGTATATCTCTCCATCTATTTGTATCATCTTTAATTTCTTTAATCAGTGTCTTATAATTTTCTGCATACAGGTCTTTTGTCTCCTTAGGTAGGTTTATTCCTAGATATTTTATTCTTTTTGTTGCAATAGTAAATAGGAGTGTTTTCTTAATTTCACTTTCAGATTTTTCATCATTAGGGTATAGGAATGCAAGAGATTTCTGTGCATTAATTTTGTATCCTGCTACTTTACCAAATTCATTGATTAGCTCTAGTAGTTTTCTGGTAGCATCTTTAGGATTCTCTATGTATAGTATCATGTCTTCTGCAAACAGTGACAGCTTTACTTCTTTTCTGATTTGGATTACTTATATTTCTTTTTCTTCTCTGATTGCTGTGGCTAAAACTTCCAAAACTATGTTGAATAATAGTGGTGAGAGTGGGCAACCTTGTCTTGTTCCTGATCTTAGAGGAAATGATTTCAGTTTTTCACCATTGAGAACGATGCTGGCTGCAGGTTTATCATATGTGGCCATTATTATGTTGAGGTAATTTCCCTCTATGCCTACATTCTGGAGGGTTTTTATCATAAATGGGTGTTGAATTTTGTCGAAAGTTTTTTCTGCATTTATTGAGATAATCATATGGCTTCTCTCCTTCAGTTTGTTAATATGGTTTACCACATTGATTGATTTGCATATATTGAAGAATCTTTGCATTCCTGGGATAAACGCCACGTGATCATGTTGTATGATCCTTTTAATGTGCTGCTGTATTCTGTTTGCTAGTATTTTGTTGAGGATTTTTGCATCTATGTTCATCAGATATCTTGGCCTGTAGTTTTCTTTCTTTGTGACATTTTTGTCTGGTTTTGGTATCAGGGTGATGGTGGCCTTGTAGAATGAGCTTGGGGGTGTTCCTCCCTCTGCTATATTTTGGAAGAGTTTGAGAAGGATAGGTGTTAGCTCTTCTCTAAATGTTTGATAGAATTCGCCTGTGAAGCCATCTGGTCCTGGGCTTTTGTTTGTTGGGAGATGTTTAATCACAGTCTCAATTTCAGTGCTTGTGATTGGTCCGTTCATATTTTCTATTTCTTCCTGGTTCAGTCTCAGAAGGTTGTGCTTTTCTAAGAATTTGTCCATTTCTTCCAGGTTGTCCATTTTATTGGCATAGAGTTGCTTGTAGTAATCTCTCATGATCCTTTGTATTTCTGCAGTGTCAGTTGTTACTTCTCCTTTTTCATTTCTAATTCTATTGATTTGAGTCTTCTCCCTTTTTCTCTTGATGAGTCTGGCTAATGGTTTATCACTTTTGTTTATCTTCTCAAAGAACCAGCTTTAGTTTTATTGATCTTTGCTATTGTTTCCTTCATTTCTTTTTCATTTATTTCTGATCTGATCTTTATGATTTCTTTCCTTCTGCTAACTTTGGGGTTTTTTTGTTCTTCTTTCTCTAATTGCTTTAGGTGTAAGGTTAGGTTGTTTATTTGAGATGTTTCTTGTTTCTTGAGGTAGGAGTGTATAGCTATAAACTTCCCTCTTAGAACTACTTTTGCTGTATCCCATAGGTTTTGGGCTCTCGTGTTTTCATTGTCATTTGTTTCTAGGTATTTTTTCATTTTCTCTTTGATTTCTTCAGTTATCTCTTGGTTATTTAGTAGTGTATTGTTTAGCCTCCATGTGTGTGTATTTTTTACAGTTTTTTTCCTGTAATTGATATCTAGTCTCATAGCATTGCGGTCAGAAAAAATACTTGATACGATTTCAATTTTCCTAAATTTCCCAAGGCTTTATTTGTGACCCAAGATATGATCTATCCTGGAGAATATTCCATGAGCACATGGGAAGAAAGTGTATTCTGTTGTTTGGGGATGGAATTTCCTATAAATATCAATTAAGGCCATCTTGTTTAATGTATCATTTAAAGCTCGTGTTTCCTTATTTATTTTCATTTTGGTTGATCTGTCTATTGGTGAAAGTGGGGTGTTAAAATCTCCTACTATTATTGTGTTACTGTCAATTTCCCCTTTTATGGCTGTTAGCATTTGCCTTATGTATTGAGGTGCTCCTATGTTGGGTGCATAAATATGTACAGTTGTTATATCTTCTTCTTGGATTGGTCCCTTGATCATTATGTAGTGTCCTTCTTTGTCTCTTGTAACAGTCTTTATTTTAAAGTCTATTTTGTCTGATATGAGAATTGCTACTCCAGCTTTCTTTTGATTTCCATTTGCATGGAATATCGTTTTCCATCCCCTCACTTTCAGTCTGTATGTGCCCCTAGGTCTGAAGTGGGTCTCTCGTGAACAGCATGTATACGGGTCTTGTTCTTGTATCCATTCAGCCACTCTATGTCTTTTGATTGGAGCATTTAATGCATTTACATTTAATCCATTTACATTTAAGGTAATTATTGATACGTATGTTCCTATTACCAGTTTCTTAATTGTTTTGGGTTTGTTATTGTAGGTCTTTTCCTTCTCTTGTGTTTCCTGCCTAGAGAAGTTCCTTTAGCATTTGTTGTCAAGCTGGTTTGGTGGTGCTGAATTCTCTTAGCTTTTGCTTGTCTGTAAAGGTTTTAATTTCTATGTCGAATCTGAATGAGATCCTTGCTGGGTAGAGTAATCTTGGTTGTAGGTTTTTCTCCTTCATCACTTTAAATATGCCCTGCCACTCCCTTCTGGCTTGCAGAGTTTCTGCTGAAAGATCAGCTGTTAACCTTATGGGGATTCCCTTGTGTATTATTTGTTGTTTTTCCCTTGCTGCTTTTAATATGTTTTCTTTGTATTTAATTTTTGATGGTTTGATTAATATGTGTCTTGGCGTGTTTCTCCTTCGATTTATCCTGTATGAGACTCTCTGTGCTTCCTGGACTTGATTGACTATTTCCTTTCCCACATTAGGGAAGTTTTCAACTATAATCTCTTCAAATATTTTCTCAGACCCTTTCTTTTTCTCTTCTTCTTCTGGGACCCCTTTAATTTGAATGTTGATGTGTTTAATGTTGTCCCAGAGGTCTCTGAGACTCTCCTCAATTCTTTTCATTCCTTTTTCTTTATTCTGCTCTGCAGCAGTTATTTCCACTATTTTATATTCCAGGCCACTTATCCGTTCTTCTGCTTCAGTTATTCTTCAATTGATTCCTTCTAGAATATTTTTAATTTCATGTATTGTGTTGTTCATCATTGTTTGTTTGCTCTTTAGTTCTTCTAGGTCCTTGTTAAACATTTCTTGCATTTTCTCCATCCTATTTCCAAGATTTTGGATCATTTTTACTATCATTACTCTGAATTCTTTTACAAGTAGACTGCCTATTTCCTCCTCATTTGTTTGGTCTGGTGGGTTTTTACCTTGCTTCTTCATCTGCTGTGTATTTCTCTGTCTTCTCTTTTTTCTTAACTTACTGTGTTTGGGGTTTCCTTTTTGCAGGCTGCAGGTTCTTAGTTCCCGTTGTTTTTGGTGTCTGCCCCCAGTGGGTAAGGTTGGTTCAGTGGGTTGTATAGGTTTCCTGGTGGAGGGGAGTGGTGCCTGTGTTCTGGTGGATGAGGCTGGCTCTTGTCTTTCTGGGGGGCAGGACTGTTTCCGGTGGTGTGTTTTGGGGTGTCTGTGAACTTATTATGATTTTAGGCCACCTCTCTGCTAATGGGTGGGGTTGTGTTCCTGTCTTGCTAGTTGTTTGGCATAGGGCGCCCAGCACTGGAGCTTGCTGGTCGTTGAGTGGAGCTGGGTCTTAGTGTTGAGACGGAGATCTCTGGGAGAGCTCTCGCCGATTGATATTACGTGGGGCCAGGATGTCTCTGGTGTTCCTATATCCTGAACTCAGCTCTCCCACCTCAGAGGCTCAGGCCTGACACCTGGCCAGAGCATCAAGACCCTGTCAGCCACATGGCTTTTGGGAAGTCTGAGGTCTTCTGCCAGCGTTCTGTAGATTTTCTGTAGGTGTTGTTCCACGTGTAGGTGTATTTTTGATGTATTTGTGAGGAGGAAGGTGATCTCCATGTCTTACTCCTCTGCCATCTTGAAGGTCCTCCTAAAGGGTATTTTTTAAAGTTTAGTTTAAATATAGCAAAGATGCCCTGTGTGATTTCATTACCAGTATTATTCAGCCAACACTTTCTTCATAAATAGAAGTAAAATTCAACCTAGTCCTTGCTGAATTTTCATAGATTCTTAATTACTGGGATTCAAAATAATGAGGCCTCATTGCACATTTCTGAAGAAGGATTTTCAAATACTTTAATCTTTTCCTTCCTATGTTTATTTCTTAATCTCATGCTTTGGCCCACCATGTGCCCTCAACTCCCACCGAAGCAGAGAGCACATTGAAAACCCACACAAAAATGCAAATCTGAGAAATAAATATGTGTGGTTGGTTTAAAAAGAGTAAGAATTAACATTTAAAGCAATGGTAATTTACTCTGATCTGTAATTTTGAGCTCCTGTGCTGAAATTGCTCATTTGGAAATTACCAAGTGCTTGGGTCTCATTTGTGATCTTCTTCCTGCGTACACCCAGCACACAAAGGAGTCGTAATGACCGGCTGAGTCACTGCTGCCATCTCCCCGAAGCGTGTTCTCCAAATGTCAATACCATTTTCTATGGTGCAGTGAAGAAGATTCCCAACCATAACCTGCTTAAAGTACAGGGTGAGCCTGAGGTGGCATAGAACCTGGAAAGTGTTCAGAGGGCAGCACAATCATCCTCCATTCTCTACTCCTCCAGTAGTCAAATTATTAGGCCACAGATCATTTTGGTCTTAGCAAGCATCCGCATTACCCACTCCCATTAGTCATTACCTAAATACAAACGGAAAACAATTCAAATTTAATGGGGCAAAAGGAGCTGCTTTTGACCATATCCTAATAAAATGATGTCTATACCTGATGAAATTATACTCGGATTATGAATTCATACCAGAAGCAAAAATATAGACATGATGTAATATTAGAGACATGAATACTCTAAAAGACCAGTACATACGAAATCCCTGTGCTCTTCTGTGGTTCATACAGATATACTGTTCTTTCCAACTTCTCAAACCCTGACTCCAAAAAGGTTACCCAAAACTCAAGCATCAGATCTTTTCTCTTTCCCATGCAGCATAGATCCAGAGTGTTAGTAGTTAATGCTGTCTGATATACATTAACTAAAAAGGAACCGAGAATCTCTAATCAAATGAATTGAGAAAGGGGAAGAACTTAGGAAGGCTTAATATGATTGAACTTTTTCATAATACTGTGAACAAAGAAACAGTACAATACCTTTGTTATAGACTGTTTTTGTCAGGTTTTCTGAGAGTTATATTGCTTGGGAAGCATAATTTACCTTGTTGGATACTCGTATCCATGTAAGGATAAGTCATATTATAATCAGGTTCTATCTCTACCAAAGCTATTTCTAATTCTGAAGATCGTTGTTGTGGAAGATGAAAGAAATGAGCTTCAACCACATTAGGACAGATTGTGGCCAGAAATAAGAAAGAAGCTACTGGCACTCATTCCATAAATATTTTGATAATGCCTGTCAATAAAAACAATTAGGTACTGTAATTCAGTTGTGATTGCTTAAGTACAGGCTTGATAAACACCTAGCCCGGTGCCCAAAAGTTGAAGAATCTTCTTTCCTTTCAATCAGGATAGAGATGCCAACTGTCTGGAAGGTTAAGGCTGAGGTTATGAGTAAGCCTGCTGTCCACAGTGGATAAGGTTCAAGGGGACCCAATAGACTGTGCATAAAAACTCAGTAGAACCTTTAATACCTATGGAAAGATTTTTAAAAGAAAAAATAATCAATGTAGCTGTTTTCCCTTCATTCAGGATTTTCCATCCTCCAAGCGATTATGGAAGCAGCAGTGCAAAACAACTGGCAAGTGACAGCAAGGTCTGTGGGAAACATAAAGGACGTCCAAGAATTCAGGCGCATCATTGAAGAAATGGACAGGAGGCAGGAAAAGCGATACTTGATTGACTGCGA
Source organism: Eschrichtius robustus (assembly GCF_028021215.1). Lineage (NCBI taxonomy): Eukaryota > Metazoa > Chordata > Mammalia > Artiodactyla > Eschrichtiidae > Eschrichtius > Eschrichtius robustus. Next base: position 108,498,305 of record NC_090845.1, read on the forward strand.
AGTTGAAAGGATTAACACAATTTTGGAACAGGTACGTTTGAGATTTATTCCACGCCCAGCCAACCTGTTAAATCATCAGCCTGAGGCAGTTCCCATATCTGCTAGTAAATTAAGTAGCCAACAGACTAAACTTGCCAACAGTTTTGATAGTCTCTCTAATCCTTTTTTCCTCCCCAGTGGCTGCAGAAAAGGAGAAAGAGAAATAAAAGAAAATCCAAGCTGTTGAAAATTGCATACCATGATTAATCTGGTAGTCTCTGCAATTTAATGCTACTTATCAGATAAACACACCCTTTCACACCTCTGTTTCACAGATAGCTGACTATTTCAAAGTAATCCCCTTCCTTTCGACACCTTCCTCCCAGCAAGGAACAGACAAGGGATTAGGCAGGGCAGAAGGGTAGGGTTTTTGTTTCAGGGGCCTAGTTGCAAAGTATCAGAGCAGTATTCACTAGGTTTGAATTTGTGGATATTTTTGAAGAATATCCCTCTGGTTTGAAAGAGAGAGCAAGAGAGAATGAATGAGAATATGTATATATATAATTGCAGACCATTTTTAAAGTAAGATGGCATATGAGAAAAAAATGTCTATGGTTTTTAAAATGTGAAAAAATGTGAAAAAGCATCAGACTGGGGAAAAATACAAATTCAATGGACCAAAATATATTCATTATTAATCTTGGATATTTAAATTTAAGACTGAAACATATTAGAAGAGTTGTTTTACCCTAAGCCAGATGGATACTCTGTTTGGAGTAAAGAGTCAAATAGAAATGTGGTGAAAGTTTATTATTTTCCTTAGACGTCTCAGTTTGCCAGTTAATAACAAAGTGCCTATGCTGCCATAAACAAAACTGTAAGGGAAACGTTTCCATTCTAATTCGATCCCAGTGTACCTAGGGGCCAAAACAGCTTCAGAGATTGAAATTATAGTGAGCAGCCATTGCTTGGGAGAGCTGTTGTTTTTTTTTTTTTAATGTAAATGACTGCTTATATTTATTTATTTATGACTGTGTTGAGTCTTCGTTTCTGTGCGAGGGCTTTCTCTAGTTGCGGCAAGTGGGGACCACTCTTCATCGCGGTGCGCGGGCCTCTCACCATCGCGGCCTCTCTTGTTGCAGAGCACAGGCTCCAGACGCGCAGGCTCAGTAATTGTGGCTCACGGGTCCAGTTGCTCCGTGGCATGTGGGATCTTCCCAGACCAGGGCTCGAACCCGTGTCCCCTGCATTGGCAGGCAGATTCTCAACCACTGCGCCACCAGGGAAGCCCAGGGAGAGCTGTTTTATAGCAAATTAAGTATTAACAATTTGTCAGATATGTCCCCATAAGAAGAGAATGCAAAAAAAAAAAAAAAAACACCAGTAAGAAAAGGGAAGGGAGGGGAAGGGAGAGAAGAAAAACGAGGGAGGGAGGGAGGGAGGAAGGAAGGAAGGAAGGGAGGAAGGAAGGAAGGAAGGAAAGGAAGGAAGGAAGGAAGGAAGGAAGGAAGCACTGACTCTGCATCACAGAGATACAAAGCTGTCCCCATCTCTAGTGAATCAACCTCACAAAAAATCTAGAGCACTAACCTGGCTAAATCAAATTTCCCAACTAACATTCTCTTAAGCTCCCCAAATGATACACCCCTCCCTTCCAAAAGAAAAAAAAAACTGCCTTTGATTTTCTTAGATCTTGAAAGTGAAGAATCAGGTCAGTGATGTTGGTGTATGTACTACATGCCCTCTAAAATTTTATACCAAAATAGCCTCTTAGTGGGTGACCTACTTAATAGCCTAAAGCAGAGGAACATCCTCCTTGTCATACTTTGTTTTCCTTCTTTTGTGCTACTGACTTAGGCTTCTTGAATAGTGTACATTCTGATAAATCTTTGGGGTTTTATAGGACCTTATACTGGAGTCTGGAATTTTTCAGCATGACGTAGTAGAAAAAGCAGTGGGTAGAGCTGTGAATTCGATATAGCTGTGGGATCTTGGGCACTTAAAATATCTATGCCTCCGTTGTGTCATCTACATAACGGGCAATAAAATTTGCTCGTCCTCACATGATTGCTATCATTGCTTTGAAAAGCATAAAATGCTATAGAAAAAAATCATTATTACTAAACATATTCAGGAAAACTAAACTAACATTATGCGAAAACCCTGTCCTCTCTTTTTTTTAAAAAAAAAAAAACAGCTTTAACGGAGTATAATTGCTTTACAATGGTGTGTTAGTTTCTGCTTTATAACAAAGTGAATCAGTCATACATATACATAAGTCCCCATATCTCTTCCCTCTTGCGTCTCCCTCCCTCCCACCCTCCCTATCTCACCCCTCTAGGTGGTCACAAAGCACAGAGCTGATCTCCCTGTGCCATGTGGCTGCTTCCCACTAGCTATCTATTTTACGTTTGGTAGTGTATGTATGTCCATGACACTCTCTCACTTCGTCCCAGCTTACCCTTCCCCCTCCCCATAACCTCAAGTCCATTCTCTAGTAGGTCTGTGTCTTTATTCCCGTCTTGCCACTGGGTTCTTCATGACCTTTTTTTTTTTTCCCCTTAGATTCCATATATATGTTAGCATACTGTATTTGTTTTTCTCTTTCTGACTTACTTCACTCTGTATGACAGACTCTAGGGCCATCCACCTCACTACAAATAACTCAATTTCGTTTCTTTTTATGTCTGAGTAATATTCCACTGTATATATGTGCCACATCTTCTTTATCCATTCATCCGATGATGGACACTTAGGTTGCTTCCATGTCCTGGCTATTGTAAACAGAGCTGCAATGAACATTTTGGTACATGACTCTTTTTGAAGTATGGTTTTCTCAAGGTATATGCCCAGTAGTGGGATTGCTGGGTCGTATGGTAGTTCTATTTTTAGTTTTTTAAGGAACCTCCATACTGTTCTCCATAGTGACTGTATCAATATACATTCCCACCAACAGTGCAAGAGGGTTCCCATTTCTCCACACCCTCTCCAGCATTTATTGTTTGTAGATTTTTTGATGATGGCCATTCTGATTGGGGTGAGGTGATACCTCATTGTAGTTTTGATTTGCATTTCTCTAATGATTAGTGATGTTGAGCATCCTTTCATGTGTTTGTTGGCAACCTGTATATCTTCTTTGGAGAAATGTCTATTTAGGTCTTCTGCCCATTTTTGGATTGGGTTGTTTGTTTTTTTGATATTGAGCTCCATGAGCTGCTTGTATATTGTGGAGATTAATCCTTTGTCAGTTGTTTCGTTTGCAAATATTTTCTCCCATTCTGAGGGTTGTCTTTTCATCTTGTTTATGGTTTCCTTTGCTGTGCAAAAGCTTTTAAGTTTCATTAGGTCCCATTTGTTCATTTTTGTTTTTATTTCCATTTCTCTAGGAGCTGGGTCAAAAACGGTCTGGCTGTGATTTATATCATAGAGTGTTCTGCCTATGTTTTCCTCTAAGAGTTTTACAGTGTCTGGCCTTACATTTAGGTCTTTAATCCATTTTGAGTTTATTTTTGTGTATGGTGTTAGGGAGTGTTCTAATTTCATACTTTTACATGTACCTGTCCAGTTTTCCCAGCACCACTTATTGAAGAGGCTGTCTTTTCTCCACTGTGTATGCTTGCCTCCTTTATCAAAGATAAGGTGACCATATGTGTGTGGGTTTATGTCTGGGCTTTCTATCCTGTTCCATTGATCTATATTTCTGTTTTTGTGCCAGTACCATACTGTCTTGATTACTGTAGCTTTGTAGTATACTCCGAAGTCAGGGAGCCTGATTCCTCCAGCTCCATTTTTCTTTCTCAGGATTGCTTTGGCAATTCGGGGTCTTTTGTGTTTCCATACAAATTGTGAAATGTTTTGTTCTAGTTCTGTGAAAAATGCCATTGGTACTTTGACAGGGATTGAACTGAATCTGTAGATTGCTTTGGGTAGTAGAGTCATTTTCACAATGTTGATTCTTCCTATCCAAGCACATGGTATATCTCTCCATCTGTTTGTATCATCTTTAATTTCTTTCATCAGTGTCTTACAGTTTTCTGCATACAGGTCTTTTGTCTCCTTAGGTAGGTTTATTCCTAGATATTTTATTCTTTTTGTTGCAATAGTAAATGGGAGTGTTTTCTTAATTTCACTTTCAGATTTTTCATCATTAGTGTATAGGAATGCAAGAGATTTTTGTGCATTAATTTTGTATCCTGCTACTTTACCAAATTCATTGATTAGCTCTAGTAGTTTTCTGGTAGCATCTTTAGGATTCTCTATGTATAGTATCATGTCATTTGCAAACAGTGACAGCTTTACTTCTTCTTTTCCGATCTGGATTCCTTTTATTTCTTTTCCTTCTCTGATTGCTGTGGCTAAAACTTCCAAAACTATGTTGAATAATAGTGGTGAGAGTGGGCAACCTCGTCTTGTTCCTGATCTTAGTGGAAATGGTTTCAGTTTTTCACCATTGAGGACGATGTTGGCTGTGGGTTTGTCATATATGGCCTTTATTATGTTGAGGTAATTTCCCTCTATGCCTACTTTCTGGAGGGTTTTTATCATAAATGGGTGTTGAATTTTGTCTAAAGCTTTCTCTGCATCTACTGAGATGATCATATGGTTTTTATCCTTCAATTTGTTAATATGGTGTATCACGTTGATTGATTTGCATATATTGAAGAATCCTTGCATTCCTGGGATAAACCGCACTTGATCATGGTGTATGATCCTTTTAATGTGCTGTTGGAATCTGTTTGCTAGTATTTTGTTGAGGATTTTTGCATCTATGTTCATCAGAGATATTGGTCTGTAATTTCCTTTCTTTGTGACATTTTTGTCTGGTTTTGGTATCAGGGTGATGGTGGCCTCATAGAATGAGTTGGGGAGTGTTCCTCCCTCTGCTATATTTTGGAAGAGTTTGAGAAGGATAGGTGTTAGCTCTTCTCTAAACGTTTGATAGAATTCACCTGTGAAGCCATCTGGTCCTGGGCTTTTGTTTGTTGGAAGATTTTTAATCACAGTTTCAATTTCGGTGCTTGTGATTGGTCTGTTCATATTTTCTAGTTCTTCCTGGTTCTGTCCCGGAAGGTTGTGCATTTGTAAGAATATGTCCATTTCTTCCAGGTTGTCCATTTTATTGGCATATAGTTGCTTGTAGTAATCTCTCATGATCCTTTGTATTTCTGCAGTGTCAGTTGTTACTCCTTCTTTTTCATTTCTAATTCTTGATTTGAGTCTTCTCTCTTTTAGTCTTGATGAGTCTGGCTAATGGTTTATCAATTTTGTTTATCTTCTCAAAGAACCAGCTTTTAGTTTTATTGATCTTTGCTATTGTTTCCTCATTTCTTTTTCATTTATTTCTGATCTGATCTTTATGATTTCTTTCCTTCTGCTACCTTTGGGGTGTTTTTTTCTTCTCTCTCTAGTTGCTTTAGGTGTAAGGTTAGGTTGTTTATTTGAGATGTTTCTTGTTTCTTGAGGTAGGATTGTATTGCTATAAACTTCCCTCTTAGAACTGCTTTTGCTGCATCCCATAGTATTTGGGTCATCGTGTTTTCATTGTCATTTTTTTTCTAGGTATTTTTTGATTTCCTCTTTGATTTCTTCAGTAATCTCTTGGTTATTAAGTAGTGTATTGTTTAGCCTCTATGTATTTGTATTTTTTACAGATTTTTTTCCTGAAATTGATATCTAGTTTCATAGCATTGTGGTCGGAAAAGATACTTGATATGATTTCAATTTTCTTAAATTTACCAAGGCTTGAGTTGTGACCCAAGATATGATCTATCCTGGAGAATGTTTCATGAGCACTTGAGAAGAATGTGTATTCTGTTGTTTTTGGATGGAATGTCCTATAAATATCAATTAAGGCCATTTTGTTTAATGTATCATTTAAAGCTTTTGTTTCCTTATTTATTTTCATTTTGGATGATCTGTCCATTGGTGAAAGTGGGGTGTTGAAGTCCCCTACTATGATTGACTTACTGTCGATTTCCCCTTTTATGGCTGTTAGTATTTGCCTTATGTATTGAGGTGCTCCTATGTTGGGTGCATAAATATTTACAATTGTTGTATATTCTTCTTGGATTGATCCCTTGATCATTACATAATGTCCTTCTTTGTCTCTTGAAATAGTCTTTGTTTTAAAGTCTATTTTGTCTGATATGAGAATTGCTACTCCAGCTTTCTTTTGATTTCCATTTGCATGGAATATCTTTTTCCATCACCCTCACTTTCAGTCCGTATGTGTCCTTAGGTCTGAAGTGGGTCTCTTCTAGACAGCTTATATACGGGTCTTGTTTTTGTATCCATTCAGCTAGTCTATGTCTTTTGGTGGGAGCATTTAATCCGTTTACATTTAAGGTAATTATCGATAGGTATGTTCCTATTACCATTTTCGTAATTGTTTTGGGTTTGTTATTGTAGGTGTTATCCTTCTCTTGTGTTTCCTGCCTAGAGAAGTTCCTTTAGCATTTGTTGTCAAGCTGGTTTGGTGGTGCTGAATTCTCTTAGCTTTTGCTTGTCTGTAAAGGTTTTAATTTCTACGTCAAATCTGAATGAGATCCTTGCTGGGTAGAGTAATCTTGGTTGTAGGTTTTTCTCCTTCATCACTTTAAATATGTCCTGCCACTCCCTTCTGGCTTGCAGAGTTTCTGCTGAAAGATCAGCTGTTAACCTTATGGGGATTCCCTTGTGTGTTATTTGTTGTTTTTCCCTTGCTGCTTTTAATATTTATTCTTTGTATTTAATTTTTGATAGTTTGATTAATATGTGTCTTGGCGTGTTTCTCCTTCGATTTATCCTGTATGAGACTCTCTGTGCTTCCTGGACTTGATTGACTATTTCCTTTCCCACATTAGGGAAGTTTTCAACTATAATCTCTTCAAATATTTTCTCAGTCCCTTTCTTTTTCTCTTCTTCTTCTGGGACCCCTATAATTCGAATGTTGGTGTGTTTAATGTTGTCTCAGATGTCTCTAGGACTGTCCTCAATTCTTTTCATTCTTTTATCTTTATTCTGGTCTGGAGTAGTTATTTCCACTATTTTATCTTCCAGGTCAATTATCCGTTCTTCTGCCTCAGTTATTCTGCTATTGATCCCTTCTAGAGAATGTTTAATTTCATTTATTGTGTTGTTCATCACTGCTTGTTTGCTCTTTAGTTCTTCTAGGTCCTTGTTAAACGTTTCTTGTATTTTCTCCATTCTATTTCCAAGATTTTGGATCATCTTTACTGTCATTACTCTGAATTCTTTTTCAGGTAGACTGCCTATTTCCTCTTCATTTGTTAGCTCTGGTGGGCTTTTGCCTTGCTCCTTCATCTTCTGTGTGTTTTTCTGTCTTCTCATTTTGCTTAACTTACTGTGTTTGGGGTCTCCTTTTCGCAGGCTGCAGGTTCTTAGTTCCCGTTGTTTTTGGTGTCTGCCCCCAGTGGGTAAGGTTGGTTCAGTGGGTCGTGTAGGCTTCCTAGTGAAGGGGACTAGTGCCTGTGTTCTGGTGGATGAGGCTGGATCTTGTCTTTCTGGTGGGCAGGTCCGCGTCTGGTGGTGTGTTTTGGGGTGTCTGTGGCCTTATTATGATTTTAGGCAGCCTCTCTGCTAATGGATGGGGTTGTGTTTCTGCCTTGCTATTTGTTTGGCATAGGGTGTCCAGCACTGTAGCTTGCTGGTCCTTGAGTGGAGCTGGGTCTTGACATTGAGATGGAGATCTCTGGGAGATTTTCGCTGTTTGATATTATGTGGAGACGGGAGGTCTCTTGTGGACCAGTGTCCTGAACTTGGCTCTCCCACCTCAGAGGCACAGCCCTGATGCCTGGCTGGAGCACCAGGAGCCTGTCATCCACACGGCTCAGAATAAAAGGGAGAAAAAAACGAAGGAAAGAAAGAAAGAAGAAGATAAAATAAAATAAAGTAAAATAAAATAAAGTAAAATAAAATAAACTTATTAAAATAAAAAATAATTATTAAAAAAATTTTTTTAAGTAATAAAAAAAAAGAAGGAAGAGAGCAACCAAACCAAAAATCAATCCACCAATGATAACAAGTGCTATAAACTATACCAAAAAAAAAAAAAACCAACAAAAAAACGGACAGACAGAACGCTAGGACAAGTGGTGAAAGCAAAGCTATACAGACAAAATCACACACAGAAGCATACACATACACACTCCCAAAAAGAGAAAAAGGGGAAAAAATATATATATCATTGCTCCCAAAGTCCACCTCCTCAATTTGGGATGATTCGTTGTCTATTCAGGTATTCCACAGATGCAGGTACATCAAGTTGATTGTGGAGATTTAATCCGCTGCTCCTGAGGCTGCTGGGAGAGATTTCCCTTTCTCTTCTTTGTTCGCACAGCTCCCGGGGTTCAGCTTTGGATTTGGACCCGCCTCTGCGTGTAGGTCGCCTGAGGGCGTCCTATCTTCGCTCAGACAGGACGGGGTTAAAGGAGCAGCTGCTTCGGGGGCTCTGGCTCACTCAGGCCGGGGGGAGGGAGCGGTACGGAGGAGGCGGGGCGAGCCTGCGGCGGCAGAGGCCGGCGTGACGTTGCACCAGCCTGAGGCGCACCGTGGGTTCTCCCGGGGAAGTTGTCCCTGGATCACGGGACCCTGGCCGTGGCGGGCTGTACCGGCTCCCGGGAGGGGAGGTGTGGAGAGTGACCTGTGCTCGCACACAGGCTTCTTGGTGGCGGCAGCAGCAGCCTTAGCGTCTCATGCCCATCTCTGGGGTCCGCGCTGGTAGCCACGGCTCGCGCCGGTCTCTGGATCTCCTTTAAGCGGCGCTCTGAATCCCCTCTCCTCGCGCACCAGGAAACAAAGAGGCAAGAAAAAGTCTCTTGCCTCTTCGGCAGCTCCTGACTTTATCCCGGACTCCCTCCCGGCTAGCTGTGGCGCACTTACCCCCTTCAGGCTGTGTTCACGCCGCCAACCCCACTCCTCTCCCTGGGATCCGACCTCCGAAGCCCGAGCCTCAGCTCCCAGCCCCCGCCCGCCCCAGTGGGTCAGCAGACAAGCCTCTCGGGCTGGTGAGTGCTGCTCGGTGCCGATCCTCCGTGCGGGAATCTCTCCGCTTTGCCCTCCGCACCCCTGTGGCTGCGCTCTCCTCCGTGGCTCCGAAGCTTCCCCCCTCTGCCACCCGCAGTCTCCGCCAGTGAAGGGGCTTCCTAGTGTGTGGAAACCTTTCCTCCTTCACAGCTCCCTCCCACTGGTGCAGGTCCCGTCCCTATTCTTTTGTCTCTGTTTTTTCTGTTTTCTTTTGCCCTACCCAGGTACATGGGGAGTTTCTTGCCTTTTGGGAGGTCTGAGGTCTTCTGCCAGCGTTCAGTAGGTGTTCTGTAGGAGCTGTTCCACATGTAGATGTATTTCTGATGTATTTGTGGGGAGTCAGGTGATCTCCACGTCTTACTCTTCCGTCATCTTGAAGCTAACTCCCTGTCCTCTCTTTTAATGTCTCACTATCTTCCTTTCTTCTGTATGCACATTCACAGCATCTCTCATAATACTTTCTATACAATTTTTCAGGGAACATTGTTCAACGAAAAGTTTTAACAACATTCAAGTAAGGCTAGAGAGTTAATTTCACTTATTCTTTCCCCTCTTTCAAAAAATTGTCATAAAACTATCTACTCATGATTGCTTTCTTCACCATTTAAGGAATTTCTACTAGGCCATTAAGTACTGTGAGGTAGGAATCATGTTTGCCTTGTTCACTATTGTATATTCAGTGTCCAGTAGAGTACCTGGCACACCGTGTTGGATGGAAAGATGGATGGGTGGATGAATGGATAGATGGATGATTATTGAACAAGCACATTTCAGTAAGTTCTACTGTGATTTTGCTGTGCTGCCAACAAAAGGCAAAATGGTGCCCACCGCCACATGATGTGAGTATTAAAGTACACATTTTCTCAAAGGTTTAAGACGGTAGCTCTGTGCTCAGGCTTGTTCTGATATCATGAATTTGCCAAAATTTATTTCTTTATATAAAAATAGATTTCTCATTAAATGAATTATTAAAAGCAACAAATTCAACATAATATTTCTTTAGAGTAAACATTTTTAAAAATAAATTGACTACTAAGATACAGAGATACCCACTTTTTCTTATTGGTTCCCAACCATTCTTGACAAACTTATTCACTATACAGATTCTAGTTAGAAAGATAACATTCATAACTCAAATAGTATCAAATCCTCCCCCAAAATGCTCCCATCCTCCAAAGGTATTTTCAACTTTGAGTTTATTCTCATGGAAGGAAACTTCTATAGTCTCCCATAAAATGATACTTCGTGCCACTATTTGAGGTAGAAGAACCTGTTACACCACTACAACCCTATTCCCTATAGATGAGATTATGTCATAAAGTAAATTCATATTGTATTCTATATCTAATGGTTTTAATGCAAAGACCTCAATATGGTACAATTTTTCAAATATAAGCAGGTTTTCAATATACTACTATATAGCATAACCTCCTCATTTCATGATTTAAGTTCAAATTTTCCCTATGAATGTTCAAACATTTATGGGGTAAATCAAAATTATTCCAATGTTTCTTTCCAAAGCTCTTTTTTTTTTTTTTATCTCTTTCAACTCTTCAGACCACAGCAGGAAAAAAGATTCAATTAGGTGCTATTCTGTCTTTACTATTTCTCCTTAACAGTTAATCTATGAGGAAATTATTCCAAACTTATAGCTGCAAGAATTAACACACAAAAGGGCAGAGCCAGAGACAGTTGAAACCATGAAGGGTTGTCAGAACTCACAGAGAATATTTAGAAACTGCAGATCTTGAATCCAAGAATTAAGAGCACTTTCCATAGGAAGATTTAGGTGTCCTAGGAAGAATGAACCATTGACCTGACCTGATACAGCATTCCTATTACTGTATTGTATTCATGAGGCCCTCCCCACTGGTGGACAGCTGCCCTACTTCAGTGACCAACCTAAACATTCACTTTTGAAAAAGTTGCCTCTCACAGAGTTATCTACCCATGACTGAATAGATCCTCCATCCCAGTGGTGTGTCTACCTGTGGACAGCTTTTGAAGGTCAGGCCCCATAAAATGAATGGCTCTGTTGGATGTTTAATATTTATCTGCATGGATTCTGTCACTTACTAGCTGTGTGACCTAGAGCCAGTTACTTAACTCTCTGAGCCTCCATTTCCTGGTTGTAAAATGGAAATGATAACTGTACCCCAATGAGTTAATATATGCAAAGCATTCAGAAAAGTTCCTGACACATAGTGTTTACATCGTGCTTTGATGCTAAACAAAGGGTTTTCACATAGATTATTTCATTTGAGCCTCACTATGGGAGGCAGGCAGGGCAGATGTGTTTATCCTAAATTTACATATGATAAATTGATGCTTAGAGACATTTAGATGATTTGCCCAAACGTGGCTCTCTGCCCAATCCTAGTAAGTGGCAGAGCAAGGACGAAACTCAAGTCTTCTGACTCCTAGTCCAGTGCTCTTACGCCTGCACTACACCATCTTCCTTAATTTTAAGTCATTTATTAAATATTTAGCCAATGCCAAACCCTAGATTAGGCCCGCTCATCAGGTTACATCTTAGAACAACTGAAAAGCGATTGGACAAGATCCTGAGAAGCTCAGCAAAAAAGGATAAAAGCATTAGAAAATAGGGCCTATGAGGAAAGGCTAAATGAGCTGGGGTTGTTTAGCCTGGTGAAAGAGAGCCAAGAGGCAGTTTAATCACTATCCTCAAGTATAAAGAGTTATCATAAAGAGAGCACTGACCAACCGTTCTGCAGGCCTAAGGACAGTACCAGAGCGAATGAGCTTAACTAGACTAGGGAGAGAGTCAGCATGAGAAAGTACTCATTACAAGGAGAGAGGAAACTGGAGGAAAGTAAAATCTCACCAGCTAGGGAAGAAGTGAGAGAGTGGCATGGACATATATTCACTACCAAATGTAAAATAGCTGGCTAGTGGGAAGCAGCCGCATAGCACAGGGAGATCAGCTCGGTGCTTTGTGACCACCTAGAGGGGTGGGATAGGGAGGGTGGGAGAGAGACGCAAGAGGGAGGGGATATGGGGATATATGTATACATACAGCTGATTCACTTTGTTATACAACAGAAACTAACACAACATTGTAAAGCAATTATACTCTAATAAAGATGTTAAAAAAAAAAAAAATCTCACCAGCTAGGGCTATATGACTGTGAGGCCATTCTGAATTAGAATAGTCAGATCTAGAACAGTTTTAAGATTGTTTTCAGGAATATACAAATATTCCAAGTTAATCTTCTGTGTGGATAAGTAAATATCCTTATAGAAGACTTATTTTATTAAATAGTTAACAGTATTTCCTAATTGCCTATTCATTGGATATATTTTCCCTGGTTTTTTTTGGCTGCACCACGCAGCATGTGGGATCTTAGTTCCCCTGCCAGGGCCAGGGATTGAACCCGTGCACCCCACCCTCAACCCCGCGCCTGCAGTGGAAGCGCAGTGTCTTAACCACTGGACCGCCAGGGAAGTCCCCCCCTTCGGTCTTTACCATGTTTTTATTTTTTCCATAGATAATTCAAAGGTAAGTCTCAGCATAGCCCCTGCTTGAATTATAGCATATGCAAACTTAATGGAGTCCAAACCAATATGTTTCAATGTGCTGTGCAGAAAAAATATAGAACGTCTGATTTCCCCTAGAAATATTTCAAGCTAAAATCACCTCCTCATGGAAAGTAGTGCTTCTTAAGGACAGAATCCTGAAGCAGGTCAATCTCTTAGGTTCCTTTCATTTGACCTTGACTGTCACTTCAAAAACAGTCATTTTAAGAAACGAAACATCCAAGTTAGTAAGTCAAGTTTCTAAAGATGACAGTTTAAACCAGATGAACAATATTAGGGGCCCTTGTAAATTATGAGGCTATAACACAAAGGACACACTGCTCGCTCCAAAATACGTCTAGCGCTTTGGGTCACTTACAGCGCTGTTGCCAATGGCTAGACCTCAGTCAAGTGAAATAAAAATGTTAGGGGCTTATGTCCTCTCCTTGCTTCACCTTCCACTCAGCACCTACTGGTACTGTCCAGTTCCTCTCCCCTTTTTGCTCCCACTCTGTCTCAGCCCTTACTCTCAATGATCCTTGTACAACATTGAGCTGACTTGCCAGTCCATATGACGGTTTGAGGGTATCCTCTTCTCTTCCTGGAACATTGTGTGGTACGGTTGAATAAACACAAACTTGGGAATCAAACAGACGTGACTTCAAATCGTAGCTCCCTCACCTCCCTGTTGCATGACACTGAGGAAAGTGACAATTTTTTGAGGCTCAATTTTCTCATCTTAAAAGACTATTCCGGGGCTTCCCTGGTGGCGCAGTGGTTGAGAATCTGCCTGCCAATGCAGGGGACACGGGTTCGAGCCCTGGTCTGGGAAGATCCCACATGCCGCGGAGCAACTAGGCCCCGTGAGCCACAATTGCTGAGCCTGCACGTCTGGAGCCTGTGCTCCGCAACAAGAGAGGCCGCGATAGTGAGAGGCCCGCGCACCGCGATGAAGAGTGGCCCCCGCTTGCCGCAACGAAAGAAAGCCCTCGCACAGAAACGGAGACCCAACACTGCCAACAATAAATAAATAAATACATAATTTAAAGTTAATGTCTAATATGAAAGAGATAAAAGTGAACTAAAAAAAAAAAATAGTGTTAAAAAGACTATTCCACTACCTTCCCTTCATGGGATCCTCATGAATTGGGAGGATCAAACAAGGTAGCATGGGGAGAGCACCTAGCACGGGGCTTGGCGCCCAGTAGGCACTTAATAACTGGTGACCATAGCTATTTGCTCATGAGCGGTAGGGTTTTGTGCTTATGAAGATGAGTTATTTAGGGGCTGTTGTTCAAGAACAGTGTCCTCATGGATCTTCCAAGATATCAGCTCAGTCTAAGGTCTTACCATGAGAACAGAGTCTAAGACTTGAGCTATGCTGAGTTCTCACTAATATGTTTAGCATGCTAGACAACCTGGTTTTTCTCCAATGTAACATTGGGTAAGACACATTGATTGATAAGCCCAAGGACTATCTGAGAATTAACTAGATTTTTCAGCGTCACTTAAAATAATTAAAGACACTACAGCCTTGAGCTACATATGACAACTGGGCATTTTTAATAACAAATATGTATTAAGTGCTTACAGTGTTCCAGATACTATTTTAATCAATGTGGGCGGATATGTGCCCGCTTCTATATCTCATGTGAGTTAATCCTCATATTAGCCCCAAAAGGCAGATGGGAATATTATCTCCATTTAACAGATGAAGGAATTGAGACTTAGAGGTCATACGGCTAATAATCGGTGGAGCTAGAGCTTGAACCCAGGGAATCTGGCTCCAAATGCTGTTAATCACTACACTAATCAGCCCTGCATCTGACAGAGGTTTTCAATCAGAGTAGATTCAACCAGAGGTTATAAGAGATAAGCATCCTGATGAAGCCTGGGGCAGCAGCTTTGTTTACAACAAGCATTGTTAAACAACAAGAATTTCACAGATGTTTTCTCCACTTGACAAGGATCCACATTCCATTAACACACGGAATTGAAAATGTGCCCCTTAAACCTACCCAGGTTCATTTACTTGTGTTGCCAAAACAATCTAACTATGCGACGGGCTCCACAAGAGTAGGAGGAAATTGTGAGGGATGCTTTCTCAGAGTGATATGTAAGTACAACTAGAATTTCCATCTGCGTGCATTCATTCTCAGATAAAGAACCACAGTCTTCATTATTTTACCAAAAACTGCCCTAAGGGTTGTGCATTTCCTCCTTCCCTTACTAGGGAATAACTTGAACGTAACTGGCAAAGTCCGGAAGGTACAATTCCCCTTCCCTCCATTAACTCCTGGAAAAGCAAGCATAAAATAAGACTGGTTCTGGGAAAGCATAAATGCCCATAGGATAAGTATTTGGGGTGGGTGCTCAGCTTTTCTGGGCCACTAGACTTGAGCACCCAGTATCACCCTTAAACCCAGGTGATAAGGACTACTGCCTTGAGCTCCATGCTTTAGAGGCCCCCTGATGTCATAAACACTGAAACGCAAAGACATTTTTTTCTTTTTGGTCTTCAGAGTTTTTGAAAGGTTAGTAGCTGGTTGAACATCATGGGGAGAAAGGAAAAGGACACATAAGACAAACTGGGCTCCCAGATCAGAGCAAAAAGGCACATGGCGTCAACGGCAGGGGCAGTGAAGGAGAAAATGACAACACATGCCATAGGAAACCAGAGAAAAATGGCTAATTTTGTTTAAAATTGGCCTCCCCAAATCACTCTAAGCGAAGGGGTTTGACAGATAAGTTTTTCCAGATAACTGCACTCCCTCCCTGTACGCTACTTGAATGATACAGTTTTGGAAGACATGTAGAATTGCTCGGCAACTCCAAGTCAGAAAAGTGAGCCGTTGGGATGGGGGAACTTACTGTCCTTGGCTTCTTGGAGAACTTGACGGGTCCACCCCATCCTGGTTTCAGGTAGATCCAGTGTTCACCCAGGAGTTCTGAGCCCTGGGCCCAGCTTCCACCTCACCCTGCCCTACCCTGCCCCAACAGGGTATATGAGGTAGAGAATCTCATGTGTGTGTCCTCAGGAAAATGAAACTCAAGAACTGAGAGACTGATTTCCCATAAGCGCCTAATTTACAGACCTCCAAGCCTTATCTCCCGACAATGAACACCCGCCAAGGATCTCCTACCGTCCCCAAGCCAGTGAACTTACTGCTTGTGCCCTGGTTGGACAGGTTCCCCTCTTGTGCCCCCCTCTTTGTACTCCTTGCCCATAAATGCAGCCCACCCCAAACCCTCAACACATTCCTCTGTAGCTTGCTACAGTTTGTATTTCCTGAACTGCAGTTTCTCTACTATTTCCAAAGAAACTCAATTTCTGGTAGTTTGAGCTTACCTCAGTTTACCTCTTTAGTTAGGTTGACAGGTGGATACACAGACCAGGCCAAGGCATATCTTGCTTTTGGACTTTGTAACATTTAGGTGTACGGTATGCAGTCCTCCATTTGTACTCTTGCTGTGGGACCCAAAAATGTTAGAGGCAGGGTTGAGGAGGGGTGCTTTTGCCCAGTAATGGAATCTCTGACTAGTTTAAATGCTAGGGAAAGTTAATCAAGTATCTGGTAGAACTGGGATAGAGAGTGAACCGGGAGATTTTTATCCTACTTCTTTCTCTCAGGGGTGGGTACAAGCTACTCCAGAGAATCTTCCTGATGCTCTTGCATTTTTTGCTTTATTCCATAGATATTCCCTTTCACCCTATCCAAAGTCAAAAAAAGAAGATGGACATGGTTAGGGGACATGGTTAGGATAAATTAGAGGTCTGAAGGGGCAGCGACAGAGAAGTAAGTTACTCAAATTTCTCCTCCTCCTTTCTGTGCCCATTGCCACAAGCCACCGTATGTCTGGTCAGATCCTATTCAACACTAGAAGTTGTCTAAGAAAGATTCTCTATACTTAGCATTCCAAAGTTCTTCTAGAGACCTGCTTTCAGAGGCGTGGTTAGAAGCTGAGACTTAAACACTTTTCCACCACCACGTAGTAGTGGTTCTATACTTCACACTTAGGTCTATGTCCTCCATGATAGTCACATTATATGGTGGGCTGCATACTAGATAGGAGACAGTACAGCTACACTGGAGACCCCCTGAACCAAAGCAGGATGCCATTTATTTACCAGCCTGTGTCTACAGGTGGACTGAATGAGACGTCTTTCAGAATCTTCAAAAGACAAACATAGGTAAGGGATTTGGCAGATGTTACTTACCTGGATTTCAAAGGGCAATCTGAGGCCATACCCGCATGATAGAGAAACAAGATGCCATACAGAATAGGACCTCTTGGAGTGGATAAAATTGCCTAGCTACCTAAGAAATCACTGCATAATCACGAAAGAGGCAAATCACGAAAGAGGCAACTCACGAAAAAGCAAGAAGGCAAAGGTATCAGACCTCTAGAACAGGTATTATAATTTACAAGGAAAATTTCCCAGACAAGGGCCAGTCAACTGTTCTGAGATTAACATCACACAAGGGCTTGTATTCAGAGTACTATACTGGGCACTATTAGGAGAAACAAAATTTCTTTCTTTCTTTCTTTCCTTTTTAAAATTTGTAACAGCCCCTAGCAAGGTGAATCAAGTTAGAGAACAACACCTCACCAAATGTAAAATAATATAATAAAGTCTAGGTACGTATATGCTGTAGAATAAAAGGAATTAGAAAAGCCTGCAGCTTATTTTTGTATATGAGTAAACTACTCATAAAATGTGAGGTCAAAGGCTTTCTAAGACCTATGCCTCTCCATCTTCTTCTCCCAGGCACATGTTAAGGCCCATATGTAAAAAAAGAGATCCCAATCCTCTTTGCTTTCCCTGCTCCCCAGTCTGCTAATGGGCATGCTTCCAGACATAGATGAATACACAGCCTAGCATACCCACTGGCCTTCCTTCATCTCTTACTGTATGTTATTAGATGTACCATTTCCTTCCCCACCTCCAGCCATTCCAGGTTTCTCTCTATAAGTTGGTTGCCTCATTCATCCCTTTCAGGGACCCTTTTTCTTACCTCACCAATCACGGTGTCCAGTGGTCTCTATTTCTTACCCTAATGACGTGGTGATTTAATCCTATTACTTCACATACCTCAGACTACCCTAATAAACATTTTGAAGCAAAAATGCACCCCAAAATTGCATAACAGTGTTCCAAAAGCAAAACCTATGGTTGGATTTCTTAAAGATGCTCACTGCAGATGTGGTTTCTCTGAAGTCCAGCCTACCGTTCTCCAGACCCTAAGTGAGTAGGACCCTGTACTTGCAGTAAAAACCTTCAACATGTTAGGTGATTTTAACACTCACTGGCAGCCTTAAATAAACTTGTTCCCTAAAATGCAAAGATATTTATCCTGAGAGTTAGTAGCAGACGTCAGTATTCTATATTTAGAGATTTTAATCTCTGGCTTATTAAAAAGGACGGTCTGATTCTCTGGTCATACTTCACACTAGACTGCCTTCGTGAATATTTAGAAGCAAATCCCCTCTGGGAAAATAAAGAGAAAAAACTCATTCAAGATCGTTACTTTGAAACAGCAAGACTCTTGTTTATTTCAGATGCTAGACACTTTGGTCTCAAAAAAGAAATGCTCCTGTTCAACCAACAGTTCCCTCCCCTTCTACCATTTCTAAAAATTGTGATACCTCATTATTTGCTTGATTATTTCCCATGCGGTTTAGAGGTTTTACTTTAAAAAATAAATGCAAATTCAAATAAATTTTCATTAGGGAACCTCATGAGAGTCCTTGGGATGACTGGAAACATCCTGGAGTTTTATAAGGCAGAGTACAGAAGTCTTGAGGCAGGAGACCTAGGTGCTAGCCCCAAGCTGTATGACTTCGAAAAGTCACCCTATCGCTCTGTGCCTCCATTTCCTAAACTGTAAAAATGAATGTGTTGAATATGATGGTCCCTTCCCATTCCAACAGGCTATGATTCCCAGCGCTGTGAAAAACAAGGTAAGAGATTCAATTCAAGAACTACTGATTGAGTCCTGACCCGTTTTACCATACCCAGTGCTAGATATGGTGGGAGGGGGAAAGGACAGGTCTTCCACGCTACAGTAGTAGGGGTGATAAGGCAACGCAATAATTCTGGAAGGCAGAGTATGATAAGTATCTAAAAATGTGTGAATCAACTTTCCTGCTTTCTCAGATTTCCAGGCCAGTGACCATCACTGAATGTTTCTTTGCTGACTGAGAATCTTGCTCAGATGCCCTGTGCACATAGAAAAGTATAGTAGATTGCAGTAAAGATTTATTAAATCAAAAGACCTTCTCTCCCACCCATTAACACCAACATTTTAGGACCAAGGCTGGTACCTTATTCTAAAATTATAAAAATATGAACCAATTCAAATGGAAAAATAAAATACAAATACCCTCCTTTGTTTTGAGTTAATCCCATCACTTAGATCAAGTGAGACCTCAGATCCATTCTTTAAAAAAAATAGAAAGAAAGGAAACATTAACCATAGATAACTATTTTATCCCTCCACAGGCAATGAATATGTTTTCAATTGGCATGGGAGGAAAACACCCTGACACCTGTTCCTTTGTATGGCTGACACTGTGAGTGTCCCAGTTAAGCCTTTGCAGGCACCGAGAGGTTGCCAAGGTCCTGTGGGTTAGACTTACTGGCTTGTAAACATTAATGAATTTTTTAGAATCATCATCCAGCTTTATTAGGAAAATTTCTCAGATTAAGAGCAACAAAAATATAGCAATTAGAAGGTTCATCACACAGCTGCCTGATTACAGGAGTCTTGTCCTAGATTCTAACAGATGCTGTAACAAACAGTTTCATAAGGGCTGCAAGAACCACAGTTTACAACAGCAACACAAAAGCTACTTATTATTCAAGCTCACATTGCCACAGGACCTTTATATTTTAAATAATTTAGACCTCTAGACTCCCTTACAGAGAGACACCAAGCCGATGCAAAATAAGTGCAGTAGCAAAAAATAAAACAAAATGTGCAGACTCAAGTTCTTTACTGCACTAACACTGAAGGGCAAAGGCCATTGACTGATCCATGCCAAGGTCTGAACTTCGATGAGACTGAGGGTGGGAAAGAGCCCTCGATCAGTTTGATGCCATTGTTACCAACCACCCACCTGGATCTTTTAGTCAAATCAATCCCACCCTTGTTGGGGCAGCTTTCTTTCTGTCCAGATTTGACAGGGTCAAACTTGTCTCTGCCCAAAGGTTATAACAAATTGACAAGTGAGGGGCACAATTCAATGGGCCAGGGCCAGGGCCAGGGCTTGGGGAGACTGGTGGCAATTAATGTCACGTCACTAGAGGTAGAGCTAAAGTGGAAGGGATTGTAGCCAGACACCACTCTTCTCTCTCCAACCTTTTGAAAAATATATATAACTACCAAGCAGCCTTCCAGATGTACACATACAGCCAACACCCTACTCTGAAAAAGAATAGCAATTGACAAATATCTTCTGAAGTCATCTAGCACTATAGGCCAAAGACCAGAAAGGCGGCTGAGTTCTATCTCAAGATCCCTGGGTGACCTTGCAACCGCCAAGTCACCTTTCGTCATCCTAGCCATAAAACAGAAAAAGCCTTCCCTGCCTTACCAGAATGACATTAAGATGAATCAGACAATTTCTCTAAGGTATTCGAAGATTCCCTGGAGAGAATCCCTGGCAAGTCCACAAATATCAAGCATTATAATTAGAGTCACTGCACCTCATTTCTTAAGGAGGAGAAAATGAACAAAGAAAGGAACGTGTGGTCACTGAGCCTGAAAACTCAAAGAGCATTTAAGCTCCTTCTATAATCTGAGGCAGGTCTCAAGAGAGGGAGACTGACGTGGTGGAGTAAGAGAAGAGTTTGGTGGTTAGGACATGCTCCCCAGATATTTGGAGGCTTCCCATTTGTCTTTGACGGTGTGCTGTTACTTTTCTATGATCTTCTTAAAGGTTTGGATTTGTGAGTGCTACCAAGAGGGTGGCAAGTGCTTTGATTATGGTTTTGTGGGCCAAACAGGACTGTCCTACCATAGTGGGGTTAACTGGTCATAAACAAGGGTACTGTATTCAAACTTCTGTGCTTTAACTTAAATTGTTTCCATGCTTTTCATTGTCCCAACAGTGGAAATTTTGGCTCTAGCTATAACTGGATCATTATTGAGGACAGGGGCAGGAAGGGTGCAGTCTCTTTCAGAGCTCGGCATTGGCAGAAAGTGTGCCCACCCATCTTAAGAATGGGGACATAGAAAAGGGAAAACTGGGTGAACTTATTTGAAACAATGCTATCTAAAAGACACACACACACACACACACACACACACACATACTTGCAGAGGTAAATAAGAGGGCAGAACCAAATGGAGTGAAGTCTCAGTAATACTTGGTCTTAGATTAAGAAAAGAGGATCCAGGGACCCTGAAGCAATGGACTAGGCCGTCTAAGAAGGTACTATAGAAAGCTTCTTAATGGCGATTCTTAAGTGCCTTTCCATCATTACTATCTCTTCAGCAGCTCTGAGAGCCCTTTTCACTTCTCTTGACCTATTTCAAACTACTGCCTGTGCTTAACTTGAGAACCTCCTACTCAATAAATTGCTTCTCCTCCCTCTTCCCTGGCCAATATAAAATCAATTGTTGCTTGACAGGCTGCTTTGTTGCCGTTTTCTCAAAGGCACAAAGGAAAGAAACACATCTTATTTGTACATACATTAACT
This sequence comes from Eschrichtius robustus, assembly GCF_028021215.1. NCBI lineage: Eukaryota > Metazoa > Chordata > Mammalia > Artiodactyla > Eschrichtiidae > Eschrichtius > Eschrichtius robustus. Next base: position 108,519,552 of record NC_090845.1, read on the forward strand.
TAATTTCAGTCTCACCCACTCAAGCACAGCGGCAAATCGTTCAAACTCTGACCCTAGCCCATTTGCTACTTGGTGTCCATGGCAACCACCAGCAGCTGCTCAGAGAGAGTTGCAAGGAGTGGCGGGAAAGTGCATCTCCCAACAGAGCCATTAACTCTTCTACATTAGCTCCCTTGATAACAGGTAGCAGAAGACCCATCCCTGAATCCTCAGGCATTTGCTTTCATTAGGGAGGGGTAATGTTGTTCATGCTCCTCCCCAGAAGAGTTAGGGGCTGCTTCTCACACCCAACCTGTTGAAGCTAAAGCACCAATTATGAAATGTTGAAACTAAGTAGGAGGGCACTTTTTGCCTGAGACAACTTCCCAGTAGTATTCTTCCCCAGTGACTTGGTCCACTGCAGCCTCCACCACAACATCTTGCTTGCTGAATTACAGGCAGTGACCTCAACACCCCAAAAAACAATACACATGAAATCCTAGCCACTTCCTTTTATGGTCCCTACCACTCAGTGACCTACAACTCATTCTCTTCACTTTCTTAACTCATGTCAAGAATGCATGCATGATAATCTCACCATCAAACTATATTTTTAAAGAAAAAGGGCAATGTTAATAATGGTCCAGGTACTGGAGGATTTAGGAGCCAAGAGAAAATGGCATGGTTTCTCCACATATAGAGAAAGCTGCTCAGTCTTCAAACTGTTTTCATGAGTTCCATATTACTGGCTTTGCTCAGAGAGCTTAGCTGAAAAGTTGTCAGATGGAGATGAATTTCACTTTACCGTACTCCAGAGGAAGATGGGGACGGTTTCGTTTGCAATCTCATTGCAGCAGAACCCAACACATCTAACAAAGACATTTTTGCATAAAGAGGACTAGTACAGACTCGATTCTTTGTGGAAACTGGAAAGGACCCGTTACTCAAATGTCCTCTTCATAGAATCTACATAAATAAGAATAATATTTGAAGTGGCAGAAACAAGTGAATGGTTTTATCTTCTAAACTGCATGAAAAAAGGAAACAGAAGGCTCTTATGCACAATCCTTTCCAGTAGAACTGCTGAAATGTAAAGAGACTGTTTTAAGCTGTCCTTCAAAGTAAGACATTCCTATCCATGCTGTCTGTGTCTGTTGTCCTGGATAAGAGCTAGTAATAAGTTTAAAGAAAAAGTGAAAAACAAATAAGACATTGTTGCAGCCCTCAAGGAGCTCGTGGGTTAGTAGGGAAGCAGTCAAGTAAACAGATGATCAGGTCTAAGTGCAATGACAGAGGGGAACACAGATCCTAATGGGAATGCACAAGAAACATGCCTGACTCGGAGATCAGGGAGGCTTTCTCCTGATAATTTGTTGAACTGAGTCTTTAAGGACCAATAGTTCACCTGGTTTGGTGGAAGGGGGTGGAACTTTATATTTGCATAGGTATGACAAGCTCACTTGTCAGAGTGAATGCTAATAAGCAGTGCCAATTAGGAAACTGAGAATAACTCAGATGTCATAAAGCAGAATGGTTGAAACTTGATACCAATAAGAACATAGGCTATATTGACCAGAACACGACTCTACCTTTCATCATGACTTTTGATCCTCAAGAAACAGAATTTTTTCCACTAGGAAATAAAGTAACTTGATACCTGAAACGAGAAGGTTCTGCTTAGGGATTAAACTATCCCATCATTTTACAATGAAGAAACTGAGGTGCTGAGAGAGGGACTAATACATAGTGGCCATACAAGCAGTGAGTGAAAAAACACAGATTTAAACCCAGATCTGAGTCCAATGTCCATCTTCCTTGTGCCACACCACCCAAGACTATGCCAATACAGGGACCAAATAGATATCTACATATGGGTTCCCCTGAAAAGGCCACCTGCCTTCTCACCCCCATCCCACTTCCCACCCAATTGCCTGGAATTAGTGTTTAGGTTGAGAGTCTGGTAAGAAAACATACTAAACCAGAAAGATAACATTTGAAGTTAATATAAATTCTCATCCTTTTTCCTTGTATTTGGAGTCTTCTTCTTTCTCATCATCCACAAACATTGACTGAACACCTGCCTACAGGGCACCGTGCTGAATGATGTACACACTAATGAGTTTAAACTGGGGCCCTGCCCGCAAGGACTTACTGGGATGGCCGACACATGCCTAGTTTGGGTAAATACTTAGTAGTCTGAGGGAAGGATGAGAGGTAGAAACAATATAGGAATTCACAGGAGGGAGTGATCACCAGACAACCAAACTAGAATATAGGCTTCATGAGGGCAGGGTGCTTTGTGTTTTGTTCACTGCCATATCTCCAGCACCTAAAACAGTTTGGAACCTAGTAAGTGCTCAATAAATATTTGTTGAATTAAATAAATAGCTTCTTGACATTTTCCAGGGGGAGAAAAGTCCGGACGTTTATCACTTGGAGAATAATTCCCAGTCCTGTGTGCACTGCATATTGCGGCTTTTACTCATGGTGCACCACACAAACTCCCGAGGGAGACTTGTAGAAACGACTGCTCAGCCTATGGCTTAAACCTTTGCAAAAGCCTTGCAAAGCTGTGCCCTCTGCAGCTCCCTACCATGGGTGGGTGTTTCCCAGCGATGAAGGGTAATGTGGAACCAGGGTTTTTTGTTTGTTTATTTGTTCATTATGACCTCAAGCTCTTTTCAGCAAAAGGCACAGCCCTTTGGTAGCAATGCAATTCTGGGAGACATGACTCCATTATTTGCTTGGCTCATCTAACAAGGCAGAACACGGATTCTGATTTCAAAGCAAGCTCCTTTAACGAGTTTTGGTTAGGCTTAAATGATAAACAGTTGTGATTACTGTCAGTAGGTATAGGTTGTAAATCTCTGTCTTAGATGCTTACATTCCATTAAGGGGGACTCAAGTGGGCATCACAATACAATTCCCTTTAAAAAGTGGAATCCAGAAAGAAAAGCAGCTTCAAAAGCAGTCATTTGTGCATCCCCAAATGGTCAAGTTCTTGGTCTTCCAAGGCTTTGTATTGGGTTATGATTATGTCACTTATTTATCTTTATCATTGTACAAATTCTTATTACCTTTGGCTTCCAGAGCTTGAGAAGATATGTGTAATTGGAATGTATCAGAACAGTGAAGGGAAACCAAGCATTCACATAAAAAAATAAGTGAAGATAAAGCCATCCTGCTCTCACTGTGACTTACACTAACCTCGTGGTACCACAGTGCTGTGCCAGCATGTAATTTCAAGTCAAAGATTTATATTAACATGAATGGGGAAGGATCCGATTTTGTAATAAAAAAAAATGCTAAATGTGTGTGCTCTCTGACTTCTTCCAAAAGCACACAAAGCTGAAATCATTTTCAGCTCTGCGGGCGCACCTCCTAAGAAATTAGAACCTCACGTACCACCACACAGATACGGTGCTGAATATACTGCCTGCTGTGATCCTTTCACCTCTCAAGGGGTGCAGTTCAGAAGGCACTCGGTTTATGGCAGAGTAGAAGGAAAAAATAAAAAGAGAAACACACCTAGAGTAGTAGTATACTCTAAAATCAAAAGTCTCTGATTATGAAACTTTCCTGGATTAAAGCAAGAATAAATACAGCCTTGTAGAGCTTTGTATATTTTTTTCAAAGCAGTTTTGCAAAGTACCTCCTTCCATCCTCTGAGGTTGGTAGGGTTAATAGTGTTTTCTCCATTACGTAGAGGAGAAACAGACATAAGAAGGTTAAATAACTTGCCTGAGATCACATCGTTAAGAGAGCTGAATTCTAGTTCTTGTTTCCAAAACAGCTACACCCATTTTACGTCTAGAAGGACGCATTTGGAAAGCAGCAGTGGAAGTCTTGCTATACCATAGTAACTATGCCCTAAAAGCTCCTAAAAGCTCCCCTGCTTTTGAAAGATATGGCAAATAACATTTACTTGGGGCTTGGGCATTTCTCTTTCCCCCTTCCTCACTCTGTTTCCCGAAAGAACAATTAAGATCTGTCTGGGACTAATTATAGCGATTCTTGAATTTGAACTTGCAGCCATTACCCAATTGAGGTCACTTATTTTAAATTAACTTGCCTGGTCAGAACACAGTTTGGTTATCTTCAGAGCCCAGTGCAGAGAGGCACCAGCTCACTCAGACTTTTAATTAACTAGCTAAATAACCTGCACTGTGACAAACTGCCTATGATTTGATGGAGTCATTCATCTGCATTAAGACAAGGATCAAAATGCATTGTCAGAGCTTCAGGGACTGAGTCTTAGAAACCTTCACACAGTCTCTTGTTCAAGGCTGTGAGCCTCTTCCCTTCGGTTCCCTCTAATTATTTTTCCTGTGCTTTTGTTCTGATTATCCAACATTTATCACAAGTGCAGCTTGTGATTAAACAATGACAACTCGTGTCGTATGCTGATAGGGAATCGAAAATGGGAGTCATAATCATATGAACCAAGCCCAAGGCTTTGAGAAATACTTAGGGGAAACCAAAGGGGAATTTCCCAGGATGCTCCACAATAAAGGAGAATTTCCAAAGATTGAGGCTATAACTGCTCCGTACTTAGGTAATAATACATAATAAAAGTAGGTACTCAGTCTTTATTGAATTGAATCCATGGTGGGAGCTGATCATTCCACAGAAACCATGATAGTTCTTATGATTCGTAATTATCGTTATAGCCGCTAACACTTAGTGACTGGGCTTGGAGTCAGACACATACGATTTTGACTCCAGGCTCCATCATGTTCTGCCTGTAAGGCCTCAGGCAAGTCACCCAACTTCTCTGTGCTTCAATTTCCTAACATGGAAGATGAAATTAATTGTAGTGCCTAACTTGCAGGGTTGTGTAAGGATTCGACGAAATAAAGCATGTACAAAAATCACTTTACACAGTGCCTTGTACACAGTAAGTGCTCAATAAATGTTAGCCTATGTTTGTCTTCTGTCCCACCACCAGGCCTTTGTCCAGGGCATCTTCCCACCTGGGATCCTCCTTCCCTTCTCTCTGCCAAAAACAGTTCCCCTGCATCATTCAAAGTCTAGTCTAAAAGACATCTTCCTCTCCAGGGCGGAAGCCTTCCTTGCATCTGAGCTTGTTCAATGCCCATCCCCGCAGTACGTTTTTCTAGATTTTATATTATTTTAAATGGCACCTTCAGTCTACTGCCTCATAAGCAATGTGGACTTTTCTTCAGGGTGTACTGAAGCCTTCCATGTTAGAAACATTTATTTAGTACCACCTTGGTGCCATACACTGGGGCTGTGTGCTGTGGGGAAAAAGATGAGTAAAGAGAGAGAGGGGTGGAAGAAAGGGAAGGAATATTGGTTGAATCCCCTAATATCATGGGCATTCTGCTGGGAATTCTGCATTTCTGCATTTAGGCCTTACAATAACCTTAAGAAATAGCTGCCATTATGATCCCTACTTTATAGATGTGGAAAGTGAGCATCAGCGAGGGAAAATGACTTGTCCAAGGTCACTCAGCTACAAAGAGGAAGAACTAGGTCGGTTCTAGGTCGGTCTGACTCCAGAGGCCACTCCCACCACCATCATGTTTTACTACCCACCTCATTTTTTTTTTTATCAATTGCAGTGATGCATATCAAAGCAATATGTAAACGACAAAGTACAATATATGTGACATAAAGTCACTGCAGTTATAGCAGATGCTGTTGGTGCCCTACCCATATTTGGCACTAGCCTTTTTCATACATGCCAATGGCATCCTATTGTAAGCACATGCGATTCTCCACTTGAAGACTTTCTCTCAGCCTGAGAGTCAGACAAGTCAGAAGTGTTGGGGAGGAATTAATCCTCCTGACAGAAGCTACCAGCCAGTGGTGAATGGGAATTGAAAGACTCAGACTTCAGCTTCCTGGCCCTTCAGGTGGGTGTGCAACACGCCACTCCCAGAGGTGCTCAGAGCCACCCTGCTCATTCATGCCCCTGTGCTGGCTTCTTTCCCTTTGCTGTCCCATGTCCTCATTCCCCTACCAGCGCATCCTGGGATCAACTCCCAATTAAACCACTGGCCCTCAAATCTCTGTCTCAGGGTTTACCGAGAAATTCCTCCTTTGGCACCTTTCCCAGGAGTCTGGATGGGTGTTCTCAGGCTGCCCCCTGCCTGCCCACGGCTTCCCATGGGAGGTCCCCAAGGGAGCACCCCCGTAAGCTCAATATCTCCCTTCTTACCCCCTTTCATGAGAATCCATCATTGACAGTCCTGCTGTTAGCTTTGCAAAGTGCATTTATTATCATATGGAAAGTCAGTTCTTTGAGTTCAGTGTGCATCAGAATCATCTGAGTGTTAAAATGCAGACTCAGGCTTCCCCGGTGGCGCAGTGGTTGAGAATCTGCCTGCCAATGCAGGGGACACGGGTTCGAGCCCTGGTCTGGGAAGATCCCACATGCCGCGGAGCGGCTGGGCCCGTGAGCCACGATTGCTGAGCCTGCGCATCTGGAGCCTGTGCTCCGCAACAAGAGAGGCCACGATAGCGAGAGGCCCGCGCACCGCGATGAAGAGTGGCCCCCGCTTGCCGCAAGTAGAGAAAGCCCTCGCACAGAGACGAAGACCCAACACAGCCAAAAATAAATAAATAAATTTATAAAAAAAAAATGCAGACTCCGTGGCCCTAACCCAGACTCTGTGAATCAGAATCTCTAGAGAGGGGTGCCCAGGTGCTTGCATCTCCACAGATACTCCAGCTGACCCACACAGCATCCACTTTGAGAAATACTGTCCTAAGACATTCCCGAGGTTGAGCTACCAAGAAATGTGAATCGTGTTCCTTAGTGTTCTCTCTACAGCCAAGGCTTCTGTGGATTCAAGTGAGAAAGCCTGGAATAGCTATGCCTCCTTGCTCCTGAAATGAAGCGTAGATGAGCCAAGTCCAGTTGTTACTGTCAGAGTGGGGCGGCCCGAGACTCCTGAGCAACGGTGTATAATGCAGAGGAGAGATCCATCTTCCTGACCCTGCCAAATTTCTGCTCTCACGCCTCTCACCACCCGGCCCCAGCCCCTGTTCTCTCCTGTGGTAGAAACACTGGGATGACTACACATGAAAAATTAGGTTATGGCCTGTGCTCCTTTGTCTCTGGGCAGAACAATCCCCTACCTCCCCACACACATCTTCTTCAGAGCCACAGTTTCTGTGTGGTTTGAATTCATGGTTTTGATCAATGATGCAGGCAGGAGAGGAAGGGGCGGTGGAGGGTAGCAGTGTGAGTTACTTTGCTGTTGGTTAACCCCCAGTTCAGCTTATCCCCCTGAACTCCAAGTGCAAACCTCAGCTCCTTTCCTGTACCTCCAACCCAGTGCTATCCTAACCAGTGGCCTCGATACCCCTCTGCAACAAGCTCTGATACCTCTCCAAATCCCTCACCCCATAGCGGCAGGAAACTACTTCTCTACATTTTAAGAGTGAGGACATAAAATCAGGGAAGGCTTCATGGAAGAGGCTGCATATAAGCTGGGCCTTGAAGGATAGATGTGATTGCCGCAGGGGAGGATAGAGGGAGGGAGCACTGCAATAGGAATAAGGCCGGGAAAACCTAACTAATATAGGTAGGATAAGCATCAGGCACTGTGTTAAGAGCTTTAGATACATTATTTCATTTATTCCTCACTGCAAGTCTGCAAAGTAGGTGCTAATGATAGACCCATTTTACAAATGAGGACATTGAAACAGAGAGTTTAAGTTAACTGTCCAAAGTCACACAGCTATAAAAGGGCAAAGTAGGGACCCAAACCCAGGTAGTCTAGCCTATACTCTTGGCCACCCTACTTCGCTGCCTCTCAACTACTATGTTCCCTGTTTTACAGATGGAAAACTGACACTGAGAGTTTAAGTAACTTGCCTAAGGTTACGTAGCTTGTAATTGGCAAAGCTGGGATGCATTGGCCTTAGCAGACCACCTTTTATTTACTGTATAACCATTTATACCCCTTCTAACTTAGTTTTTCCAGTGAATTTCAGTCACAGTTTCTTATAGAGCCAGCCCTGGCTTACCATCACAACAAATGCCTATAGTTGGTCCAAATAAAAATCTTCCCTCTAGTGTGTAAGCACTGTGAAACAACAAGGCTCTCCTGAAATCAAGAGAAATAGCCCTCTGAAATACATCTCTCTTTGTTTTCAAAATAGCATTCTCTTTAAGTCACCTGTTTGTCAGGCTCCCACTTATAAAAACCACAGGAAAAAAATTCTTTAGGTCTTTAGTTGGAGACAAAGTACTTTCTATCTCTAACAGGTTATGAGTTAATCATTCTCTCCTCAGTCTGCTGTACATATTTCTGTTCTCACACTTCTCCTGCTGGGTTATAGTTGTCTGTTAACTTGGCAGTCATTCCTACCCTAATGGTGAGATCCTCCAGGCTAGGGACCAGATTTTGGTGACCTCTGTCTGCCCTGTGTCTGGCCCCAGGATTGGTACAGAGCAGGCATGCAACAAATGTTCATTGAAAGAAGAAACGAATGGAATGTGGTTAAGAGAAACAACACTTCCATCCACTAGGGACTTCAGTCTATATTCCTTCTGAATCCAGTGGTATGCAGGTAAACTGGCTCTCAAGGTGAGGGGAAAAAGCCCTGATTTGTAGTGTTGGCTGATTTCTGTGGTGTAAATACCTGGCTGACTTCAAGCTACCAATGGTTTATCGTGTCAGTGTGATCACAGAGGTGGATGAGCTATCAGATGAAGAAGAGAATGGAAATTCAAATAGCCAGAGTGAAAGACCAAACCAAACATTTGTGAATTAGGAGAATTCCGTGTTTTACCTCCCAGGAACTAAGCCTCTATCATTTGTCGTCCATTTGCAAATTGAGATAAACTTAAATGACATGGCTCCCAGAAGAGAGAGAAACCTGCCAAGTAAGCAACTATCCTGAAAACCAAAGGCCCAAGAAAGACACTGGGTTTCTGAGAGATATTTACTTTTACTTGAAAATAAAAACACATTCACTTGCTTCCTTCAGCCATCAGAAAATTTCACAGATTAGGGTGTCAAATGTTGGAAGCATCGCACAGACAGAAAGTGCATTCACAGAGGCAAAATCAGGGAGTTCTAAGGCGAACATCTCATTCGACACATCCCCACACCATGTTTCTTCCTCTCCCCTCCTGACTTGAAGGCCTCAACATCCTGGGCTGAACCTGGGTCGCTAAAACTCTACCCAACCGTCCATGGTTCAGTTTTCCACACAGTAACGGAGCTAGTAAGTAAATGGCAGGATTTGAATCCAGAACCATCTGACTTCAATGTTCACGGCTCTTTCTAGTACATCACCTTTAATAAATGCCTATTTGTTCTAACCTTTAAGGGTGATTCAGATCACATCTATAAAGAGTTTTAGACTCTTACAAGTTTCAATTCTATAAGGTGTCATTTCAGGTGAGATACTAGAGTTGTTGATCCTGATAAATACCTAAAGATGGGAAAGTGTGACTCCTGGGCCAATGAAGAAGTCTCGCGTTATCCCACCCATCCCCTAGTGGTTGTGGCTGGAAAAGACACATGTTGGAGTGACTACTCAGCCTTATGTCAGATGTTGCCTTTCCTTTTCTTTTTTTTTTTAAATACAAATAATGAGTCTAGTGGCATTGCCAAGCCTTCTACTTACCACCCATTCAGTCCTTCAAGTAGATCTTGAAATTTAGGATTATAGTGCTTTGGGCCCAAACAATTTTGTAAGATCTACAGAGAAAAGAAAAAAGATACAACTTGATATTTAGAATAAAGTTGTAAATGTTAAAACAAAAGTTGCTATAAGCGTGAACATAAAATAGGTGACAGTAAATTTCATAAAAGTATGCATAAAGAACACTGTTATTTAAAATGTATTGTTTAAAATAAATTATCGCTGATTTGGGGGGATAGCCAATGCAAAATGCAGAGACTACAAAAGTCATACATATGGCTACGTTGAAGAGAAACTAATGTTCTTTTTGCTGTATTATTCAAGGTTGAATACTAGTTAAAATCACCCCTACCTCACCTTCCGGAAAAAACATCTAGAGTTATTTCCAAATAAAAATAGGGTACTGTGAAAGGTCTTCTAGATGAGATACTCCAAGAAAAGACACAGTGTTTGGAAATGCATCACATTACAGGAAGTTAGCTGATGGAAAGGTCCAGATGTTTTAAGTATTTATTATTGGCCCTATGACCAAGGACTCTAGCTGATCAAAGCTGCTGGGCTTCCTAGGTGGGGCAGTACATGGAAATTGCCTTAGGAAAGGCTTTGTAACTTTCCACATCTGTCATCTGTATGCAGTCCCAGGCATTATCTGCTACCTCCCAAACTGCCCATTATTTTGCTCCCTTACAAGACTCGTGAACCTTTGAAAGTAGATGGGGATACTCTTAAGATTTGAACCATAAGGCAAATTAACCGTATTTTATCTGGACAGGAAGACATGATCTTTATTCTCTTCCCTAAAGACACGGCTGCGTTCAGGCAATATTACCCACCACTCCTGATGGTACACCAGAGGATTTTCAGTGACATCTGGATGGATAGATTCTATTTTCACACAGTTGTATTTATTTTCTTGTATGTAGTTTCATGGATATTACTGCTTTGGACACCGCTATCTTTAAGTAAATGAGTAGCTATAAAGATAAATATTAAGAAAATAATAGTATTGTGGTATGTGGATAGATCACAAATTGTTAAGGAAGTTTGTAAGGAAATGAAATTCGAGAAATGATGTTTAAGGGCTAATACAATGAGGTGTTCCCACCAAGATCAACATGCATTGAAATGGTCCCTTATTCCTACGAGCAGGAATAATCTGTTGCTCCTTTAACTTACTTGTGGCCATTTACTGCCTCTTATTTGTATGTTCTCTTTGCCTCTCCCGCTGTTTACATCTTCCGCATATTCCATTCGTCTTAGTGAATGCCATATTGAAGTCTGGGAAGTGAAACTTCCCAAAGACATGTTCTTTGGTGAAATCCTTGTCCTCTAATCTTCACATCCTAGCATTTTATTTGATGATTTTAGATTTGATAAAATAGATTTTATTTTCTATTCAGTTGCCTTCTCTCTGCATAAGCTTCCCCTGAAGACAGTATACACAGTGATGAGATTTCTCGGTTATACTCCCATTTTCCTTCTTTATGAAAAGCTTCAGCCTTTCATCTGTACCACCCCCACCACTGGGCTGACTTTGGGTGATTGGCTCTTCTCGGCCTCACTAATCCAGCACATTTATTCAAGTCAGATGACCGCAATATGAAGCACTGTCATTCGGTTAGAGAGCGTGTGTGTGCAGATTGAGATTATTAGAAAAATAATTCTAAAGGAATGGACTTCTGATATATGTTTACTAAGACTAAAGTAATTTAGTAGCTCGGGGTTTTCATTCAAGAGAATGAACGGCTTTTATCATATCTGATGGAAGACTTCTTTTGGGAAGTCTGGCATCTTCTGAGGCTGATTTCTGTAGCTTACCACCATTTAACTCCCAACACAGCTGAAATCAGATAGGTTGCTGTAGGACAGCAGTATCTTTTTGTAACTGAGGAAGTAGAAAAGGGAAGGGGGGGGTGGGCTGAAGAAATGTCTTCTCTTTGAACACACACCAAAAAATGTGGTCTAATCGCTTTTTCTTAAAGAGAAAATACCTATATAACAGGTAATTCTGGTGAACTAAAACCAAAAACCTCCCTCATTTCTCTCCCCAGCCCTCCACATGTTCTCAAGGTACCTAAATCAAAGAGAAACAGATTAAGGTGAACGGCAAGGCATGTTCTGTACTCAAAGCAAGATCAATCTTTATACATAGATCCTTTTTTGGCACCGATGTAGAAAATCCAAACATGGAGATACTTAGGTCTGCAAATAACCTAATCTGCATACCAGATGGATCTAAGGGAAAAAACATAGACACTTTTCCACACACATATTTTTTTTTAAATGTGAGCATAGAAAAACAGATGCTTTTGCTCCCAAAGGGTCTGTGGGCCTCTCTCGAGTAGTCTTATGGAGCAATTTAACTTCAGATTTCTAAAATTATGAAAATGTCTAGATTAAGCATTAAATTGGAAGAGAAAGGGCCTCTAGAAAACCAGCTGAACATCTTCTGAATTATTTTTAACTGCTCAGTGATTCCCAGCCCCCAGTTTCACAGAGAAGTAGATGGAGGAGTCAATAAAGGGAGGTCTCCCCCAAATGGGTAGACTATAATTCACTGACTTCTTTAACAAATAATTTAATGCTCTGCCACCTGCGTGGTTCAGTGAATGAAACTACTGTTTAAGTTTCAGTGAATGAGGATTGTGGCATTATTTCTCTCAGGTCCTACTTGTGGGCATAAAAATAAATCTCCTTAAAACAATGAATTTTATCTACATTTCACACATATTCCCTGACTGCATTTATCATATCTGCCATCGTATCAAGCTATCCATCTTCTCCAACAAATCTTACAAAGGCACAGTGAATACACAACATGGATTCGGGAACTTGATATTTCCTCCTTAAATTTCACAGTAGACTGTAAAACGGCTTTCATACTTGAAGTTCTGAAACTGGTTCAGAAAGAGCGATTATAATTACTGTAAAAGCAAAGTTGAATATTCTCTTGGTTACCAAAGTCATTAAAGAACTGAGGGTACAATTTATGCCTTGTTCATCTGTAACAGATGGAAAGAAAAAAGATTTAAGACTAACTGAACAAGAACCGCTCCCATTAACTAGTTCCTTTGTGCACCGTATTACGCACAAGCCTCCCATCCCACCCCTACTCCTACAAGCCCTGCACCAAAAATTCAAAGAAAGGAAAGATCAGGAGCAAAACATGACACTTTTGGCAGTGAGGCCTCACTTAGCTCACATCAGGAGGATCGTCGCTGCCCTACGTGAGTAACATTTCAAGATAATTGAAACGTACTCTCTTAAGTATCGGGAATTTGAGCATTTCTGATGGAAACCTTCCCTCGGATGTATTATAATTTCCCTAGGTTTTTCAGCAGAAATTACTGAACGCAATAAGCCATACCCTGATGACTCAGGCACTCAGGATGAACATCCATGATTATACTGTGCCGTAGTGCAATGTTGTCTGCTTTTTGGGGGGACTCTTCCTTCCCCTTTAAGTCACTTTGTCACTTCCTCTGCTGCTAATGTACCTCTTCCTAATATCACCACCCCCCTCCATACACACCCCTTCTAATTTGTAGCTTTTCACTTACTGTGAACTAGAAAACCAAAATTGGTAAGAACTGTATGTTAAATAAGAGTTAAGAAGGCACTGAAGGTAAGGATGAGGAAATAATTACGGCCTTTAACGCAACAGCTTTGTGACACCTAAAGGTTCCTATCTTTAGATAACTTTCCCATCTCTTCAGTTTAAACTAAATTTTGAAAGGGTAGTTCTATGAGAGAACTACCTTCAAATAAGTGAGTTTGTTTTGCACAGACCATCTGGGCATGGATTAAAGCGGATATTCTAATAGCTTCAAGTTTTTCTGAACCTGAAAAACACTATCTAAGTGAATGACCTCTCTCCACAGTTATTTAACCCCACATAATTACATAATGCACATCCCAAACACTTTTGTAGATGTTATTCAGTTTGATTCTGACAACAGTGCTGAGATAGGAAAGGCCAGGCTCATGGTCCCAGGTTACAGGTAAGGAAATGGAGGCTGGAGAAAGTTGAGTGACTTGCCCACAATCAAACTGAGTACGTGACAAGGTTGGGCTCCTGGGTTCTCTTTCGGGGCTCGTCTAACAACACTTATGTTTTCTGTGGCTCCCTGTTGCCTTTCTTATGCTCAGAAGAACACTAAACCCTGCCTCTGGTGAGACAGACTTACTCTGTTTCCTTTGGGCTTGCTTCTTTGTTTCTCTCCAAGCTCTGCCAGATGTCCTTAGGAACCTTGCTCATTTTTCTAACAGAACTCAAAAACCCTCTGATTTTATTATGTTGAAGGTTCTCAGGGAATTAAAAATTCAACAAATGTATGGTCCCAACTTGCCATCAAAGTTAACAAATGTCACCAGGAAGGATGTTTCTCACAAGCGGACACTGAAGAATACATCCCAGCAGATACCTAACAGCTCATTTTGTGTCACAGTGGTGTGAGAAATCACCTCCTCAAGACATTCATTAACCTTTCATTTCCTCCGTAAATAATCAGTCAGATACGTGGCTCATATTTTAAATTAATCAAAAATAGCTCTCTCTCTCTCACTCGCTCTCTCTCTCTCTCTCTCTCTCACTCGCTCGCTCTCTCTCTCTCTCTCTCTCTCTCTCTCTCTCTCTCTCTCTCTCTCGCAGTACTTAAAATGAATTGAAATAAGCATGATATTTAAATATGTGGTTCCACACCTCTGGGCCAGCTTAAACCTCATCTCCTCCAGGGAGCCTTCCCTATCCATCCCAGCAGGCCTTAGACGTCTCTTCTTCCTCTTCTCCAAGAACCTAGAGTAATTCTTGATATTTGACATTTAGCACATATTAAGAAACCATGTAATGTACTGCCAAGAGCGTGGGTTCTGGAGGTACACAGACCTAGGTTCTAATTCCAGCTTTAGCATTTCTTAGCTGTGTGGCCTTGGGTAAATTACTTAAATTCTCTTTGGTTGAGATTCCTCATCTGTAAAATGAAACTTATGATACTTAATCTGTTTAATTGTTCTAGGGATTAAATACAGCACCTAGCGCAGTGCCTGGCATACACTAGGAACTCAATTAAGGGCAATTGTTTTTAATATTATCATTATGACCTTTTACATATAGTTCTGGTTTGATATGTGTACAACATTGTTTTCTCAAACTGTTTTTAGACCCTTGACAGCTGTGTCCATAGAGGAATATATGATGAAGTTTAATGGCCCCTTACTTGCACAGGTTCTTTCTGAGGCCTTATTCCAAATACTGTATTCATAATTTTGTATTATTTTTCTTAAAGAGGGCTCTTAAAGTGATATTAGCTTCAGGCCTGCACAAAACCTGGTTCTGCCTCTGGTTGTGTCTTTAACCTCGATCATATCCCCCTCCTCACTCCCACTCCTGCATACTACTCTGCACAGTCAGTACTCAAAAAAATGACGTTTTATAAAATCTTCAATTAACCAGAATTTTTGCTGTACTTAACTATAAGGAAATAAGCTTATGTCAGGTATTTTGTGAAAACCTTTCAACTGCCAACCAGTACATTTAGTTGGAAAATATTCAATCCACTTACATATTTTGAGATAATAAAAATGCGCTTTGTAAACTGTAAAGCTTAGTATTAATACAGTGCTACTCATGAAAATTATGATAAGAGTGATGACCCCAAGGCAGGGTTTCTCAATCTCGGCACTACTGACACTTTGGGCTGGATAATTCTTTGTTGTGGGGACTGCCCTGTGCATTATAGGATATTTAGCAGCGTCTCTGGCCTCTACTCACTAGAAGCCAGTCACCCCTCCTAGATGTGACAATCAAGATGTCTCCAGGCATTGCCAAATATCCCCTAGGGGAAAAATCCCTTCCCCCACTACCTTAAGGCACATTCAGCACCAAAAGATGTACAGATGTTCACAAGTCTTTCATATTAAGGTAAGAAAAGGAAGGCAAGCATTTTAGAAAAGTTTTTTTTTTTCTCAACTGCTTCTGCTAGAAAAGTTTTCAATAAGCAAAAGCAACCTCGATTAACCTGAAAATCACATTAACCCCATTCCTTGTGTGTTCTATTCCCTAAGCATTCCAGATAAAGAAAGAAAAATGTACCATACATTCTATTTTCTAATTTGTATGCGAAATTCAGCCCATTTTCCAGCTCAACAGCTAAGTACAGAAATCCAGTTCATGGGTGAGGGATCATCAGTTTCATCACTTTTGCCATCTATTTTAAGTGATAATGATGCCACTGACCTGGAAGTTAAGAGAGCTTTTTTCCCTTGCTGTTGACATTTTTAACTTTCATATTAGCAATTCTTCCTGTATCCTATGCCTGAAAGTAAAATGCAACAAAAAGAAATCTGGCCCAACTAACTATGATTTACTATATATAAACGACCTAACACTTCGTCGATTATTTAAAAGTACTTTGCTCTAGCCATCCCAATGACTGTGCAATTGAAAATGTCCTTGAATAAGCAATATTTCTTATTTTTTTATTTCTGCAGGTTGTGATCCTGGGGAAGCATTCAAGAGGTTACCACTACATGCTTGCTAACCTGGTAAGAACAAGCAGAGTTTAAGTTGCCAGGGCATTATATTCTATTTAGTTTGTGTCACCTGTAATTATCCCAGAAAGAAATACAAGAAGAACCTAATGTGTTCTCTAGACACTTGGAGAAATGAGTCAGTAAATACTAAAACCTGAATGCAATAGCCTTGTTTTCAATTATGCTGTGTCTGTTTTAGCTGTGAAGCTTATATCCTCTCCTCGTTGAAAAACTAATAATTTGATATGATTCTTCACTGATTATTCTTAGATTTAATTTGGATTTGAAATGTCAACCATTTTAATCAGGTTTGAAATGTAAAACAAGGGACAGGGGACACAAGAAACTGACTCTTTCCCCAATTAATCCAAGTGTATGTGCACATTAGTATTGGACTTGTCTTTCTAGAAGCAGGCCACTACCAAATCTTTTCAAACCAGACGTGAGCAGTAGGTTTGAACATAGAACATTAAGTAATCCTGTCAAAGTGTATAGCCACCTTTCTACCCATACCAAAACACAACTTGAATCTTTACCTTCAAACTCCCCATGCCTTTAAAATTTGTGACATTCTAGAAGTTGCTTTTTATCAAGGTTGGTTTATAGGTCTTCTTTCTCTAAAAGGACAATTGGCTTAGGAATTAACAAAGTGGCTTCTAAATCTGTAATATATGTTTGGCAGAGGTTCTGAATAATACTATCTCCCTGTAATGAAAGAGGAATGGTAAATTATCACTATGATACTAAGAATCTATTAAATTATTACGTAACATGAGTTCTAGCCCCAATTTTATTTCATTAGCACAAGAGAATCATAATCATTATAGAGCTCTTAAACCAAAAGAATAGCAACAAAGGTGAAAGATTATCGTAATTATATTCTCAGATTTCTTAAATCAAAGAAAAAAGTCTTATTTTGTTTTAATAATGAATATTTTTAAATGAGAAAGGAAATGTTACTTAAACCTCCGTAAGAAGTGTGTGCACTCAGACACTTTATGAGATGAAGATTAGAGCTACTGCTTTGAAATGTTGTGTGCATCTTCTCCAATAAATTGCTCAAAGTGGAGAGCTTCAGTCCGTTGTAGGGATAAATGAATCGACTCTTTTAGGAGGAGGAATCTTGATTCTTAATTTACATCTGAGTACATCCAATTTGTTTTTAGACAACTGACAGGTAAAGGATGTTTGTTGACTCGCTGGGGGTTAGACCAGGCTTTGGCAGGAAACATGGAGGTTATAGCAAGGTATCTGAGGCAGTTCTTGATGGATTTTTACCATTTCTTTCTCACCCATAAGCATTTTGCTCTCCTTCCTTCCTTCCTCTCTTCCTTCCTTCTTCCCTCTCCCTTTCTCTTCTCCTCTGCCTAGGGTTCACTCAGCACTGATGGTACATGAGACAACTTTGGGTAGTGCACACACGAACTTTTTTTTATTACAATGGCAAATGTATTTATTTACTATGTATTAGAAAAACATAAAACTAGTACATCAAAACCCAAATTTTATGGATGTTATTACTTCATACAGGGCTAGAGGTTTAACAACAAATGAAATAATTGTTTATGTCAAATGTGTCAAGTAAACAATAGCATGTTGCTATAAACAGATACAGCAAAATCTGTTTTGGGTATATGCAGTTGTGGTGGTACCTGGATGACTGAAGTTTGGGAAAGAGCATTGAACTAGGGGTCAGAGACTTTGGGTTGTCCTACTGACTTTGCTACTCACTAGCTATGGGATGTTGGATAAGTCACCTCACCTTTGAGGACCTCAGTTTCCATACTGTAAAACTCAGATGGGAGTGGGGAGTTCATTGATGGATTGGTTGGATCCTTTAGAAGAAGATGCTGAGATATAAATAGAAGCGCAAGACATTTATTGGGAGTAATTCCTGTGAAAAATAAAAGGGAGAGGGACACAAATAGAAAGGGAGCCCTTCAGACCACAATACAGGTCTGATATCAGCGAAGGAGGGGAAAAGGAAGGAAGTTTGAGGGATAGTTAGGGAGTTTGGGATTGACATGTACACACTGCTATATTTAAAATGGATAACCAACAAGGACCTACTGTATAGCATAGGGAACTCTGCTCAATATTTATGTAACAACCTAAATGGGAAAAGAATCTGAAAAAGAGTAGATACATGTATGTATATAACTGAATCGCTTTGAGGTACACCTGAAACTAACACAACGTTGTTAATCAACTATGCTCCAATATAAAATTAAAAGTTAAAAAAAAAAAGATCTTCAGACCATGGGATAGCACAGCTGGGAGCTCCAGTGCAACAACTCCACGTGGAGGAGGCCCATCCTGCCCCAAAATGGCGAGCCACTGTACCCCGACCTTGCTCAGCCATCGGCTGGCGGCTGCCTGGGAAGCACCCACCTCCCGCTTGCGAGCTGGGGCAAATCCTGAAGGCACCTGAAGCTGGAGACTGTCAGCTAACTCACGTCCTGGAGGCAGGTTCTATGTTAAAAGATCTAAGCCTGAGCCGTGCACATCAATGGTTGTCTCAGTTGGCGTTAAGGTGACCAGATGATCTATAAAGACCTTTCCCATTCTGGATTTCTAACTGGGCCTCTCTAATCCTACTGACAATCCTTTAGAACTTTGGTTTCAATTTTGAGACCCAGAGCTGACAGAAGTGAAAGCGTGTAGAGTGACAGAACTGCAAGAGAAAATCACTAGGACAAGGTTGGGGAAGAGAATGGTAAACTGGATGCCTAACACAGAACTCAGAATTATGAAACCTTGGAAAGATGCCTACTACAAGAATAAGCAAAGTCTGTTCCCTCAGAAAGAATGTAATATATAGTGTCATGTCAGTCTGGATAATGAAAACATGAATTCATTTCCCATGCTTTGAGCTGCCACCCCTTCTCTTCCTCTAGTGACCTTCTTTCCATTTGAACACAGCCATGTGTCTCCATAAGTCCCTGTTCTCTATATCAAATTGCATATGGGCAATACGGATAGGAACCGTTACTAACCTCTGATAAAATAATGAGCCACATTATCCCTTCTGTGGTTAGCAGATTTTTTTAAGCAGCTAAAAATACCCCAAAGACACGTATACATATATACACACAGCAAACCAAAACTATTTAGAAGTCATTTAGATGATCAAAAACGGGTAAGTGGAGCTAAGAAGATGTTTCCTTTCAAGATGAGCCAGCTGGATGAAAGCTGAGGACACATACACAAGGGAAGAAGTTCTCATCTGAATCTTGGTGTAACAACAGCACAGAACCACTGCCTTCTTCTACAGCTGCAAAATGAAAAACACTCACACTGCCTACCTAAGCTTTCTGGAACCACCTGCACCAGAGCCCCAAGTGTCCCCTTTGCTACTAAGTCCCATCTATCTGGCAATGACTTCTATGTGCTTTTACATGGACCTTCCCTGGTAGCAATCCTAAAGTGACAAGACCTGGATATTCTGTAAATGCTTCAACAAGGACCTTTCATAGGTCAAGGTGTACATTTCAGAATGGACAACAAGCTGCAGAAAGTTCTAACGGGTTGAAATCCCTGGAAGAAACAAAAGATTTCATCGGGAGCACAGGCCAGAGATGTGATCTGGTCAGGCCGGAAGTGGACATGCCAATAATGAAAGAGTAAGTAAGTCTCTTACAAATTCTGTATCAGTCGGTGGTGTCATTTCTTTTTAGGGGTTGTTCCACAGTTGATTGTTATTTCCTCTTCCAGAACTCTCTCTAAGGTGGTAATGTGTCTCTACTTTAGTACCAGAGGTAACCAGCAGGTATACAATTTGTCAGTCAAGCAACCGCTCTTTCTTTCATGGTAAGGTCCTGGATCAGGATCCTTTCCACTGCATTCCCAGGCATGTTGTGTATTGTGATTTCATTGTTTCATATATGTCAATAATAGTGTGCAGAACCCTAGACTAACCCTAGGCATAATGAAGGAAAAAAGCACTAGACCAGGAGCTAGGAGATAGGTTCGAACCCCAAGAATTGATCTGACTAGCCTGTGACAAACCAAACCTCTCTGAACCTGTTTCTTAATCTGTAAAATGAAGAGATAGACCAGATCAAGGTTTCCCAAAGTGTGCTATTTGTACATGAGATGATTTTAGGTAGTATATAGCAAAACTTCTTAGACTGATTAGTTTTGAATTTATATTAAATGTGTATTCGAAAAAGATGACTCTTCCGTCAATTCTATGATGCTAAATTAGATACTTAGATTAAAAACCTTAGTCGATGTAAAGAAAATATATGAGGTAAAGACTAGTTCAGATCATCCACCCATGCGGCAAAAAAAACCCTGTAAAGGTGGTATGTTAGAGGCTAAAATTTGAAAAACACTCCAAAGTGACTTCCAGCTCTACATTTCTTCCCTCGTGGAGGGTCTGTTTGGACCAGGGAAGGCCAGGAGTGAGAGTGTAGGCACAGCAGCTGGGTGAATATGGAGGACATAAGTGGGGGAGCACAGCCGGAGCCCTGTTAGCCTTGGGATATTGTCACAGAGCAGACTTCAAATCAGTCCAGGGGGCAAAAGCCAAGCAAAGGGTTGAGTGCCCTTAGCTACATTCTAAACAGAGCTGCAGCTCTAAAGGATCAATCAAAGCCATTTAATAGTTGACACAGAACAAACTGGATCTGGGTTGAGATGATCCAACAACAGATGTTCAGTACCCAGCCCCCCAAATAAAGCAAAAATCTCCAAGCATTTGAGGCGCCCAGGGGAAACTGTAAGCCACGGTAGGGCTCATTCAGTGCTGCGCCAGTTAACCTCTGCCTTAGAAGACCCGACGGTTTCCTTGCCTAGGCTGAGACTGGTCCCAGGGTTGGGGACAGTTGTGGACCCTACAAGTGGAAGTTAGGTAATGTCAGCTGCCCAGCGGGAGAGGGCCGTAGGACAGGTGATCAAGTTAGCCATTGTGCCAGGGGAGAAAGGGGGAAGAGAGCTGACTATCTGAGACTCCTTCCTGCTGTGCCAGCTGTTTTCTTTAGGCTTTTCCTTTAATGTCTCCAATGAGGAGAGACTTCTTACCCGCCCATTTCCCCAAGCTTTTTAGAGATCAGGAAACAGGCTCAGAAAAGATACATGACTTGTCTGAAGTCTCACAGCTAATCCATTGCCAAGCTAGGTTTCCAGCCCAGGTTGGTCAGACACTTTACCAAGAGCATCTCGCTCCTCTCATTTTACCCACTCAAGCATCTCAGTGAGACAGAAGGCCAGCCCCACAAAGGTCACATAAGAACATTTGCAAAGACATAAATGTATATGAATGACGTATAGACTATAAATTTATGAGGGTGAAGTAATCAGAGAGAAAAAGGCTTAAAAAAACAAGGACAGCTTTGTGAATCTGGGTTTGAAACGCGTCCAATGGGCCAATATGAAATGTATCTTAGCAGGCACCAGTTCCATCTCCATCACTGTCTTCTCCCCTGCTACATTCATATTCATCCTCTCTCTCTCTCCCTCACACACACACACATTCCTCTCCCCTGCTCTCTCATCCCCCTTCTTTCTCTTGCTCTCTCTTCTTTCTTTCCCTCGCCATCTGCCCCATTCATATGATTAGTATGCCAGAAAATAATGATGGGGAGTACTAGATTATATCTAATTTTTCTAAAATTTTACTAAAACAAAAGCATTAGTCAAAAAATAGAACTCCAAAGAAGCATCCAGGAGTAACCGGAGCTTGGAGAGGTGAACTCTGCAGCTTCCCGGATCTAGGGATGTACCTGAAACAGAGAGGGGCCCACTTTGTTTAAAGAGAAAACAAGTTTGAATGAGACTGAGTCATGCTGTTTTGCTTGCCAATAACAACTGTTCCCTTCTGCTCCCTTCCCCTCCCAGGTCTTCTTGTTCTGTTCTCTACTCTTTCCCTTCCTTTGTACTTCCATTTTTAATGTTCTAAATAAAAAATTCAAATGCTCAAAGTCATGTTGTGATCACTGACACCTCAGCAGATGGCATGTAAACACAGAGCTCACTGGGCTGGAGCCCGGCCTTACCGGCAAAGGAGGTGAGCTTGAAGGGAAAAATCCCCCCTGGTCCCCAATGCCAGGAGCCCAGTCACCTCCCCTGGGTACACAGCTTCTCTGGTGGCTCAGGATTCACTTTCTTCTCCAAATGAAGATAGGATACAGCAGAGTATCAAGGGAATGAGGAGTGGGGACTGGGCAGGGGTCCAACGTCCTACCGTGCATTTAGAAAGGCACAGGCAATTGTCAGCTTAAAGTAGCCAACTTTGAGACTCTCATTCCCCCTCTCCAAAAACGCCTCCATTATAGTCAACCATCCCTGCCTCCCCCTGCCTGAAATTAACAAGGAAAGATCACTTCCTACTCAATGTTCTAGCAAGATGCGTTGAAAAAATTCTGTTTTCTCCCCCGGGCCCCTCCCACGTCATATCTGCTAAAACAGTGCTTCTCAAATTATCTGTGAAGAAGGGCCAGATTTTCCCCCAAATATTCACACAATAAAAGCACAACAACAATAAATTACTAAAAAACATGAAATAAACAAAACAAGACATATAAAATACAAGCCCAAGTTTTTTTAGTATTAGATTCAACAGCCATATTACTCTGTCAACTTGCTTATAAACTGAAGGCTTATATTCAGTTTCTCTCCTTCTATCATCTCTGACCGGTAACAAACAGCAGACCAGCACCAGTCCACACATACCTCGGGTAGCACTACTCTAAAGATTTTTATAACAAGTTCGTTTTTCTATATACCACGTATATGCCCAATACCTTGTTCACTCTACTACAAGGAAGACAGAAGGTGGTCTCTTTAAGAACTGTATAAACATATTGAACAGACCAAACTGGCACAACTTAGGATCACTGGCATGGAGGTAGAGCAGGTGCTGGGACCTGTGCTGGGAATGAAGAGAAGGCAGAGGGTGGGGAGTCAAAACTCTGCATAGTATGGCCAGAGAAGGGCTTTCAGAGAAGGTGACTTTGAAACAATGATCTGAATGGTGAGAAAGGTCCAATTATATGAAGAATCAGGGAAAGTTCATGTAATGCATAGGGAACAACATGTGCCAAGGTCCTGTGGCAGAAAAGAGTTTGATACCTCTCTGAACTGTTAGAAGGCAATTTTGGCTACAGCAGAGTGAGCGACAAGATCTGGATTATCTAAGGCCTACTGCCTGGCTAAGTTTTAGCTCTTTTCAACAGCATCAGAAAGCCACTGAAGAATTTCAAGCAGGGGAGAGACATGACCTGATTTCTGCTTTAAAAAAAAAATCAGTGTCAAGTGGATGGATCTTATGGTATTTAAATTATACCTCAATATAACTGTTAATAAAAAAGAGATCAGTGCCTATTTTTCCCACTAATAGCATTTATGTCAACTTGTAATTATTTGTATATTCATACAGATAACTCCCACCGGACTAAAGTGTTGTGAGGTTAGGCACCAAGTTGGATATGGCTCGCCATTGTACCAACAGATAGCACTTAGAAGGTTTCAAAGTATGTTTGTTAATTGGATTAGAGAATAAAACAGTGAGTGAACAATACAAGCAACCTGTAATCAAGTGCTAATTTATATGGTGTAATCTTTAACTCTGTGCATTACATCCTCCCAGGAGGATGGATCTGCTTCTAGAAAAAGACTTGTGTCTCTCATTAGCAATCTGATAACTTGAGTCACCACAATTACCGTGCATTTCCCCATCAAAGCATCACCCAGATGAACAATTCAGATGGCACTAAAGGCAAAGCCAGCCTTCATCCAAATTGAGACAGATACTCCTCCTTGGCAGCCTTCCACCCCTCATTCTACTGCTTTTACCTTCCATATAGGCAAGCCACCTTTCTCATTTCTCACCCGTAATCTACCATCAACTCAATGAAAGTCACCCAACTTATCTTGTCTCTGTTTTCCTCTCTGTACAAAATGTACCCTAACAATAATATTATATGAAGGAAATCGCCACGTAATATCTTAAAAATAAGTGCCCTAAAAGTAAGCCTTGAATATATCTATTTCCAAATCTCAATTATCTCACCAGAAGGAAACTGAATTGCAGTACTATATGTATGAATCAAGGGAGACAGGATGATACCAAAGTCATCTGGATCTTTGGAAGACTGAGTTGTCTGGCTATTCTCAAATCAAGGACAATCTGTCTTTGGATGCCAGTCGTGTAACTAGTGTCTGTGTAAAAGATGGCCTTGGAGACTTAATCAAAAGTAGCTTACAAGGCCTTGCATTAGGCACAGAGGTCATGGTTGGTTTTATACTGTTGGGTTCAGATGTGGGCAACAGTCACTGGCTCAAACAGATGTGATGTGACTGAGAAGCAATGCAATTGATGAAATATAGCAGAGCTTACAAATCTAAATGAGTAGTCTCCTTCTCAAAGGAATAACTTCTGAGATTATATCCATATTTCCAACAAATGTTGCCATTGTTGCACAGAGGCAAATAGTCAAGTGTACAGATACTTAGAACATAGAAAGTGAGGAAGTAGAGTTTCAACTCGCCCTATCTGTGAGCACTAGGATTGCCTCCAACCTTTCTCTGCCTTCTCTCATCTCCTTTAATCTCTCCCTCTGCATACAGCTTACTGGACCAACCAAAGGAAGGGAGACCACCATGGCAGTGAGCAAAAACCAAAACAAACAAAACACAATTTCAAGCAAACCAAATTGGTGAAATGCAAGGAGCACTAGAATTTGATATCTAATCTAAACACACAAAAATCATTGAGTATCTGATCATCACTTCTAGTTATTAAAATCCCTATGAAATAATAAAATGGGCTCAACAGAAATTCCACTCACTACAGCAGGGGATTTGGAACCTCAGAGCCACTAAGCAATAATATTGTGGAGTTTACACATAAACGTATTACGTGGAAAGCATGGGAAGGCATGCGACAATGAAGGAGGACAAGAGCCCATAAGCAGTCAACAATGTGCAAGAGCCTATGTGATAACTGGCAAAAGGGGACACAATTGGCCTTATTACTATCTGGTAGAGAATATAGAGACAAATTTAATATAGATGTTTCTTAGTCATTATTTTACTAATTGAAATGGCTCTTGAAGAATGAAATTTCAGTAGACACCCAGAGCTATAAGTGATGAAGTGACAGCCCTTTCTAGACAAAGGTAACAGAACAAAGGTACCAAGGTTTAAAGGGGAGCGATGTGGCTAGAGCATGAGGTCTCTTGAAGGAAAAGGTGTGGATAAGGCCAAGAGAACAAAAGATAACAGATAATGGAAATCCTTGAAGGTCAAGTCAAGATATTCAGCTGTCAGTATGTCTGTAGAAAGCAGGGAATCATTGCAGTGATTTGAGGAAAGGAGTATTATGCTCTAACAGATATTTTAGGAAGATAAATTTATTATGCAAAGAATAAACTGGAAAGGTAAAGAACTGGAAGTTGGATCACCAGCTAGGAAGCCAGGACGATAAACTAGGCTGGTGGTCCTCAAACCCACTTGTGCTTCAAAGTCACTTGTTGAATTTATTTAAAAAAAAAAAAAAAAGACAGGTGCTTGGGCCCCATACCCAGTGACCCAATAGGCTTAAAGTGCCATTAATTGAAAGAAGGGATACAGGAAGAGGAAGAGATTTTAAGGGAATATAACAACTTTGCTTTGGGGCACATTCTTTTTAAGACACACATGGAATAAGGAAGTCAATTTAGTTGGTAGACAATTAGAAAAGGGGGTTCTAGAGTATAAGAGAGGTTCTAATTGGAAACTCATTGGTATCTCATTCAAAGTGAATTCGAGTTGAAAATTCCAAAAGAAAACAAGAAATTAATTTGTTTTATAGACTCTAAGCCTTAAAATGTAACAAATTCATCGGCTGAGGTATTTTATGTATCATAAATGTTATTTATCATAACTGAGTAACACTTATGTTGAAAAAGTAGATTCTCAGGGCCCAGCTATGTGAGAATCATGACAATCTACTGCCCCCCCAACATACACACACACTCAAAATTTTAAATGGAAAAAGGCAAAGAAAAAGAAAATGAAGAAATTCTAATATCTTTGGTTAGATGGGAGATGCCAGAAGAAGAAACTGATTTTTAAGCAACAAATGAACTGCTATGATTCAGTGAAGCAATAGAGCAGTTGCTATAAAACAGCAAAACCTGCTGAAACAAAATGAGCCATCCTTTCCCACAAAAATATCAAAGAAATCTACTGGAATGCATTTTGTCTTCGGTCAAACTATATTATTTTAAAGTATATAATTTTTAATAGTAGATGAAGCTCAGTGAGGAAACAGAATTCATGGTACAGAAATTTCCTTTGAAGTCAGACATGTTTAAATTTATGTATTAAATAAAAGGATATGGGTTTTCTGTCCTTTTTTAAGCAGTTACTATTGGAAGAAGTGCTTGCATCAGGCACTTAAACCCTGAAACAAAAATGAGAACAAACCAAAAAGACTTAAAGAACTTTAAATATTACTTTTGTTCTGAGCCAAGGGCACGAGTTAAAAAGTAAAAACTTGTAAACTTATCACATATTTAGATTGGTAGTCAAACTTATACTTTTTCTAAAGACGAGGATTTTGTGATAATAATTAAAAAAATCCATCTGTAGTCACATGTATTACTGTCTGGTCCCTGCACTACTTCTGTTCACCGACCTTCCTCCCTTTATTTTCCCCTTTATCACCCACATGTTTAGCGTTCATTCTTGTTGTGCTAGTGTCTTACAGAGATTTTGGAGAGACTCAGTGCCAGTGTTCTCAACTTGAGGCCCTTCTGTGACCAAGTCATAAAGAGAAGACTAGCAAGAGTTGTGAACAAATGCAATGCCTTAAAATAATGAGATAAGAGGTGACCATGGACCAAGAGCCAGCCAACTCCTGCTCCGTAGCTAGAACTTGTATCCCAACTTCAAATTTCTATAACTATCTTTCATCTTCTATTTTCCCCCTTATCATCCAGATGGTTGAAGGTCATTTCTTTTTTTTTAATTCATATTTAATTTTTTAAAATAGTTAATTAATTTTTATTTTTGGCCGTGTTGGGTCTTCGTTTCTGTGCGAGGGCTTTCTCTAGTTGCGGCGAGCAGGGGCCACTCTTCATCGCGGTGCGCGGGCCTCTCACTATCGCGGCCTCTCTTGTTGCGGAGCACAGGCTCCAGATGCGCAGGCTCAGTAGTTGTGGCTCACGGGCCTAGTTGCTCCGCGGCATGTGGGATCTTCCCAGACCAGGGCTCGAACCCGTGTCCCCTGCCTTGGCAGGCAGATTCTCAACCACTGCGCCACCAGGGAAGCCCTGAAGGTCATTTCTGTTGCATTAGTTCCTGCTCAGAGTTTTTAGACAGACATCTTCCCACCTCAGGGTCTCTATGTAGCCAACTCAAGCAGTGAATTCTGGCAAGAGGTATGGACAAGTGAGATGTCTTAAAATAATCACACAGGTAGAGAAAGTGAACCAGGAGCCAGCCAACTTCTCCCCTGAATCAAGACATTTCTCCTAACTTCCATCATCCTACCAGAATACTCCCTGCCACCATCATTTTATTTCCTTTTCTATACACTCTGCATGGTTTGTTTTCTTGTTCTGCTTCAGTGTCTTTACATGGGTTTCAGGGATACATGAGGGGGTGTGACCAGCGCAACAACTACAACTAAAATCTAGCAACATATTCTAGAAAAGTGCAGTGTCTTAAATTTAGATATCAGAGAAGGAGGACCAGGACACTGGCACCTCTTACTTTTTAGCCAGAATCCATCTTTTACACTGTCTGTTCCTACCACTCTCTCCCCTTGCT
This sequence comes from Eschrichtius robustus, assembly GCF_028021215.1. Lineage (NCBI taxonomy): Eukaryota > Metazoa > Chordata > Mammalia > Artiodactyla > Eschrichtiidae > Eschrichtius > Eschrichtius robustus. The sequence goes on from NC_090845.1 coordinate 108,547,452, forward strand.
TTTTTCCTGCCTACCTGCTGTGTGTTTGCTGGTCAGCTTTGTTGTGTTGGTTATTTCAATGAAGCTATGGGTAGACTTAGGCCCCAATTTACAACTTTCCCAATTATGGTTGTACATGATCATAGACTCTAGCAACTTCTTCTAGAAATAAAAAACAATGGGATAGATATAGGAGGTGGACCAGGAACCAGCAAAATCTCCCTTCTTAACCATCTCCTCTCTCCTAACCTCCATCTTTCTCCACTGACCTCTCCCCTTTTATTCTCCCCTTATACCATCCATATGTTTGGTGATCATCTCTTTTGTGTTAATGTCTTTTGAGAGGTTTTAAGAGACTCAGCCTCAATTTTACCACCTTGAAGACTGTGGTTCACCAGCCTAAGGAGGAGATCTAACCAGAGGCTATGAATGGATGAAATGCTTTAAAATTATGGGATAATCTGTTAAATCAAAATGTATTATTATAATCTTCCCATTTCTGTGTCTTTGTTTTCTATTTGCTTTGTCAATAATTGAGGAAGGTATGTTAAATCTCCATTTTGATTTTTTTTTTTTTTTAAATCTTTTGGCCACGCAGTGCGGCATGTGGAATCTTAGTTCCCCGACCAGGGATTGAACCCGAGACCCCTGCAGTGGAAGCACGAAGTCTTAACCACTGGCCGCCAGGGAAGTCCCTCCATTTTGATTTTTAAAAATAAATTTAGTACTGGGAATTCCCTGGTGGTGCAGTGGTTAGGACTCCGGGCTTCCACTGCCAAGGACCTGGGTTCAATCCCTGGTCAGGGAACTAAGATCCCACAACGCTGCATGGGATGGTCCCCCCCAAAATTTGTTTTTAATAAATTTAGTACTATTGGTTTTAAAAATAATAATAATAATGGGATAGGAGGAGGAGGAGGTGCAGGAGCTGGCCAGCTCCTGCACCTTAGCCCATACTTCTCTCCTAACTTCCATCTTCCTACCACTGACCCCCTGCTCTTTCATTTACTCCATCTTCCTTTCTGGATGTTGTATCATCACCTGTGTTGTGTTAGTGTCTTTACATAAGTTTGGGGGGGTCTTTGGCCTGCTTTTAGAGTTATAGATGTCATAACAATAAAAATCCATCAAAGATTATTATGGGATGGTGTAATGCCTTAAAGTGGTGGGATAGGAGGAGGAAGACTAGAATCCAACCAAACCTGCCCTTAAGCAGAACGTTTCTCTGAATTCTCATCGTCCTTCTCTCTCTCTCTTTCCTCCTTTCCCCTCCTACCTGTTGGATGTCAGCTCTGCCGCATTAGTGTCTCTGAAGAGGCTGTAGAAAGAATCAAGCTTTAAATTTTACAATCTTGTAGACTGTCAGTGCCACTTGAACCATGGAATTTAGCAATATTTGATACAAAAAGATAATTCTTTTTGAAGAAAAGGTATCAGAAATAGAAGGACAATCAACAGTCAACCAACTCCTGCCTTTTAGTCAGACAGTTTTCCTTATATCCCCTTCTCTACCATTCACCTGTTTTCTCCTTTTCCCTCCTGTGTCCTTGATAACTGTTGGTTAGCTCTGTTGCATTAGTGTTTTTTCAGAGGGATTAGGGAGAATCCAGCCTTGATTATCTCAACCTTGAGAACTGTGACTTGCTGCATCTAAATGCTGGGCACCAGGGCAACATTCAAGCCATAGAATCTGATTAGAGATTACAAACAAGCAAAATGTACACAAATAGGCCAGAGGGAGAATTAGGACCAAGAGCCAGCCAACTCTTGCCCTTTAGCAACAAGATCTCTCCTTTCATCTCCATAAAAGCTTGTTACAAAACATAGTCAGAACACGCTACGACATAAATCACAGCAAGATCCTTTTTGACCCACCTCCTAGAGAAATGGAAATAAAAACAAAAATAAACAAATGGCACCTAATGAAACTTAAAAGCTTTTGCACAGCAAAGGAAACCATAAACAAGACGAAAAGACAACCCTCAGAATGGGAGAAAATATTTGCAAATGAAGCAACTGGCAAAGGAATAATCTCCAAAATTTACAAGCAGCTCATGCAGCTCAATGTTAAAAAAATAAACAACCCAATCCAAAAATGGGCAGAAGACCTAAATAGACATTTCTCCAAAGAAGATATACAGATTGCCAACAAACACATGAAAGAATGCTCAACATCATTAATCATTAGAGAAATGTAAATCAAAACTACAATGAGGTATCACCTCACCCCAATCAGAATGGCCATCATCAAAAAATCTACAAACAATCAATGCTGGAGAGGGTGTGAAGAAAAGGGAACCGTCTTGCACTGTTGGTGGGAATGTAAATTGATACAGCCACTATGGAGAACAGTCTGGAGGTTCCTTAAAAAAGTAAAAATAGAACTACCATACGACCCAGCAATCCCACTACTGGGCATATACCCTGAGAAAACCATAATTCAAAGAGAGTCATGTACCATAATGTTCATTGCAGCTCTATTTACAGTAACCAGGACATGGAAGCAACCTAAGTGTCCATCATCGGGCGAATGGATAAAGAAGATGTGGCACATATATACAATGGAATATTACTCAGCCATAAAAAGAAACGAAATGGAGGTATTTGTAGTGAGGTGGATGGAGTTAGAGTCTGTCATACAGAGTGAAGTAAGTCAGAAAGAGAAAAACAAATACCATATGCTAACACACATATATCGAATCTGAAAAAAAAAAAAAAAAGGTTCTGAAGAACCTAGGGGCAGGACAGGAATAAAGACGCAGACGTAGAAAATGGACCTGAGGACACGGGGAGGGGGAAGGGTAAGCTGGGATGAAGTGAGAGAGTGGCATGGACATATATACACTACCAAATGTAAAATAGATAGCTAGTGGGAAGCAGCTGCATAGCACAGGGAGATCAGCTCGGTGCTTTGTGACCACCTAGAGGGGTGGGATAGGGAGGGTGGGAGGGAGACGCAAGAAGGAGGAGATATGGGGATGTATGTATATGTATAGCTGATTCACTTTATTATAAAGCAGAAACTAACATACCATTGTAAAGCAGTTATACTCCAATAAAGATGTTAAAAAAATAAATAAGTAAAAATAAAAAGTACAATTTTATTGGAAAAACTACTTTTCATCAGACTTCTTACTAAAATAGAAGGGGTTCCTCATCAGCATTATTCCCATTTTACAATGATTGTTGTTACAGTTATTGTAAGCACTGTGAAACCTTTCTCATGAAAATAAATATATGAGAATGACAGGAAAACAAAAGAAGCCTATTACCGTATCTCCTTTCTTTTTCTACCACACTTCTGCTCTCTCCATTTTGTCCATGGGGCTGTGTTAAGTATTCTGCACATGTGGACGGGTAAATCTTCAGGGCAGTTGGTAGGAGCTAGTGTCGCGGAGGTCTTGCTGGACAGAAGAGCCATTTGAGGTGACCTTCCCCTGGCTTGATTTGTGCTGCTGTGGACGCATTTAATCTCACGAGGGCAGCCCGGCTGGTTCCAGTCTGAGGGGTGCCAGAACTTAATCCCAGATATGGCTGTCATAAAACACGGGTTGACTGAGAAACTCCTAGGTCCTCAGCAGTGTGGTCGCTGTGTGGTAGACAGATGAGTGCTGAGCGTGCCTGTGAGGACGCTTCCAAATTACAGTATGCTACTGGAGAGGAAGGCAGCCAAATGGGAATGCATGGGGCCTGGGTGGCAGAGTGAAGCCTCCTGGAAGTAAGCACAGGTGACTGGTGAGGTAGATTTGAGTTGGACTCCTCTAGTATCTCTTGTAAGAAAAAGGTAGTGAGGTAAAATGTTTCTGGAAAGGAGTGGTATGGTGAGTAACCAGACTGAAGTGCTGGCTCTTATACCTTAAGGCAGACGTGAGATTTCTGGGATCCTTTCTCTTGCCCTCCTTTTTGTTAATCCTGTGTTGCCATTTTAACATGCTAAGGTATGAGGTAAACAGGAGTGTGATGCTTATCAAAGCATAAAAGACACAGGAAATACTACTTCCTAGTGCAGACTGTGGCCATTGGCCCTGGGGACCAACAGGGTGGCAGAAGCATTCTCAACCCCTTTCTTTCAAGGAAGGGGGCTCCACCTCCCAGGCCAGGCTTTTAGGACACAGGAGAGCACCAGAGAGCCCACTCTTCACCCCCGCCAGCAGACAGATGGGTAGCTGCTCAATGCTCTTGTGTAATACTTGTTAACTGGCAAATATGGTTTGGCACAGTAAACGACTTAAAGCCATTCGTTAAAGTTTTGCCCTCAGCTCTTTATTTGTATATTTGTTTAGGGGGTGAGAGTTGGGAGTTTGATAACAGTTAGGCTTAAGCCCCATCTGGAGCCTCTGCTAGGCTTTACACACAGGCAAGCCTCTCTGCCGATTGTAGTGCAGAGGGGAGCGAATGGGAGAAAACACTGAGTCTTAGTTTCTTTCAGGAAGGAGGACTTTAGGAGAAAACTCATCCTAACAAGTTAATGTTAATTTTAAAAAACACTTTGGGGTCATTGGAAAGGAGGAATTGTTCTCAGTGATGCAAACTATTTGGCCCTTTGTCCAGTCTCCACTGGCTCATATACCACTTATGAAAGGAAGAGGAATGGGGCTGAGAGTAATAACTGAAAAAGCTGCTTCACTGAAATATTTTCTACGACTGCCTTGTTGACCACGTTAAAGAAATGCAGAATTAAAAGAAGCAGGTGGGGGCTTCCCTGGTGGCGCAGTGGTTGAGAATCCGCCTGCCAATGCAGGGGACACGGGTTCGAGCCCTGGTCTGGGAAGATCCCACATGCCGCGGAGCAACTAGGCCCGTGAGCCACAACTACTGAGCCTGCGCGGCTGGAGCCTGTGCTCTGCAACAAGAGAGGCCGCGATAGTGAGAGGCCCACGCACCGCGATGAAGAGTGGCCCCCACTCGCCGCAACTAGAGAAAGCCCTCGCACAGAAACGAAGACCCAACACAGCCATAAAAATAAATTTAAAAAGCTTTAAAAAAAAAAAAAAAAAAGAAGCAGGTGTAGGGATGGTGACTAGAGAGAGGAGTGTACAGGATATTGGTTACATTCATGTGTTCAGGTTGTGAAAATTCATCAGGCTATATTTAAAGATGTGTGCACTGGGACTTCCCTGGTGGTGCAGTGGTTAAGAATCCACCTGTCAATGCTGGGGACACGGGTTCGAGCCCTGGTCCAGGAAGATCCCACATGCCGCGGAGCAACTAAGCCCGTGTGCCACAACTACTGAGCCTGCGCTCTAGAGCCCACAAGCCACAACTACTGAGCCTGCATGCATAGACCCCGTGCTCTGCAACAAGAGAAGCCACCGCAATGAGAAGCCTGCGCACCACAATGAAGAGTAGCCCCCACTCGCCACAACTAGAGAAAGCCCATGCACAGCAACGAAGACCCAACGCAGCCAGAAAGAAAAAAAACCCTTATCATTCTAAAAAAAGGGGAAAAAAAGATGTATACACTTTTCTATATGATTATTATACTTCAATGAAAACTTAGAATGTAAAAAAAAAAGAGAAAACTAGAGAAATAGTAGGGATTTGAGTAATATAGTGTATGCATTTATCAACTCATCGAGTGATACATTTAAGATTTGTGCATTTTATTGGATGTAAATTTTACCGAAAGATAGAAGGAAAGGAAGACAGGAAGGATGGAAACTGCAAACACTGAACTCTAGTTAATGGCCTGCATGCTGAAGCCTTTTGGTATGAAGTATACTAATATCTGCAACTTACTTTGAAAGGTATCCAAAAAATGAAATGGATTGATGAATGGATAGAAAAATAGTAATTGTAAAATCTGAAGTGACTATTTGGTTTTTCACTGTACAATTCTTTCAACTTTTCTGTATATTTGAACATTTTTTTATGTAAATGTTGGGGAGGAGAATCTAAAGGAAAGAGGAAGAATTCTTCCCATTTCTTTATGAATATAAATATTGGCTCCCGCCCATTGAAGACCCAAGTGCATCAGCAGCAATTGGCAAGAGACAAAAGAAGAAGAAAATGGTGGATGCTATGAAATAGATGTCAAAACTCATTCATGGACACATGTGAGACATACCCTGGGGTTTGTACCATCATATACAACCAAGCTGTCAGTTTCGCTTTTTGACATTTCTGTAAATTACAAATGTTGAAAGTACTCATTATTAGAGTCTGAAGCAATCTGCTGCATTCGGCATGTTAAGCTGAAGAAGAGTTTTTGATACCTCTAGCTAGGGTCAACTTTTTCAACAGTTTCCAGTTATATGAATCATTGTATCTGTACTCAATGAAGAAAAACTAAAAATACAGGTAAGTGAAAGAAAAAAAAAACATTTGAAGTTGACACCTATGTTTGTCGTTGCAGCAGCTACACTGAAGACACAGGCACTAAAATGGAAGGATGTATATTTTCTCCAGCATGCCTGTAGTTTCAGAGCCAGAGTGCCCTAAGAATTAGTCCATATCAGGGTCGTTTGTTTGTCGTGGTTTTGGTTTTTATTGAGATATAATTGACATATAACAATCTGTCCAGGTTTTCCTTGATTGCTAAAGAAGGATCCTGGGGAAGGAACTTTCATTTCCTCCTTAGCACTCTAACCAACAGATACAATGAGTACGAATGCATGACCTCCCACAATCATTATTCTCTTTCAATCTCTTTCTAGGGTTTTACCGATATTTTGCTAGAAAGAGTCATGCATGGGGGAGCCAACATTACAGGATTCCAGATTGTCAACAACGAAAACCCTATGGTTCAACAGTTCATACAGCGCTGGGTGAGGCTGGATGAAAGGGAATTCCCTGAAGCCAAGAATGCACCTCTAAAGGTAATGTTCCACGACGTGTAGAAACCTTAGGCCAGCTTTCCAGAACATCTCAGTATGACCTTTATATATTTACGGCCATCCAGTGATCAAATGGTCGTCCCTCGAAAGTGTTTCAAGGATGCTAAAACACAACTGCAGATAGTGCTGCCGCACTTGAAAACTAAATTCCCAAATAAAGAAGCTATTGAGAAGGAGGTCTTTTAAAACCCAGCGTTTGGGAAGGTTAACTTAATTTTTTAATGAATTTCATTTTTAATATGCTCATAATTTACAATGTTACAAGAACCTGAATCAGGCAAAGAGTGAGGACAGTGGGAATAGGTAAGGAAAATTGATAGTCTGAAACAGAAAATTAGATTTTACATTATTTATGTGATTGCTTTGTGTTAATAAGTTTCATGAATCTCAGTACACCCAAGTGAATTAGGCTCTAATACAGAATGCATGTTGCCTATACATATATTGAATGGAAATGTTTTCCTGCCTGCAAAAGTATCTTTAAATAATTAGATTACCTAAATTGCTCATTTTCATGAAATCAAGATAAGAACACTGAAAGCAGAAAGTCATGCTTAAAGTGCACATTTTTCGTGTGTTCCCCTATGGCTTGAAATCCTATTATTTAAAAATCAGGAATTAAAACAGATAAATGGGAGGAAAGTTATTCATGTTACACAAAGGATCCTTCCAATGTATTTTTTTTAAGTAACCCATTCCCTCAGTGCATTGATTCAAGTATGAAACAGACTTTAAATTCTTCCTTCCTGATATGTATGTGAAAGTATGTATGTACCATGGCTGTGGGATCCTTGTGATCAAGATGAGGGATCAAAGCAGAGTCAAGGCTCAAGGCCCCTCCCTAAAAAAGGAAAGGGGAGGCGACATTTCCTTTCTCATGGTTTCAAGATACCCATCCTCATATCCTTCCTCCCTGGCAAGAATAGAAGAAGGAGGAACAATGGGACATAGAAAAGAGACACATTCTGAATCACCTATGCAGGTCCACCCTGAACGGGTCACATCAACATAATACAAGTGGGACCTTACTTTATGCAATTGGTATGTTCTAGAAAAGTCATAAGTTAAACATCTTTTTTACATCTTTTTGTATTAATTTAAGCCACTTACTATCTAAGTGGTTCTCTGTAGTTGTAATGATTACATTACACATGCCAGATTACATTACACATGCCAGGTGTCCTCATATGCTTCAGTAAATATGGTCACAATTCCTATGATGAATCCTTTGTAGTCAAATCTCTTTTTTAAGATGATGATTTTATCTTTTATTGAGATATGATTGACATGTGACATTATATTACTCTTAAGCATATACCACATACTGATTTGATGTATGTATGTATTGCAAAATGATCACCACAATAAGTTCAGTTAACATCTATCACCACCACAGCTACAAATTTTTTCTTATGATGAGAACTTTTAAGATCTACTCTCTTCGCAGCTTTCAAAAAATACACTGCAGGATTGTTAACTATAATCACGATGATATACATTACGTTCCCAGAACTTATAACTGGAAGTTTATACCTTTTGACCACCTTCATTCATTTTCCCTATTCCCCAGCCTTGACCTCTGACAGCCACCATTCTGTTCTCTGTTTCTATGAGTTCCTTTTTTTTTTTGGATTCTACGTATAAGTGAGATCATACAGTATTTGTCTTTCTCTGTCTGACTTATTTCACTTAGCATAATGCCCTCAAGGTCCATCTGTGTGTCACAAATGGCAGGATTTCTTTTTATGGCTGAATAACATTCCATTGTATGTGTGTCTGTGTGTGCATATATATTTTTATTGAAATATAATTGACATGACTTTATATATGTATATATGTGTGGGTGTATATCACTTTCTTTATCCATTCATCATTTGATGATTTGATGGACACAGGGTTGTTCCATGTGTTCGCTATTGTAAATAATGCTGCAATGAACATGGGGGTGCAGATATCTCTTTGAGACAGTGATTTTATTTCCTTCAGATAGATACCCAGGAGTGGAATTGCTGGATCATATGGTAGTTCTATTTTTAATTTTTTCAGGAACCTGCCTATTGTTTTCCACAGTGACTGTGCCAATTTACATTCCTATCAACAGTGCACGAGGGTTCCCTTTTCTCCACATCTTCATCAACGCTTGCTGTTTCTTGTCTTTTTGATAATAGCTATTTTGACAGGTGTGAGATACTATCTCATTGTGGGATTTTTTTGTTTTTTTAAAATTTATTCATCTTATTTATTTATTTATTTATTTATTTCTGCATTGGGTCTTCATTGCTGTGCGCGGTCTTTCTCTAGTTGCGGCGAGCGGGGGCTACTCTTCATTGCAGTGCACAGGCTTCTCATTGAGGTGGCTTCTCTTGTTGCAGAGCAAGGGCTCTAGGCGTGCGGGCTACAGTAGCTGTGGCTCTCAGGCTCAGTAGTTGTGGCTCGCGGGCTCTAGAGCGCAGGCTCAGTGGTTGTGGAGCACGGGCTTAGCTGCTCCGCGGCATGTGGGATCTTCCCGGACCAGGGCTCGAACCCGTGTCCCCTGCATTGGCAGGTGGATTCTTAACCACTGTGCCACCTGGGAAGTCCCTCCTTGTGGTTTTGATTTGCATTTCTTTGATGATTCAAATCTTTTTTTTATGGACTAAATCTGCCCACTACATTTAGGTGAGCTTATATTAATTTATATTTTCATACAACTGTCTATCCACTGTTTTGCCATCCTTAGATTTAGCAGGCAATAGGTAGAGGAGAAAACCTCATTTATTCAATATTTTAGGGGTTATCTATAAAATGTCAGGCACTATGCTAGGCACAAAAAATGGACAAGAGTAAAAGTATGAAAAGGGTGCTACAGTGTCATTTATGCCTGTTCAGAAGTTGTAGAGGTGTACAAAAGAGAAGGAAGACAATTTCAGCTCTGGACTATTCATTGGTAACTCATGATATGTGTAATGTAAAGTTCTTAGAACTTAGTGAGAAGAATTGTTCAGGCTTATAAGCAAGACCCTTCAAATAACTTAAGAAAACGAAATACTTAAATAGGTGGTTACAACTTTCGGATTACTTTGACTTGTACTAGTCATTATGGAACCTGTCTCTATATCAAACAGACAAAAAGCCCATGTTAAAAAATTATGTACAATATTTTTGATTAGGAAATAAAATTGTCTAGAGATTAAAATCCTGATGCTTAATTTATTCTATATTTTATGAACATTTCCTTTGGGGTCTTTTTTTTTTTTTAGATGGTCACACATTGGTCCGTAGAAGCTGAAAAAGTAGAAAATTAAATAGCTATTTTGGCATGGCTTGGAAAGGACTACATTAAGATTGCTGACAATTTATGCAGTCAGCTGGAAAAAAAATCACCACCATGTTGGCTTTATGTAATGCTAGCATGGGCAGACACAGATTTTTTTTTTTTTCATGAAAGAACATATGCCCCCTGCTACAGTCATACTTGATGACTTGGCCCTGAAAGAAAAGTAACATGAGAAAAGTCAGAAAAGTAAATTGATAGTTGTAAAGATGACAATGCATTCACTCACACTTGTATTGGGACATACTATATAGACAGAAAATTCCCCCCGGGGCATTTTGCTTCATTTTTTTAGAAATCAACAGAATTCTATATTCTACCAGTATTTGTCACCCCTGCAAAACAGGGGCCAGCTAATTTTAATCACACTTTGTTGATTCATTTAATGAAAAGGCATCCACCATGTCAAATTGCAGATAATCAAATCCCTTGTATTAAATGACCGGTCTCATCCTTAGTACAGTGTATCAGTACAGTATATCCAAGAAATAGAAAGTAAGTGTTCTTGCCTGAAAAAGGTAGCATCACGAAGTATTGCCTATGAATTGTCAATGTTATCAGATTTAAAACTCAATAGCAATTGTAATTTTCTACAGTCAAAAACCAGCTTTGGATTTTGCTCTCCCAAGGAAACAAACACTGATTTATTGCTGGCCAGAGGTCCTAGTTCACCAGAAACGTGGTCCAGACAGAAATGATTAATGTTTCCCTCCAAATTAATTTCAAGCTGTCTAACTTAGCTATTTCCATTTTCCCCTAAGTAAACGCCAGATCTGAATTTTCTATTACAAACAGCAATAACCCAGTCTTGCTTTAGGATATGCCGTTTCCTCTCCAGTCTATATATGCCATCCTTTAACTTCCCACATATTTTGTTCTCTATAAAGGAGCTGGCCTTTCAGTAGTCACTCACTCAATATGAAACACAGTATTGAGAGCAAGAGAGAGATTCCCTTGAGCCATTTGATCTTAATAGTCTTAACATGTGCACACATGAGGTAAGATGCATCATTCTAGAATGGATCAAAGTCAGGCTTGCCCAGAGAGATCTCTTGATTCAAGTAATTAAGAGGGTGACTTCATAGAACAAGAGTTGGAGATGAATGAAAATTATAAGAAACGAGGCAAGTTTTGAGGGCATCATTTGTCATGACATCTTGTTTTCCATACATCCATTTCAGTACACATCTGCATTGACGCACGATGCAATACTGGTCATAGCAGAAGCTTTCCGCTATCTGAGGAGGCAGCGAGTGGATGTGTCCCGGAGAGGCAGTGCTGGAGACTGCTTAGCAAACCCTGCTGTGCCCTGGAGTCAAGGAATTGATATCGAGAGAGCTCTGAAAATGGTAATGACCACAGTGGGTTATTGGGTTGGGGGCACCTTATAAAGACACAAAAAGAGTAAGACCTCAATCTTGAGAAAAGACAACCTAAAGGGAATAGGATGAGAGTCTGTAGAATGTTCAAAGTGTACAGAAAGATAAGCATCGATATTTATTCATCAAAATCTAGAAATCTAAAACTAGAAGATTCTTCCTTGAAGCTTGAGAAATGGTAAATTTAGGGCAAATGAATATTTAGCTCTGTACTATAGTGGGGATAGTAAATCAAACTCAGTACCCTTGAAAGTTATGGATTGAACATGTAAATGGCTTCAAAAAATTCAGACTTTCCAGAAAATGATGTTGCTTAGGGGGACTGGGATATTCTCTAGGAAACTCCTAACTTCAGGGTAGACATTACCAGCATCCTCTGGCTCATCAGACAAATTATTAGCCTGGATGGACTGTGGAACCGAGCCAGTGTGATAGTATTTCTATTTGTCAAAAAGAACCTTTATACTATTCTACATGGTGAAATGCAGGAACACAGTCCATTCTAGGCCTACTTAAGAGGCTTTTCCCCAGTGCCCTAGAGAAAAAGCCTGAAGGAAAGTACAAGGAATCAATGGGCAGAGAGTCAAATAGGTCACTTGTTTTTAGTACTTACTGGGTGGGAGAGCATTTAAGGCTTTGAACAGATTCCATTATTTACGCTAGGATCAGCGTCACCCATTCAGTGTAGCTTTCCAAGCAAGAGCTCTTTCCTGAATATTTTGCTTTAAGCTACATACGCCGGCATGCATTAAAATAAGCCTTCGAGAGTACAAGACTCTCTTATTTCTACTTCTTTAATTATCCTGATGTTTAGAACACCCAAATCAACAAAGAGATAGGCAATGATAAGATAATTCTCTGCACAACCCAGCAACGAGGAATCTGTAATGGCCTCATAATGTGCATAATTTTGTGTAGCTGGCTCTCTTACTGCTGCCTTAAATTTGCCAAGTTGGAAGCATTCAATAGAAAGGGGTTAGTAGCCACTATGTCTCTCTCCAAGAAAGAGATATGACTCATTCTCCCATCATGCAGATTCTTATGTCATTATGTCAGTTCCCTAACAAATGCCCTAAGTGTAATTTTATGGAGGTAGCACGGCACAACTTTTGAAGAACGGTTAATTAAATTCAACCTTCATAGCTGTTACAAGATTTGTATTGTCAGGTGAAACATAATGATGAGTGAAATATAAAACTCCCTCAGAGTGAACCAAAAGGAGTTTTCATCAAAACCTCAAGGGGCAAGTGCCAGCATCTTCGATTGACTTCCCATTCATGACACAAATGACTCTCTTCCCCAAATACAAAACTGGCTACCAGAGTGAAGGACAAGAAGTGAATTTGGCAAGAAAAACATTAGGTTGATCATATTATTGCACAGAGTTTCCACATGTCTAACTCACTGATAAAGCTCAAGCTGTAAGCCAGGTAAGTAACCTTCCTCCCCAGGCCCTCATGATCAAACACTCAACAGAAAGGATGCTTTCCTTCTTTCCATAGGCCAGCCTCTTTCTAAGGCTTCAGAGAGGCCGGAAAGTATCAGCCTCTTCCAAAAGTACATGTTGCCTTGTGACAAATGATCAGTGAAACTCCACTTTTCAGAGGATTGCGAGAGAGGGTGGTCTGAAGTACTAAAGGTTTTTACCATATTAAAAGAAATCCCATTTTATTTAAGTTAATTAAAAGTGAGGATGCATGATGTAAAAGCATCCCTCATTGTGACTAGCACATAGTTGCTGCTCAGTCAATCATTCTCTTCCTTCAGAGAAATCTGGCAAACAAAATCATTGCCTGAAAGAGTCTCCTAAGGGGCCTGTTTTAATGAATAAATAATCGCACCATTCATTAAACAAATATTTATTGAGCACCAACAACTATGTATCAGGCTCCAAGTTAAAATGCAAACATGAAATAAGATGAGGGGAGCTCATATTGAAATTGTTAATATGTAAACAAATGCTTTTAAAAACCTTAAAGCTACTTGCAAATTGGGTAATCATCATCCTTACAATCTATCGATGGTGCAAAGATTAGCCTCAACCTGGTCTACTGAAATATGTCACAACTCTAAGTCATCGAAACTTGTCAACTTGTCCAGTAAACATTTATTGAACACCTGCTCTATCCCAGGCTCTGGATTAGTTGCTGAGAACACAGAAAAAGAATGTCTTTCATCTTGAGGTGCTCCCAATCTAGCAGGGAAGCTGGAAGTACATAGATGATTAAAATGTTATGGTGAAGCTCCACACGTAATGCTATGGGAACCCAGAGGAGAAGCACCTAATATAGGCTGAGGTGCGGGGTGGAGAGGATTAAAGAAGGGATCCCAGATGGGATGGTGGGAAACTGTCACTGACATTCACATCCTTAAAATAGACTTCTCTCTGAGTGCTCGTCCAATTCGACTTCTGCTCACCAAAAGTTCTAATCAGCTTAGGCTATTGTCCAGTTTGCAGATCATGCTCAGATAGGCTGGATCTTTAGAAATATACAATTCTTAATGAGACTTGAAGACTTTGCTATTCTCAGTAACGAAGGATTTCCTTAATAATTTCCTCGGCCAGTGTCTCTACCCCGCCTATCTCCTCTCCTAGAGTTCAGTGCTCAAAACAGAGTGTAAAGAACCCTTCATGCATCACAGTATGCATCAGACCCATCCTACTGGATAAGCAATTTCTATCTCAACAAAGGACCTTTTCTTTAGCCAGAAGCATGACGTCACCTTCTCTGCAAGCCTAAGCTGACAGTAGTGCTTAGGTTTGTTCATTTAGTAGGACAATCATCTGGTCTTCAGGGAGTCACATTGGAGCATTTCTCCTTCAACAGATATTCCATGGTCTCCTACTGGTGGCGAACAAGCCCCGTTCCCTTTAAAAAGGTGCTCCCTACTATTTGCCATCAATTTTCTCTTCTGCAGCACAAGCCCATTACCGCTTCTCACTTGCTTAACAATCAGCTTGTCGCTTTTCTATAAGAGATGAAAAAGTATTCCATGCTTTCATCTTGGGAGAATGACAGATTCTTTTTCTTTGAAGCAAATTCCTTGACCCATACTCACCAGATAAGTAATTCAAGTGGGTAACAATAATGACATACTTATAGAGGGTTCTTTCATCCAGTGTCCTTGAACTGTAAAATAGGTAAGGAAATCTCTCCACCCAGTAGAGATGGCCTCTTATTAGCTCATAATACGGGGCCCAGACCCAGGAAAAATTGTGGCATACATGCATCTGCATTTGGCCTCCCAACTAGGTGTCTGGGCTATTCTAGTACCTCTATCTGTTTTATATAGTATTCAATACTCCTGATTCCCTAGACTTAACAAATTTCATCAGTCTGTGGATTATCCCTCCATGGCCTAGCTCTCCACTACCTGTCTGGAACTGGGCATAGGTTAAATAAGAGGAAAAACTCATCCCTGTTACTATGGTAGCTGATAAATGTGTAAACCCCTCAAGAAACAGAACTAAATTCATTTTGATTAATAATTATTATTAATAGAGCTAGCATGTATTGCAATGCTCACTACATGCCAGACACTGATCTAAACACTACATATGTATAACTCATTTAATCCTCCTAACAACTCCGTGGGATAGGTACCGCTAGGATTTCCCATTTTACAGATTAGGACACTGAGGTACAAAAGCATTAAGGCACATCCCCAAGGTCATACAGTTAGTAAGTGATGAAGTTACAGTATGAATCCAGGAGCTCCAGAGCCCACGTTACTGAAGCTGGTTTATGTTTGGACGTTGGGAATAGTGGAACTCACAGTTCAGAAGAACACATTATCCTAGTTAAGAATACTCTTCAGGCTACTCCCTTCAGAAAAGACGAATGGTAGAAATTTCAGGTTCCTTGGAATCTAGAAAAATGGTATAGGTGATCTTATTTGCAAAGCAGAAATAGAGACACAGATGTAGAGAGCAAATGTATGGATACCAAGGGGGAAAGGGGTGGGGTGGGAGGAATTGGGAGACTGCGAATGACACATATACATTATTGATACTATGTATAAAATAGACAACTGATGGGAACATACTGTATAGCACAGGGAACTCTACCTAATGTACTGTGGTAACCTAAATGGGAGGGAAGTCCAAAAGGGAGGGGATATCTGTATGTGCATGGCTGATTCATTTTGTTGTGCAGAAGAGACTAACACAACATTCTAAAGCAACCATACTGCAATAAAAATTAATTTTAAAAAATCAGTTTCAAAAAAGGGATTGAAATACACAAAATACATTTAAATCTATGAGTTGATAATAATACTAAAAACATGGGTTACCTTTAGACAATTCTAAGAAAGATTTTTATTCTGAAAACCGGTAAATAAAGAGAAAGTTAAGTATTTAAAAAAAAAAAAAAAAGAAATTTCAGGTCCTTGAAAAAGTAGTGGTAGGGCCCTCACTGCATCATATAAGAAACTGCCTGTCACACCCACTCAAAGCTTCATTAACTAAAAGGCATACTTAGAAAATACTGGAGAGGAAATGCAGATCTGTATAGACTGATCTGGTGGCTATAGCTCAATGGCTCAAGATAAACATTCTCCAAGATTCCAAGATCTGTCAGCGGACCTCATCACAAAAACCAAAAAGGCAATAATGTGGTGCTATTTTAAAATTTTACATTTTTCCCTTTCTACCAGGTGCAAGTACAAGGAATGACTGGAAACATCCAGTTTGACACTTACGGACGTAGGACAAATTATACCATCGATGTGTACGAAATGAAAGTCACTGGCTCTCGGAAAGTAAGTAACCAAAACAGATATCCAAATAAAAAATCTCTCAGAAAGTGACGGGCCTCAGATGCAAGGAAATAGGTGTCAGGAAACACACCCAAAGCAAATTCCCACACATCATGTTTGTCTTTCCGTTTGGTGAATGCAGAGCTGTTTTGTAATCAAAGTGTTCCATCTACACATTTTAAAAGTTATTTCCCTCTGAGGCTGGTCCTTTAAAAGTGGTGGACTCAAGATTTATTAACAGCTTCCTACAATACAGCGAAGGAATTACAAATTTTATAGCATGTTATTTAAACAGAAGCTGCCGAGATACACATGATTTTAGCAAAAGAATTGGAAAGTAGGTAATCTCTCCATTTTGCCAACTCACCCACCAAAACTACTCTGGACAAAGTACCTTTCCCTACAGCTAAATTTCATAATAACCACTTTGTGTCTATCTTTGTGTCTTTGTGTCTATCATACTAATAGTCAGGAAGTGGGAATTTAGTAGTTACCTAATAAAACCTTAGAACGTAAAATATCTTGTACCATTTCTACAGGATACTCAACTGATTGCCCACCCAGCTTTCCTACAGTTTTAAGGAAAGAATTTTTCTGCTATCTGAGTTTAAAGAATCAAAAAGGCTGATCATTCTACAGTGGGCTAACTTATTTTTACCAAATATCAGTAAAAGCAAGGTGGGGATGGGAACCCCAAAGATGAAGGAACAGCACATCTGTTGCTCAAGCAACTGCAAAAAAGTTTCATTCTACTACAGCACTTGAATTTCATGCAGCACTTTTTGAGTGAAAAATAGGCAACCAGGTCAAATGTCTGCTCTTTCTAGGCTGGCTACTGGAATGAGTATGAAAGGTTTGTGCCTTTCTCGGATCAGCAACTCAGCAATGACAGTGCATCCGCAGAGAACCGGACCATAGTAGTAACCACCATTCTGGTAAGTATGGACGGAAGGTAGGTGGGCTTTCTGTACAGCAAGGCTTCTGTCTTCTGAAAAGCATTATTCAGCCAGTAGGAAAGACCTCAAGTTCAAACAGTGGAAACTTCCAACAGGTCAGCTTAGGAGCCTTTCAAAATGTCTTGCCATGTTGAGGAACAGAATGTCATTTAAATAAAGAAAAAGAATAGGAATTCGCAATAGTTTTAGATGTTGTTATCCTCTTTGTTACCCTCATGGACTGATGCTTCTTCTGGACTTGAAATGTAATTCTTCACTGTGGGGGAGATAGCGTTGTATGGAGGAAAGAGTAGGTCAGGGTTCTAATATTAGGTCTACCACTAACCTGAGTTTAATGGTGCAAATCACAACTTCTCTGAGCCTCAGCTTGTGTTATTTTTTCACTTAAGGAGTGGTCGTAATAATAATCTCCTATCCATGTCATAGGACGTTTCAAGGCAATATTCACCATGTAAAGCTTTTCTGAAAAACTAAAAGCACTATTGGGATGTGAAATAGTATTTTCACTTATTTTCAAATGCTCTTCTAAAAGCTGGTATGTTTCATTACTGAATGAAGTACAAACCCGGGTTAAAAATGAGTATGTCTGAAAATGAGTAGGTCTGAAATTGTGATTAATTAAATGGAGATTCAGCTGAAGTTTATCTTTCATTTAAACATGCCTATCAAATACTCACTTTGTCCTAGGTACTGTACTAGGCCCTGAGGATATAAAAATGAATAAGCCACAGACCCTGACCTCACAAAGATCACAGTGCTTCCCTAGGGCTTTCCAGGGCTGGCTGTGGTTCTTACATAGTAAATCCCAAGAAATCAAAGGCAGTTCACCTTCGTGTAACTAAGAGAAATACCTCTGCCCAATTTGACTAAATCAAAGACTTTACAGGTGGAAACTGGTTCTTTCAAACCCTCAAAAAGAACTTAAATTCTTCTCTGTTTCCTTAAATCAACAACTAAGGACTCCAAGGAATATGTGCCCCCATGAATAGTCAATTGAGGCTCTTCTGCTTATTAAGCAAACATTTTTAAAGGCTCTCTTAACACACCAAACCTCAATAGCCACAGGGGAACAAAACTTCATTATTACATTTATTATCTCTTAGAAAAATGTATAGGAGTAATCCTTTGATCTTGCTTCTGGTCCCAAAGGAATCACCATATGTAATGTATAAGAAGAATCATGAGCAACTGGAAGGAAATGAGCGATATGAAGGCTATTGTGTAGACTTAGCCTATGAAATAGCCAAACATGTAAGGATCAAATACAAATTGTCCATTGTCGGTGACGGGAAATACGGTGCAAGGGATCCGGAGACTAAAATATGGAACGGCATGGTTGGGGAACTTGTCTATGGGGTAAGTTTTTTTCAACACTGTTTTCATTTATTTCTATGCCTTCCAACTAATAAAGATAGAGGAATTCAATTTTCAAGTGCAGTATTTACCCAATTGCATAGTTTTCATATGATCTGTACGAAAAACATTTTATTCTACAGTTGAATTCTGTAAAGGTAGCTTGTCAATAGCCTCCTTTGGGCAACAGGATTATTTTACTGAAAGGAAAGTGGAATTGGAGAACTTTATCTGGCAACATTAAGTACAGCCTGCCCTCTACTGAAAATCTGTTCCTTCTGTGTTCCCTGTCTCAGGCAGCAGAATCACCACCCACCTAGTTGCCTAAGCAACCAGGTCATCTTTCCTCATCGCTCCCCTCATATCCAGTCAGTCACCATATCCTATCAATTCTACTTTTCTGTCTCTCAAATCCAGATACACTCTTCATTCCCACCATCATCATCTTAGTTACGGTTCTTACCATTTGACAGTCTTTACTTGGTTTCCCTGCCTCTGCTCTTACCCTGGCAAATCAAATCCACATTATTGTAGTTTCTCACTTTAGAAATCAGGATAAAATTCAAATTTCTTAGCCTGGCAAAGAAGGCACTTTGTCACCTGGCCCCCACCTACCTCTCTAGTTTCATCTGGTCCTCTTCCTCCTTCACACTCAATGTTCCAGCTATAGCAAAGTAGGCACTGTTCCCTGAAGGCAGGCCTGGAAGTACCTTCACCTCTCTTCAGCTGGCTAACACCACCTACCAGCCCTTCAGAACTCAGAGGTGTCATCTCTTTCAGGAAGCCTTCCCTAATCCCACCTGCAGTCTGGTTAGCTGCCCCTGCTTTTAGCTTCCCTATAGTATTTTTTTTTGCTTTCTCATAGTACTTTTGAAACTCTATTATAACGATCTGTTTTCAAGTTCAGCTGTCCCAACTAGTCTATGAACTCCTTGAAAACTGAAGCCATATCTGATTCATTTCAATATGCCATGGTCTGACACATAATGGAAGTCCAATAAATATATTTTGAATGAATTAATGAATGAACAGAATGGCTCTGCCAAGGGCGTGCCCATGGGTGAAGTACAAAAGAATTATACTAATAATTAGGGCTTTTTAGAAGGGGTACAGTAGTATCTTCAGAGCTCCTCAGGGGCTTAGCTTTAAAACGTTTTGGTCTCTGATTGGGAAGGTCAGATCTTGGGCCACCCAATGAGGCATATGGAAATAAACAAAACTGGACATAAGAACCACCCATTGGGTGAACCAGTCACTAGAAAACTAACCCAAGTGCAGGTGGCAGTGGCAGAGGTTTAGTTCTAACAGACAAAGGTTACTTGCAATGACCAGTCCCTGTCTAAACAACAGGTTAGGGGAAGGAGAGGAATTTAGGGGGTGGATATATTGAGAAGAGTCTGGCAAGAAGCAAATGTCCACAAGTTAGCTATTGGACTGAGGTTTAGGGTAAGGACTCTAGCGCTTGAGACAGGAATTAACAAGAATAAGGTATAGCGCTCCAATCATAAGATAGTACTGGGGTCGCTAAATAAGTTTTTGGAACAGGTCCTAAGGAACAAGCACAAAGGCAGAAGCTCATTTCTAAAACTAAGGGCACAGAAAGGGAATTAAGGCTTAAAATGAGACTGGACCTCAAGTATCAAAACCAGAGCACCATCTTCCAGTCAGACAAGCTGCAAGGCGATTTGAACCTTAGCCCCCAGCTGTGGGGCTGGACCCTGTCTTGGGTCAAGGCTGGTCCTGGGAACTGGGGCAGGGCTGAATTGCAGATAAGATGCAAGTGAACCCAGTTATGAGAAAGAAGAACTTCTAAGGCCAGAGAGAGGGGCTGAAGAAGGGACAGAGCACCCATCATGCTTTCTGAGAAACCTGAGAAGCTCGGAACCATCCTGACACAGCTGTAACCTCTTACTCTACAAATTGGTGATCAAGTCTTCTATTTCCTGTCCCTAATCTGCCCAACACTCAGGCTCTAAGAGGTCCTGTCTTGCTCACAGCTCTCCCCTGCTCTTAGCACATTACCTGGTACATAAGAGATGCTCACTTTTTGCTTTAATAAGTGAATGCCTGGCACATAATAATGCCCAGCCGGTATACATTAAATTGAGTTCATGGTGAGAGGTAATCCTATAATATTTTTATTATTATTAGCTACCATTTTTTGCATAGTTACTGGTCGCCAGGCATTGTGCCAAGTGCTTTACAAGCATTATGTAACTTAATCCTCAAAACACTATTAACATCATTCTACAGATGAGAAAAATTGAAGCCTAGAGAGGTGAAGTCTCATGTCAAGGCCAAACAGCTTGTACTGACACAGTGATTTGAACCCAGGTCTCTGACTATGAAGTTTGTGTTCTTTAACCATTGCCCTATACCGCCTAACAGCCAAGTGTTGCAGACCCATCCCATCCTAAAAGATAGTTGAAACATGTTGCAAAGGCCCTTGGTGCCTTAGCCATTCTGGGGGGAAGAGTATTTGGCCACATAAACCTGACAAGGAATTTAGGGGCTCTTTCCACTAGGGCAGAGTAACTGGCATGGGCTCTACCAGCCCATTATGTCTCAATTGCCAGAGCGCTCTACTGTCTCAAGAGAAAGCCTGTCACGCTGTGTAAATAGCTCAGTGACCTCCTGTCACTGCACAGGACATTAAACACAGTGCTGAAGAGCAAGGCAAATTTCTTGACATTGTTCAGACCAAGACCAGCTTTCTCAGTGGATTTTGGTTTCTCCTCTGGCATGCCCTCTGTACTGCACCCACTTAATCTCCACATTCTCTTCCTCTTTCCGGTTTGTGTATGTGTGAGTGAGGGAGCTTGAGAATTAGCAAGTCCCATATTTGTTTAGTAATTTAGAAACCAACTCTCTACTGCTGAATAGGTAAGAATTCTCCTGGAGGAGCCTACCCATCTTTTTCACCCAGTTCTTCCTACTAAAGATAAAAGCAATAGCCAGGGAAGGCTCTTACAGAAATGTCCTCCTCCCTCCCCTGACCTAGAACAAGTGTCTGGTGCTTTCTGAGATCATAACACAAGGTGATTCCTGGGAACTGAGAACAAACCAACCTATTTGAGTGAACTGCCAAGTTCCACTTTCCTCTAAGATGTGTGGCTATGAAAAATGGACGTTCTTCTCATGCTTGGAGTGAGAGCTGTCTGTAAGGGAGGATGATCTAAGCTAAGTGAGTCTTCCTCTTCATTTAGAAGTTTCCATCTTTCAGCATTGGGAAGTTTGCAACTTCTCTGTCATTGATAGAAATGGAGAAAAGTGAAAACAGGCATTCATTTCTGGCAGGCCTGGTCTCCTATGGTTTGCAAGTTGCTTAAGAAAAAGAAGGGCAAAACCCCCCCCGGTGACTTCCCTAAGTGCTTAATAAGCAAAAGGATGGAGAACATGGAAGTATTTCTTGCAATAACACGAAAACTACACAGACAGACACAGCTTTATCTTTAGGGCATTTTCTCTTATACTTTTAGTATGTACAACAGATCAGAGTAGGAAAAAAATGAAGAAAGGCAGAGATGAAAAAAGTTTTGCAAAGGAGATTTCAGTATCTGCCATAAAGTCTCAAGAAAGAGTCAAAATAAATTAAACTTGTTAAAGAAGAAAGAAGCCAATCAGCCTCTTTTCAGATGAGTCCTAAATGGGTTTTTTTTTCCTCTAAAGAAAATCAAATCAAGGTTGATGTTTGGGCCACCTTGTATCACTAAGAAGGCTATTTTTGAAACAAATGTCAGTAGGACACAATGTGCCCCTGTTATATAAGCTCTTCAGAACATTATGGACTTGAAACTGTCCACCTGCTTTTAGAAGTTTTGATTTTGAGCTTAATGTCTGTAACATCGCCACATGGCAGTTGTCCTCAGACCACAAGTTTTTACGGTTCCCAAATAGCATGTGTTTTAAGAGGACATTTAAAAACATTTTGTTGCTAGCAGGGCTCTTAGATATTCTTTAGCCTACCTTTTCATTCACTTTACACATAAATGTGGAGACTGGCCAGGACTGAACATTAGAACTGCCCATTGGGTAAACCAGGAAACCAAGTCCTGCTATAGGACAGGGATGAGAGGAATAGTGGCAGGTATTGTGACAAAGTCACAAAATCACCCAGCTTGGCAGAGCTTAGACTATAACTCAGGTTTCATGATTCCTGGTCCAGTGCTCTGTCCACTGAGTCATTGGTTCAGTTTACTAAGCGTGTCCAATTATGGGAAGATAATCCTACCTGCCTTCAAGGGGCTTACAATCCAGTTGGATTATGAGCTTTTCCATCTGAGATACCCATCCTGTTTATCTGTGGCCTCCAGGATGATGTAATACACATCTCTAGTTATCACTTGAAATATTTGAAAACCCAGGTAGGCAGCTGAGGGTTTCTGCCCTTTGAGAGGAGATATGATCTAACAGAAAAAGAGAGTCAGGACAAGGGCTGGAAGGAAATTGAGGTCCTAATTGACAAAAGGACACCTCCCAGTGGGCAGCTGCCATGTTCCTTATGTTCCTAGCACTTAGAACTAAGGATAGGAAAGGACAGACAAAATACTCCCCAGATTGGTACCTCCGGCTTACAAGAGAGCAGAGAGCTTGGGGATGGAGATGAGGCTGGAGGACAATTGATTCCAGGTCACATCCCCTGGGCATCCTCAGACTCCTTCACACTCCTGGGACAAATGGCAATTTTACAGATGCTATTCACACTGACATTTCTCTACCCAGAAGAAATTATCTCTTAAGTTGTCACTATCCTAAGATAGATTCATTTTCCATTAAGGAACACAGAAAGTCGATCTGTCCTTCCAGCTAAAAGGCAGAGAAGCAAGGGTGAAATAACAGATGCCAAATATTCTCTTCTGTTCTTCAGGTGATTACACTGGGCTTTGGCAGGAGGGCTGATGGTTTGATAAAAGCACCCCTCTCTTTCAAATGAGGCATATGAATTCCAGGAAGGAGCATTAATGATGCATGGAAGTCTGCCATTCTGAGCAGACACGGTGGGGAAATATTTCCAAACAAATTTAGTCTCATGAGGCTTTTACCCAGCTCCAGGGACACTCCTTTATCTTCACTTTGTCTTTAACTCTCTCAGCTCCCCAAGGACAGGGAGCCCTAACCAAGAGATCCAGACTGGGACATCTGTTCTGTATAAAGAAATGAGGAGATCCTGTTGTGACACTGCTTGTTGTTGCAGAGATTTAAATAGACCTCATCCCTTTCTCCAGATCCAAACAACTGCAGACATTAAATATCCCATAGAGTACAGCCAATAAAGCAGTTTAAGTCCAGGCCCCCAACAGTTAGCAATTATATGCCTATTGTCTAGCTTGATTCTGTCCCACTCCTTTCTCCGACACATCTAAACTTTCCAAACAACATGTCTGCCAAAGGCTACTAGAACCTTATGGTTGATACAGGGATGAAGGGTCAGGTCACGTCCGCCTCTTCTCTCAGATGACGGATGATATCTTATGCACTACATGCCAATGCATTGCCTACCCACTCTCTCTCATCCTCCCCCTTGCTTTCAACAAGTGCTTTAAAATTGTAGCTGACAAGCTCCTGCTCACGCACAGTCTCCAGGTGGATTACAAGTTTTGCATCAGATCATTGGATGATTAAGCTATAACATAAGCCTTTCAGCTCAAAAAAAAAGTTTTAAGTGACATTTAAACTAAGCGTCATGGCTGAGGCTCGGGCATCAGAGGTCAGATCCCAGGGAGAGGACTGGGGTTGCCTGCGTGAGCACAGCCTGAAGGGGGCTAGTGCACCACAGCTGGCCAGGAGGGAATCCGGGAAAAAAGTCTGGAACTGCCTAAGAGTCAAGAGACCATTGTTTCGGGGTGCGTGAGGAGAGGAGATTCAGAACACCACCTAAACGAGCTCCAGAGACGGGCGCGAGCCGCGGCTATCAGCGCGGACCCCAGAGACGGGCATGAGACGCTAAGGCTGCTGCTGCCGCCACCGAGAAGCCTGTGTGCGAGCACAGGTCACTCTCCACACCGCCCCTCCCGGGAGCCTGTGCACCCTGCCACTGCCAGGGTCCCGTGATCCAGGGACAACTTCCCCGGGAGAACGCACGGCGCGCCTCAGGCTGCTGCAACGTCACGCCGGCCTCTGCCGAAGCAGGCTCGACCCACATCCGTATCCCTCCCTCCCCCCGGCCTGAGTGAGCCAGAGCCCCCGAATCAGCCGCTCCTTTAACCCCGTCCTGTCTGGGCGAAGAACAGATGCCAGAGGGTGACCTACATGCAGAGGCGGGTCCAAATCCAAAGCTGAACCCCAGGGGCTGTGCGAACAAAGAAGAGAAAGGGAAATCTCTCCCAGCAGCCTCAGGAGCAGCAGATTAAAGCTCCACAATCATCTTGATGCACACTGCATCTGTGGAATACCTGAATAGACAGCAAATCATCCCAAAATTGAGGCAGTGGACTTTGGGAGCAACTGTAGTCTTGGGGTTTGCTATATGCGACTGAATAGTTTCTGATTTATATGTTTATCATAGTTTAGTTTTAAGCACTTGTTATCATTGGTGGATTTGTTTATTGGTTTGGTTGCTCTCTTCTCTTTTTTTTAATTACATTTTAAATTTTTTTATTTTAATATTTTTTAATTCTTTATTTTAATAACTTTATTTTATTTTATTTTATTTTTCTTTCTTTCTTTTTTTTCTACCATTTCTTCTGAGCCATGTGGCTGACAGGGTCTTGGTGCTCCAGCTGGGAATCAGGCCTGAGCCTCTGAGGTGGGAGAGCTGAGTTCAGGACACTGGTCCACCACAGACCTCCTGGCTCCACATAATATCAATCGGCGAGAGCTCTCCCAGAGATCTCCATCTCAACACTAAGACCCAGCTCCTCTCAACGACCAGCAAGCTACAGTGCTGGACACCCCATGCCAAACAACTAGCAAGACAGGAACACAACCCCACCCATTAGCAGAGAGGCTGCCTAAAATCATAATAAGTTCAAAGACACCCCAAAACACACCACCGGACGCAGTCCTGCCCACCAGAAAGACAAGATCCAGCCCTACCCACCAGAACACAGGCACCAGTCCCCTCCACCAGGAAGCCTACACAACCCACTCAACCAACCTTACCCACTGGGGGCAGACACCAAAAACAATGGGAACTACGAACCTGCAGCCTGCGAAAAGGAGACCCCAAACACAGTAAGTTAAGCAAAATGAGAAGACAGAGAAATACACAGCAGATGAAGGAGCAAGGTAAAAACCCACCAGACCAAACAAATAGGCAAGAGGAAATAGGCAGACTACCTGAAAAAGAATTCAGAGCAATGATAGTAAAGATGATTCAAAATCTTGGAAATAAAATGGAGAAAATACAAGAAACGTTTAACAAGGACATAGAAGAACTAAAGAGCAAACAGACAATGATGAACAACACAATAAATGAAATTTAAAATTCTCTAGAAGGAATCAATAGCAGAATAACTGAGGCAGAAGAACGGATAAGTGACCTGCACGATAAAATAGTGGAAATACCTATCACAGAGCAGAATAAAAAAAAAAGAATGAAAAGAATTGAGGACAGTCTCAGAGACCTCTGGGACAACATTAAATGCACCAACATTCGAATTATAGGGGTCCCAGAAGAAGAAGAGAAAAAGAAAGGGACTGAGAAAATATTTGAAGAGATTGCAGTTGAAAACTTCCCTAACATAGGAAAGGAAATAGTTAATCAAGTCCAGGAAGCACAGAGAGTCCCATACAGGACAAATCCGAGGAGAAACACGCCAAGACACATATTAATCAAACTATCAAAAATTAAATACAAAGAACAAATATTAAAAGCAGCAAGGGAAAAATAACAAATAACACACAAGGGAATCCCCATAAGGTTAACAGCTGATCTTCCAGCAGAAACTCTGCAAGCCAGAAGGGAGCGGCAGGACATATTTAAAGTGATGAAAGGGGAAAACGTACAACCAAGATTACTCTACCCAGCAAGGATCTCATTCAGATTCGACGGAGAAATTAAAACCTTTACAGACAAGCAAAAGCTAAGAGAATTCAGCACCACCAAACCAGCTTTACAACAAATGCTACAGGCGGGGAAAAAAAAAATGGTTCTGAAGAACCTAGGAGCAGGACAGGAATAAAGACACAGACATAGAAAATGGACTTGAGGCCACGGGGAGGGGTAAGAGTAAGCTGGGACAAAGTGAGAGAGTGGCATGGACATATATACATTACCAAATGTAAAGCTGATAGCTAGTGGGAAGCAGCCGCATAACACAGGGAGATCAGCTCGGTGCTTTGTGTCCACCTAGAGGGGTGGGATAGGGAGGGTGGGAGGGAGACGCAAGAGGGAAGGGATATGGGGACGTATGCATATGTATAGCTGATTCACTTTGTTATAAAGCAGAAACTAACACACCATTGTAGAGCAATTATACCCCAATAAAGTTGTTAAAAAAAATAAAATAAGCGTCATTTCTGTCTTCAACCTGTCAGACTCTTAAGCGCATCGTCCCTACACATATGAGCTTGTTGGGTTTTAAGTTTTATGAAATTTACGACTTTGGCAACCCACCTATGAAAAGGATTATATATCCCCTCAAGCTAAATCCCCTCCAATAGTGCAGTTACTCCGGGTTTGCCACCAGTGAGTGGAAAAATCAAACCTAATTCTGTGTGTTTACTGAGCCCACACAGCCACTCTTAAGCCGCTTGATGAAAACCCTTTAAGTAGTCAAGATGCAAGCAAAAGCGCTAGCACACTCTTACCCTGAGCTCTTGGCCAGTTGCTGGGTTTTGTCCATCACCCAGAGCACCGTCACACCACCTACTTCCCCACCTAGGTTTCTGAAAATGGCCTGCTGGCTGCTGTTACTGGCACAGGCAGAGACTTGAGGATAAAAGGCTGCTGGACTGACTCAGGATGCCACAAGTGAGATACTTCACTACTGAGGCCGAATTTCAGCTGCTCCCTAGCCCTCTGGAGAATTCTTAACACTCTCTCCCAGCCACAGCTGGCTTTCATAAGGAGCCGAGACCAGGAAAGGAATGCCATTTGGGGAGTTGCCTTTTTCACTTTTTCGTCAGTGTTGGCCCCTGAAATCTTTAAGTTGACCTGAAAATGACCTTCCCGCTCATCTGCATGCTACAGCTGTCCCAGGAGAGCTAAATGAGTCTTTTCTGACACTAGTTAGTTACCTGCTACTCCCCATTGCCTCTAATAAGTATGTTGATTGCGTCACAGGCATTATGCCAAGCAGGCCTTGAGCTCTGAAATAAGAGACCATGACAAGAGCCTTTTCATATGGAGGAAGGGGTAGTGGTGGCAGAGGGCAAGGGTTTCTCCAAGGCTGGCTATGAGCTGATATGGCCTTTCTGCTGCGTTGGCCTCACCAAGCATACAAGAGATGGGCGGGGCTGCTCAGTCTCCGGCTGAGTTGGCTCGATCAGCAGCTCCCTCCTCCTCTACCAGCTGAGCCTCTCCTACCTGCTCTTTGCTATCCCTTTGTCTATTTCCGTCTGTATAGGTCTTTTTTCAGGTTCAGCGTGGTAGTTATCATTTTGGAGCCAGGTCCACATCAATGAGGCTTAATTGAGCACAGATTTAACACTGTGCTTCATTGAAGAAGCACCCTCCAGAAAAACAAACTGCCGTCTCTGAAAAAGCTCCTTAGAAAGAAACAATTCAGGAAAGGTAGAAAAGCCTGGCTGAAGAGCAAGTGCCTGGGGGGAGCAGTTTCTTCCTGTTGTCTTGTGTGACTTCAAAAGTACTTCAAACTAAAAATGGCTTTCTTTTTGGCTGCATTGGGTCTTCGTTGCTGCGCACGGGGGCTACCCTTCATTGCGGTGCGCAGGCTTCTCATTGCGGTGCCTTCTCTTCTTACAGAGCACGGGCTCTAGGCACGCGGGCTTCAGTAGTTATACCTCAGTAAAAAAAAAATACAGAGGCTCAGGCAGGCAAAAAATAAATAAATAAAATTTAAAAAAATAAAAATAAAAATGGCTTCCTTTGGGAATCTGTTCTTTTGCTGCACGTTACTGGGAACCAGACAAGAAGCCCCGCTTTGTCTATCTAGCCACATCGTGTTAGCATTTAGCTGTGCTTATCATCTGGTGAGTGTTTCAGTTACTGAGTTAGGTTTTTTTCTCTTAAAGGGTGTCAAGATTCTGAAAATCCTTTCCTGACCTGCTTGAAAAAGAACCTAATTCCCCTAAATTCAATCCAAAGTGATTTTCTCACACAAGTGTCCCTTAGTTCTTCCTTCCAAAACAAAGAGGTGGCAATTTCTTTCAGAACTATCTAGTATTTTGACTTTAAAGATAAAAAACTACTTAAATGAAGTAATTAAATCAAATGAGATCAACTGGGAAATGCTGCTAGTAGGGCATTTGCACGTTCTAAGCAGGAGGTAGAAATACGTTGGCAGGGATAGAAGGTGGCTTTATCTGTGAATTCTCTTGGCATGACAAGGTTCTTTCTAGCTGATTCAGACTCCCTGTGCCAAAAAGCCCCACTAGCTTTTGGGCCGATTCCATTCTCCTCAGCTGCTTTTGTTTCTACGAGCTGGTCTGGCCCCAGGCAAAAGAGTAAAATAGATAAAACCTGTGTTTGTCTCCCCTCCAGTTAGAAATGTGGAACTGGTGATTCAGGAGTTAGCGCAATGAGGGAAGAGTTGAAGCCATAGGTAATAATACTGAGGGGAGAAAGGAAGAACAGAACCTTAAAGAGACTTGCTTATTCCACAAACCTTCCTTAATTACCTACCAAACCAGGGCCCGTGAATAGACTCTGGGGGTACAAACGTACATCTTGACTGAGAGAGCAGAACTAGGAAGCAAAGACAGAAAATGAACATTCAGAAAGGTAGGAGAAGAACCCATAGTCTTCAGCATCAGAGAGCTAGGGAAAGAGGGTATATATAGTGCTAAGGGCCAGTGGTATATGAGTGGTCTGCGGAAAGGTCTTTGAATTTGGTAACCAACTATATAGTTCAAGAAGCAATTTCACTAAATTGGAGGGGAATGGAAGTTAGAGCACAGGTGTATAAGGGAAACATTGTGTTAAAATCAAGAGATAGTAAAGATGAATTTTTCAAGAAGATTGGTGGTGATAGGGAGTGATGCTGTATGGTTAAGAGGGTAGTAGGATCAAAAAAAGGAGGAAGAAGTGTTTTTTTGTTTCATTTTTCTTTGTCAGTATACAGAATGACCTGAGTATGAGGTAATTATTAAGTGAATAAGACCTGTCAGTGGTTTCAAATTACAGCAGGAATTAGAATCACCTGGAGGGCCACCTGGGGGGCCCCCAAGTTTCTTATTTAATAAACATGGGGTGGGGCCTGAGAATTGGCATTTCTAACAAGTTCCCAGGTGGCTCTGTTGCTGCTAAGTCTGGGGAATCACACTGAGAACCACTAGAATAGACTGAGAAGGAAAAAATAGCAAAAGAGAATAAACAGAGCTGAATTTTAAGAAGAGACAGAAGAGTATGAGATGCAAGGAATACATAGAGTAAATCTTAGAAAGAAAGAGTTCATTTTCTAAGCGATGGGAATGACAGAAGGGATAAAGATAACAGCAATATATTGAGGAAGAGAAGAAAGGCACTGAGGTGATAGAGCTCATATCAGATGGCTTCCATCTTCTCAGTAAAGGAAGAGGCAAGATCATCTGCAGAGAGGGTAGGTAAGGATTAGGGACTGGGAAACGTTTGGAATAAGCATCATTCACAGACTTAAAGAAGAATCAACCTCACGGTGATAGATGATGGATTTAATTTTAGAAATGGTGAGTTTGAGATGGTAGTCAGCCTTCAAGGCAGATTTGGCCAGCAGGCTGTTGGCTTCAATAAATGCATACATTCTGCAGCAGATTTTTGTCTTTTGTTTGTCTTGCTCACTGCTTCACCCCTAGCACCAAGAATAGTGCTTGGCACAGAATAGGCGCTCAGATATACACTGGAATGAACCCGAGAGGCGTTGGCTGAGGTTGATTATTGTACATAAAAGTAATATATAGTAGAAACCTGCAAGTGTCTCTGGAGTTAGAATATTACGGTGGTTAAGAGAGTGAGTTCTGGAATCTGAAGACCAGGGTTCTAATCCCAGCCTCTCAGTGCCTCACTTCCTCCTTCTCTAACATGGGAATGATCATGGACCAACCTCAAGGTTGCTGTGAGAATTAAATATATATAAGGGGCTTAGCACAACACCTCACACAGAGTAAGCACTGAATCAATGTTAGCTGGCTGTTTATTACTGCATTTCCCCTTCAATTAATTAAGGAGTGTTTCTTAACCAGTTTGAGTCACCATGTGTAAATCAAAGTACTAAGACATTAAAAAAAACATACCCTGTCTCAGATTTCATCATTCTTCCCCTACTGGTAGGGATATTGAGGCATAACTATTTAACAAAGAAAAAATGATCATCAAAATTGGTGTTTTCACTTTATACCTGATATACCATCCAAAGCCTTTCCTTAGAAGCATTTTTCTAAGTATGCATTTTAAGGCCTGGCTCCAGACTAAAACGTACTACTGACATAAGGGAACTATTGTGGAAGACAAAGGAAATAAGTGTAGAAGTTCCTAGTGCCTATTTTCATGGGACTAATATAAAAACATTGTCTGCCTTTGCCTGAACTAATTATGCAGTGCACTACTGACACATTTATTTTATTGATCCAATACATGTGAGTGCTACACTGATATTTATCACTAGAAATGATGGCTTACTATATAAATTAATATGTATTGTAATAACTGCTTTGCCCTTGTTATTGCCCATGCAGAATTCTTTCATGTTTGCATATTTCGTATTCAATAGTCTAGAGCTTATTTTTTAGGCATCTACAGTTTCTTTAGTTTAGGATCTTTTGCAGTGATAGATACAAAAATAGGAAATTGAGCCCCTGCCTTCAAAGAACTTATGTTTTTATAGACATACTCTCAAAGAAATAAGTCAAGAATAATGGCAAACACTCAAGTGTTAAACTGAGTACTGTAGTCCTGTGTTACACCTCATGGTGGGGAGGGAGGCACATATCAAAAGTATAGACTATTATGCTGTTCCCACAAGAATTTCCGGTCAGGTAAGGGAGATATGACATAAGAGCATGAAAATTAAAATAAGAATATAAGAATTAAACAGTGGTATGTCACAGGAGAGTACAAGTTGAGTTGCAAGGTAGCAAAACAATTTTAGGAAAAAAAATTGAATCAGTTGCCCTAAGCCAATATGCCTCAGAGGACAAAGTGTCTTTTCCTTAACTTACCATCAAGTTAGAGTATTTTAGGACCCACTGAATGCTACTACTTGTCTAACCAAAGCATTGACAAATCAGTTGGTTATAGTGACTTAAGACTTTATATTTCTACCAAAGAGGTATATTAAGTGGCAAATGACTAATGGAAATACTGTCTCTAAAAGTCAAAAAATGTTTTTTTTTTCCAGAGGGCTGATATAGCTGTTGCTCCACTCACTATAACGCTGGTCCGTGAAGAAGTCATAGATTTCTCAAAGCCGTTTATGAGCCTGGGCATCTCCATCATGATAAAGAAGCCTCAGAAATCAAAACCAGGAGTGTTCTCGTTTCTGGATCCCTTGGCTTATGAAATCTGGATGTGCATCGTCTTCGCTTACATTGGAGTCAGTGTAGTTCTTTTCCTAGTCAGCAGATTCAGCCCTTACGAATGGCACTTGGAAGACAACAATGAAGAACCTCGGGACCCGCAAAGCCCTCCTGATCCTCCAAATGAATTTGGAATATTTAACAGTCTTTGGTTTTCCTTGGGTGCCTTTATGCAGCAAGGATGTGATATTTCTCCAAGGTTTGTTTCCATGTCATACCCAATGCCTCCTTGCATGTTATGGCCATGATCCATTCATGCACATCTGATATTCACCCATCTCAAGTCCAGATTTCTTTCATTTAACATTCCATCCAGCGACAAATTATCATCGAGCCATTTTTGTTTGCTTGCGTCCTTGAAGTGAGTGTGTTATTGGTGTTGCTTTGAATGTCTTTCATGCATTTCTATGGTATCATCAATTTATACACGTTATAGCAAACATTTGAACTCTGGATAAAGGCAACATTGCCAGCTAATATTGATATTATTCAGATAAAGCTAACACTAAATCTTGATCAGAACAAACAGGCATGGTTTCCTCATTAATTGAGCTAGAACATTTTCTCATTTGACCAGAGACTGGATCTAGAAAATATTTAAAAGACAGAACTCTTCTTTAAAACCCTCCTACCTTCCCCTTTCCCCTCCGTTTTTCATTTTGCTCTCTGACTGCCTAGAACTATTTCACTGTAGTATCTTGCCCAAGTTTTATCACTAAAACAATAAAACTTCTAGAAGAAAATATGGGAGGAAGTCTGTGTGACCTTGGATTGGACAAAGAGTTTCCAGAACGCAAAAAGCACAATCCACTGTAAAAATTGATAAACTGGACTCCACCAAAATTCAAAACTTTTGCATTTCAAAAGACATCATTAAGAAAATGAAAAGACAAGCCACAGTGGGAGAAAATATTAGGAAATCATACATGTGATAAAGGACTTGTATCCAGAATATATAAAGATCTCTTGCAACTTAATAAAAAGAAGATAAACAACCCAATTCTAAAAATGAATGAAAGATTTGAGTAGATATTTCCCCAAAGAAGGTATAAAAATGGTTAATAATCACATGAAAAGATGCTCAACATCATTAGTCATTAGGGAAATGCAAATTAAAATCACAGTGAGACAGCTCTACACATCCTCTAGACTGGCTATAATCAAAAAGACAGATAATACCAAGTGGCGACAAGGATGTGGAATGACTATAGCTCTCATCCATCAGTAGCGTGAATGCAAAATGCTACACCCAAATTGGAAAATGGTTTGGCAGTCTCTTATAATTAGACATACACTTAAAATATGACACAGCAATTCCACTCTTATTTACCTAAGAGAAAAGAAAACATATATCCACACAAAGACTTATACACAAATGTTCATAGGAGCTTTATTTATTGTAGCCAAAACTGGAAACAACCCAAATGTCCATCAACAGATGAATGGATAAACAAAATGTGGCACATCCGTACCACATTTGGAATGGGAAACTATTGAGCAACTAAAAAAAGACAACTGCTACGTGCTACTAAATTAACTTTGAAAACATGATGCTAAATGAAAGAAGCCAGATGCAAAAGGCCACTTACCATATGATTCCATTACTTGAATTCCATTTATTGACTACCCCATATTGTATTATTCCATTTGTCCAGAATAGGCAAATCAATAGAGACAGAAAGCACGTTGTTGGTCTCTGGGGCCTTGGAGGGAGCAGAGAGGGGCTGATCAGGATCAGGATTAGGGTGAGGCAAGTGAGGCTGAGTAGAGCAAGTACAGGGGTCAGATTCAGTCTTTATTTTAAAATTTGCTATTTTATTAATCATGGATTTTTTTGGCATTAATTTTGATTTTTTAAAAAAATTATACTAAAATTCTCTTTATTTTGATTAATGAGATTTTGGCACCCCCTTAAATTTTGTGTGGGGGGCAAATGCCTCACTTGCCTCACCCTAGTCCCATTCCTGTCAGGATTAACCACAAAAGGGCACAAGGCAACTTTTCAGAGTGTTGGAAATTTTCCAAAACTGGGTTGTGGCAATGGTTGCACAACTCTAAATTTACTAAAATCATTAATTGTACACTTGTATTGGTGAATTGTATGGTATGCATATTTTACCTCAGTGAAGCTATTGAAGATACTGAATGTGAATATCCTAGACCTTACCCACTTAAAGTGTCGAGTCGCCAAAACAAAAATGGTGGCAAATTCATAATTATAAAATATTGTAAGCAAATGTAACATCTTTATAATCAGAAAAAAATGAAATAAAAAGTTGTAGTTTTGGTAAAATTGAACATTAATCCAAATACTGACCAGAGTCAATTATACAAACATATAGGGATTTTCATTTAGACTAGAAGGACTCAGAAGGTCACCTACCATGTTTTTATAGCATACTTCATTTGAGGTTATCCACTTGGAGCACAAGACATTTAAAATGAAGTTTTGCAGTATAAATCGCTGGTAACCATCTTCAGCAGCTTTTTAGTATAACACGTGTGGGGTAAGCCTCATTTATCTGTCATTCTTTTTTGCCACCCTCAATCTGCTTGGTCAGATTCTCCAAATTATATCACTCCCTATTCCTTTTGTGCTTGGAATGTGTGTCGTTTTGTGATATCATCTGGGAGTTAATTGTGCTAGTTTCTTTCTTCTCTGATTTTTTTAAATGTTCACTTCAAGAGATGAGGGTTTCTGAATGATCCCGTAATTGAATGATTTTAACATGGCTGGTAATCTGTGTTGAGACAATGCTAAAGACTTATTAAGGCTGGAGATTTTATTGGTTTCTGTAAGTGAATTTTCAAAACTAAGTTTGTGATATCCCCACTGGAGTGCTACATACTACTGCGCATACTCAAACAGGACTCTTAAAAGGCCATTTGTTTTTAGAAGTATTTATGCATATTACCTCATTAAGTAATAACTTAAAAATGATGGCTTGAAAATGACAAGCTGGAAAGATTCTTTATTTTCATTTTTTGTAGCAGAATTTGAGCTGTGGCTCTTCTGTGGCGCCGAAATATATCAAGTGCTTTTTTCAAGGTACAGATTTTATTATTCTGCGCTAGACACTGTCCTAGAGAGCGATGGCTTTCAAATGTTTTGAGCACAACCCTCGGTCAGAGATAAATTTTCCATCACAGCTCAGTACACATATATGTACGTAACAAAAGTTTCACCAGAAATTACCCTTACAGTGTGCCATGCACTCTGATATTCTCTATTCTGTTTCTTTTTTTGTTTTCTAAATGCTGGTCACAACTCAACCCAGCAATGGGGCACACAGCCCCATTTCTGTTCAATGGCCATCCTTGGAATGCAAACTCTCCAGAAAGCCCAGAATGTGAGCATGCACTGTACACTCTGACTTTTCTCAAAATTGGAGCAATTCAAGGCATTATAAGAGACCACATTTTAAAGTAGGATTATCAAATATCATAGCAGGAGGAGATGTCAGAGATAAATTAATCCAGCTGCATCCATTTACTGAGGGCCCAGGAACAACAACTTTCTCTGAGTTCCCACTGTGTCTGGGCACTTTACCTGTATTATCATATGCATTCTAATCCTCAAACACTACCACAAGGTGGGCATCGTACTTATTTTTTTAGGTGAAGGTGAATCTCAGGTGAAGTAACTTGCCCAGTCACACAGCTAATGACAAAGCCAGTATTCATACCCATCTCCAATTCCAAAACCTGTGCTCTTTCCACTTCATACTGCTTTTCTCATATCATAGAGAAAGGAGTAGTACCCGGAGAGATAATGTCATGGAACCCGAGGGCATGGAGGCTGTAAGAGCCAGCAGTACAATTATTTCCACTACCACACGCAGCCTCCCACTACCGACCTAAAGGTGCACTGTTTGTTCCATTCTTTTCCTCATGCTCATGCCCAAGAGATGTTTTCCAGTCTCCCAACCTCTGATGAAACAGTACCTTTGCCCTGGCTGTTTAAGAAAATAGGCAGTGAGCATTTAAGAATGCTGCTGAACATGTGTTCACTCAAAGTTAAAGACTGGGAAATCAGCAACAAGGCATCATGAGGAAAAC
Organism: Eschrichtius robustus; assembly: GCF_028021215.1. Lineage (NCBI taxonomy): Eukaryota > Metazoa > Chordata > Mammalia > Artiodactyla > Eschrichtiidae > Eschrichtius > Eschrichtius robustus. The sequence continues at coordinate 108,583,702 of NC_090845.1, forward strand.
TGAGCATGATTCCATTGCCATCAAATAAAGCTATGAACAGTAACCTAGAAGCGTAAAGAGTCTATGTCAATATTAGGTTTGATATTTTCAACTACCCCAATTGTTCAGGGTGACCAATTCAGGTGGAGACTGAGCAATCAACGTAATAAGCTGAGGTTATATTCATACACAAACTAATTTGTTGCGGGGAGTCAGGAGGAGAAAGTATGAGGAGATTGCATTCAACCCTCTTCCCCCTGATTGGGGGATGGGGAGATAGCCAGCGGGTGTAGCCAGATGGAGGGAGCATAGTGATTAGGTATGCGGGTCCTGGAGTTCATCTCACTAGATTCACAATCCGCTTAGCTATTCTGTGACGCGGGGCGAGGTACTAAATCTTGCTAAGGCTCAGTTCTTCATCTATAAAATGTAAAGCACAGTGCCTGACATATAGTAAGTTCTCAATACACGTTACCTATTATCATTTTTAAACTGGCTGCTGTTAACCCTCCTGGCTTCACAAATACTAATCGTGCATATTGCATTTGCATTTTAGTTCCTAATACTCCTTAGGAATACGGTTAAAATTTTAGTCAGTGCCAAATAGCTGATTTCTGATGAGAAATAACCAACAACATTCCTTCTTGAAACCATAAAGTGCTTTCCTTAAGGATTACACCACTTGCAAACATTTTGATTGTATTATTCCACAATGTCTTGCTGATATTGACAGGTGGTTGGAATTTTTTTTAATCTGAAATTTATTTCGTTTGTAAAACGTTGACAGAACTGCTAAGCAGGCCAGAGTCCAAGTCCTTCCAGACAAATGCGCCCCCTGCTGACTTTCTCTAAAGCTGCAGGGACATCTGAGGGCTAACCAAGTTGAAGATACAAGGTTCCAGGAATTGCAGCAGAGAAAATGGAAAGAACACACTAACTTGAACCTGGTTACTGTGTACAGATTATTCCATGGGCATTATTCTCCTGTTAAGTTTTCCAGATAGCAAACACTTTGGAGAAGCAGGCAGGAGATCTGTCCAGGTTAGCTGACACATAGATCCTCCTTTTTTAAATGGAAAGTATGTGCAGAATAATAAAATATACGAAGGGTAAAAAATGAATGGGATCAAAGACAATAGGAGAGTTTGGGGCTCCGTTTAAAGCAACGATAGCCTTTCCTTTACTGATGTATGACCAATGTCTTCATCCTACTGCAACCGCAAATTCACTTCAAAGCAGTAGTGGTGTGGTAATAAATTAATTGTAGTAGCAGGATTTTTATTACAACTATTTCATGACTTTTCTGGCTGAAAGCCGTAGTTTTCAGTCTTTGGGAGATGGTTAGTTATTCCCATCAGAGAAAACTATAAGAACCAAAGATTGACTCTGCACATTTTTTAAAAATCTGTCATAGACACAGCATTGAATGGAGTGTAGAAATGATGCCTACTGTGGAAGAAAGAAGAGGGAGAACAGGAATGATAAAGAGTTTGTGCAAAGGAGAGGCAGTTTGCAGTTCCGGGTCTTCATCTTGTGAAGCTAGTAAAGTGCCGATTTCAAAATTTACTTACAGGATGAAGGTTACAGCACATAGCTCACTTTTATTATCATTTCATAGGCCATAAAATACATTTTATTATTAACTCAGAAACTCTAGTTTCTTATGATCACAGATAACATGAGCATTGTGTATTATTTTGCAATGTTATGTCTGTTTTTCTCTTGTTGCTAATTTACTTTCATTAACTTCATGCCTCCTCTTACATTTCTTCAAAAGGTATGATATGTTCCTTTAATGCATTTTTATAAATACTAAATGGCAGCATTTTACAGTCATTTCATTATGCTAACCTCAAAATCTGTCTTGTGCAACAAAACTACTTGAAATGAATGTTAAACATTTTGAAGCTGCATTAATAGAAGAAAAGATACTGGGAAATGACAGGTCTTTCTAATTCAACTATAAAGTCTTGTCTTGTTTTAATAAATCCTTTTAAAAATGTGATGGGGCTGACCCATCAGTCACTTTTTATATAGCCTCCATGTGAAATGTGGATTTAAAAGGCTATAGTTTCACTAATGAGAAAAGGGAAATGTGAAAATTCTTATAGAGCTTCTTCTCTGTGAGTTCCACTGCACATTTTCTCAGTGAAAGGATTTAGGCATCCATGACATACAAGGGAAGAAAGTGGTAGAAATTCCACCAAGACTCTTGTCAAAGCTACCACTGTCTTTTTTTTTTTTGATGAACAGAAAATTTTATTTATATTTTTTAAAAATCCATTCCTTTAAAAAACATCAGATCCCCAGAACTTATTCACTTAATAACTAGAAGTTTGTACACTGACCAACATCCCCTATTTTGCTCACCTCCCATCCCCTGAAAACCTATATTCTCTTCTGTTTTTCTATAAGTCTGGCTTTTTTAGATTTTACAGAGGTTAAATTCTTACTTGAACTGGCACAAAAGCTACTACTGTCTTGAAGGGAGAACGCTGAATGCAAGCTTGTGCATTCAACGCTGATTCCAAGGAAGCTCCTTTTTTCCATCTATGCTGATGCTCGTGGATACTATTTTACCATTTCTATGTGGATATTCACCAAAATTCTCCATGATCATAGGTCTATCACAGTATTAACCACATAATTGCCAAAATCAACAGCCATGTAGACAAGAGGCCACAAAAGAGACCATTTTGCTTTTAGGTTTATTTTCAGTCATGTCAACGGCCAATTTCAGCTGAGTCATACAGATCAACCACATGATTATCTGAGTCAGCCATTAAGGTGGCCAAAATAACCAGATTATGATGTGCAGGCTTGATTTTAGATCACACAGACACAGCCACAGTCCATTAGCTGCAATAGAATGGCACAAATGTAATTTCCATAAATTACTGTGTTGTTCTCCACATTTCAAGCAGATAATACATAAACTACCATTAGTATTCACAGCAGCAGAATACACCCTTTTCCATACCAAACCATGATTCTGGAAATACTCCAAAATCAGTTTTCCCCTTAGTCTCAGTAAAACCCCATCATCCCAAATAAGGATGACATTCACAGTTCCATTCCAAATGAACAACAGATAATAAACAATAATTACCCAAACATGTTTGGTTTTCCTGCAGCTATATTTCTCAGTGTTTGTAGGAAAATTGCTCCTTCTATAATTTACACACCATTTTGGGTTTTCTTATACAAAATATGAGTATTTTATACTACAGAAATGTGGGCATGTCTTTCCGATTGTGTAAGTCTAGATGATTTATTTCCTATTTCTCCTCTCTATGCCTCAATTTCTTTATCTGTAGAATGCTCCATTTTCTTATCTGTAAAGGGATGGAGGATTAAAGGAGTTGACACATGTAAACAATTATAACAGAGTCTGGCACATAGGAAGTGCTCCTTAAATGTTCGCTATTATTATCATTTTTATTACCCTATTACTACGAATGCTACTTTGAGCATTCATCTTTTATACAGTAAAATTATTTCCAGAGTCAGATCAACCCAGAATAAATAAAATGTATATGTTAACAATGAAGAAAGACTATGAAAGGTTCAAATTCATAACTGAAATATTCTGTACACTTTTAGCATTCAGATGTGACATTCTTTCTGACTCCAGATGTTTTTACATCTTCTGATTAAAAGGGAAATGTTCCCAGGTGAAATCCTGAGAGAGTATAACTATCAGTTAGAAAATCTGTTGCAAAGCAGATTTGCACATCCGAAAAGCTAAAAGTGATTATGTTCAGAAATAAATAAATAAGGGTTATTTGAAGCATCCAGGGACCAATAGGAATTACAGGCTTTAAAAAACCAAATAGTTTCGTTACAGTTAACCAATAAAGAATACTATTTATCAAAACACCTGCCAAAATTATTTGATCAGGGTGTAAAATCTAAAACAACTGAATTTTCCAGAGGCTAAAAAAAAGGTTATCTTGGGACACAGGAATTTAAATTTGCTTCAAAGTGGTAAAATGCGAGTATAGACAGAGAAGAGCTTGACTTGCCAGCTTTCAGCCCAGAGCTGCCCTTTTCCCACAGAGCCTGGAGAAGTGCCAGGCTCCTACGCCTATTCTTGACTCTATGACAGAGTGGGTTCTTTTCCTGTGAGCTTTTCTGGGCATGAGAGAACACAGCCTAACCAGGATGGAGCTCCACCACAGAGCAGAACTATCCTCAGGATAATGTGGCAATGTTTTATAAAACCTAGTGACCAGATTTCATTTCTGCAAACAGAGCCAGCCTTCAGCAGCATTGTGAAGGAGATGAAGTTTCCTCACTACAAGCCCTTACCCATTGAGCATTCAGTGCCCTCACACTGCCCCCTAACTGCCCACAGACCCTCTCCCTGAGTAGCATTCATGATGCAGGACCATGACTCCCAATCCTGGCTGCACCTGAGTTTTATAAAAATGCTGCTGCCTAGGCCCAACCCTCAGAGATTCGGATTTAATTGGCCTGGGGTGGAGCCTAGGCATTTTTTTGGTCATTGTGTTTTGTTTTGTCTTATCTTGTCTTGAGCTCCCCCAATGATATTGATGTGCAGGCAGAGTTGAGAATCACTGATGTAGAAGAAGAACAATATTTCTCAGTTTGGGCCGCAGGCTACTGCAATCACCAGTGATGCTTGAGAAGTCCAGATTTTTGAGCACTCAGATATTCTGAATCAGCATTTTAACAAACACCCCAAGTAATGCCCATGCACAGTTACATTTAAGAACAAAATTTTCCCTGATTAAAACTTACCCATCTTCTGTCCCATTCTCCACTAATTGCATAGACTAATCCAGGATAATATGATAATAGATGCTGTTGAAGTAAAATGTTACATTTTGAGCACGCCTCCTAAAGAAAGCTCAGAGGATAATTCCAATAGTAAGAATTTCTAGGGCGGGCCAGTGAGGATGGTTTTGTTTGTTTTGATTATTTTGGTGGGGGAGGGTACAGACAAACCTTTTAGTGCTTCTCAAATCCTATTAATCAGGTAGTTTCCTACTTCACTTGAGGCCTGTCCTATGTGCTACATCTCAGTTTGTAAAAGGGAAGAGTTTCAATCTCTGGATCTAAACTCCTGAGCCCCACTAGCCATTTATATGAAGACAATAATAAATATTATCTTATGGCCCCTTGCCTTATGGGTAATCAGCTCCACAGAATGGCAATGTCTATATTAAATTTGTTAAACTCATAGTGCATAGTGCTTGTTTACTAGCTAGCACCTAATCATTTCTCCTCAAATATGTAAAGGTTTTCGACTCTGTGTTTCTCCCATGACATCACCTTACATCAGTGTTTTTCAACCTTGACTGCGCATTGTAATCGCCTGGAGAGATTGTAAAAATACATATGTCTGGGTCCCACCTCTCAGGTTCTGATTTCTTTGGTCTTGGCTGGGTCTGAGCATGAGAAGTTTTTTTAAAGATCCCAGGTGATTCTAAGGTACAGGCAAGGCTGGGAACCACTTGCCTTAAAGGCAATAGAGCAGTCTTCCACAGGTGTGCCCAGAAAAGCTCACAGGAGGAGAATCAGGTAAGTACAATTATTACACCTAAGCAGGAACTGGCAAAAAGAAGGTATTTTTTTTCCCGTGATTAAATAAATGATCCTGCTTTGAAACCCGTATAGGCCTGAAGAGCATTATGCGTGTACCATCACCACACGCCATCATGACATGTGGTGATACTGTCAACGTGTCACTTTTGTTTGATGTGTTAACTCCCTGACATCATTTACTTCCCTCTTTCATCAGCTACACTGAAACCATTCCTCTTCCCAAAAGTAAAGATAAGGATTTCTTAAACTGAAATCCGGCCCCTCTGGGTCTGGATTGGTCTTTGTTTTGTAGATCACTCTCCGGGCGCATTGTTGGAGGGGTTTGGTGGTTCTTCACGCTGATCATAATTTCTTCCTATACGGCCAATCTCGCTGCTTTCCTGACTGTGGAGAGGATGGTTTCTCCCATAGAGAGTGCTGAAGACTTAGCTAAGCAGACTGAAATTGCATATGGGACCCTGGACTCCGGCTCAACAAAAGAATTTTTCAGAGTAAGTGCTTTACAGTTAACTGGGCCTGCTGGATTTTATTTTATCATCTGCTCACAAAGGCAGATGCACAGTGTTTTAAGGGAGGATCGGGGAAACGGTGGGAATGTTATCAAAGCAGAGCATCTTAAATACAGAGCTACTTGCTTGGTGACCTAATTCATTGTCCTTTAGAACTAAGACTCGTGTGCGACATCACAGGGGGCATGTCAAGAGCACTGAGTTTGAACTCACAGGTTTGAATCCCAACCCTACCACAAAGTGATCGTTTGTCCTTGGGCAAGTCATTCAACTTCTGTCGGCCTTGGTCCCCTTACTTGAATAATGAGGGGATTGAACTAAATAATATCTATTCTCCTTTTTAGCTTTTACAAAAGCAGTGATTTTATGTCTCAGCAGTTCACAGAAGTTAGGTAATTGACTCTAAGAATCTGAGGAGTGATGAACTATAAAATTACATATTCTATTTAGACATTGGTTTTCTATTAAAATGTATTACAGTTGTTTCAAGCATTCATGTACATGCTGATAATTCAATTTTCCGGGAAGCTGATAATTGTTTTAATTTCTTGAGTAGATTTATTTCCCCCTCACTACCCACACATAGGCCAAATCTTGGTGGGGAAACAGCAAGTTGTTCACTAGCAAAAGTTAGTAAAGTGTCAGCACTGTCAAGGAGAAAGAAGAAAGGAGATCAAAGGAGAACATTATAGAATGTTCTATAGAACATATAGAATGAACAAATATAGAACATTATACAACAATATAGAACATTATAGAATGAACAAAACCACTTTTACATAAAATACCAATATCTTTGTTCTGTAGCAACTGGTCTATAAGAAAGGCTACCGATGGAGTGTTTAAGAACTCACATGATTTTTCAGTTGCCCCGACCAGGAAAATATGGTGGTTTCAGTGAGAAAATGGACCCATTCTATCCATACCACTGTAACCCATGTAACTGGTTGTAGCAGTGATCCAGAAGCCACTTGTGTAGTAGGTAGAGAAGAAAAGTTTAGTCATTCTCTCCAACCAATAATCGAATTATCGGATGGCAGGTATAATTACTGACTTTTCCTCAAAGATCCACAGTAAACAAATGTTGGTTCTAAACCAGCTTGCTTTAAGAAATCAGTAAGAAATATATTTCTACATGTATCATCGTGGGATTTGTCCAGTTGTTTCATGGGAAAGCAGAAGGAGTGTGTTTCTTGAAATTATAGCAATTAACTAAAAACTGTTTTCATTCCCTGAAGGAGAAAGGGTTAATTCTGAGACCCTTTCCAGAAATCTCACTGGCTCAGGATATCCCTACCTCACCTCTACCACTATTTATCGAGCAGTTCATAATCTCCAGCCAGGGACAGGGGCCTAGTACTAGAAGCATCAAAATGATATGAAGATCCTCTGGAACTAACCTGGCCTTGACCCTCACTAGGTTGGCAGTTCCAGAAGCTTATCTGGGAATAACCCCCTGCCCTCATGAAATCACTCACACATTTCAGGGCAGGAAGCCAGGGATTTCCATCTGCTGAGTATTCAGCACATAATCAGCTCCACGGAAATCTGGTTTAGTATCAACCTTCAGCAGAGCTTATGTTCACCAACCCAATAGGCATCAAGTTGCTAGAAGAAGTAATTGACCACTTAAGCTATCAAGACACCAGACTTGGACCCTCCAATTAGGGATACTTGTTCCACTGGAAAACATATTTCCTTCAGCATTGATTCGAAATTAGGAGGGTGTGCTTTAAATGGTAATCGATAGGTGGCATCAATTCCCATTAAGCTTTCAAAGGCCATTCATCCATATTGCAGGCAAAGGAGGCTCTCTGGGAAGATTTACTAACACAAGGGCTTGAAATTGTGACCAAGTAGTCATTGTCCCCATGCCCAGACCCCATCCCCCACACATACTGTGTCTTCCTCAAAAACTAGGAAAGCATCTATTAATCCATTCAATGATGGTTTCATTAAAGAGCATCTTATTACCAGAGCCAATTTGAATCAACATTCAATTCTGAGCAAAGCTATTGCCACATTCTAATTGGTTTGTGGTTTCCAATGCTCAGCAATTCCTAGTGACCTTTACAGCCAATGAGTAATTCGTATGGAAATGGAACTGTTCTGAAAATCTGATTAGAAAAAGGGCCAGATATTTCTAGGTATAAAGAAGTGCAAATCATTTTCTAATTCCCGCACGCCACTTCTCTTATTCCTCAATTGGTTGCTAGAGACAGCAGTAAGGACTCTGTGGAGAAGTTCTTTAGGACAGCACAAAAAAGGTGATGATCTAAGAGTGGAACTGAGCAGTATAGGACAAGCAGCTCCTAGCCTGCTTGTACTAAAAATGTTCTGTAAACCCAACAAAGGGAATGCTTGGTATTCATATAATACAGAGGGGCCCAACCAATTGGTGTCCAACAAGCCATCTGTCCTCTCAAGATCCTCTACTTTACCCCTCCTTGAACCCCATAAATCAGAGAAGGCAGCCAGCAAGAACACATCATCTCCTACTCAGGGACTTAACCGCCACAGTCATGTCACTTTCCTCTCAGTCCTCCAAGATCTCAAGGCAATTTTAAGAGCAGTAACTCCTCCACATGCCAAAAAAAAAAAAAAAAATCGAGGACCCCTGATGGCATGCCTTCTGAACTTTAGAGGATAAAACAAGATCACATGCAACATTTACAAACATTACATGAGCTCATTTCTTCCCATTCTCACTCCATAGTAAAACCACAGGGACCAAGTAGTAACACCATAAAACAGCCCCGGGGCCAGCCCTCTAGAGAAAAATAAATAAAAGAAAATTCCTTTCTAATTGCCCTGCAGACGTTTTTACTTGTCCTGGGTAAGGCTGCCATTAAAATGATGACATCTTTAAATGATTCTTTTCTCTCATTTTCTGAACTATCCTCGGCTGCTATCTTACAATCACATAAAGTCACTGGCACAGAGGGACCTGTTCCATCAGGAAAGGCAGGGAGGGACCAGACAAAATGCTTGCAGCTGGAAGAGACATCTGAAATATTACCATCAACACTCTTGACTTGAAAACTGATTTCCTTAGACAGCAGCTCCAGAACTAAATGTCCCAACCAGAGGTGGAGGCACCCATGCTAAAAAACAAGTCGACAGCTTCATTGTCATTGCCCAGAGAAATGCCACTATGATTTGGAAAGCTACATCGAAACAATCATTCTCCACTAGGTTTTGAAATTTTAACCTTATGCAGATTCAGGTTAAAAAGTAGATCTTGGAGAAAAAGCAATTCCAAAATTCTCTCTGCCTTCAGACCCCTAGAAATATTAGAAGACCACTACGATGCTTGACTCTTTTTTTCTTTTTAATGTTTTTATTGGAGTATAATTGCTTTACAATGGTGTGTTAGTTTCTGCTTTATAACGAAGTGAATTCTTTTCCAGATACTTGGCCATATCCCCACTGAAGATAGTTCAGGGTATAAAAGGATGTTGCTTTTTAAACTGAAATGTTAATGCTAATTTAAACCCCTTTAAGAAAATAAATATAAATGGAATGGAATGGGGAGAGACGTGCCTTGCTCCAGCACCCCAGGCAGGACAGAAAAACTGAACTTTATCTGGAGACCACCAAGGGAACTGCCCTGTCTTCTGAGTTGCAGACATTCTAAGCCGCATGAAGCACAGTTGAATTACTCATTAAGAATGTTTTATCTCAACACTGTTACTGTTGTCATTGCTCACTTTAACTTTTAACTTTTTTTTGAAATGCAGGCAGCAAAATAAGAGCCCTGCATTTCAAAAAAATTTATTTTTTTGGGAAGTAGTCCCTCCAAGAGTATGTAGATTCTCCTTATACATTCTGAATCTCTCTCTCTCTCTCTCTCTCTCTCTCTCTCTCTCTCTCTCACACACACACACACACACACACACACACACACATTTTCAATCAGAGTCCACATTTCAACATTTATTGGTTATTTATTATAGGGCTTTTGAACTTTATGGAGAAAGAAGAACAATCTCTCCACAAATTCCCCTATGCTAGGTATGGTGACATTTGGACATGATTAAGAAAACTAACCATTAATCTTTAAGCTTTACTACAACAGACCTCCCTTACCCCTACCCGTCCCCTCACCTTAGGAAACACATCAAAATGTAAAAATTCTTTTGTTAAAAATTTTCTCAGCAAGTACCATGAAGAATTTGAGAGCTTGACACTGTACCCGGACAATGGCAACCACATTTAATTAGTTTGAAGACATACAGGATGTGACCGAATGCTTGCGGACACAGCCAACTACACACTAGGGAACACATAATAGCAGCAACAGGAGATGAGTTGATACCAAGGAATGGTAGGTCAGAGACATTTATTGTATGTATTACTTAACAATTTTTAAAAAGAAATTGTTTTTTAATTATTTACATGGCCCTTTTGATGCCGCCTTATCCCCCCCGCCAAACCCTTATTTTCCTATGTCATATAATACATAACACAGCAAGGCTCATAGACCTCCAGGTTAAGAGTGGAGGTAGAGCAGCAGGTACAACGTGAGGATGCTGAGGCCTGGCCACATGGTACATTCAGACAGCTGTCAGCCTTTCCCATCCCGCAGCTGTCAGGGATCTGTGGCTTCCTGGGTCTTCCTTGCAGGCAAGTCTCAAGCTGGGTGGAAAGGACACTCACCAAGGGAGCAGAGGTTGACCTGACAACTATGCACACACCACACCTAATATCTGTCTCCGAGAGAATGGAGGAAATGTGGCAACAAAGACAGGCTAATAACAATGCCCTAGATTCTATTACTTACTCATCACTCTTTCAATAACTTTTTTTTAGGCGCCTACTATATGCCAAACTCCAGGCTTAAGCACTGCAGAGCCATCTCCATAAACGAAATTAAATTTCTGCCTTTTGCCAAATCACATGAAAATACTTAGATAGGTTTTTTCGCCATATTTGGAGGTTATCTAGGGGAACAGATTGACTTAAAATATAGGCATCTCAGAGAACTAGATGATCATCCCGCCGGGGTAGCTGATGGTGTTTCTTTATATGAGCGACTTCCCAGCATGTGCCAGTCTCTGGGTATGCTTCTCGGTGAACAAGAGTAGGGTCAATGATCCTCTGTAACCCCAGCAGGAAGGTCAGCTAAGTGATGAATAAAACAGAAATGGCCTCTACCCCCTAGGAGCTCACAATCTAGTGGGCTAGATTTTCAACACATATTCACATACATTACCATACTCTATTCACACGACAATCCTGCCACGCAACCAGAACAGGTATTATTACACCTCCTTCAGAGAGGAAACACCTGAGGCAAGATGACCTTGTGACTTGCCGAAAGTCGCTCAGCTCAGTGGGGACAAGCTAGAATTCTGAGTCCAGATTGGGTCCTCTTCCCATTTCATCTCAGTGCCTTTCTGGTGTGAGTGTTCATAGAAACATGGGGTCCTATGCACGAATCAAGCCTCTAGGACAGCGCATGTTAAGGCATCTGTATCATCTCCTGGTTGATCTTTGTTTTTATTCCCCTTAATGGATCAATTAGAAAAGGAAACCTATACATACTGTTAAATGACATTTTTCCACGCCCTGACAATCTCAAAAGGACCCAAGATAAGAAGGCAAAGAAAAGAAAGGCATCCATAAAACTAGAGTGAATGCCACAAACGCAGCAATCCACATCCACTGATGCCTTTCTTGTTTTTCTTTGGGTAAGGGTCATTTGGTCTCAGTTTCCTCATCTATCAAGGGAAATATTCCCTGCTCTACCTTCCTTATGGGTTTAGTTAGAAGATAATATCAGAAAAATCTCTTTAATGCTATGAAGGGTTCTACAAATCCCAGGAGACTTTTAAGAAAAGGGCCCAGCAATAGAGCAATTGAAGCATGGAGACTGTCCAAATAAGGCTCTGTGGAGACATGAGGGAGGGGTATTTCTCAAAAATAAAAGAAAATAATCTCTGCTTGCTCAATGGAAGAGAGGTGGGGGTTTTTTCTGGCTTTGGGAGGAGAGAGAAAGCTCATTTACATCCTTCCCCCATCCTCCTGATCCCATTCCTACCCCTATTATAAAATATGAGTACTGACCTCATCTCTTAGTCCATCTTTAGCCATTCCTTTGTGGTCTGCAGATTCGACAACTTCACCATGCACAATTTAAAGCTGCCCTTAAAGACCACCTAGAAACTTCAGGTGCTTCCAAGGTGGCATGCAGACCATCTGCCCAAAGTAACCAACCATATGGATTTCATTAGCCTGTCTCCGTTAGTCTTCCCAGGTAACCTACTTGCTTATGAGAGCATTTCACAGCTCAGAAAGCCTAAGGGGGTTAAGTCTTTGTTATCTTTGAGGCTGCCAACTTTCTCAGACCACACCAGGATAATTAACATCACACAGAACTCCCAGATTTTTGTGAGAACTCTGAAACTCTCTTCCCTAGAGGAAGTCATCTCAGGACCTCACTTTCTTTTCTTGTCTGACAAAGTCAAATCACCTAATAGCCTTCCAATTAGAGGACAGGGACCCATCTGTTCAATTAGACTTTCCTTGAGTTCACCTGGCAAGCCTGAGCAGGTTGATTATTTACAATTCCTTTTCATCACCATGAGAAGCCTAAATTGTTGACCATAAGGATCAACTAAAATTTCAACTTAACTGAAACTCAACTCACAACAGCTTTCAATTAACTAGAATGCTTGGTTGCACTCTGCTTTTGAAAGGAAAAGGAAACTCACAAAAACAAAATCTTGATGTGAATTTCTTTTTTCAAAAAGGCAGTAGCAGATGCCTGTGGTCAGGTTCATTCCAGTCTTCAACATCTTCTACATTTTTAACCAGTGAATAAAGAAATATTCAGTGTCTACAGTACCAAGTTAGGCAACTGGGATACAGTAGGGGAAACATGACCGAATCCCTACCTTCAAGCAGCTCACATTCTGTTGGAAGGAGAGAAACAGTAAGCATGTAAACAAATAGATGCATAAAATAATTTCAGGCACCAATAAGTGCTCTATGTATTATGATAGAGAATGACTTAGGACTGTTTTAACTGGGAGCTTGGGAAGGAGGGGTTCAGGGAAAGTCTCTTTAAGGAGGTAATATTTAATTAAAGACCTGAATAAGAGTTAGCTCTGTGAAAATATGGTGGAAGAGTATTCTAAACAGAAGGAATAAGAATATGTTCTGGTATAATGTTATAAGTAATAATCCTAGTTATTACTTTAAAATGTATATCTCAGAAATAAAAAAAAAAAAAAGAAGTGCAAAGGTCCTGGGGCAGGAACAATCCTGGCATGTTTAAGGGACAGGAAGACAACCTGGGTGACTAAAGATTGGAATTACATGCTAGAGTTATAGTGATGGAGATTGCGTAAAGTGGTCAGGTTTAGGATATATTTTGGAGAGAGAGTCACAGAATTTGCTGATGAATTAGATAACATTTGTGAGCAAAGTGGAAGGGCTCAGATTTTTGGCCTTCCTTTTCAGTGGTCACTAATGAAATCTGTAAGTCCTACATTCGTTAAATGATTCAAGGATACTTGTAGTAACTGTAAACTGCAAACTATAGTAACAAAGTAAACTGTAATAACAAGGGCTGAAAACGTACACTTACACTAGGGCTGGTTAGGGAATTTTTCCAAGTAAGAAAATAAGAAGTCTTAAGGTTAATCATCAAAAAATTTTAGAAGTCCAGAAGCCCCTAATGATTCATGCCTTTACTGTGTCTTACTGCGGTCTTCTTAGACGATGGTTTTATGGTAGAGGTATGTTTTCACAGATGACTAACTCCATTTCGCAAAAACATAACTTTCTTTATATTCCTGTTACTGGTACCTCATTTTTGCCACATGGCAGAAAAGATACACCCAGATAAATTCAGGCAAATTTAGTGATTTCCTAGTCATTTCAGGATTTTTCACTCCCTCTTCCCTGGGATAATATCCAAGTTCCAGGGACTTTACATGATAAGAGTTAGCCATGTGAAAATGTATCATGGCATCAGGGGCAGCCGTCTAACCCCAGATCATCAGGATCATTTCCAGGCATCCATTGAGCTGTACCACCCAGTTTGGATGTCAAGTAGTCTTTCCCCTCCACACTGACATTTGCTGCATCATCCCCTCATCCAGGCCACAAGACCTCTGCAGACCAAGTAACCCTGCACTTATTTCAGCTCACGATCTCCCTCTCCCTCTCTCTCTCTCTCTCTCTCTCCCCTTGCACTGTTACAGGGCTATTGGAATAGTCTCCTTCTCTCCTTCCACCAGTCTAGGACAGCGCCTTCCTCCTAGAAATCTCATAGATCTCATGTAACCATTGCTATTCTACGACGGCAGCACCAAGCTAGACATGGGCTGTTCTCTTCAATTGATCATCCCTATGCCACACCCTGGGAAGTAAGGCCTCGTTACTTCTGCCCTGGGAGTCCCATCCTCCCTCCCCCTTTTGGAGAGCTGGGGTGCGGGGTGGGAGATGGGGGGCAGGGCACAGAGACCTTTCTCAGAGCCGTATAGCCCAGTCTGACTTCTCTTGTACTCCTCTCTGCCTCAGCTCTTATCTGGCCTCCTAGGGTAGTTAGTCTGGCTCTTTATCCATCTGCTTTCCAATTTATTGAGTATGACATAAACTTCATAATTCCTTCTAAAGGGAATTAGAATTTGGAAACTCAAAAACCTTTCTTTTTTATCAGAAAGCTTGGTTCTTACTAATTTAAAACTTGGCTTTCAAGGTAGTGTTGTCTCTGCTATGACTTTTTAAAACAGTTTAATTAAGATTCAATTCACCCATTTAAAATGAACCGTTCAATGAGTTTTGGTATATTACATTATTAATGTTTAAAAATTATAATAAAATATATATAACATAAAATTTGCCATTTTAACCATTTTTAAGTATGCAATTCAGTGGCACTGATTACATTTACAATGTTGTGCAACCATCCGCACTGTCTATTTCCAAAACATTTTCATCACCTCAAACAGAAACTCTGTAACCTTTAGTCACTAACTTCCCATTCCCCTACAACTTCCCATTCCCCCACTCCCTCGGCCCCTAGTTACCACTATTCTACTTTCCATTTCTATGAATCTGTATGGAATCATACAATATTTGTCTTTTTGTGTCTGGCTTATTTCAGTTAGCACAACGTCTTCAGGGTTCATCCATGTTATAGCATGTGTCAGAACTTCATTCCTTTTTATGGCTGAATTTATCTCTCTATACCACATTTTGCTTATCCATTCATCTTTTTTTTTAATATCTTTATTGGAGTATAATTGCTTTACAATGGTGTGTTAGTTTCTGCTTTATAACAAAGTGAATCAGCTATACATATACATATGTTCCCATATCTCCTCCCTCTTGCATCTCCCTCCCACCCTCCCTATCCCACCCCTCTAGGTGGTCACAAAGCACCGAGCTGACCTCCCTGTGCTATGCGGCTGCTCATCCATTCATCTTTTAATGGACCCTTGGGTTGTTTACACCTTTTGGCTATTGTAAATAATGCTGCAATGAACACTGATGTACAAACATCTGTTCAAATTCCTGCTTTTAATTCCTTTTGGTATATACCTAGGAATGGAATTGCTGGATCATATGCCAGCTCTATTATTTTCTGCTGTAAGTTTTTGAAAGTCTGTTTTGAAAGAAAAGGTGAGGGCATTTTCTGTTCCATTGATATTTTCTTCCTAATCTTCTCTTAGGCCATTGATGCCCCCATCCCAATAGGAAGAAGATCACTGGGTACTTGGTACTGGGGACAGAACTTTAGTTAATATCACAAAGTTTTATCTTGATACATGACTGAAGTTGAGAGGGAGGTATGCTATATATGTATGTGTTGAAAAAGACCTAAATTCCTGTCTATACCACACACCACACATATGTACAGAGGGCCCTGGATATTTTAGCTAGTGATTTCAGCTTGTAGCAAAATCTTAGAGGAGCATGCTTCCTCTTTCTGTGCTTGGGCTACAATTCTGATGCCCCAGCAAGATTGCACTAGAATGCAGGTGATGGATGGTAGAATGAAACCCATCGCCCTCCTGTTCTAAATGGTTTAGAATGTTACCTGTCTGAAGGAAGGGATTTGGATAGAGATGATCTACGGCATTTCTTTCCAGTTCTGATTGTAGGTATTTGTTTGTATGTTATCCCCCAAACTGATCTCCTGTCTGTACCCTCTCTGGTGCCCTAAATGAAGAAGTTCCTGAAAGTAATTAGCTGCTATGCTTAGAGGAACCTGCATTCTGGAACTGATTCTTACTTCCTAGTTTTATCAAAATTCTTATGTGATCACAGCCTGATTTATTTCACTCTCAGTTTAATTTCCATGAGTCTGTGGTCTGGATTACAGACTATTTCTGGTATCATTCAGTAACATTGATTTTCCCAACTCACTGGGTAAAGAACTCTGTCCTAGACACTCTGGGAATGAATAGGAGATGCCATCCAAACCCCTGAGTTCAGTATGCAGATAATAAAGGAGTCAGGTGACTTAGTCAGGAAAGGTTTCTGGAAAAGGGGACATCTTAAAAATATCTGGAGAGAAAATAGAATTCAAAAATAGTTCAAAGGATATGTAAGAACGTATTTGTGACCAAAACAACAAGACAGACCATGACTTTATATCATGTTAAACTGTGGCCACTATTGACTGAAGAACTGTTAGTTCTCTCTAGTGTTCACACTAAGATTTGTTTGCACAAAATAGTGTATGTATATGTGTTTGGGGTGGGGTGGGAGTTTAGGATGAAAAAAAAAAAACAGTTTCCAAGAAAAAATTATTGCCTTGAAACAATAGTATCATAGTAGAAATCAATAGACTGCCAAGGGTAAATTGGAAATCACTGCTTAAGGCCAGGGTGCTCTGAGCACTGTCTTATTTCTAGTTTCATAATTCACATCTCACACGTGAAGATGGGGTTCATTAAAAAGAACGCCAAAGAACACGTTGCTTTCTCTGAAGAATACTTTGCTTCTTCTAAATGAGTTTGAGGAACCAGTGTTGAAAAGCAAAATCCATCTATGCTTTGGCAAATAATATCAAATTGCACTGTAAGAACCTTTCATCTTTAAAAACAACCCCATGATATTAGACATTATTTCATCTAAAATAAACAGCCCCTTTCCTGATGTGGTAGTATTAATAGGGTAATCATGAAGATAATCATATTAAAGCCCCTTTACACAAAATTTTGAAGTTTGATTTCAAAATATTTGTATCTTGTCCCTTTCCTCCAGTCACACACACACACACACACACACACACACACACACATACACACGTGCAGGTGCACACATGCACATGCCCCACAACTTGGGTAATTGTGATTAGCAAATAATTAGAGTTTATTATATATGAAAGTACCAGGGAGTAAACTGGCCAGATCCTGAAGAACACTTTTGCTTTATTTTCTTGGCCTGGGGTTTCAGCCAGTTGTACAAACAAGAAGGTTGGGAATAGCATGGTCAATGATTGAGGAGAAATATAAATAAATTCAAGGAGGCTTGGATAAATTCATGCAAAATGGATCCATAGAAAGTTGTTAAACGTAAGGGACACCTCCAGATTTTTAGAGTTGACATCAAGAGGACAAACATGGCTTCTCATAGTTCTCTACTGGTCTTGTCTTAAAACATTTCTATCTGGAATTGCCCAAAGAGCTGACCTATAGGGACTGGTCTGTAATTTTTTACAAGATTGTTTCCCCCATCACAAGAATTGAGACTATTTAGTCTGAAGAAAATATGCAGGAGTAGAATATATTAGGATTATCTTCAAATATTTGAAGGGTAGAAACTTTGAAGATGAATTGTACTTCTTCTGTGGGGCCCTAAGGGATAGAGCCAAAATCAAAGAGTGGCTATTACAGGGATAGAGATTTTAGCTCATTGTAAAAAGAACATTCTAATAAAGGAATACAAAAATAGATTGGGCTGTCTCCATAGATAACGAGCTGTTCATCTTTGAAGGGCTATAGGCCCGGAATAGGCAAATGGCCACTTGTCAGAGATGTTCAGTAGGGGACTCAATAATCTGATGAATGACTACACTAGACCAGTGTCTTCCACCACTGGTTGCATAGAAAATCATTGGGGGAGCTATTTCAAAACACAGATTACTGGTTCTCACACCTCCCCCTCCAAGATGCTTATTCCATAGGTTCCATTAACGTGCATTTTTAAACAAGCACCCCCAAGTGATTGCAACACAAATGACTAAGAGCCACTCTTTGAAGAACATTTGACAATACAACGTATCAGAGGATTTCTGCTTTGACGATTTGGATTTGTTTGTTTGTTTTTTTTTCTATTAATCCTATGTGAAAGATGCAGGGAAGAGGCTAGAGGCTGGGCCTGTGGGACAGAGGGAAGTCTGAGCAGAAGTAACTTGAGAGTG
Organism: Eschrichtius robustus; assembly: GCF_028021215.1. Taxonomy (NCBI): domain Eukaryota; kingdom Metazoa; phylum Chordata; class Mammalia; order Artiodactyla; family Eschrichtiidae; genus Eschrichtius; species Eschrichtius robustus. Next base: position 108,602,146 of record NC_090845.1, read on the forward strand.
GTCACAGCTGATGGCTGAGTTGTAGCCTCCTCCTCTGAGTGTTCCTGTTGGGGTGGGAGAGATCAACAGGGACCAATTGGAGATGACTGTTTCGAGGGCTGGAATCTGAGGTTGAGCTGGCACTGAGGCTTGAGGGTGCCCCAAGTGCAGGGCTGGAGACTAGGGTCAATAAAAGTCCAAGAAAACTAAAAGCGGTACACACTGCTATATTTAAAATAAAATGCCTTTCCATGAAAAAAAAGAAGAAAATTAAAAGTGAGAGTGAAATGAGACTGCGGGGGAATAATACCCAGAAGCCTTGAAATGTTCACAATTTTGACCTAATTGTTTTTCCTATGATCCATATGACACCATTCCTTTTCCATTGCTCATCTACAGGATGGGGCCTGGGGGACCAGGACTGTTGGGTTAAGGTCTTTAGGGACCCTTCAGCAAGCCGCACGATTCAAACTTCCCATCCTATAGGACTGGAGGTGGCCAGGTCCAAGTGTTGGTTATCAGTGGAGATTTCCAATCAGGATGTCCTAGGTTGTTGTTAAGAAGAATTTCTTAGGAAAAAAATGGGACAGAAGTAATAGACTAGGAGCTGGAAACTCCTACCCTTTAGAGAGAAGCTCTCTCCTAATTTCCTTTAACTGCCCTTGCCTCCCTTTCTCTTTCCTTCTTTTACTTGCTGGGTCTTGGGTGGTCAGGGCTGCTGCATTAATGCTTTTACAGAGGCTTCAGAGAACCTCTTGCCTCAAATGTCCCTACCTGGAAGAATTTAGGTGAACATCCCTAGGTGCTAGTCAGCATGGAAAAACAAAGGCAATAGAACCTGGAAAGAAGTAGGGGCACAAAAAATTTCATAAGGAGAAAGAAAACAATAGGACGGAAGGCAGAGATTGCTCAGGAGCTTGAAATCTGCCAACGTGACAGAAGCTGTCCTACCAGCCCTTCTTCTAACTCTCCCCCATTTGACCTGCAGGGTCTCAGGTAGCCAGGACTGCGGTTTCAGTGTTTTTACAGAGGCTTCCAGGAATCCCAAGTTTCAAAATTCCCCAGTCTAGAGGACAATAGGTAGACATACAGAAGAGCTGGGCTTCACATGGGGAAGTTCAAGTATTAAAATATGGCTGGTATTTACAATAGCCAAGACATGGAAACAACCTACATGTCCATCTACAGATGAATGGATAAGGAAGATGTGGTACAGGCATACAATGCAATACTACTTAGCCAATAAAAAAGAATGAAATAATGCCATCTGCAACAACATGGATGGACCTAGAGATATCATACTAAGTGAAGTCAGCCAGACAGAGAAAGATTATATCACAAATATTATATCACTTATATGTGGAATCTAAAGAAATAATACAAAAGAACTTATTTATAAAACAGAAAGAGACCCAAAGACATAGAAAAACATATGGTTACCAAAGGGGAAACGGAGGGAGGGATAAATTAGGAGTTTGGGATTAACATATACACACTACCATATATAAAATATATAACCAACAAGGATCTACTGTATAGCACAGGGAACTATACCCAATATTTTGTAATAACCTATAAGGGAAAAGAATCTGAAAAAGACTATTATATATGTAAAGAATATTATATATATATATATATATATATAACTGAATCACTGTGCTGTACACCTGAAACATAACACTGTAAATCAACTATATTTCAAGTGTATATATATATACATATACATATACATATACATATACATATACATATATTTGGAAGCTATGGGCAAGAGAAATGTCCTTTTAAAATGAGAAGGGGCAGAATGAGAAATTACAACAAGAGCTTTGAGCTCTTGGACATTAGCCAAAGCTCTCTCCTACTATAACATTACCCCTCGCTTCCCTCCCTCTTGGTCCTTTTCCACGCCTTTTATTATGAGGCAGCTGTACTGTGTTACTGCCCTTCAGAGGCTTCAGGGAGCCTCATGGCTCAAAGATCCCAGCTTAGCTGGGTAGACATGAACCCGGTCACCAGGAACGGCTCAAAATGAAGAGGACATAAATGCTATCAGGAAGAGGAATGTATTCTAAAATTGGTACAGAGGGAAAAGACAAACCATGGGTCAGGAAAATCCTGCCCTTCAGCCGGAAGCACTTTTCTCATGTACCACTCCCTATTCCTTACCCTGTTCCCTTTCCCTATTTTACCTGCTGGGACTGGGCATTGGGCAACCAATGTAATTGCATTCATTTCTTACGGAGGCATTAGGGAGACCGGGGGTTCAACCTTCCCCACGTAGGAAACTCATTGAGTGGCCAGCCCCAAGTACCCGGATGGCAGGGTGACGCCTCCTGAGAGTAAGTGGAGGTGATTGGTGAGGGGAATTTGAGCTGGACCCATCCTTTTAGTATATCTACCAAGGAGGGTTAGTGAGAGCTTATCTTTCTAGAAAAGAGTGGTATAGTAAACATTTATAACCAGACTGAAACACTGGCTCCTTAGTCCTTAAAGAAAGAAGTGAGATGGCTGTGATCTTTCCTCCCTCCCTCCTTTTGTTAATTCTACAATGCCATTGCCATTTTTACATGCTATGGGTATTAGGTAAACAGAAGTGGGATGCACCAGGGTGTTAGTGGGAACGTTCCAGTTCCCAAGCAGGAGAGAAATGGTTTCCAGCCCCGAGGCCAGATTGCCCAGCCTTCATCCACAGCATTGGTTATAGAGGCAGTTGATCAACTGCAAGCTGTGGGCATTGATAAGACTCATACAGGGTTAAGCTGGTGTGGGGAACTGTTAACAAGGTAGGTAGAGTTTTCCCAACACAGATATTTGCAATGCTAACAAATACTTAAGAGGAACCATTCCTTCTTTCTAACCTCCTCTGGGGTGCCATCATCTCCCAAATAGAAATGTGGATCCCGATTGCTACAGAAAAGAGAACCCTAGCCTCCCCCCCTTGCTGAAGAGTAATTTCTCTCTTTTATGAAGACCAGATCAGTTTTGGTAAGGCTAGTGTCTGATCTTTTTCCACTCTGTTCCACTAGGACCCTTGCTGTTACCATGGATACCTCTTCCAGTGGCACTGATGGGATGCAGCATATTATGCATCATATCAGGACCTCCCACCTTGAACCACTTTGGACTGGCTTTTTTGTCTTCCCAGGCAATTACTGGGCTTGCCCTTCTGCCAGTCCAGAGATTAACAAGGACTAGTTAAAACCACTTGTTATCTTTAAGGCTTCCCTTTTATTCCAAAACCTTTGGATACAAAACACAGCTGGACCCTACCTTAAGTAATCCATATACCAGAAAATTCACAACTGATAAAAGCAATAAATAGTAATTCCTCACATCAGAAACATTCTTTCCTGGAAAACAGAGATCCCCCTAGTGCCTTTTGGTGTTTACAGATCATTAACTGCTTGTCAGAGAAACCTAAGAGGAAGGCTTTCAGAAATAAACATAAAACAGCCCATGCATCAATAGAGAAATAAAAGTTGATTTTCAAAAATGAATCTAATTCATGGCACAGCTTTTTCTAGGAATTTATCTGCTACATGATGGAAGGCATGCTCTTAATGTAGGCAAAGCGGCACAAACCAAGGGAAGGAAAGCTCAAAGGCATTGGAAAACTTACTTATTGAGGTTGAGCCAATCTACATAGGTATGGTTACAGCATTCCAGAAGGCTGGTAGCTAATCTTGGAGTCTCCCTTACAAACATCAGTCATTTTTCAATAATGTGAGTCCATGTCTTCCTAACGCTGTACTATATATTCAGCATGTCCCATGTTGCCAGCGCAGAAATGATGAGAAACTTTCAAAGTTCTGCAGTCCCTGATTTTGTGTTTAAATTTGTAACCTCAATGTTGCATTAATGGCCTATTTTGCATATCCACTTGATTGTACCATCTTAAAGATTCATTTAAACCTGGGGAGGACAGCATGACTCCTACCTGCTTCTCATTAATAACATACTTTTCAGTGAGTGAATAAAGAATGACCTGGATAGAAATCAGTAGAAATGCAGATTGCCATCAGGTGGAGAAGGGGGAGGACATCTACTTTGTCTACCACACCGACAAGCAATTTCAAGGCAAAAGGTAAAGAAAGCAGGCCTTAAAAAGAGATGACTGTCTAGAAGGGTTCTTAATTAAATATTGCCTTGTCTTTACATGTAGGACTGTGACAGAAAAGTCCTTCTGATGGAAATTAAAATTTGCAAATGACTTTTAAAATCTTGGGTTAATAGAAACAAGCCATTTAATTATGAAGAAGAAAACCAGATAACTCTTAGCCACAGATTATCCTTAAGAGCTCTGAAAAAACATACGGATCTGCATAAGCATTCTTAATTTGTTGCGTTAACTGCTGTTTGTAGCACCCTGGTGAGGATGGAGGTCCGGGAGGTACTGGGCAGTAAGCAGTCCAGCTGACAAAGGTCTGCCATTGGCTGATCAGAGTTGGAATAGAAAGCAAGCTGGAGAGTCTTAAAGGAATATACATAACTTTTTTTTAACTGAAAATATTTTTTCTTCTTTTTTAAATTGAAGTATAGTTGATTTAGAATATTATGTTAGTCCCAGGTGTACAACATAGTGATTCAGTATTTTTACAGATTGTACTCCATTAAAAGTTATTACAAGATAGTGGCTATGTTTCCCTGTGCCGTACAATATATCCTTGTTGCTTATCTACTTTATACATAGTAGTTTATTCCTCTTAATCCCATGCCCCCATCTTGCCCATCCCCCCTTCCCTCTCCCCACTGGTAAACACTAGTTTGCTCTCTATATCTGTGAGTCTGTTTCTGTTTTATATATACATTCATTTGTATTAGTTTTCAGATTCCACATATAAGTGATAGCATATGGTATTTGTCTTTCTCGTTCTGACTTACTTCACTTAGTATGACAATCTCTAGGTTCATCTGTGTTGCTGCAAATGGCATTATTCCATTCTTTTTTATGGCTGAGTAGTACTCCATTGTATATATAATATATACTACATCTTCTTTATCCATTTATCTGTTGATGGACAGTTGGGTTGCTTCCATGTCTTGGCTATTGTAAATAGTGCTGCTATGAAGATTTAGGGTGCGTGTATCTTTTTGAATTACTGTTTTCATTTTTAAGGAAATACATAATTTTTTAAAAGTATTATTGGCCTATTGACTTCTCTGAAATAGCAACAAATAATAACAGTCTTGCTTGAGATATAGAAGCCTGTTTTTAAGTTACTGTATTTCTTTGGTAATAAGGTCCTGGGAACTTAAGAGAAATGCATTTCAAACTAACAATTGCTAATAAATTATCCCACAGGCCATAGATTTCACGGGTTCTAGAAAATACATGAAACTTGGAAATGCAAACTAGGCTTTCCATTTCCCTTTACTCTTCTAAATCCTTTAGGATTCAACATGGCTTCCTTCTGCAATTTGACTATTGACCTTTACTGAATAGAAGTTCAAGTCTATCAGAAATTCAAGTGAGAAAGAAGACTATCAGAAATTCAAGTCAAATGAAATAATTGTCAGATTAAGTTTACTTTAGAGAGTTTTCTTATTTTGGTTTTGTTTCTGGTTCAATAGTCACAGTAAATACACAGGCCTGAAAATATAACAACCTCGTTTTACAGATGATTTTTTAAAAAACAACAACTTTGCTGCAGCTCATGATTCTGTTTCCTTTTCCTTTTTAATTTCTAATGGAGTTTGATTTACAAATAAGCAACTTGGCAGCACTGGTTTCAGTGTAGGGCTTTTGGTATACCTCAGTTCAAGCCCCTGGTCACTGTATGACAGTAACCAAGCTGAATGACTGTAACTCTCAACCTAATTCCCCCAGTCTTAACTCTGTACAAAATGCTGGTCCCATCCTTCCTTTGGTGACTCAGAAAAGGCAAATTTATATCTGTGACCTTAATGTTACTATAACACAGTTTGAAAATGCTAGGCAAAGGCATTTGGAGTGAGTACTTGACAAAGTTATTTGGAATTTTTAGAGGAAAGCGTCTCTGGAGATTCTAGCTCTTTCAGTTTTGATTATATTCCATCTTTCTACCCATCTATCAGAGCTGATACAGGGAAGTACTGTTTTTCAAAAACCAGGGGAAATTGTGAATGTTGTCACTTGCCTGCCCACTGCTGTTGTAATTCTTCCCTTGGAAAGGGGAATCAGAGAGTGGGAGTCCAAACAACTTAATGTAGCAACTCACAGAGCCAGAAAGAGAAAGATCGGGCTGGGTGGAAATTTAGGGAGCATACTCTATTTTTTTTGCACAAATAGTTCCTTGGATAATGATCTTCTCTTTTAAAGAAAAGTATGGTTCTCAGACAGCAATAAAAAGAATATTCTTTCATGGTGTACCTAGACCCAGGAGTTCATTTATTTTCAATTTTGCACAAATAGGATAAATTTAAAGGAAACAGTTCCTACGTACACCCAAGGGATTTTTGCCCACGCGAATAATACAGCTTACCTTTTTTCTAGAGAGGCCTTCCATAAACACAGGCTGGGTAAACTATCCCCGAGTTACAGATTAGCCCTGAATAGGACAGAAGTTATTCCCCCTCCTCCCCTGCCCCTTGACCTAGGCTATAGCCAACCCCTCCAACTGGTGCAGGCAGGACTTCCATTTCATGCAGCCATCACTTCAATCATCAGGGAAAATAAGAAAAATATTGTGAAGCAGGCAAAATAGTTCTTGGTGTCCCTGCGCTGCCTTTTGGTACCTCTCTGCCTTCTCCTTTACTTAAGCTGTAGACCTGCACTATACAATATGGTGCCTACCGCCCACATGTGACTATTTAAAGTAATTAAAAGTAAATTTAGAATTCTGTTGCTTGGTGACACTAGCCATATTCCAAGTGTTCAACAGACATGTGTGGCTAGAAGCTACCATATTGGATGACACATACAATATTTCAGAAAGTTCTATTGGACAGGGTTTCTGACTGTTAGTTCCCTTTGCTTCTTGAGCATAAGGACCATGTCTTCCAATATCTTCATCCCCTACAGCAGTCTTCCACAGTGCCTGATGCAACTATTGAATGCGGGAGAAACTTTACTAAGTTTCTAACTTAACTTTCGTAACTAAGTAACTCAGTGCTTACTATGTTGTCAAGAGCTATGCTCAATTCATTATAAGCAATCTCTCATTTCATCATTGCAAGAACACTATGAGGTGGGTCCTATTACCATCCTCATTTTCCAGATGAGGAAACTGAGACTCAGTGAGGTTAAATTATTTGCCCAAGGTCGCACAGGTAATAAGAACCAAAGCCAGGTCTTTATAACTTCAGAACCTATGCTCTTAACCACTGCTCTGTGCACCCAAAGAAAACAAGTCACTGAAAATTTCACTATAGACAAGCAAGCCACTTGCAGAACAAGTGGTGCCTGGGTGGCTTCTCCACAGCCCTCATGCTGACCAAAGCAGAATAAAGACAGGTTGGGATCAAGGCCTGAGCATGAAGAATACGGGTGTAAAGTATGTTGACTTGTGTTTGAGTGTGTGTATCAAATTAAGTGGCTATCTGACTACTTCTCTAAATTAGGTAACAGTAAATTAGTAGTTTTATCTGCCATTTTGCATTTGGGAACTATTGCCTTGGTCCCCAGTGGTGAAGGTTAGTGAAACCTAATCATTTTGTGAAGTCACCTCCACATGCTGCACTTACCAGAAGGTTCTATAACTTGAGTTTCTATACCACAGAGCTTGTGCCAGGACATGCAAATGCCAGAAAATCAATTTTCCTGCAGCTTTCACAGTCAGTGTGTTTGCCAGACAAAACCCCAGCCAGCCACGTTTTTTATTCAGCATAGCGCCTTTAGAAATAATACTTACCGGAAGACTCCTTGCATATCAAGAAGGAAAAGACTTAAATCTTAAACCCAACTGTTCAAAAATTGAGAGCCACAGGGGAGGGTGAAATGTGATTATATTGAAATTGAGCATTTTAGTAACCCCATTTGGCCTTAAAAGGTATTCTCTGCTAAATACCTAGTGAATTAGCTTTGATTCTAGTCTGTGCCTCAGTCCCACTGACAGCACATAACCTGGCACCATCCTTCTGCCCATCTACATGTGCCCATGCCCTCATCTGCCCCCTGACTTATCAGGGTAGCACCTCATCTTGCCTGCCCTCCCCAAGAACTATCTTGAGCCTCCTTCCCTCCAGTAGTCCTTTGGCACAAATTCTCTAACAAACCAAGTCATATAAATGTGGTTGTAATGGGTTGTGTGACCCTTCCATTCGCCATGATAGCATAATCTAATTTATTGAGGATTTACTACATGCCAGGAACTGTGATGAGTGCTTTAGATAAATCATCTCATTTAATATTCTATCCCCATTTCAGAGATAATTATTAGAGTCTTAGAGAAATTTAAGAAATTTGTCTAAGTCAAATAAGGCATGATCTCTAGTGGTAGGATTTAGGGCCTTGTGACAGGCTAGCGGAGTATTATATAGTTGCCTTTTACTTCATAGCATATTGCACAGGGTTCAAAGTTGAGCCAAAGAAGATTAAGGCTATATAAAATCTTGTCAAAATGACAGGTCAAAGAAGTATACCTCAATCAATTCACGGGCATTTTGGTTCATGTCGTCCTAGCAATTTCTCCACTGGAAGGCAGTATGGAGTAGTAGAAAAAGTATAGGCTTTGGAAGCCAACATACCTAGATTTGAGTACTAATTCTGCCACTTCGCATCTTTGCAACCTTGGAATTGCCACTTTACTTCTCTGAGGTGTGAAACGGGGTGGGAGGGAGACCAATGATGACAATGTAATTAAGAATATAGACTTTGGTGTCAAATGATCTGGGTTTAAACCTCAGCTACTCCAGTTAATATTTTCAGATAATTTATTCATCCAGTTAATATTTATTGAGTATATTCTATGTGACAGTGCTTGCTCAAAGTGCTCAAACAAAACAAAGTCCTTGCACTCATTGCAGTGGATGAGACCAAAAACAATAAATATGTAAATAACATGTTTCAGTTGGTGTTAAGTAAAATGGAAAAAAAAAAACCAAGTAGGTAAGAAGACAAATTGTTGGGAGTGCTATTTCATCTCAGCTGATGGAGGAAGACCTCTCTGCTGAAGTGACGTTTGACCAGACACCTGAATGAAGTGAGGGAGCCAGCTACACAAACATGAGGTGGAGTAGGGGTGGGGAGAAATGCATTCAAGATGTTACAGCATGAGCAAAGGCCCTGACATGGGAATTGTGCTTGGTAGGTTTGACGCTAAAGGCCCATGTGGCAGGAGTGAAGTGAGAGAGGGAAACAGTGGAAAGAGATGACAGCAGCAAAGGCAACCCAGAGCCTGTTGTGATGGGTTTCTAAACCCTGGTAAGGACTTTGGATTTTATTCTGTATTTGATAGGAAGTCATTCTGAGGGCTTTGAGCAGAGGAATGACATGATCCGATTTATGTGCAAAAGGATGCTGCAGACTGCTAGGTGAGGGTGAAAGTTGAGGAGCAGGGAGACCACTTAAGGAATGAGTGCAAGATTTCAAGTGAAAAATGCCTGGCTTGGACTAAGATGAAGGTGGTGAGAAGAGGTTGGATTTTGAATATATTTTGAAGATTGCACTGACAGGCTGTGGAATGTGTGACCAAAGAGAAAAGTCAAGGATGACTGCAAAGACTTTGGCCTGCACAACTGGAAGAATTGGATAGTAGCGCCATTTTCTCTGATGGAGAACCCTGGAGGAGTAGCAAGCTGGGGCGGGGAAGCATCAAGAGCTGCATTTTGGCCATGCTAAGTTGGAGATGCCTGTGAGATATCCAAGTGGGGATGTCAGGTAGACAGTTGGATAAATGAGCCTGGAGTTTAAAGAGGTCAGGGCTAGAAACTTTACCAGCTGTATCATCTGGAAACAGCAAATTAACTTCTATAAGCCTCAGTTACCTCATCAATAAAATGGGGATAATATTTGTTTCACAAGGTCATTTTAAGGATTCTCAATAATGTATGTAAAGTGTGAAGCACTGCTCCTGTACCTGTAAGTGCTTAATAAATGGTAGCCTTCTCACTGTCATTGCAAATAACTGGCAGCTAGTTGTTGCTGTTGTAGAATCTTTGTTGATTGTTCTAAACCCAAGTTGAACGTTAGAATCACCTAGGAAGTTGTTTTTCAATGTCGGCCCCACATCACGCAATTAAATCAGAATCGCAGGAGCAGTGATCAGTAGCTTCCCAGGTAGGTATTACCTACAGGTAGAGAACAGATGAGCTGACTTTAAGAGAACTCTTCAGATTAGTTCCAGCTCACCTTTTGGGAAACTAACTCTTCCAAAGAAATACTAAGTGGAAAATTTGGGTTCTTCTTGATATCTCTGAGCAAAATTGCTTCTTTTTTTCCGTTGCTTTTTTTTTAAAATTTATTTATTTAATTTATTTATTTTTGGCTGCATTGGGTCTTCGTTGCTGTGCGCGGGCTTTCTCTAGTTGCGGCGAGCGGGACTACTCTTCGTTGCAGTGCGCGGGCTTCTCATTGCAGTGGCTTCTCTTGTTGCAGAGCACGGGCTCTAGGTGCACGGGCTTCAGTAGTTGTGGCACGTGGGCTCAGGAGTTGTGGCTCGCGGGCTCTAGAGTGCAGGCTCAGCAGTTGTGGTGCAGGGGCTTAGTTGCTCCGCGGCATGTGGGATCCTCCCAGACCAGGGCTCAAACCTGTGTCCCCTGCATTGGCAGGCGGACTCCCAACCACTGCACCATCAGGGAAGCCCTTTTCTGTTTCTTTTTTTCCCTTAGTATGAAAATAATTCTTGCTCTAAGGACCTGGAAGAAACAGCCACTGCGGAAACTCAAAAGATTGCAATTCCAGGATAGATTTTTCTCCGTAATAGAAGAGAATTTGTTCCTCTCATTTCCTAGGCTCTGCATTGTCAGGTTTGCCCTCTGTATTACAATTAATTGATTCAAGAATAATAAGAGTATTGAGCTTCTCTTTTTAATATCTTACTGATAGAAAATAAAAACACAGTTGGAAAGTGAAGTCCAATTGGTCAAGGGTTATAGGCTCCGGATTGCTGAAGATGAAATTTCATTGACAGATAGAACTCCAGCAAGCTGAGGGAAATAGGCTTGCAGTGTTCGATAGTGATGGCAGCCCTAGAGCCAATCCATTGCTTGGGAGTCATGGAGTTTGAGACTTTGCTCTAATTAGTAGTGAAGGGGTGTAGCAGGCACACATTCTCTGTAGCCACAGATTCTGCAATCTAAAGGTGGGGGTATGTAGTTAGCAAAGTCAGCTTTTCAACACACACGCACACACCTCTCCCTTAACCATTGATATGTCCACCGCTTAGGCTATCATTCCTTTAGCTATGTTTTGCCTTTTGCTGAAATGCAAGTTCTCCTGCAAGGGGATCACACTTTTGATTGTTTTCCATCATTTACTCCTCAGTGCAAATGTTTCCAATCCTTTTCTGTGAGCAGGGGAGGGTAGGGGGAGGGCATCTTGTACCTGGTAAGGTAAATGGGGAAGAGGTGGTACTGCCCAGGTGGGGAAGTGACAAATGAAGTGTATCAGAAACAGTAAAAGTTAATTCAGTCTTGCTTGATAAGAGCCCTAGTAGTTCGTTTTTTATAGATTTTCATTCTCAAAATAAAGAGAAAAAAATAATTCGTTGACTTCTTTTTAAAAGTGGGGCTTTCATGTGGGTTAAGGGCAAGACATCGTGGTCTCCAATCTCACATTTCAGGGAGGTATTAATAGAAATATCATGCCCTTTGAAGTTATGCTAAAGTATAGGCACCATTTCAAACAGAATTTATGTGGATATGGTCCAGCCCTAGCATACGATTTACAGCCACTACCTAACCCACCTGGGAACAGTGTACTGTTTGCGAGCACAGACTCTGGAGTCTGCGTGAGTGAGTTCCCAGCTCCTTCACCTACTAGCTGTATGGCCTTGGGCAAGTTACTTAATTTCTCTGTTTCTGCACTTTGAAAATGGGATAATAATATAATCTATTTCATGGAGTTGTCATGAGTATTACATGAGTTAACACATGTAAAACCCCTAAAACAGAGCCTAGAACAAAGTATGAGCTCAATTAAATGTTAATTATTATTGTTTTGCCCACTTAATGGTGGCTTTATCAAAACCCATAAAGCAGGGTTTCTCAATTGGGTAGCACTACTGATATTTGGAGCATTGTTGATTGATCATTGATCATCGTTGGTGGCAGGGGCGTCTTGCGCATTGCAGGATGTTTAACAGCATCGCTAGCGTCTATCCGCTAGATACCAGTAACGCCTCCTCTCCTCAAGTCGTGACAATAAAAAAAAAAATGTCTCCAGATATTGCCAAATGTCTCCTGGGAGGCAAAATCATTGCTGATTGAGAGCCACAGGGGTAGAGGATACTGTGTCCCTTCCTCTATTCCCTCAGAATAGAACAACAGGACCTTAGAACCACTTTCCCCAAGAGTTTGTTGACTCTGGCTTTCAAAGTCATAGAGCCACTGATGCTACTTTCAATCCATTGGACTATTCTTAGCCTGACCTGACCAGAGAAGCAGAAGACGAATCAGAATAATAGTCTGACTTTGCATGCCAGGGAGGGACACTAGGAAGGTGACCGGAAACTGATCTGGGTTTTCACCTGCACCTTTGGAAAGGAGACAACTGAAATAGTATTCCTTGAGGTAGAAGGAAACCTGTCCCTGGACTTTAGAGCACAGCATGAAAACGTCAGGCAAAGGCACTTGGGATGTGTACTTGACGTTTGCGAGCAAAACTCAAATGTCCAGGCAAAAGGTGACCTCGCCTGCACTGAAGTTATCTGAAAGTCCAGCCCCCAGAATAACTCAGCCAGGATCAGAGCACACCAAGAGAAAAGCGAAGGACAGAAACCGGTATTCCATTCCCTTCCTCCCCCTACTTTCACTAAAACACAGTCACAGCGCAGCCACTGATTGCTGGAGGCAAAAGGAAACTGACAAGCAGTCTGAATGTTTAGAAAGGTGTGAACCGAAGTGAAGGAAATAAGGACAATGAAATTGGGGCTTCAGTCATGCTTTAGAAATGAAATCATTTCCTGTGTGCCTTGCTCCACGTCAACATGGAAACCATTTCCTTTGCTTCAGGGAAAAAAATGTGTAAAATTCAATGATTCCTTTTCCCAAATGCGCCTCATCAGAGCTACTGATTTCTTTAAAACGTGTGTCAGATGCATTTGGCAAGCCAGATGTGCTCTTCCTCTTCTGCCCCAAATTGCTCTGATCCCTTCACGTGGTGAAGTGTGGACGCCAGGGGCCTGTAGCAGTGTTACAGTGTATGACAAGAATGTTCACTTATTCCAGTGCCTCAGTGGGAAGAGATTGCAGTTAATTTACAATTTGCCCCGACTTTAAACAAAACAAAACTTGAAGAAATAAACGTTTTTGAAGGTGAGTTGCTCTCTTTCACCAGAAAGTATATGGTCAGTGTTAGAGCTGAAGAGGCTGGGCTTGTAGTGGAAAAAGTGTGTCTGTAGCCTTGAATTCAGCAGACTTGGATGGGACCTCAGCTTTGTTCCTCATTAACTGTGTGACCTGGGGCAAGTTATTGAGCCAGTGGCAATCTCCGAATTTCTATATAGGAGGCCCTTCAGGGTGGCATTCTGGTTGGGATCTATCTGGAAACTATGTTTGCATAGCAAGCACACAGTTTTTCCCAGACATGTTTGTTTGGTGACTTTGGGGTGGATTGGTGGAAAAGAGCAGGTAGGTTAAAAGCCCTCTGTGGCCCCTCTTGACATCACCGGTATGCACAATACAAACTACAATCTGCAGACAGAGACCCAAAGCCACCTTTTTTTTCATTTGTACCACCTGGTAATGCCACCTGAACCTTTATTAAAAGCAGAAATTTCAGAGGGGGCTAAGTAATTCAGAAGAGAAAGCAGATTATAGTTTTTAATGATGTTCTCTTAACTAAAGGTATGATCTAGAGAAGAAATTGACCAAACTGTTAAGCAATAAATAGTCCACAATAAAGTTAGAGAAGGCAAAAATGAGTGAGGGGAAGGCATTTTTGTTGGAAACTCTCACCATTTTCCCCTTTCTTAGTGTCCTGTTCATAGGGCTGGTCTTCTCCAGCCTCTAGAAGGCACCTTATATGATACCAGGAAACCCACTCTCCTTTTCGGGACGTGAATCCCCTCTTCAAACAAAAATTACCCCTTGCTCAAGGGTAACAGAAGCCCTTATAACATCAGTGAACACCTCCATGAGGACCAAGACTACTGATACCAAAAAAGGGGTACAGGATGGATAAGGAAGAAAGACAGTGAAATCAGGGGAGACAGAGGCTGAGAATCCAAAGCTAAATCTAGCCTCTTTTTGACATGTCTGTACAAGGCTAGTCTTATACATACAGTGATGCAAATGGACAATATAGGCATGATGGCAACAGTGGCCAAGAAAAATTAATAAATACATAAAGCTAGACCATTCCCCTTTGAAGAACAATGGAGTATGAAGTAACTGAAACCATCTTCCCCTTACCTTTCTTTCATTCTGCCCTCTCAAATTATTCACTCAGAACACATTGTACACATTTGAGGCATAGAGATGTCACAAGCACCGATACTATCTTCACAAATTATGTAATACTTAGCCTGTAAGCTGACAGTAAATTAATACCATAAAGTGAATTAGCAGATTATGCCTCTGTTGACAATTATGCTTTCAATTTATTGGTCTGTTTTGTGAATGCAGTTAATTCTCAACTATCAACATATCTAAATATGCCTGTTGAATCCTGTCAAAGTGAAAAATTGTGCTCATGTCCAGATCGTGGGAAGAAATGGTCTCATTGTCATTTGTGCTAGTGCCACTATATCAAGCATATTGTGGTCAATTCTGGGGGCCGCATTTTAGGAGGGACTTTGAAAAATTAAAAAATGTATATATCTGGGAGATGGTGACCAGAAGGGGAAGGGGATGACTGGAATTCACGCCATACAAGTAACAAGTGAAGCCCGTTAAAATATTTAGCTTACATAAGAGACAATTAAAAGGTGACACAGTGGTGATAGTCTGCAAGCTGTACATCATGTGGAAAAGAGAGCATAGTTATTCAGCGTCACTTCAGAGGGCAGAACTAGGACCAGTGGGTGGAACTACAATTTTAACATTCATTCGTTCCACAGATACGTAGTGAGGGTTTCCTGCATGCCAGGCATTATGCTCGACAATGGGAATACAGAGACAAAAAAAGACGTAATCCTTACTCTGAAGAAGCTCAGAATCCACTGGGGATGACCATTACAAGGCAGTAAAATCAGTGCTACATACAGTGGAGAAATGGAAGCCGAGAGGTTGCCCAATTCAAGCAAAAGGCAGAAGTAGGACTGGAGGGGGGAGAGGCTCTCATGAGAGATGTCAGCCCAACAAAAAGAACTTTCTATCAACTTGAACTGTCCCACCATGGAGTAAGCTACTTCCTGAGCCTCTTGTGAGCTAGGGAGTGCCTGACCGCCAGAGGCATCTGAGCAGAGAAGCCATTGCAACACTGGGTGAAAGGCTGAACCAGATGGTTTTTAAGGTCCCTTCTGTCCCTAAAAGTCTGTTACTCTACTGAGTCCAACTGGATGTTCTATTGACCAAGTGAATATTCTAATTTAACTCTCAGGGAAGCAGAAAATTTCATTCACCAGGTCTCCCCAGTAGTGGTGTTCTGGCTAATGAGGATTTTAATGTATGAACCTCAACTAAACCACAAAACATAAATTTAAAAGGAAATTTGCTAGATAGCTAGTGGGAAGCAGCCGCATAGCACAGGGAGATCAGCTCGGTCCTTTGTGACCACCTAGAGGGTTGGGATAGGGAGGGTGGGAGGGAGACGCAAGAGGGAGAAGATATGGGGATATATGTACACTTACAGCTGATTCACTTTGTTATACAGCAGAAACTAACGCATCATTGTAAAGAAATTACACTCCAATAAAGATGTTTTAAACAAAAGGGATATTTGCCATCCTACCCATTTTTCCTCCACCAACAAAAATTTTTAAATCCAAATCACATGATAATGATTTTTGCTGATGGCAGACCATGGACATTCACTAGGAATATGTCTGAAGATCCAGATACGTGAATAATACTTGCACATATAATTTCCTCTATAAAATGAAGTCACGTTTCTGTAAATATCGGACTGACGTAATTTATAGTGCTATTAAATTCTGCCACTAAAACAAATTACGCTTTCTGTACTATAAAAATATGTATTGTTTTTCAGCACTTCCTGTGTGTCGGGCACTGTTCTAAGTGAGATGCTTGTATTAACTCATGTAATTTCTCTCAATAAACCTTTGAAGTGGACACTTTTTAAAAAAATCGTCCCATTTTATAGATGAGGAAATTGAGACACATAGGGGCCAGATCATTTATACACTAGGCAAGTGGGATTATAACACAAGCAGTGTGACTCCATGCTCTCAACCACTGCACCATACAGTTACCTTGTACTGACCTGGGTCTACAGAGGAACACTTTTACGCACAGTGACAAGGAGCAACCAACACCATTGCAAAGAAAGCCAAGGGCTGAGTGGTGGGCTGAGCGCCCTCACTAATCCCTTGTTTCCACACACCAGCCCCACAGAGCCCAAGATTCAAATTCTCACCTCAACAAAAAAGCAAACTTCTCCATATCATTGACCTGCATGGTCTATCACAAATAGTCAGAACAGTGACTGTGGAATCCATGAATGCTAGTGTGCTACTTTATCTACTGTTTTGGGTTAATCTGTTCCTCCCCCATTCATGTATTTCTCTTTCTGGATTTCATTTGCTAATTATCTAGCAGTTCTAAGAGAATTTCTTATGGCCTCTCTACATAACCATTGTTTACTCCTTCTTAGGTACAGAATGGTGCTCTGTGGGATGAAATAAATGAATCATGGTGGGTTAGAGAAAAATGAATTTGCTGTTACACATCCTGCCCATCATTTCTAAAATTTCTTCCAGATGATTGAGCTAAGGTCCAATACCTTTTATTGCCTTCAATATTTCAGCCAAAATAAGACTGCAAAAAAAAAAAAAATGCTAGCGATATTTTTTTCTTTTTTTCTCAATGTTATACTGTCACTTAAATACCAGTTAGGAAGATAAACATTTCAGCTTAATTCTTCTCACTGATGAGCCATTTCATTTTCCCCTTTCTAACGTCCTTCAGAAATCAGTCATCAACCAGGACCCAATCATTTCTGCCACTAACTAACTTTTCATTTACTGCATTCATTAATATCTGTTGCATGTACACCACACACATTTAAGGTACCCACTTCAAGTACTGCCATTTATTCTCCTAGAAATGCATCATTACCTAAAGGAATAAACCTTTTAACCTGTATCAGCAATCAAAGAGCTCAAGTAAATGATGAAGTAAATGAGTCCAAATTATAGTACACTCAGATCAAAATTCATGGACCCCTTTGCCCTTGCCTTATAAATTTATCTTTGGAAGTAATGGCCTATTTGCAAATTGTGTAAGAGGCAAATTGTTCTAACCCCCTCTCCCTTTCACTCAGATTTGATTGGGCCAAGATGAAGAACACAAAATGCCTCTTTGTAAGTGAACAAAGGTACATACCCACCACAGTGTTGTCTATAATAGCAAAAAATTGGAACTGGCCTAAGAGTCCTTCAGTAGGGGATTGGGTAAATAAGGTATGATATATTCATAGATTAAAATGCTATGCAGCCATTACAAAGGAGAAAAAGTATAAAGAGATGCAACGGAATGATAAAGACCAAATTCAGTATAGAGATTACTTTTGGCCCAGAAGGAGGGATATGCAATCAGGGAGGATACATAGGCACACTCCAACTAACTTCATAATATTTTATTTCTTAAGTTTCGTGGCAGGTACACAGGTGTTCTTAACATAATTTTTTATATCTTTCTGTGCATCCGAATTATTTACTACTTTGAAAAATTCTTTGAGCAATTGTCTAGGAAATTCCTACTGAAATAAAATAAAGTCATTGAGGATATTTCATTATGATGCTTAGAAATTGTTTCATGTGTCAGATGAGGATAATGTGATGTGAAATGAGCATAAATGTCAATGGATGAGATTTCAGTTCAATCTTAGGAGGTCTTGATTATTAGGAGGAAAGTTATTAGTGTGGACATCAAAGGCAGGCTAAGTGGCAAAAAACCAAACAAACCACGGATTATAAAACATATATCCTGAGTGGTTTAGCTGAGAAAGATCCAATGATCTTTTTTTTTAAATTAACTTTTATTGGAATATAGTTGATTTACAATGTTATGTTAGTTTCAGGTGTACAGCAAAATGATTCAATTATACATATAATTGTAAGGCAATTATACTCCAATAAAAATGTTAAAAAAATTATACATATACATACATCCACTCTTTTTTTTAAGATTCTTTTCCCATATAGGCCATTACAGAGTACTGAGTAGAGTTCCCTGTGCTATACAGCAGGTTCTTATTAGTTATCTATTTTATATATAGTAGTGTGTATATGTCAATCACAATCTCCCAATTTATCCCTCCCCCCCTTTCCCTGTTGGTAACCATAAGTTTGTTTTCTAATAAACCTATTTACAAAAAAGAAAGATCCAATGATCTTTAGAGTAACTTCAGCTCTAGGATTCTACAGTGCTATAAAATTAGTGCTGGTAGCCATTTTCACCAACCTTCTGATATCTTTGACCAAGAATCTTATTGTCACCCTGATCAGGCCTAAGGTCAGTTATTAAATATATCTTGAATACCTACCATGCACCAGGCATTATGCTGGATTCCAAGAGGGCTACCAAAATGAATCAGGCACGGACTTGTCCTCAAAATCACCCAGTAACATGGAGAAGACAGACCCATAGCCAACTCACCTTAATGCAATTTAGTAAAAGCTCTATAACAAACGTACGAACAAAGTACTTTGGGAGAATAGCTGAGGAAGCACTTCTGTGGGGTCAGAGGTGAGTCAAGAAAGATTTCACAGAAGACATGATATTCACTCTGGATCTTGTAGGGTGAATAGGGACAATTCAGGCAGAAGCAAAAGCATAACCAGAGGTAGAAGACATGCAAATGTGTGGCATATCTCAGTGAACAGTGAGTAGTCCATTCTGACTGGCTCCTAGGAGAGTAGTCAAGATCATAAAGACTCTTGAATATCATACGTAAGAGTTTGGATTTTGGCCTGTAGCTATTAGGGAACTATCGAGAATTTTAAAGAATGAAGTAACTTGATGAGATTTACATTTGGAAGGATCACTGGAGGATAAATTGAAGAGAGAGGTGAGGCTGGGAGACCAGTTAGGAGGCAATGCAGTCTAGACCCAAAACTGAGGAGAGCCTGCCCCAGGACAACGGTAATGAGAATGAAAAGAAGACAAAAGGACAGACCCTACAGGCATTTCTATGTTAGAATAAACATGGCATAATAAGAGGCTGAAGAAAGAATAAAAACCAAACTTTCTAGCTTGGATGTTAGGTAGTTTGCTGATGAATTTAGAAGGAAAACCAGGCTGTACAAGGAAGACAGTAAGTTTGGTTTGGAAATGTTTAATCTGAAAATGTCTCCAGGTCCATCAGGTGAAGATGTCCATCAGCAAGGCTTGTTTGCTATCTCCCCAAACCATATCCTGAATCCAACCTTTTCCCTCTACCTTCATTGCTCCCAGCCTAGTCCAAGTCACAACCATCTCTCCCCTGGTTCATTAGGATAGCCTCCTAACCAATCTCCTTGCTTCCACTCTGGCCCACCTCATAGTCTAGTCTCCATACAGCAGCTAGAGTAATGCTTTAAATTTTTAAATCTGATCTTCTCACACTCCTCCTCAAATCCTCCAGTGGTTTCCTATCACATGTAAAACAAATCCAAACTTTTTACCATGACCTACAGGGCGCTACAAGATCTGACCTCTGACTATCCTTCTCAGCTCTTTGCCTACCTTTCTCCCTTTTGTTCATTTGGCTTCAGCCATATTGGCTTTTTTCCTGTTCTTTATGCAAATCAAGCATATTTCATCTCAGTGAATAATTTCAGTGACTCAGTGAGGATCTGACTGCCATAAACACAATGCTTAATTTCCATGGTGATAGTTCTGAGAGTGCAAATAATTCTGGAATTATTTGAGCAGGTCCAAGCAAGCCTCAAGAAAGAAACAATGCAGCTGGCCAAAGCCCAGAGAAGAGCAGCTAAATAAACAATCCAAAAAGCTGAGGTAGAGGCCAGAAAACACCATAAAAGGATGCTTGAAAACATGGCATGTGTTTATAGTTTCTACCAGGCTATCTCACTTCTGGTCAAAGATTCTTTTTAATTTTTCTCTAGGGTGTTCATTCCTAAGGATCTAGCTCCCAACCTGATTGTAAGTCATGGGGTCACTGAGACCATGCTTCCTTTATATTCTCCAAAATGCCTAACATAGACCTGTAAGTATTTAGTACACGTTCTAAGGACCACCTGAACTGGATTGAAGTTTAATGGAATTAAATTCAAAAAGCTAATGATGAGGGAAACTTGGCATGGTACAAAAAACTAACAGTTTGGAGGGTTTGACCTCAATCTGAATTGAGGGAAGGACTCTCATATTCTTCACACCCCCCAGCAGAGTGGTTTGTATATAGCAGGTGCTCAATAAGTATTTGTTGAAAGGATGGATGAAAGACTAAATATGTTCATGAAAACTCAAGCAGTAGTGATTGATAGAAAATAATGCTCCAAAGACAGGAAGCAGTTTTTTTCATTCTGTCCTTGTCGTATAACAGGGATGCCATGCTTATTTCTAGACACTCCAATTTAAGAGAGACACTGCTAGCTAGAACCGCATGGGAGAAAGACCAGTGGGGGTTCCGGGAATAGTATTAGACACCAGTGGAGTTTAACCTGATGAAGAGATGAAGAGGGGGCATAACAACAACCTCGCAATATCTGAAGGACCGTCATGTAGAAGAAGGAACAGAATTACTTTGCATAGCTCTAGTGGATAGTAGTAAAGGGTCGGAGTCATAGAGAAACAAATTTCAGGTCAGAATAAGGAAGTACTTTCTTACAATAATTAATGCCCCATACTGGAGTAGGCTAACTAAAATGGTTGTACACTCCCTTCCAAGAGCCGTTTGTTTGTTTGTTTGTTTTCAGGCAGTAAAGGGTAATCACATAGCAGGATATTGTAGGAGTGATTTCTGAATTGAGAGAAAGATTGAACTAAGAAAGTGTTTTTCAAAGTGTTGCAACCCATTATTGGAGCCATAAAATCAATTTAGTGGGTCCTGACTGGCATTTTTCTAAGTGAATTCAAATAGAATAGAAGATATCAGAGAGCATCACACATAGCAAAGATGAGTGTGGTTCTGAGAATCCTATTTTGGAACCATGTTTACATATGTATGAATGTACTTACTGGGTTGCAGTGTAACGTGCTTTTCTTACTGTGGATGGCAATCAAAACTATTTGAAAACCACTGCACTGAGGCCTCTTCCAGTTTTAATATCTGGTAGCTCTAAGAATTCTCATCTCTGTTGCAGAGATCCAAGATTGCTGTCTATGAGAAAATGTGGTCTTACATGAAATCAGCAGAGCCATCTGTGTTTACCAAAACAACAGCAGACGGAGTGGCCCGAGTGCGGAAGTCCAAGGGAAAGTTCGCCTTCCTGCTGGAGTCAACCATGAATGAGTACATTGAGCAGAGAAAACCGTGTGATACGATGAAAGTTGGTGGAAATCTGGATTCCAAAGGCTATGGTGTGGCAACCCCCAAAGGCTCAGCATTAAGGTGGGTGGAATAATATAACAATATCCGTGTTGTTATAGTATTCCACCTACCCTGATGCATTTTGTTGTCATTTTCTTTCTTGTGGATTTTGAGGTAACTTTTAAAAGTTTAAAATCTACAATATTCCATGGAGTTAAATAAGACGGTAAATTATGGTTTCATCTATTTAATGCATCCATTTTTTTTTTTAATGTTCTCTCTCTGTGTTGTCCTCTCTGACTGTTTGTTGCTGTTTTAATTTTACAGTTCAACGGCTTTTTCAATTTAAATGGTAAAAGCCAAGTTATGGTGCCATATGTGACGAATGTTAATTGCATGGATGTGGTGTTTTGTTACTTTCTTTATCAAAGACAATCTCCCCATCCCGCACACTTCAGTTTTGAGCAAATGTTATCCTCCATGCCACCTTCCAATATTTAACCCTGTATTTGCTGTACAGACATTTTTATAGCTCCACGTTCTGTGAAATTTAGCCAATTTGTCCTCTTGTGCTCCTTTTTATACGTTAACGATTTCCTAAGCATTTGTGCATTTTCTTACAAGTTATGTTTTATCGTTTCAAGAAATGCTGTTAACCTGGCAGTATTAAAACTGAATGAGCAAGGCCTCTTGGACAAATTGAAAAACAAATGGTGGTACGACAAAGGAGAGTGCGGCAGCGGGGGCGGTGACTCCAAGGTCAGCCTCAATGTCACCACAACCGGGTACCCTTAGTGACGAGTAATCGGCAAGACTGTTATCTTATTATTGAGGAGAGAGCACAAGACTCGCACATAAAGTGGAATGACCAGGTTATTCCCCTGCCTGGCAGCTTTGGGACCTAGAAAGGCTCCAGGGCACCGCCCGCATTTTTGATCTAACTTGGGTCCCTTCTTAAACTCCCAGACAGAGGCTCCCCCCATCCACACCCCTTCCCTCCCCTCACACACCAGACCGCTTGCCTTATGAAGGCCGTGGTGTAGGTTTCAACGCCCTAGGCTTTCAAGAGCCCGAGGCTTTCCTTAAGACTGTCCCCACCTGCCTCAGATGAGTGGTGTGAGAAATCAAATCCATCTACTGAAAAGTCAGGTTACAGCCTTTTCTCCCCTAAGGCATGATGGTATGGTGGTTGCCCACAGTGGCTGGTTGGCTTCTTCAATCATGTGCGTGAGTGATGAGACTTGCTCTCTATATGTGATGGCCTATTTAAGCTGGCCCCACTCAACTTGAAAGCCAAAGAACAAGCTCAGTTTCAAGTTAAATGGGGTCTTTCTTCAATAAGTCACCACATATATAGACTTTACAAAGATATTTTGTATATTTAAACAAGCGCGTCACCTAACCGATACTCTATGTGTATGAATCCCTGATGTGGCTTCTCCCTATAGCTGTGTTCTTAGTTCAGGTAGGTCTAATGGTTATCCAGGCTGCCGCTGTGAGAAAAACCATCTCACTTGGCATTCCTTTGGCTCCTTAATGCTCTTCGGGGCTAGAAAGAATGAATAGCCTTCAACCAAGCAACAGGAAATAGGGGCAAGCTCAGAAGCCACAATACCAAATGATGGAAAGACACGTTGGGTAAGTACAGGAGAGCACCTGAAAACAGAATCCTCCATGGCTCAAAGGGCATGAGAATTATATTGAAGCATGTAAGGTCGGCTCTTGTACGACCAAGATACCATGGGCGTCTTAAGGTGAAGAATAGTGTTTCCCAATCAGAGACCAACAGACAGGCAAGCCGAAACTTTTCTCCTTCAGAGACAATGGTTACACCTCTGCTCCTCTCTTTCTCTCTCCACTCCTCAGGATCCTGACAGAAAAGTTAGTTTGCCAGTCTGCAGTATAATATGGGTTTGGAAACACAGAGCACTTTCCAAGAAATAAATTTAAAAACGACTTTCTTCAGGACATAATCTTACCAAGCATTGGCGAGGTCTTTTGCTGTAAAACCTTGATTAACCAGAGCTCACCTAACCAGTACCCCAACTAACTGAATTGCCCCCCCTCAGTACTCCACATTGATGAGAAAGCAGCAATAGTACCAAAAAAAGAAGACTGCAAGGAATTGATTTTTTTTCAATCACTTGCCAAGAGGTGACCTATGGTTGGGTCACACTCAGCTCTGTCTCCTCTATCTTCTCTCCATCTGGATTGACCCTCAAACATTAGAGGCCGCTTGCCTGAGGCGAGAAAGTGGATACAAGCATTTTGAGAAAAAAAAAAAAAGTGTGATTAGCCGAGAATGAGACAAAATGAGTATTCTTATTGAAAATTCCATCCATCCCTTATGGATTCCAATTAATCAAGGTTTTACTATGTGTCAAAAAGCAGTAACTTCCTCTCCCACCTGTGTGAACTGATGCTATTGACTTGGCTCATTTGAGTTTTGTAGTGGCTCACCTGATGCCTAGAGTATTTAGAAACTTCTTCCTGGTCTTTTTTCTCATATTATTATCAGGCCACGGAGAACCTAATTATATCATTCAAGTGAGTTGCAGAGTGAAAAATTGAGCTGGATTGGATACATGGCTGTCACGAATTCATCATTCATACCCAGCAGGGTTAAGAAGGAGCCACGGACTGTATCAAGATGACTCTAAAACATCCACAGGATGCCAACTGCCCAGAAGTTTTCAAATAACCAGATGTTTGATGTTACATAAACAAACAAAACAACCTGCACGCATCTGGCTGAATTTTTACTTTTCACCCAGTTATTTCCTCAGCTAATACTGCTGCAAAATTATCAAGTAACTTTGTTGCCAGCCCCACGATTTCCAGATTATCTGATTTTTGATATGCAAATAGAAAAATATTTCAGTAGATCTTAGATATTTCCAACTTCTTTGACCATAGTGCTACTTGCCAGGCATCTTTCAAATCACTTTTTTTTTGGTCATTCCTCCAGACAACCTTTTGAAATAAGTCGACCCCTTTCTCAACTATGGATAATAGTATGATC
Source organism: Eschrichtius robustus (assembly GCF_028021215.1). Classification (NCBI taxonomy): domain Eukaryota; kingdom Metazoa; phylum Chordata; class Mammalia; order Artiodactyla; family Eschrichtiidae; genus Eschrichtius; species Eschrichtius robustus. Next base: position 108,626,820 of record NC_090845.1, read on the forward strand.
AGTGTTGCATATCCAACAATTGCTTATTCCGTTTCTGGATTACCAAGGAGCTTGCCTTTATCTCCTTCCTTCTTGCTACCTGCAGTTTTCTGAGAGTGAGCAAGAGAAGGGGCAAGAGATGAACTTGAATCTGTGTTACCACTATTTAGTGGTGACGCCAAAAACCAATCAATGGAGGAGAAGGTAGAAAAGGCAGTGGAACCTCATTACTTTGGAGCCCTCTAATTTATAATTTGAGATAAACTGGACAGGGACCAGTCTACAGTCTAAGAGAGGTCAAGAGAGGTTTGTTAAGCAAATGAAGAGTTTAGACTAGACTGCCAGTTGAATTTTTCCTTAAGAGAACAAACCTTTTTCAAATGTCGGAAGCATTGTTTTAGGTTTAATCATATTCATTACAAATTTATCTGCTAAAGCAGTTCTCACGAGGACCTCCACTAAGGCAATGTTTTATAGTGAGTTTGAGTTACAAAACAGACTTAAATGAAACTGTCATTCTTCGAAGCTATTTTGTAATTCAGGACTTTCTTCTTCAGATAACCCTTCCCCTCTGTTAGTCCAAATCAGTGAGTTTTAACTGTATTAGTAAAATGGCTTGAGAATTACATTTCTTTATTGTATTCTATCCCCAGTTAACATGACAATTGACAAATATACCATCATTTCATAGAGAAAGTGAGACCCAGAGATGGTGGTGACTTTGAGAAGTTCACACAGCTAATGCTGTCACAAATCTCTGCTGACTTTCAGGGTCACCTCTGGTGATAATATTGTAGGCAGCAATTTATCACATCTACCCATCCCATGAGCAATGTGAATCTGATTGCATGTGATATATTTCCATAAAAATCAGGTTTATTCTCAACTACCTTGGTTACAAGGCAAATAGCATATTTAAGCCATTCCAGCCCTCAGTACTGATGACTAAAAATGACAGTAATCACAAAGCCTGACATTTATGAGTGCTTTTACTTTTTCAAAAACGCTTCTACACCTATTATCTCTGAGACCAGGAGACGGAGAAAAGCATGTATTACTTATCTCTCTCTCTCTCTCTTTCTCCCCTGCAACCTTTAAATAATGATAAATGGGCAATTATGTTAAATTGTTGACTTTTCCCCCCTGACATGAGACATTACACATTCTAAGCCTTTTCTCAAAATGTTACTATTCTATGGAAGAAACAAGCAATGGTCAGGCTGTTTTAAATGTGCACTCGCTTAAGCTAATGAAATAGAGTTTTTTACTTTTCTGATACAATGAATAAAGACAAGGTCAGTCACCAAGGTAGCCCCTGCACCAGACCCACAGGTTAGAACCAAAATTTTGCTTGGTTTTACCAATTTCCTAAACCTGGGCTAATTGGGCCTAAACAAATCAGACTTGATCCTTCCATGATGGACTATAAATGCCCAGGCAAGGATCATGGAAATTAGAGCTGTGGTTTGGGAATTTTTAACCTGCAAACCACCCTTCTGTGTTAGTGCTTTATTAGATTGTGTGTGCAAATGCAGTAATTAAGAGCCAATAGTTTGTTTCAGCGATAAACCCCAATCACCAGGGGTTTGTGACACAGCCAGTGAGAGTCTGTCGCTGTAAATCACAGCAGAATGGAGATTCAGCTGCTGAATTCCCACATCAGCCTCCCTCCGCAGCTGCTTGTGCCCTCAAACTTTCAAATTCTTCTGATCCCCCCACCCACCCTGCTTCATTCCCTTAATCTTGGGTAAAGGGCACCAGCTTAGCTTCCCCATGCAACCTTAACCTTACCTGAAGGGGGCTGGTCAATGAAACTATCTATTTGTGATGGGTGATAAGGCATTATAAACTCTACCCTACCTCACCCTAGAATTGTCCTGGTTTTAGTTCTATCCAGGGATTTAAATCGACTTCCAGCGTGCATATTTTCCAAGCTGAAAATCAGCACACTTTGCGTGCTTTGGGGGACATTGGAACAGAATGTTTAAAGGAGACCATTCTGAACTACTTGACTGCAATGAGAGCTGCCTTAACTTGTAAGGCATATAGGCAAGTAAGGGATAAGGATAGGATATGAACTTAAACTTCCATTAATTAAATAAATGGTTGGATGACCATTATGATTTATAGAGTATTGATAGAGAAATGCAGTTTTATTATCTTCACAAATATATAGGAACTAGAATAAACTAACCAATGTGATGCTAGGAAAGAACTTAGGGAACTTGTTTTAGTAAATTCCAAAAATGGCTTGCAATTAAAATTAGTTGTGCTTCCTTCCACATGGGTGCTTTTAAAGTACCTAAAAAGAGTTTGTTCTCTTAAGAAATTCAAACATGTTCCTCCTCCCTATCACGAACAATCTTTTTTTTTTTAATCCCATACATTTGCTTAGCAAGTGTCCTATTCAGAGATAGAAAAAAATTTATACTTTAGGACAGCACATTTCCAAATGTCCTCGGCTTCTGTTTGGTGGTACAGAGATGAATGAGGTGGTACTGTGTTTCCTGTATATATAAATGAGATCCTCAGTTTTGTGTGTATTTCTTCTTCTTCCATGTATGTCTACAATCCTCCTCTCCTATGCCACCATCTCTTAACCACTTCTCTTCCACACCCAGAATTCTTTGACATTCTTGGGCCTTGGGTAATTGATGTGAATCTGCATGTCTTTTACCTGCAACAAGATGGACCTTTTATTGGCAGGAGCCATCCCTAAAGGTAGACATTTTGGATATCCAGGGTTAAGATGGATCCCAGAGACTCTCTATTGACACTGTTATGTGTGTAGTCAAGAATCATTACAGATTGATGGCACTTCCTGGGTCTTAGAAGAAGTTCCTGTGAATCACCGAGACTGGTTTGGGATCAAAGAGTAGGGTGAGTATATTATGCTCTTCGTTGGTTTGCATGTCTCTATGCTGGTGCCGCCTCCTGGAAGTATGAAGAAACTGACAGTTATCTTCCCTGATAGTGACTAAATTTGCTCCTTGAACTTACTCAGGTTTTCTTCCCAAGAGCAAACCCGCACTTTCTTTCAAGTGGCTGCTTCAAACAAGGGACCTTTTTGCCTTAAGAACTGAACCAGTCCAGTGACTACTAAAACCATTGATTTTACCAGATGGTGTTAAAGAATAAATTCTACCACCGGAAAAAAAAAATTGTAATCCAGAAAGAAAACATTTTTAAAAATTAATCCATTCTAGTGAATTTTTTTTTTTTTTTTGAAATTGACTGCGTGGCCTTGACATGGTTTCTATGATTAGGATGTGATTATTTGCCTTTGGTATTATCCTGATAACTTGAATGTGTTTCTTATTGACAAATAATGAGCAAATGTCCAACACCAGAGCTACAGAAAGAGCAGCAGGACTGAAAAGCCTGAAGGTAAGAATGCTGTTGAACAATTGCCAAGAAGAAAGACACCACTGCAGTGCACAGTTAAATGGTACATGTCTATGCCCTTTCTGCCCCTCTAAGACCAAATCATTTGGTTTCCTTTCATTTGGAAAGAAGATTATAGAACTACACTCTCCGAAAGGTAGGACAGCCATGGAAAAGAAACACGAAAGATTTGAAATGATTGAAATACATTCGATGAGGGTGGGAATTGAGGTTGGTGGAACAGGGTGGGGGCAGATTTCTTTTATGGAGAACAACTGAAATCCATTCTCTTTTGACTTCCTAGAGAGCGGTATAGCATCTGGCCCTTGGCACATGAGGCAAATCTCCATTTGTCAAAGGTGGCAAAAGTGTGGTCCAAGTGCTAGATTCACCATAAAGCTTACTTTCATCTGGCTTTGAAGCAAATATTTCTCAAAATATAGACCTAAGACAATAGCATATGTTACATTAAAAAAAAAAAAGAGAGACAGGGAGAGACTGGCTCTGCTAGTGTGTCTTGTCGAGCATCACTGCTGGAAATGCAGAGAAGTGGATGCTAGCATGCGAGCTGGAAGAGGGTGGCATGTACCCTGGAGCAGCAACTAGAAGTCAGCTTTCAGATCTGATATATAGACCCCCATTTGTTGCAATCTATTGGAGTGTAAGCTAAGACTGATTAGTTTTCTATGGGTCATGGTCAACGGAGGGCTATTGGGGGGAAAATAGGATGCTGGCACCCATCAGATTAAACTCTCAATGAATATTTTGCCTAGAATCAGGAGAATGAACTAGATGTCTTCAGAAACATTTGTCATGTGAGTTTCCGGTAAAGATCGGTTTCAGTCCTTCTCAATCTATGCCTCTCTTTCTCAGTACCATTGGGATGAACTAAATAAAATACCCTTGTATGTGATAAAACCCAACGAAATGTGATAGTTTGAATTTTTAATGGATCTCAAAACAGAGTTTTCAAGTGAATCATATGAATTATGTACTTGGGAAATTATCTGTGGCCACATCTTAAACAAAACTGGCTTCGCCAGAAGCTTAGCATCTTCCCTGAGCCCCTTCTCCCTGTCAGGGACAAATTGAGTAAGAAGTCTTCCCAGACAAATTGGTTTATGTGAGACAGTCCACAACCCATAATGGTTTAGGTTTCCTGTTCTAGAGGGAGAGATTGGACAAAGGCCCAGTTCGGCAGAAATCCATCAGTGAAACTCACAACTTGTGTAATCAAGGGATCTATCACATTGAATTTGAGAGGTTATCATTTGGAAATGCCCTGGCTTTATCCACATATCTCAAAGTGACTTTGGGGGCTGCTTCTCTAGCACAGATGCTCATCAATAGGTTTCAATCACTAGCATTGTTGGGCCCTCAGTAAAATAACTCACAGCTTTCAACTCCTAATGCTATATGCATGCATTATTGAATTTGCTCTTTGCACTTATACTAAATTATGATCTTATTAGCAAGGAGTTAAATAGGTTTGAGCTACATTTGTGAAGTACATGATATAAATACTGTCTCAGAGGAAGCGTCTAGCAGCTAAGCACTGCACAACTCTGCAAATCATTGTAGCTGCCCCTGTGGAATGAAGGTCACTTGGGTGGCCAGAGTCCAGTATTGCCAGCAGTCATATGTGCCTGCTCCCAGGTTGTGGAGAAAGCTCAGGCTGATCCAAGGGTAGAAAGATTAAAATAACTTAAACCTTCATTCTCCTAGAATGCTGCATCCAGAAACCCCTGTGAAAAGAAATCGATAAAGCTTCTTTAAAGGGGTCCAGATACTAATGTAGTCTAGGGCATATTTTGAACTTCCACAGCCTCCAACAGCTACTGTATGGAGAGGTAAATCCCTTTACTACACATATCTGAAGGTAACCTATGGAAAAGAATATAAAGGACTGTAGAATAAATCCTTTCATCCAACAAAGAATCTTCTCTTGCTTGGTTATCAATTGGCTTCAACTTAATAAATCCAGCCCTGCCTGGGCAGAGACGTCTGTAACTGCCTTCCTGCCTGAAAAGGCTAGGGAAGCAAGTGAGCAATTCGGAAAGGTGACTTGTCACCATGAAAACCTGAAATATCTTCAGTAGAAAAGCCAGTGAAAGATGGCTTTTCTCCCTCCGCTGGGCTGAAGATAATTTTTAGAAGCTGTTCAAAAAAAATCACTAGGTACCAAGAAACAAGTGCAGTAACTTAGAGTGAGCTTCGGACGAAGCATAGCATGAGGGATGGGCTTCAAGCTTAGCTTGTGATAAGTTTCTGTTATCATCATTCAGATATTGTGTTCTTAGAGCAAGTTTCTAATTAACTATGCAAATACACCATCCTTGCTCGCATATTTCTTTTACTTCTCTGTGATCTCCTTGTCTTTCCCTCCATGACCTACATATTTACACATATATCCATCCCTCCTAAGGGCACCATTGATGATCTCTTGGCATCATTTATTAAACAGACATTTGCTCTTTAGGTGTCCCTGCTCAGAAAGGAGAAGTGAAGCCATGTAGAGCAGAATATATCCCACATTCTCTCAGATCAATCGTCCTACACCATGGATTCCTATATTTTTCAGGCCCAGAACAATATCCATAGTACAAATCCTTATCTCAAGCCTTCTAGGATCACTATATGGAGGAATCAACTTGGTCATTAATTCACGAGGCCATTTTTTCTTCTTTTCCACTATGGGCAAACTCAGCACCCTCACGCCACTCTGTCCACATTTCTCTCTTCATAAGAAAGAATCCAACGTGGCTCCAAACTACCTATTTTAGGTATTTCCCGAAATCAAATTGAAAAATAAATTGGACAGTTCTTTTGAAATATATCAACATTTTCAGCTTTAGTTTTTTTTTTTTTTAATAAGCAGTTTCTACTTTCACAGGGGGAAAGAAAATGGTCTTCTTATCCTAAATTGTCTTCATATGTAACACTGGCCATCACTAAGATGACATTGAACTTTGCAATGGCTGGTTCATAGCTCCCAGGAACGAGCTGGGAACCTAGACAACCGCCACCTGGGGCTGGATGCCCTGGATTAATGAGCACGGTGCTTTGGCGCTGAGTTGTTGCCAGGTGTGGATGGCAGAGATAAGCAGAAATTTGTATCAGTCAGTTATGTTTTCTTCAAAAATAGAACTCATTTTCAAGGCATTATGAATTACATTACTATCCCAATTAAAAAAAAAATAGATGCTACTCTGTGACTGTTGCCAGCACTCAGGGATAGTCATCCTGCCACAGGTCTGTGCTACCTTCACATACTGTTAACTGACTATCTAGTTCACATTCGCTGTCATCCTCTCCATCTGATCAACAATCCGTATACATTTTTATGGCATGGGTGCAATTTACACCCTTTACATAGGAGAAGTTTACACCCTTTCCCCCCTGAACATTTTTTAAACGAAATGGAACAAAGATTTGGAGTTTGGAAATAGTTACTCTTTGCTTCCTTTCCCATTTCTCAGGAAGCTTTGTATTTTAACAAGGAATGCTGCTCAAACTTAAAGGTGTGAAATTCTCATGATGGAATTTCAGGTACCAGTGAGGAAAATATTTGTGGACAGGGGGATGTTCCCAGACCCCCCCTGAAATTAATCACAAAGCCCTCCTGTTCTCTCCCTAAGCTTGCCAACCTGTGTTTTTGTCTTACGAGGGCTCTACTCAGCAAAACGTCCATAGCAAGCCCTTCAGAGGGGAGAATGCCTGCCTAATTTCCATGATAGGAATCTGACCTACTTTGTTTAATTCTTTCTTTTCTCTACTGAAGTGAGTACAGTAAATATTTCTGACTTGTAATTCTCTCAGGTACCAGTTAAGGGCCTGCAGTAATTGCTCTGAAACATTCCCCTGGAGACATATTGCTGCATCACAGTGAAAGGCCCCAGCTGCTAGATATGCCCTTGTTAGGCTGATAGTTAGTTGGAGAATGGTGATCCCTAAAGAAAAAATTCATTATGAACATCCAAGCCCTAAGAACGAAAACAATGAGGACTGCTACCCCTTTTTTGTGTGTTCCATTGGAGAATGTACAGTACAGAGTTGGAGGCATGTTAATTTGCCTTCTGGCCTGCCCCATAATTTGCTGTGCAGTTTTGATTACTTAACCTATCTGTGCCTCGATTTCTTTACTTATAGAGACCATAAATCTACCTTCTTAAAGTGATTATTAAACTTGACCAATAATAATAATAATTTTATTATGTGTGAAGTACTAGGCTGAAAAACGAAATGCTAAAAGAGAGTTTTCTAATCAAGTATTTATTGAGAGAACTATTCTAAGTGGGGAATACAAATACATAAGTCATGGTCCCTCCCCTTGAGAAACACAGCCTAGAGGGAGACACAAGACCTGGGCCCAAATAATAAGGCAAGGTAGAAGAGGAAGGAGGGAGAGAAAATATTGGGTGAGGAGCAAAAATGGCATCATGAGGAAAGTGACATTTAAAATAACCAGAGGTCCACCTAATTCCACTTCCTTTAAAATACCAAATTGTGTGTGTGTGTGTGCGTGTGTGTGTGTGTGTGTGTGTGTGTGTGTGTTGGGAGGAAGGTGTCAATACATTTGGTTGATTTGAATTGAGTTTGGCAATACATCCAGTAAGGTACAGTAAGAGAGAAATTATGTGGATAAAAGCAGTTTTTCTCTGCCATCTTGGGAATTTATTCCACCCCGCAGCAACATACAATTCTAGGAGATTTGCCCTTTAAAGTACTTTCTTTTCTTGGCAGCTATCCTAACCTTGTTAAGTGGTATTATCTGTGATTTCTGATTACAGCTTTTATGCTCCTTGGCTGTGCTACCTCTTAAAATGTTTGTTTTTCTCCTTCATTTTTATTTAGAAGTTCCCAAACGCACATTGTTTCCCTGCCAGGTTCCTTAAGCCCTGTGATTTTTTTTTTTCCAATCAAAGACTAAACTTCTAAGGTTATATCATTTGTCAGATTTCTCTAAAGCCCTGGGGCAACAGATGAGGTCTGGACGCTCTAAGGCAGGGTTTCTCAGCCTCGGTACTGTTGACATCTGGGGCTTTGTTGAGGAGGGCCGCCCTGGGCCTAGTAGGGTGTTTAACAGCATCCCTGGCCTCTACCCACTAGATGCCTGTAGCATTCCCCACCCTCCCAGTTGTGACAGTGAAAGATGACTCTAGACATTGTCCAATGTCCCCTGGAGGACAAAATGACCCCCGATTGAGAACCATTGCTCTAAGGCAACCTCCACTGTAACTGTGGAGGCCATGGGAGTAGAGAGCATCTACCAACTGTTCTGTGGGAGCCACCTGATGGCCTAAGGCAGGGGTAGGCCATTTGTCAGAAAAGTAGGATGCTAAATTGCTGACCTGATGCTTAAATGCTCAGCCTGGGTTTTGGCAAGAGTGGAGGGTGGCAGCCCAGACGAGGCCCCAGCAGGGGAAAAGTCTACCCTCCTCTAAAACCAGTACTTCTCAAACCTTTTTATCCCAGGACCCCTTTACACACTTAAAAGTTATAGGGAACCCCCAAAAGATTTTGTTCATATGTATTAAGTCTGTTAACACTTAACATATCAGAAATTAAAACTGAAGAATTTTAAAATAATGTATTAACTCACTTAAAAATAATAAACCCAATGTATATTAACATAAATAACATACTTTTTATGAAAAATAACTTCTTTAAAAAATTAGTGAGGAGCGGCATTGTCCTATTTTTGCAAATAGCTTTAATGTCTGGCTTAGTATAAGAGAATAGGATTCTCATTTCTGCTTCTTCATTCAATGTGTTGTGATATTACATGTCATGTAGCCTCCAGGAAGCTCCACTGTACATCACGAGGGAATAAGAGTAAGAAAGACAAAGAATGACTTAGTATTATTACAAAAATAGTTTTGACCTCACAGACCCTATGATGAAAAGTTTTCAGGGCTCCTCCAGGGGTCCTTGGACCACACTTTGAGAACCATTGTTCTAAACTAACATGTCACACTTTCATCAACCTAGCTCACTTAAGGGTTGACAAATTTTTTAAAACACAGGATCTCTAAGGAGAGGTCTCTATTTGGACCTTAGTGTGAGTGCCTTTAATCAGACTGCTCTGTTCCTGAGATCTAGTACTAAAGAAATTGAATGAAGTAATTTGAAGAGTATAGTAGCTTGAGGGAGGTCAGGGCCTGGTAAGGGCTTAGAGAGCAGCGTGAAGACACTGGGCCCTTTACAGTAAGAAAAGAGGAAGCACAGAAAGGAAGAAAAAATGCTTTGTAATTTTTCCTGAGGTCCTGATGGAATCAGTCACCCATATGCCATTGGAAAGCATCTCCCCTGCAACTTAAGCCAACTGTCATAATCCTGAGCCTGGGTCCCAGTGCGTAGCTTAAGGCACAGCACTGGAGGAAAGGTGGTGGTGATAAAGTAAAAAACAATAGGGGGAAAGGAGAGAGAAGGAGGCCAGACAGTGGGGATTAGGGGAGAAGGCAGTTCCAACACTGATCTCAGGGCCATAGATGGCCTGTCTGTCCTTTAAAAGTCTAAGACTTAACTTTCACTGCCAGTAATACCCTAAAGAGGCTCAAATTTTTATTTGAGTATCTTTTGTTGCTTTGCTTTGTATTCCAAGCAAGTCTGGCTAGCATTTGAGAAGCCTCAGCTTCTGAGCATTGATTGAAGGAATTGTTTAAAGTATAAAAGGACCTCAGTTTCCTGGTGAGGAACAAAATGCAGACATTCTGGCTGCCAAGCTCTGCACTAACCAAGAAAGTGTCACCTCTGTGACACTAAAGGTTTACAGTTTTTCAAATCCCAAGTACTCTGAAATTGCCTATTATTTTTAAATGATGATATGTTTCTCAGAATTCTCAAGATGAGATGGCCCTTCTGCTCTCAACAGCAAAGGGGAGAAGAAAGGAAATAGGCTTTGGGGACTTGGTCTGATCGAGGCCAGATCTCCGTGACAATAGAAGTCTTGTCAATGACTGGATATGTTAGTGGGTCCAAGTTACCCAAAATAAGCTCAGAAATTCTATGGAATGTTCATAGTTACATAAATATATCTGTTTTCCTCCTGGTAAATTGGTGGCATTCAGAAAAACATGCACCAGTATTGGCAATATTGTTCACGTGAATCTGAACACACAGTAGTTTATTGCCTCATAATAGAAATATGCCACCCTCTGTAAATAATGCATTTTTAATCTAAAGTTATTAGAGATACTTTATTTAAGATTCATTAGCTCTAGAAAGAAGACAGAGTACAGGTCATTATTCCCATTTTACAGCTGAAGAAATTTCTAAGAGAGAAAATCGTTATCCTAGAACCAGTAGGGTATCCTGCGTTTGCCCAGTGGCTCTGAATGAAGTCCTCACACTTTAAGAGGTGGAGGACGAGGGAACAGTGGGCTGGCCTCCTGGGGACTTATTAGCCTCTTAGTTGAGGAAGTCTCATCTCACTAGAACAGCTTATCTAAACTTCCTCCACAGCGCTACCCATAGGGACAGTCAGCTTGTCATTTTAGGGCATGCCATATTAATAATCCATTTTTAAACAATCTAGTTCACCTTTTGGTGATCTGAGTCGCCCACAGACATATGACCATATCAGAGAGACAGCTGATCAGTAACTCAAAAACAATCCATAGACCAGTTCTCCCATTGTTGAAAGTACTCTTATCCAAAACTCAGAGGTCCACGTTATACCTTTAATACTAAGACAAGTATGAGCATAAGAATTCAGTTTGTGAAGACATGTATGTAGTACGGTTCTTTCTGAGATCATTTTCAGCTGGGCAACAGATATGTATAATAAAGGACAACTAACCAGAAGGCATGTTATTCACATAGGATCTATCTTCTATTCTGTTCGGATTCATCCTTTTGTCTCCACATGTGGAAACGCCTCCCCATCTGGTCCCGTTCCCTTCCCCACTCCTCCATAAAACTTGCTTTCTGTCTGGAAGTACAACAAGACACCCAGTTAGATCAAACCTAACACACCTCCGTCACAAAGCTACTGCAAGCTGCCGCCGACAATTGTCACTTGAGGGGAGACCCTCCTCACCCCACACAGCCTATCTGAGGAGTGCCTTTTTTCTATCCTCATTATTTAACAGTGTGTGCCGATTACTCAAAGCGATATGGGCAGGCCCTGGTAAATATAGCGTTGCTGTAGTGTTAATTTTTATAAGGTAATGCTCAGGTTGCCTGCAGTGTCTAAAATTACTCTGTGGCCAGGGCCCCCTGCTTTATCGCTTTCTATAGTTTTAAAGTAGTTTGAAGCTTGAATAACATAAAATAACATAATATAATGTTATTTATGTTATTTCCCACGTGAAGAACGCCTGTAAACCTTGCAGTATTGAAACTCAGTGAACAAGGCATCTTAGACAAGCTGAAAAACAAATGGTGGTACGATAAGGGGGAATGTGGAGCCAAGGACTCCGGGAGTAAGGTCAGTCGCTGAAGGTCTTTTTGTACTGATTAGCAATCACATTTTGAACCACTGTTTATTTTCTACCCTAAAACGGCTTTCCTTCCCAACAGACACTCCCTGACACAGTGGGACCCCTTTATAACACCAGCGATGAGGGAATAAGGCAAACACCAGTCTCAGAGGCCTGCCATGTGACATCAATCATCGACTCCCGCGAGCTATCCTTATGATTAGGGAACTCAATCTGACCCACCATGTTCCCAAAGCAGTAAAATCACGAGCTGTGTTATAAGGGGGTTTTACTGTATTTCACATTTCGAAAGTTCAAAGAGAAAATAGAACAACAACAACAACCCAAAAAACAAAAAATGATCCAGTTGTGACAGTACTTTTTCTTAACCTCTTACAGTGTCAGAGACTTTGTAGTTGTAAATGCCTTTGGTTATGAATATATTATGTCGATCCCACCTGAAAACAGTCAAAGAAATAAATAACAAAGACTGGTCTCTGTAAGCAGAATGATTAGCCAGCCTCCTCTCAGCTGCTGTCGTATTGAGTTCAGCATCTATTTGGATCTCGAATCTCATTAAGTCTGTCACACTTCTCTCTTCCAAAGGTGTCATTTGAATCTCTGTACGTAATACTTTTAAAATTCAGTCGCATGCTCCTTAAGGGTATACCTTCTCAGGATAACATCACATTGATAAGCATGAAACACTCTTCCCCGCCTCCTTCCTGCCCCCCTTTGCTCCCCTAAGAAAGTTCTTCTTTAGTTTCAATTTTTGCCTTTCCTGTTTTTGAACTAATATTGTGGTATCAGTTAATTCATTTCATGAAATGCCACTCATTTTCCTTGTGCAGTGAACCATTTTGCTACTGGTTTTCTACATCCCACAGCAGGGAATTCTTTGAAACTTAAATACATGGAACTTGAAACTTTGTTGCTACGACTTACATGGGTGATGTAAAGGACACTTTTTCCTCCCATCAAAAACCACATACATATAAAAATCTAATGGGAGAGGGCAGGTTACCAGAAATTGGTCCGTTTCCTAATGGACTGTGGAACATCCTTGCAGATAGCTTCGCCTGCCTCCTTAAGGAGATGATCCACTGTTTCATAAGTTATAGAAATTCTTACCACTTGTCTAGCTAACTGTCACTCATCCTAGAAGAGTGACTATTTGCAAGGTTGTTGTAGACATGAGGCATGTCCCTACCCCCCTTCCCGACGATACGACTTAATTCCAATTGGCCTTTTTATTAAGGTAAACAAGTGCAGGACTGGCTCCTATGAAAACAGAATCAGGACATGGCCATACTGTCTTTACATTTAACTCTTTACATGATACCAGGACTGGCTGAGGCACAGTGTTGAGTGTCAGCCATGGCCGTCATCTGGTCACTGGGCTATCCTTTGAATAAGATACTCAATTCACCGGCTTAACAATTTGGGTATTCCATTCCGTTGTATTCAGCAGCAAAATGGTTACATTCCCTCTAAAAAGACTACAAAATGCTACTTTATTTTATTTTTTTCAAAGAAAGGCTCCTGGCCCTTGCTGTGTCCTACCTCAAGGTAGGGCTCAAGGCACCAACTTGTTTCTTTCCATTGTTCAGCAGCTCAGTTTCTGCTTCTTCATACAGGCAGATAGCTTAGCCAGATTTGCAGTTTGACCTGAAAGTCACTGACCGGCTTCCTCGATTTTCCCCCCATTTTAAATAGACAGCAGATGAGTACAGGAGTGTGTTTTGTTTTGGTTTTTTTCCTAATTATTCTCTACATTCCCTGGAGTAAAAGCTAAAAATGAGCTGGATTTTTTTTTTTTTTTAATCATCAGCCTCCTGGAAAAGTTTTCTGATTTGTATGGAGCCAATTCAGGACCCAGCAGGTCCTCCTGATAGTTTCCTTAAACTCTCAGGAAGAGGGAACAGAGCCAATTCTTTGTGCTGCGCCCTTGTTCCCGCAGCACAAAGACTTGCTGCGCTGAGGATGAGGCCTTAGCAGCCAGGCCCCAAAGGAGCAATTTCTCAGCCACTGCGTGAAAGGGGAGAGTTAATCCTTTTAAAACAAACCCTTGTGAAGTAACTCCCCAGATATGAATATCAGGAACCTCTAACATTCTCACCTGGCATCTTAAAGACCAGTTGTTGACAAGAACAAGGGAGAAAGGGGTGTTGCGGGGCAGAGAGGGGAAAGAGTGCTTCAAGTTCCCAAATGAAAAGAGTGTTACATTGACAGAGATGATGTACAGCTCAACTCTGGCAAATGGTGTTGATCGAAGCTGGCAAAGGAATAAATTGTGCTTGTGTTTCCACTTTTGCTCCCATGGCCGAGTGCTGTTTTATTTAGTTGTTGACACCATCTTGAGGTACTAATGGATTTAAGGAGTCAAACTAAAAGAACATTTAGGGGAGGATCACAGCTGTCAACAGAAGCACAATCTACCGTCTTGCTGGCCACTGTGAAACATCAGCCAGTTGCCAGAGTTGAGTCATAGCACTTACATCAATGTTTAGCTATTTTACAACTTAGAACTATCGTATACTGTTGCAATGCATTATAATGTCCCCTTGTCTTTGTTTTCCCCAAGAACTAATCGCCTTGTTCATTTCTCTTAGGACAAGACCAGCGCTCTGAGCCTGAGCAATGTGGCAGGCGTTTTCTATATACTTGTCGGAGGTCTGGGGCTGGCCATGATGGTGGCTTTGATAGAATTCTGTTACAAATCACGGGCAGAGTCCAAACGTATGAAACTCACAAAGAACACCCAAAACTTTAAGCCTGCTCCTGCCACCAACACTCAAAATTACGCTACATACAGAGAAGGCTACAACGTGTATGGAACAGAGAGTGTTAAGATCTAGGGGTACGGTTAAGGTCTAGTAAACTAATCAGCTTATGCTACTGTATGTCAATCTCTTTTTCTTGTTGTCTTTCGGTTTGGTTTATTGTTTCAAGAATTGTCTATTCTTTGCAACCGTTTGATCCTTTGAAAATAATGGTTGTGCTTTCTTGTCAGACAGTGGTGCTTTCCTAATAGCATAGTTGTAATTAAATTGTGGTCTGCGACCCAAAAGGAAAAAAAATTCTCTAGAGCAGCACTGTTCAGTGGGAATATTTGCAAGCCACATGTGAACCACGTGTGTAATTGTAAGTGCTCTTCTAGCCATTTTCTAAAGTAACACAAGCAAAATTAATTTAATGATATATTTCATTTATCCCAGTATATTCGAAGTGTTATCATTTCAACTTGTTGTCAGTGTAAGAAGTGAAGGAGGTGTTTTACGTTCTTTTCTTCATACTAAGTCTTAGAAATCAGGGGTGTCTTTTATACTTATGGCCCATCTCAATTCACACTAGCCACATAGCAAGTGTTCAATAGTCACATGTGGCTGGTGACTACCATATTGGACAGTGAAGCTCTAGAGAAAGCGGCTCTCTGGAACTGATGTTAAAATGAGGACTGCAAATGGGGAGCTGCTACCTTGAGAAAGGTAGTGCTTCTATAGGGGTGCGGTGGATCTCTTAAGTATAAGCCTGAGACAATTTCTTTAATCTTTGAGTTCCTTTGTTGTCCCTTTCTTGGAACTGATGTTCATTGAGGTAAGTGTCTCCCAAAGGACAGTCTAGGTTCCCTGCTGCTGGCTGTTCCCAAATTCATACTTAAATGAACCTGACTGATGCCACCTTGATTCTGGCAGCTATAGCCAAAACTCACCAATAACTCAGACATGTTCAAAGGCAAGCTTGAGTTAGGATAACATCTCCATTCTGCAAGTGTTTAAGAGAAAATAGTTTTGTTACCTTCAAGTGCATCTGTCATCAGCAACACACCTATCCGAAGTGAACAGAACAATTAGCAACTTCGTAGCCCTTATTTTAGGTAGATTTTTGACCTCTTGAGTCAATGTCCATGTGTTTGAATTTCTACAAATGCATTTGTGTTCTGACCTCCTTATATTTCATGGTACGGATCTAAATTCGGCCAATTTTTAAATAATATTTCATCCACATAAATCATTTGTCCTCACCATGGAAGGCAGTATCTTGTTTGATGAAGTTGCTGGTTGTTCTTTCCTGCTGCAGCCTGCAGCCTTTTGCCACCGACTAACCCACTAACAAAGTGTTCCCATTGCATTGTTGAATGGACAATACCTGGACTCATCTGCAATTAGCACTGTTTGCATGCAAGCATTTCATGTTCCAGTGTGCTTAAAATATTTTACTCTTGAGTAGGTTATATAGGCCCATTACAATTGGGGGCATGTAATTTGCTTTCTCATAAGAGAGTACATGGGTGATTTCAGCCGAGCTTACTTATCCCAAATTCTGTGATATTGGCATCCAAAGAAATGATACACCTGAAATCTGCAGATCAGTTTTCCAAGTGCTCTCACATCTATTGCCTCAGTTGAGGTAATGGGGCAGAAAATGTTTCCCCTTTCAGGTAACAAAGTGCCAGCCACATCAAATGACTTGCTCAAGGCCACACAACTAGGCAGTGGCAGTTCTGACTAGAACCCAGCTCTTCTTCCTCCTATAGCTGCATTCTTCACTAAACCATGCCACCGCTCTCTACGCACGGCCCCGTGTTCTCCAGAAACCTTGAAACCCCAGTGGGATCCTGTCAAATGGAGAGCAGATCCTAAGTCTGTGTCTCACTTCTTTACAAAAATGTCCTGAGAGACTTCACCAAGCCTCCATTTGCCCTCCTTCTCATGCACTTGACATGAGGGTGTATATTCAATCGCTCCTACGTTCCCCCAAAGGAAGCTTTCTGTAACACGGCTTAGGGTCACACAGCCTCCAGACCCTCTTTATTATCAGCCATTCCATCTGAGAATCTGTGTCCCTGCTCCCCAACTCCTATAGCCTCAGTCTCTCAGTAGAGGCCCAGAGCAGTGCTTCCCAACTGGCAATGTGCATGTGAATCCCCCGGGGATCTTATAAAAATGCAGGTCCTGAGGCAGCTGCTCTGGGATGGGGCCTGAGGTTCTACAGTTCTCACAAGCTCACAGTTCGTGTTGATGCTGGTCCAGGGAGTAGTAAGATTCTAGGGAAAGTTGTCTCAGAGGATGTAACTTAAGGAATTGAAGGAACGGGGGAGGGAGAAAGGGAAGGAGAGTGAGAAAAAGACAGACAGACATAGAGGAGGGGAGAGAGGGAGAGAGGGAGACCAAACTGGGATCAGCAATTTGGGCAGAATGCTACAGTCCTGAAGTGGAGGCCCAGAACATTAAACCTGGAGGAAAAGCATAAGAAATTAACTTGCCACAACTTCTGGTACTCTGGCTTTCCTTTCGTCATCTTGGCTGATCCATTTTGTGAAGCAAAATTCGGGCTAACTGAGGCAAAAATCGCACTCGAATAGACATCGATGCCAACGTGGTTACAGCCCAGTTAGCTAGCACCCTGGCAGTCATCCCTAGGATGAAAACCGGGGGAAAGCCTCTGCAAACAAGCCACTGCAAAGTTCAATGTCATCTTAGTGATGGCCAGTGTTACATATGAAGACAGTTTTAGGATAAGAAGACCATTTTTTCCCCCCTGTGAAAGTAGAAACTGCTTATTAAAAAAAAAATAACTGAAAATGTTGATATATTTCAAAAGAACTGTCCAATTTATTTTTCAATTTGATTTCGGGAAATACCTAAAATAGGTAGTTTGGAGCCACGTTGGATTCTTTCTTATGAAGAGAGAAATGTGGACAGAGTGGCGTGAGGGTGCTGAGTTTGCCCATAGTGGAAAAGAAGAAAAAATGGCCTCGTGAATTAATGACCAAGTTGATTCCTCCATATAGTGATCCTAGAAGGCTTGAGATAAGGATTTGTACTATGGATATTGTTCTGGGCCTGAAAAATATAGGAATCCATGGTGTAGGACGATTGATCTGAGAGAATGTGGGATATATTCTGCTCTACATGGCTTCATTTCTCCTTTCTGAGCAGGGACACCTAAAGAGCAAATGTCTGTTTAATAAATGATGCCAAGAGATCATCAATGGTGCCCTTAGGAGGGATGGATATATGTGTAAATATGTAGGTCATGGAGGGAAAGACAAGGAGGAAAAGCCTCAGAGGATGCCAGAAAAGACCTGACATGTGTCAGTCGAGGCACAAAGCAGGCTGAGCAGGAAATAGAAACCTCTCTGCTGTCCTCAGCCAGTGTGGTGATGTAACGTTAGGGGAATGTTGGTCTTCGTTCATTCATCTTTTATTTCCCAAGAAGTTCTGGAATATCTCCTAGTGACTTCTGACTTGTTACCTAGTTATTAGGTTTCCAGTTCTCTGAGTTGGCCTAGATCTGTCAGGGTCTATTCAGGGGCGCAGAGATGGAGAAGCACCCTGAGATTTTACTTTTATTGCTATTACCAGAGCCAGCCTTAGGAGTTTATGGTACCAGTAATTCTTCAGGAAGAATGACTCAAGTGCAAATCAGCTGCAAAAATATGATCTAGGTGGAATCTGGTTAACAAAAAGACATCCTTGAAAGAGAAGGGGGTCATCGCTCATTTGCCATGACTGAGAGTCGAGTCCGGGTTATTGGACTCATTGTGGGAACACACGCCTCAGATCCAGCGCCCACTGGGGAGCAGACGGCCTCTTGATGACCTGCCACCTGTTTGGGTTACTGACCACCCACTGGAAGTGGGGCCCCCAGGATGCCTGGGCAGGTGACCAACCATCAAGCGTTCCAGATTCACTGCACCCTAAGGCTGACTCTGCTCATTGTTTTAAGAAATTCTTTCCCATTTCCTCATTGCTGTTCAGAACTACTTCTGACTTCTTTGGTTTCTTCAATATTTTTGAAATCCTTCTTAATTTCAAGACCTCAAAATGCCTGAGGTTAAGGAAAAAGATTTCCATTTTTCCTCTAATACAGTTCTGTTTAGTGTTCCTAGAAAATATTAACTTTGTTCATGCCGCCCGTTTCAAAAGAATCGATTTTCCTTCTGCAGCCATAGACATTCTTGTTGGGGAAGTGTTCCTGCTTTAAAGAGTTCATCTTATGTTAAGTGGAAAACATATTCTAGATAACTGAGATGGTGATGTTCCTTGTCCCCAGAGGACCTTTCCTCCAGTGGTAATATTTCATCTACCCCCATTTAAAAGCAGGAAACAGAGGCATTGAGAGATTAGGTGGCTTTCCCAAAGTTATGCAGGTGGGAAATGACATCCCATGGCCAACAGAGAGAGAAGAGCGTTGATCTTTCTGTCATAGACATAAGCTTTCCCCAAACTTCTGAGACAGATATGACTCTGGACCGTAGGGATTCCAAGGAAGACGTTTACCCACTTCCATGTCAGTCTTATTCTGCTTCTTTGGGGCTTTTGGCCTTCAGATGCATCTTTGACATTCTTCTTACAGATACTTTTATTCCAGGGCCAGTGGTAGATAATGATCATGTCATTCCTTTGGGATAAAATTCAGTGTTAGCTCATGAGAAAAAGAAGGGTCCCACTAGTGTAGAGGGAAAGGATGGAGAGGATGGATGTGAGCTTGAAAAGGAGGCATGAAAGTGGCCGTAAGTTTTCAGAGTTGGGGGCAAATGAACTCCCTGCACTAGTTAATGCCTCCAAAAGGAGGGCAGCATCAACGTCTCAATCAGGCCCATAATATCAGGGCAAATACCCCCATGGAAGCCAGTCCCCTTCGTGGGTATCACTGTTCTGGCCTCTTCCTGGAATGTGCTGTCTCTTTACAGTCCATGTGCTATTTTCTGACTTTAATAACTAAGGTTGTAGATATGGAGAGAAACAAGCTGTCGCCTTTCTGGCAATGAGCAGCAAAATTTCTTCTCACAGTCAAATGGATTTCAATTGAGCAAGCCGTAGAACACTGCTTCCACTCTGTCCTAGGTAAACAGTCCTCTGTCACAGGTTCTGCCGTCAGAATACATTCTACAGTGTCATTGTCCTGAGTATCTATATTGAAATGCCACGAAGGCTTTCTAGTATACCTACACCCTAAGTGATTAACGCTTTTTGAGTTAGACTTCATGCAATGCCCGTGCATTCCTTGGTACAATGCATAGTAAAAAAAAAAAAAAAAAATGAACCTAATTTAACCTATTGCAAAGCATTTGCTTCAAGTGAAAGAATTTAAACAGACCTGTTGGCTAAAGCCAGTCAAGCAGGGTGCAGCCTCACAGATGCCAGTGTAAGAAAACAGCCGTGGTTTTTGTCCAGGATAGACTGAGCCATAGTAAACTTCGATTCCCAATAGAAAGCCCATTCAAATTTAACTTTCCCCCTTGCCTTTGCAGATCCCTTCCCACTGGAGGCAAGTGACCAGAGGAATCACCGAAAACGTGGCTGCTTCAAGGATCCTGAGCCAGATTTCACTCTCCTTGGTGTCGGGCATGACACGAATATTGCTGATGGTGCAATGACCTTTCAATAGGAAAAACTGATTTTTTTTTTCCTTCAGTGCCTTATGGAATACTCTGAGACTCGCGACAATGCAAATCATCATTGAAATCTTTTTGCTTTGCTTGAAAAAATTAAAATAAAATCAACAAAAAAATGGACATGCAAGATTCCAGTATGCGAAAACTAATCTTATTTTTAAAAAGTCAATTCAACAAAAGCCATTCTTTGATACCACTGCACAGTATACAAACACCATGTTCTTTAACACACACACACACACACACACACACACACAGACAAATTTAAAATTCCAATTCAGCAAATCGGCCCATCTTAGCTAAAATAATTAATTCCTTCCTCCTGATTTAAAAAAAAAAAAAATCTGACTCCCTGTCTGGGAGGACAGACTGGCATTTCTTCTAGGATCTGCTGACCAGATGTTTTTGGTATTTCCTGTTGGTGGTGATGTTCTGTGCACCCTATTTCCTTTCAACTTTGCTGAAACGTGTATATCTTTAGAATGTAAATGCAACACTTAAGAAAATTGAAACACTTTGGAAAAGGGACTGAACAGTGACTTCTGTGTTTTGAAATGGATTTGTGAAAATGCTTTGCTAACTTCCCACTCGATGAAGGGATTCACATAGCTTTCAAAATTGACTTGTGTGTAGCAAGGGACGGGCACTATTAGGCATACCTCTCGGTGCTTTCCTAAAAACGGATCCCGGGGCTTTCTGAGAAGCCTGGAATTTCAGCTCACAGATCTGTTTTTCTTGCTTCAGTGTGCATTTTAAGTCAAGATAGCTGAGTATTTAGCATTGAGGTGAGGGAAATGCTGCCGAGACTCCCAAATGTGTTTAGAATATCTTTCTCAGAAACAACACTGTGTTTAGCTCCGCTTTCTCTGCTAAGTATGCCTTTCAAGCGTACCCCACGGGGACAGGACCGCGTTGCAAGGCGGGCCAGTGGGTTCAGACCACAGTTCTCATCTGACTTTTACTCTTGCTAGGTCTGTCTTACCAGCTGTTGCCTGTGATTGCCCACGGCTCTCCGTCAGACTGCATGTGTCCTTTTCCAGTTTGCAAAGACTAAAATGCATCCCCAAACCTACTGCTAAACCGAGGGCCTCAGCATCATTCCCAGGTCCATGCTTGGAGCAGTTTCTCTGCTGACTCCGAAGATCGCTCCACTGCTCCACGGGCTATCAAGTAACTAACTGCGTACCTGCCATTGGCATCATCAGAACAGTCAGAGGAAATAGTCTCCGCTCACTAATTACCTCCGATATAACGACGTATGCTTCCTGTATTTCAGTAGTTTGCTCTCATCAGTGACATGCATTGGGAAGTTTCCAGACAGTAAAAACTGGGAGCTCAAATTCATTTCCCAAGTGTGACCCTTAGATGCTTTAGTTGACTTGCTGCACATTCGCTCGTCTTCAGAAAAGAAAGGTACAAGTCTCATTTCCAACGAAAAGTTTCCGGACAAGTGTAATATAAACTTTCATTCCAAAAATTGTGTCATAAGCAAACGACTCACCTGTCAAATTTTAAATGGTATTGAACAAAAAAGGAAAGCTGTTGTGTTTTTGTTTTGTTTTCACGAAACTGTGATTTTTCAACTTCTGAATGCTATGATGTCCCAGCGCGGAAAGCTAACCAACCTACACACAAACTTCTCATAGGCACTGTTTAAAGAGAAGTGGATGTTAGTTGACTCAGATCAATTTTTCAGAAAGGAAACTTCACTAGGAATGAAGAGGCGGGTAAATTGGTTTGTTATTTTTTAAAAACTTGCATGTTTAAAGAAACATTGATTGCTTCAAATTTCTGCTACTAACTTCAAGCTACGGGAGTTTGGCGGTAGTCACTTGAAGATTTTTTTTTCCAATTATTTTCTTTTTGTTGTTAAAGCTGTACTTCAGTGAACAGAAACATTGCCAAGCAAACTAATGGCCGTAAAAGCGTAAGTTGCATGTGTGGGCATAAATTACGGAGCCTCATTGCCATGAGGTATTGTACAAAGTTTTAATACATTTTGTAAATAAAATTGTAAAGAAAGAATTCTGTTTCTGGGCTTTGACTCTTTAAACTTTACTTGGATGCAGGTGCCAGAAAGTTATTAGTCACCAATTTACTTCCCACCAGAAGCCTTACCAATGATGTACAGTCACGTTACTGGTGATCTTCACAAAGGATTATGCCTCTCCCCACCCCAACTGCAGGATCACCACCAGTGATCATCTCTTCCACCCCTTGGGACCCTCTCCTCAGATATTTGCCTTGACCCTAACCCTGATCTCCCATCCTCCCATTGCCAGATCTGGCCTCCTGAGGAAGTGCCCAAACTCAGGATTGATGATCTTCAAAAACACTTCTAATTGCTTTCCCAGGTCATTACAAGTATGTGTCCTAGTCCTCTTAGTTAATTGGCTCCATTCTGTGCTGCTGCCTTCATTACTGATAATAACCTAATGTCCCAGTGGAAAATCTTTATTCCACCCAGGGCCACTGATCTAGAGTGGAGAAAGAAATCCTGAATTCAGGATTATACTTGATCTTAGAATGTTTCTGAGAGAGAAACAAAAGGCTAATGATCTAATCTGAATTATATATACTGAACATGGAATATAGTTTTGTCCAACAAATAAAGCAAGTGTTTAAATACAGACCAGTTTTAGATGATGATCACCAAAGAAAACAGGGGGTAATGATAGGAGAAAGAGAGGGGATAATTTGAAACTAAACCAGAAAGGAAGAAGAGTGCAGCTGAGATGCTAGGGATATACAGATATCTGGGGTTAGGGAGTTAGGGAGCAAGGAACACAAGGCCTTGCTGAGAGAAAGATAGGAGCGGGAAAGGAAAACTCCCAGAAGATTAGGAAGTGTAGGCTGATATAAACACGATGCAGTCAATTTGGCCTATAGGCTTCAGCATATTACTATCATTTTCACTGTCCTCTGAAATGCCACGTATCTGGTGAAACACTCACACTTTATAACTCTTCAACTGCTTTCCTTTTCTTTGATTGGGACACCTGTAGCAGTCCCCCAGAAGAGAATGATTCTCTAGGGAGCAGATTCAGTGAATAGATTACAGCAGTGGTCCCCTTGATGGCTGCTGAAATCAGTTCAAGTACCAAATGTCTCCAAATCTTACAAAATAACAGATTTCTATTTTAACAGGAACTCCAGTTCCTTTCCTCAAAGGAGAAGTTCATCTCAGGTGCTGTGGCAGATGATAGTGAAGCACAACTTGGGTTTAAGTGGGCTTTGAGTGTTTTTCTCCTGGGAGGAAGGGAGAAGCAAGAGGTGCTTTCAGTCTTTCTCAAGTTAGACCATAGGTAGCTATATATCTTGCTTACACATAGGATCAGACTCGCCAACCAGGTCTGCCAAAAAGTCTTTGACCTTCAGATGTCACACTCCCCCTGTGCACAAGAGGAGAATGCCTCTTGGTCTCTGCATTGGTTTTCCTGCCCTGTTAACACTCACATCTGATCACACTCTGTCTATAAGACAGTCTCCAAACAGGAAGGGCAAATGTAGTTAAGGAAACCTTGGTAGGATCGTGGAAGAAATGGTCCTATAAATCACCTTCCTGGTATTGGGTGGTGAGAAAGGGCCAACTGTGACTTGGGAAGATGAACATAGAAGAGGATGAGAACAAATGGAGAAGCAAGAAGCAAGACCATTATTCCTCAGAGTCCAGACTCAGTGAAGCAGAAGATGCACTGACATGTTGTCTCATAGGGTCATAAACCACCAAAGCCTATTATCAGTTGGAGAGTTTACTTTCAAAATCTGAGCCAGCTGTCCAGCTACTCACGGCCATACCCCTCCCCTCGTATCCTCACCCTATTGGACTGGGCTCCCTGGGCATCTATTTATCATCAGATCACTTGGCAGATATAAAACTCAGCAACAATATATCTGCATTCAGTTGTGGGAACACACAGAACTTAACGTCCCATCAGGAAATCTCTTTTGAATCTGGGGTTACTGGGAGGACTTAACAGTATCACCCCTATCGATCTAGACTAAAGAAAAGGCAAGGTTGGGCTTCCCTGGTGGCGTAGTGGTTAAGAATCCACCTGCCAATGCAGGGGACACGGGTTCGAGCCCTTGTCTGGGAAGATCCCACATGCTGCGGAGCAACTAAGCCCGTGCACCACAACTACTGAGCCTGCACTCTAGAGCCCGCGAGCCGCAACTACTGAGTCCACATGCCACAACTACTGAGCCCACATGCCACAACTACTGAAGCCTGTGCACCTAGAGCCCATGCTCCGCAACAAGAGAGGCCACCGCAATGAGAAGTCCGTGCACCACAATGAAGAGTAGCCCCTGCTCAACGCAACTAAAGAAAGCCCGTGTGTAGAAACAAAGACCTAATGCAGCCAAAAGTAAATAAATAAATAAATAAACTTATGTTAAAAAAAGGGCAAGGTCTTGGAAGAGAGTGGTTGGTGGCACTGAGAATTAATGAAACTTGCCTCCAGGCCTGAATGTGAAAGAATGAGGTTGCTAGGAGACTTCCCTTACATCTAAGACTAAGGATCATGGACAAACCGTTTATATTCAGTGAAGATGGTACAACTGGACTTTCTCAGAAGGCTCCCTGGGAGGGCACTGTTGTTAGGACGGGATGGAGGAAGGTATTAGGAGTGTCCGCCACTGTCCCAGCCTACCGCCACTTTCTTAGCATCCTCAACACTTGAGAGTTCACAAACCATTTGAATAGACAGGATACCCAAGTTCTTTGACGGCCACTGTTGTCCTTGTAACCAAACATCACCTGGACAAGACGGTTGGGGGAGAGCCTACACTCTCTTCCTCTCCTCTCCAGGCTGAGGGGAAAGCACACTTGGCTCCTGACCTCAGGGGCTTGCAGTCTCTGCAGCAAGGTAGATGATGACTAGAAAGAATCTACATCCATCCATGCCCGATCCTGTGCTCAGAGAAAGAACTAGAAAGAGCCCCAAATGAAGACTTTCCCTCTGCCCCTTCACCTGGATTTGCACTTCCTAATGTAATCAGGTAGAATCTAACTGAATTTCTCTTTGTGCCTCAGAAGCTGTGAGCCTTTTGAACTAAGGAGTCACACTGGCCCCTATTAGCCTCTAGCTGTTGAAAACCTCAGAATGACCACTTTCCTGCCAAACTGCCCACCCTCCAAGCAGGAGGTATTTGCTTATTTACTGACTCACGATGCCCTAGCTATAAAAGTGTAAAAGAACCTGCAATGACAGCCTCAAAAATAATCCTCTCCCCGTGACAGCAGCTTTGGCAAAATTATCCCTGCAGTGGTTTCACTGAGCTTCAATCCTGTAGCAAAATGGTTGATTTAAATTTTTCTTAATAAATATTCATTAAGCCTGAACAAGTCAATTAAAGCTCTGGTGGCAGCTCTCAAGGAGCTTGAACGCAAGGCTGACAGGGTGAAACAATTTTACAAATATTTCCAAACACTGCAGTCTTCCCCCATGAGATTGCTAGTTTTCTTGAAAGACGGGAAACCCTCTCTAAACCTGGTAAAGCCCTCTAAGGCCCACATTTTCCCCCAATTATAGTATAGCTTCAGAAAAGCTTGCTACACCCCATCACCTCTTCCTTAGTGATGGTACTATGGCTTCTGCCCGACCACTCTATAGGAACTGCTCTTGCCAAGGTCATCAATAAACTGTAACCCTAATTTATTGTAAGGGATGGCAAACTGTGGCCCATAGGACAAATTTGGCTCACCACTTGTTTTGTGAATTAAGTTTTATTGGAACATAGCCACATCCATTCATTTACATACTATCTGAGACTGCTTTTACCCTCCAATGGCAGACCGAGTAATTACAAGAGTATTGCCCACCATGTCCAAAATATTTACTTACCTGCTCTTTGCAGAAAAAGCTTGCTAACTCCTACTTTACCCTACTTGTTAGTCATTATCTTATTTGATCTCTTTTCAGAATTTGGTGGTATTAACCTCTCCCATCTTGGAAGTCTCTATTCCTTTGACTTCTGTGACTTCACTCTTTCCTGGTTTTCCTCCTACCCTGCAGCTAATTTCACTTCTGCTTCCTGCTCCCCTCTTTCTCTTAATGTCAATGTTCTACCGTGTTCCTTCCTCTCTTCTCACAATGTACGTTCTCCCTGGGTACCATCCTATGGTTTCCATTTCCACCTATATTAGGTCTCCCAAGTCTTCATTTCCAGCTCAAAATGCTCTCCTGAGCTCCAAACCAGTATATTCAAATGTCTAGTGTACCTCCTCACTTGGATTATCCCATATGCACAAACTCAACATTTCCAACACAGAAACTATCATCTCTGCTTTTACCCTCAACCCACGGCTAAACCAGAGATCCCTCCAAGAGTCTGTATCTTCATTTAAAACCACATTGATGTAGAGTAAAATAGAATATAAGAATAAATCTAATAAACTTTAAAACTGGTAGATGTGACAATCCGAGAAAAAAAGTAGGCTTGCACTCAAAAATAGAACCCACAGCACAAATGACAACAAAAAAACAGATGAGTTAGTTTAACGTCAGCTTGTACAGCTGTAAGATGTAGTGAAAAGTGTATGACTCTTCTCATCTTTTTGGATCCCAGAGTCATAACATGGTTTTCTTCCACATGAGTGCAAACCAACTAGTATTATCACCAAAGAAGGAATACGCAAACTAGGAACAAGCTACCCAAACCACTCCCTGAAACATAATATGAGATGATTCTGATCACCCTGAGGGAGATGCTAGGCGGAACCTGGATGGAATCAGAGAAAGAACAGGCAAAGAATGGGCGGATGTATTCAGTTTACAGAAAACCAAATCTGTGTACTTGTGTAAGTGTTCAGAGCATTGTAAGCAGCCCATTCTTTTGATTTCTTTCCTTTACTCTCACCATCACCACAGAGGGTTGGGCCACACAGAGAAGACAGTAGGACAGGGGATCAATCACCACCAGAAGCCTGGTCACCCAATCCAGAAACCTAGTAATCAACCTTGTCTGCTCCTTCCCTCATCCTTACCCTCAGCCAAGTCCTAATGACTCTACTCCCTCGATCTCTCTGAAATCCATCTACTTCTATGAATCTCTACCTTAGTTTGAGCTTGAAACACTTTCTAGATGGCTTAATGCAATAGCCTCTTAGTTTTTAGTTTTTCCTCCTTTTTCTAGTTTTTAGTTTTTCCTCCTTTTTCTAGTTTTTAATCCCTTTAATTCACCCTCTGCACTGCAGCCAGAATGATTTTTCTGATCTCATCACTCCTCAGCATCAGTGGGTCCCTATTGCCCTATGGCGTAAGAGTAAATTACCTTAGTTTATCATTTAAAAAGCCCTTCATGATCTGCCTCCTGCCCATTTCTCCAGTCTTATTGTTTACCACCTCTTCACCTCCATTCTCCACTTCATCACAAATATCCACTAAGACCCAGTCATATTCAACTACTTAATTTCTGGCTTTGCCATGTGTTTTCATGAGTCCGTGTTTTTGACCATGCTTCTCCATCTTCCTGGAATTTCCTTCCCTTCACTTTTATGCTTGACTAACTCATACTCTTGTCTTTAAGACTAAATTGGCGGGCTTCCCTGGTGGTGCAGTGGTTGAGAATCCACCTGCCAATGCAGGGGACACGGGTTCGAGCCCTGGTCTGGGAAGATCTCACATGCCGCGGAGCAACTGGGCCCGTGAGCCACAACTACTGAGCCCGCGCGTCTGGAGCCTATGCTCCACAGCAAGAGAGGCCGCGATAGTGAGAGGCCCGTGCACCGCGATGAAGAGTGGCCCCCGCTTGCTGCAACTAGAGAAAGCCCTTGCACAGAAACGAAGACCCAACACAGCCAAAAATAAATTAATTAGTTAATTAATTTTTTAAAAAAAGACTAAATTGGCATCCTTTCCTCTGCGAAGCCTTCCCCGACTGGCCTCTCCCCTCAGGATTGGGTTAGAGACCCTACCTCTGTTGTCCCATCTCAGTAGTGCTTGCCTCTTTCACAGCACTACACTGATATATTTGTATATATATATATACAGTGTGTGTGTATATATATATATATATATATATATATATATATATATATATATATATATATATACACACACACACAGATATATTCTGTAACATCGTACAGAAAACCCGAATGAACTTTTTGGCCAAGCCAATATAGTGTCTTCCCTGCTAGACCATGGGCAGATTCTCAATCATTTCCATAACTGAAACAGAGTTGCGTCTGTTGAACAAATGAATGAATGAACAAATGAATGAAATGTGCGAGTGGAAAAAAAAACCCAGAGGCATAACTTAGGAAGTAGTGTTGAGAAGAGAGAAGAGATGCCACTTTATACTGTACTCAGCCATAAAAAAAAGAACAAAATAATGTCATTTGCAGCAACATGGATGGATGTAGAGATTGTCATACTGAGTGAAGGAAGTCAGAGAAATACAAATATCATATGATATTGCTTATATGTGGAATCTAAAAAATGGTACAAATGAACTGATTTACAAAACAGAAATAGAGTCACAGATGTAGAAAACAAACTTACGGTAACCAAGAGGGGAAAGAGGGTGGAGGGTTAAATTGGGAGATTGGGATTGACATATACACACTACTATATATAAAATAGATAACTAATAAAGATCTACTGTATAGCACAGGGAACTCTACTCAATACTCTGTAATGGCCTATATGGGAAAAGAATCTAAAAAAGAGTGGATATATGTATATGTATAAGTGATTCACTTTGCTGTACAGCAGAAACTAACACAACACTGTAATCAACTATACTCCAATAAAAATTTTTTTAAAAAGAAAATGAAAAAATGCACAAGTTTTCTGTCCAAAGAGGTCCACCCTCCACATAATCAGTTAGCCAAGGCAGTTTCCCACAGCCTGCCATCTTTTCAATGTCTCTCTTCTCCCAAAATAAGCCTTACCTCATCCCCCACCAGACAGGCAGCCAAGCCCTCAGGTTCCTCTGGATGTGGCGTATCTCCTGCGCTAGTCGTCATCACCACCACTATGGGTGCCCTCCCTGGCCAATGTCCCAAGCTACTGCACTCTATGAAGGTCATACATTCACTCACAGGACACTCAGATGTGCAAATCTAATCTCCTTTGTGAGACTCAACCACTGGACAGTGGGTGGGCAATATAAATTTTAATCCAAACAAATAAATTTCGCTCATACACAATGGTATTAGGCTAGTCCATTAGCAGACCATAGTTACGCACCCCTCATATCTTCTTCAAGAAAGGACTTACTGCCATCTGACTCCTCATAGGTAGCTGACAGCCTCCAGCCGTTAACATCTTCAGAATCTGCCTGGGCTTTTGCACTGAGGTCACACTCTTGTTGGGGCAGCCCACAGCCAATGACAGAGCAAAGTGGTGATAATCAAAGTCACACTGTCTCAGGGTAATCCCCAACTAATAACCAAGCAAAGCAGTAGTACAAGAGCCTAGCTATTTGTACCCAATATAGGACTTTTCTTGCCTTGGGCTGGCAGAGGCTTTGTCAGATTCACATCACAGTCTGCTGGCTCCCCCTGTTCAATCCTGCTTCTTTGTCCCTATCCCTTCACGGGCATTATTCCCTAATGTTGGGCTGCACCCCACAGGCCTGCAAGCCTTGTGGTTGCCCAGCCTGAAACCGAAGAGCCTGGGGACAGCAACAGAGACATCCATGGTTTGTTGGACAGGGGAAATCTTACATGTCTGAAGCAAAAAGTCCTGGAACGACACCCCTACTGTGTACCGCAGACAGGCCGCAGCAACCATCTCCACCACTCAGCGGAGAGGGAGGCAACCATTTATAGGGGAAATTGATGTCAGGTTGGCTCATCAGTTACCAGGGAAACCAGCAGCGAGGGTACGTCCCTCACAGTCCCTCAGGTTAATAACCATCACAAGGGCAGGTGTTTCCCTTTAATAAACTAGCAGGTGGAGTCATTCTGGTCTAAATATTAGAACAATCACTAGCTGGGGCAAGGGGCAAGCACGTTCATGTGAGGAGGGTGAAGGTGAAGCAGGCACTGGTCAAGCAGGGGAAGTACAGACAGCAAGAGAACAGCCATCTTGAGTGGCCTGACCATACACCGAATAAAGCTTTTGCACTCTTAACTCTTCTCAGCACCTGCTTCTCTGAGAGTCCAACCTGTAACATTATCATGATAACACAAGTGGTCCACGAAAGCAGGCCATAGATGGGGCTTGGGGACCAGATCCCTCACCACTTGACTGGTAATGAGGACCATCTTCCTGGTGGGAGTTTTTACACAGACAGCCCCTACTACCAGGTGACTGATTTATTAAGCTTTCACCTGTGGTATTTTGGAAAAACGTGCCAGTGGAGAGGAGGCACTAGCTGGGAATGATCAGTCATTTGAAATCTATGGGAGATTATAAATATAAAGAAAATAGAATTCGGTGCTTATTATTAAGTGACCTTGATGCCCTAAAAACAGATAATAAAAAGCTGAGGGCCAATAACAATTAAAAACCATACATGAGAAGCCAACAGTCTCCAGCTTACAAAGAAGCTCCCATTTCAAGCAATGGGGAGCGTAAAAAAGCAAAGATCTAACCCAGGATTCAATCATTAAGGTGACTGAACTTCCAGGATCGTTGAATGCTCAGCTGAGACAGGTATGTTCTGCTGAAGTCAAGGTCCTAGGTGCGAAAACTCAGCACACTGACACATGGGATGGGGACGTCTAAGTGGATGCTCCTGAAGGTTTTGACTCTCCAGTCTTCTCTAAAAGTTCTCAGCCGGTAGAAGTGACCCACTCTTCCCGAAAATCAGCTAGTACTTCCTCTGTATGAGAGACAATACAGAGGTCTGTCGCCCACAAAGCCATAGGTCTATAAGCAGCATTATCCTTCCACGAAGAAGCTGGACCTAATAGGGAAGGAAAGGGACTGGAAGACCTCACCAGCACGTGCTGGCAGGAGTCAGGCGAGTACCTATGAGACTGGATTCTGAAGGTGCTTCATCAAGAGGTGTTTTATCTCAAAACTAGACAAGGGAGAGTTTGTTGGTTTGGAGGCACTTTCTTAGGATATGGGACTTAACACCCTAGCAGGGCCCCCAGAAGTGGGTGTAAACTCATAGTTAAGGTAGCACATTTGTTCTTCCTCTTTTGATTTTATTCTATATGTTAAGCAATACCCTGTTTGCCTATCTATTTTGCCTCTAGGGATGCTGTGTATTATTTTTATTTTTTAGAGATGCTGTGTTTTATTAACCATCTCTAGCTCTCTACTGATCGGGCCTACATAGTTGCCACTTTAATCTTGCCTGTTGTTACAATAATTACAAACCCCTGGCTGCTGGTGGTTAAGCTCTATCGCTTTGACTCTATTGCTGGGGGCTGGAAAGGGTTGGCTATCGTTTTACTATTTCTTTCAACAAATCAAGGGACAGCCTTCACTATCATCTGCCCTGGCCTGTGGAGCGGAGCACCATTCCCCAAAGAGACCAATCAGCCACTTGGTAGCAAGTTAACTACAATGGGCCATGTCCATCTTAGAAGGGCCAACAGTTCATTCTCATAGGATAGATACCTATTTGGGGGTGTGAGCTTGCCTTTCCTATCTGCAGAACCTCAGCCGGGACCACTGTCCAGGGGCTTATGGAATGCTTGATCCACAAGTATGAAATTCCACACAGCATGGCATCCAACATCCCACTTCACAACAAAGGAGGTATGGGAGTGGGCCCATGACCATGGGATTCACTGGTCATACCACGTGCCACACCACCCAGAAGTAGCTGGCCTCACAGAACACTAGAATGCACGAAGGACAGGTTGTCAGGAAGCAAACACTGAGATTTATTGGGGAGTGACATCCGTAAAGGAAGAGTGAGGAAGCAGGATTGGGGTAGGGGGAGCCGTCAGACTCAGTGCACATCTGAGAAAGTTTCTGCCAGCCCCACAGGGAAATTCTGAAGCAAAGATTCCCATTTGAGGAGTCCTACATTGAACAGAAGTGGCTAGGCTCTTGTACCACTTCCTTGCTCAGTCATTGGCCAGAGGCTGCTCCAAGAAGAGCAGGACCTTGACTCAAAAGCTGAGACCAACCCTGAAGGTGCTAGCAGCTGGGCAGTGAGTCCCTTCGGAAGAGGGGTCTGAGTAACACGTCTGTAGGCCTGCCACAGCCCATCCCTGTATCACCCTGATCCACGTCTCCATACATGTTCAGGGAGAAGCCCATCCAAGGCTCTTGTGGGCCTAATAAGAGGGAGATAAGTGCGATAAACTACAGCCTCCCAATCCCCACTTCAGTTGGTCTTGGACTGCAACTGGTATTCAGTACCTCCCTCTTCCACTATTCATTCTAAATTCCCCTCACCCTCAGCTTTTACTTTGGAAGGTTTCGGTGGCTTATCTGGTAGTTCAAACCAAACCCTCATTCCTGAGAGATCAGAACCCCTGGTAAGTCATACCCTCCTCAGACTGGGGTTGCTGCATGTGTTCATTCAGTGACAATGGACTGGGGAACAGTGGGTGGGGGGCACCTGGGTGGGTCATCTGAGTTCCACACATATTCCTCTCTATTCTCATGGAACATTATCCCTCTATCCTCTTGCTGATTAGGCTCAATTATGCCTGTTAGGATGGTGAGTTTTCTTGGCTACTAGTCATTGAACACAAAGAACCCAAAGGGGCTAAGTGTCAGTCGTAGCTTGTAAGTCAATGGGACCCTTGTTATGGCCCCTGGTGGGGGTATAACCCCTTTGGGGACCAGGGTCTCTAACACTGTAAAGCTTAGTTGCAGGGACAGGAAACAAAAAATCCTCCAGTAGGTCAGTCAGAGTGACGGTTAGTGCGGACATTCCTGATTCTACTCTTTGTTCCCTGAACCCTCTATTCTTCCTACGGAGGACAGAGCACCATATGGAGGCTTCCGATTTAATTCATTCTTTCTGAGTGTTGCCTCTGAAATGGTGCCTATAGGAGAGAGATTTGACAATATGATAAATCAATCATGCCTTGACGTGAGAGGCGTATTTACGCATCTAATCATCATAAGCCTGTGATGTAGGTACTCTTATTCTCTCCATTTTACAAGTGAGGAAACTGAGGCACAGACATGCTAAGAAACCTGCTAAACACCACTTATAAGTGACAGAGTATTTTAATTGGGCCATCCCGCAGAGGTCATACTACAAACTAAAGGGATGAATGGCTTAGTAAAATTTCAAGCCTGCTGATTGGCGAATTTCTAGAGGCAATGAAGCCAACAACATCCCACCCAACATTTTTGAACAAAAGGAATTGCCATTCCAGGATCTTCCAAGGTCTTGATTGGAAGCTCTAGCCTTAACAAACATCCTGATGAAATACGAAGCTCCTCTGAAACGGTTTAAGCAATGAGTGCCATGCCATGGGCCTGCCCTTGCTCATTACTCCTGGCCCATACCTGACCCTCATTTAGGGACCATGACTTAATGCTGATCATTTCATTGTGGAAACATAAAGCCCAAAAACCATCTGAGAGAAACAGTTTGCAAGTTTTAATGTGGCTTTCTCCTCTTCTATTTTCTCTGGTAGAATTTACTTACAGGCATAAATATGAAAAATACATATC
The DNA here is from genome assembly GCF_028021215.1 of Eschrichtius robustus. Taxonomy (NCBI): domain Eukaryota; kingdom Metazoa; phylum Chordata; class Mammalia; order Artiodactyla; family Eschrichtiidae; genus Eschrichtius; species Eschrichtius robustus. Next base: position 108,660,566 of record NC_090845.1, read on the forward strand.
ACATGTGATGATTTACAATTATTAAAATTAAATAAGAGAAAATCCTTGGCATTCACATTCATTTCCTTATTCGGAAGAGACATCCCATTCTACTGATTGCAATATAAATAAGTTTGGAATAATGATTGTGATAGTCTAATAAACTAATGAATCCAATCTCATGAGTCATTTTTATGGATAAAATTTAAAATACTAAATTCCAAACAGAATACATTTGCAGTTTGTTCCAGGAAAACAGATTACTACATGTAATGTCAACAGTCATTACTTCCTGGTGTTATTTACCTGATCCCAATTTCCTAGCTAATACCACCGTGTGTGTAATGAATAATTCCTTTGCTTGTTTATATCCCTGCCCACCCTCATACCTCATTCTGCCTCCCTCCTCGCCACTCACAACCCCCCCAGAGTGGTGCGCTGGGGGGCCTGCTTGCAGGGGCTTTTGAAAGCTGATTGTACACATCTCTTCCCAACTCCACATTCAGTGATGTTCAATTGGTAGTTTAAGATTGGCCATGGTGGAAGTGTTTACACCACAGCAATTGGCAATCATGGTCTGGCAGACCCCTAGGATAACTGCTAAACATTTATCACCACTGACCACTACACCACACATACAATATATTCAAATCATGTCAAATGGCTTCAAAGAGCTTTGGAGATTAAAAATGCTACCTGGTCACAGAAAACCTAGTAGAAACAAGTTTCAACTCATCCAGTGTTTTCAAATTCATAAGAGCGTGCCACTGGTCATGGATTGGTTTTACAACAATCATGATTTTGTGAATTGCTCCCTCTCCCTAAATTGAAATGCATGACAAGTTTTTAGTTGAGGTAAACTGTCACTAACGTTGCTTGAAAATTTTTGCAATAGCCTTAGAGATACAGTAGCACATTGCAGAAATAGTTGAAAATTCACTGTCTGGAACAGGATTTTAGTAACTTAAATCTGTACTGTAATCTCCACTGGTTTTGTATGCCTTCATGCATATAATGCTTTGTCACCAAACCAGAGGGTAAATTCATAGGGGTCAAAAATAGTGTCTTCTTTCTAGAAATTCTTCACAGTGCCTAGCACTGTATTAGGTTTTGAGCAGATGCCAGGTAATAATGCATTAATTCCATTGTTCCCTCCCCTATTTCCTTCTCCATCCCATCCCCCTAATGAGTTACCCTAAACTTTATCAGAGCTGCTCCCTAACCCACCCAGTCACATAAAACAAACTCGACTATTATTCACAGTAGTCAAGATATGGAAACAACCTAAATGTCCATCGATAGGTGAATGGATAAAGAGAATGTGTGTGTGTGTGTGTGTGTGTGTGTGTGTGTAATGGAATATTATTCAGCCTTAAAAAAAGAAGGAAATCCTACTATTTGTGATAACATGGATGAACCTTGACGACATTATGCTAAGTGAAATAAGCCAGTCTCAGGAGGACAGGTGCTATATGACTCCACTTATATGAGGTATCTAAAGTAGTCAAACTCCTATAAGCAAAGATTAGAATGGTGGTTGCTAAGGGCTAGGGGGAGGGGGGAAAGGGGAGTGATTGTTCAATGGGTATAAAGTTTCAGTTATGCAAGATGAACAAGTTCTAGAGATCTGCTGTACAACACAGTGCCTGTAGGTAACAACCCAGTACTGTGCCCTTAAAACTTTGTTAAGAGGGTAGATCTCATGTTAGGTGTTCTTATCACACACACACACACACACACACACACACACAAAAGGAAACTGCTGGAAGTGACAGATATGTTTATTACCCTGATTGTAATGATAGTATCACAGGTATATGCATATGTCCAAACTCATCAATTGTATATATTTAACATGGGCAGGTTTTTTGTCTATCAATTATACCTCAATACAGCTATTCTTTAAAAAAAAAAAAACCTACAACAAAAATTAAGACAAGTATTATAATTATCCTGTATTTCAGGAACAGAGTACACTCATTTGGCAAATATTTAAGCACTAACAAGATGAAGGGCATTGTTCTAAACATTATAGTTGTATACCAAGTTGATTTAGACACAAGCGCTGACATGAGATTCCAGGCAAACAGAGTACGTAAGATATATATATAAGAAACTCTGATATAAATAGGAAAATGATCCAGATATTATGCTTATGGAAGTCTAAGGAGGGAGAGGTTGGTTTTGGACATGCTGAGTTGAAAGCAGAGGTGGAAGAGCAAATAATCGAAGCAAGAAAGCACGGGAGCGCATACCAGGAACAACAGTTTGTCTGGAGCGTAGGATGTGGGGAGAGGAATAGTTTAAAGTGAGGTTGGAAGGTAGAGGTCAGATTATAAGAGATTATCAGTATCGTGCTAAGGGGTTTGAGCTTTACCTCAGAGCGTGCCAGGTTCTGCTGCAGTAAAAACTCCAAAGTCAGTGACTTAAAACAACAAGGTTTATTTCTTACTGAAGCCACATATCTATTGTGGGTAGTCTGGGGGCCCTTCACTTGTGGACTCAGACCAACAGAGTAGCTACCATCTGGAACCAGAGGGACAGAGAATAGGGCAAATTGTACACCGGCTCTTAAAGTTTCTGCCCCAGGATGCCATGCGTCACTTCTGCTCACATTTTACTGACTAAAGCAAGTCACGTCCACACTTAACTTCAAGAGGGTGGGGAAGTGCGATCCTATGTGCCTAGAAGCGTGGAGAGCCAGATATGTTTAGTGGACAGCTCTAATGGTCAACACAGTTTGTCCTAAGAAGGAAGATAGGGTCATATTCAGATGTCAGAAAGATCACTTTAACAGTGTGTATGGGTTGGATTGGAGGGAGGCTAACTTGGAGGCAGGGGGCCTAGTCAGGAGACCAGTGCAGTGTTGCAGGCGAGAGAGAGTGGTGGTCCGATCCAGAGCAAGGTGGGAGAATTAGAGAGAAGGGGACTGATGCATGAGACATTTAATGAGATATTAAGGAGAATCAACAGCACTAAGTCAAAAGGTTGTGAAAGAGGGAGTCAGAGTAAATAGGGCTGCTGCTGGCAGACATATCAGGTGGGCAGAGACTGCGGTGGTGACCAGGGCTGCTGGGGTATGGCTGGTGGTGGAGTGGAGCTAATGGACAGACCTAGTAAGCAGGGCTTAATGGGGGTGGTTAGGGCTGGTGAGTGTGGTCAGTGGTTGTTGATTATTGGTGGTGTGCCGTGGATGGGTGTGGGTGGTGATATCCAACACGAGCTGGAGAGTAGCAGTAGTTTAGGCTGGATGGAAAGGTAGCAAAGAGCCAAATAGGAAAGGCCTTGACCACCATGGCAAGAGGTGTAAGTCTCATCATAAAGACAATAGGAACCACTCAATTATTTTAAATGCATCTGCCTGATGATGCTTCAAGTACAAGGACAAATATGAAGTGAGACGATTATGTGTAGGGTAAGGCCAAGGGTAGTGGACCAACCAGTGTATATTTGACAGAGCACAAGAGCAGAGGGGTGGGTTATCTAATGCAGATTGTGTTGTTACAACTTGACAACCGTCTAGACAAAGGTGAGTGGGAATGCTTCCCAGTTTCCTGTACAGGATTTTTTTCCCCATTTTTGCATTTCATTCTCACTTTTCCAATTCATTTCCTACCACTCAGTGGCATTATTCAGCTGTTGAGCAAGCCCATGGGAACACCAAATTTAGAGAAGGTTCTTCTAGCCAGAAACTGCCTTTGTGGATGGACCTCAAAATCTGGCCTCAGTGGAAAAACCATCTAAGTTCAGAGAAATGGGAGACCATCTGTGACTGCTGCAAGGAAGTCTGAGAAGTTAGCCAAGACTGGCGGAATGAAAATCTCCGATCTGAGGCTGCTTTCGTGAAGAAATTTAAATGCTACTGTCATCCCCAAGATTTATGTTAATGCAAACTTCATGATACTTTAAAGCTCAGAAATTTGAGCAACAACAACAAAAAAACATAGTAATGAAATGAAAGTTAGTCATTGGGATACTCATATTTAGTAGACTTCAACAACTAAGTTGTAGACAAGCAGCAACTCACATGTTATAGCCATGGGAGCAAAGTGAAATATGTTAAAAGCTGCTGACATGCTATATTTACATTTTTAGGACACGTTATAAGACAAAAATTTTAAAAATCTGCTTCTGTCAGCTAAAAATTTGAAATAAATCAGAAAATATTCTATATGGAGCTCTTAATGTAGTCTAAGAGAGGATAGGAAGGAAAAAGAAAAACATTCTAGTTTGTAAAGAACTATTAACAGAGGCAAGGTAAATACATTTAAAGTGACTATTATGAACATGTATTTATACCCACAAATACACATAGCACTACCACTTTTTTAGTGTTTTCTATGTGCCAGGAACCATAATATATGCAATTTGTACATATCTCATTAATCATTTCAACTTCCTTTGAGATAGGTACTTATGTCAGATATTGTCTGTGGATACTTAAGTCCAACCTAAGTTTCTATTTTCTTCCCTGTACTACTGGAAGCCAGAAAACCTACATTTCCAGGAGTCTCTTGCCAGCTAGGTTCTGGTTAGCTTTTGCCAGTGGAAGACCCTTCCATGAGATAATGAAGTAGGAGGCAAGGGTGAAGCCATTCTGCATTTGGATTCACCCTTCTCTCCTACTTCACTGCATAAGTGACCCCAGGTACAACCAGCAAAATAACTGCTCAGCCAAAATCACTGACCAACAGAACTGTGAACAAGTAACATGATTATGACTTTAAGCCACTAAGTTTTGGGGTGCTTGGTTATGAAGCCAAGCAAACTGAGACATCATCTAACTATGAACAGACAACACTGCTCCTCCAGGCTCCAAAGATGTGAAGTAACAGAAAGTTCATGGCTTGCAAATCTTGGTTACTCCATACCTGAGAGAATAGCATTCACTGTCAGGAAAAATATACACAAACATTCCCCAACTAATTCAAAATACTTTCTGCCTAGTTGAAAAACTTCAATCAACAACTTAATACCACCTGGTGCTTAACAGGTGGTAGATTTTTTTTCCCCTTGAGAGACATGAAAAGTTATTTTCAAAGACTTTTTTCAAAGAAATTTTTATGATTTATTGCTTCAATCTCCTTTAGAAGGCAAATAAATATTTAATTCTTACATGGGCTTAATTCTTTGTGCGGTTTCACCTCCTATTCCCCCAATTATAAAGAGGAGTAAATCTTACTTGCTAAAGAATTACATTTCTAAGATCACCCTTTAAACTTCCAGCTAAACTAATTCATACTCTACTTCTTTCATGTTTAAAGGGTGTACATGTCTCAGTGTCTTCAAGGAGGTGACATAGCTGATGTTTCTTAAACCCACAATTCTGCTTTCATGAAATCAACAAAGGCCTTCTGTGGCTTTCTAGGAAGACAAAAGATTCCATTTCTAGCCACCTAAAGAAAGGATACCTGTTCTGTACCATAAAGATGCAGAATACCTTGTATCAGGTGTCTGAGGTTTGGCAACTCTTTGACAACACTACTTTTCCTTGGTCAAGAAAATCTGAAGCTCTAATAAGCCATTCAGGTGAAATTTCTCACAGAATACAGTCTTTAGTAACCATAGAATCAAGTTAGAATGAAAAATGTGACTTTTCTCTTCCATGTCTAGGATCTTTTATCAGAATTGTAAAGGTTTTGTTTCACTATTTTTCAAGAAAACAACTTACCGTACTCTCAGGCTTTTTTTCTCCTGGGATCATTAACTCAACTGATTTGTGCTTATTGTTAATGAGGCCAAGGTCTTGATGAATTCAGTCTCAGTGTGGGCCATTTGGGCTTTCCATAGGCAGACTGCACCCTTGACTCCAACTTCAATCTCACCCCTGATCTTGGCCAGGTCATTTTCCACTCCAGAAGGACAAGTGCTATTATAGCCATAATATCTGTGCAGACATTCCCACCATGGGAACAACTCAATCTCTGTTGACAGGTGTAATGAGGCTTGCCTTTACCTGTGCAAGATTTAACTGCAGCAAAAAGGTACTAACTTGAACTTGGGGCTCTGGGATGAGTCCATATAGAGCACATTTACAGTATTTGAGGGCAAAATGATGAGCTGCTATAACAAACAGCACTAACAATACAGTGATTTTTAAAAAAGGTGATATATCTCTCTCATAATATTTGGAATATAAGTACATAGTCCAGGTAAGCAAGGTAGCTCTGATCCAGTGATCACTTAGGGATCTGGTTGCCTTTTAGGAAGTTGCCCCTTTATCCCTTAAATCATGGATGTCATCTGTTTGGTTAAAGTTAGATTGTCACGAGTTGTAGTACGGAAGAGGCATATTTACTTTCTTAAGGCCTGGATGCGGCAGACATCACTTGCATTTGCATTCTGTGGGGGAGAACTTAGTCAAATGGCGAAACCTACTGCACAAAGGACTGTAGAAGGTGTAGCCATGAACCATGTTCCTCGGAAGAAGTGAAGAACATGTTTCGGTAATCGACCAGCAGTCTCTGCCACAGATGGAAAGTCAAGGCCATCCCTATTTTGCTGTTTGCATACTCAAAACAACACTTGGAAGAAGAGCTGTCTCCAGCACAAGTTCTATGATAGCATGTCATTTTCCAAATCAACACCCATCACCCAAATGAAGCCACAAACTAGAGGAAGGAAGATAGCAGTCTAGGCGAAGTCACAGACATGAGGAAGAATAAGAATGAAAAACTGCATCATTCATCTCCCAATGTATTGATGCCATGACCCCATGGAGGGTACAGATTGTGCTGGGGAGAGCTTGAACCTTTCCCTAGCTCCTTTGGAACACGGAAAAGAAGAGCTATGAAGACCCCGAATAGCCAAAGCAATCTTGAGAACGAAAAATGGAGCTGGAGGAATCAGGCTCCCTGACTTCAGACTATACTACAAAGCTACAGTAATCAAGACAGTTTGGTACTGGCACAAAAACAGAAACATAGATCAATGGAACAGGATAGAAAGCCCAGAGATAAACCCACGCACATATGGTCACCTTATCTTTGATAAAGGAGGCAAGCATATACAGTGGAGAAAAGACAGCCTCTTCAATAAGTGGTGCTGGGAAAACCGGACAGCTACATGTAAAAGAATGAAATTAGAACACTCCCTAACAGCATACACAAAAATAAACTCAAAATGGATTAAAGACCTAAATGTAAGGCCAGACACTATCAAACTCTTAGAGGAAAACATAGGCAGAACCCTCTGTGACATAAATCACAGCAAGATCCTTTTTGACCCACCTCCTAGAGAAATGGAAATAAAAACAAAAATAAACAAATGGGACCTAATGAAACTTCAAAGCTTTTGCACAGCAAAGGAAACCATAAACAAGACCAAAAGACAACCCTCAGAATGGGAGAAAATATTTGCCAATGAAGCAACTGACAAAGGATTAATCTCCAAGATTTACAAGCAGCTCATGCAGCTCAATAACAAAAAAACAAACAACCCAATCCAAAAATGGGCAGAAGACCTAAATAGACATTGCTCCAAAGAAGATATACAGATGGCCAACAAACACATGAAAGAATGCTCAACATCACTAATCATTAGAGAAATGCAAATCAAAACTACAATGAGATATCATCTCACACCGGTCAGAATGGCCATCATCAAAAAATCTAGAAACAATAAATGCTGGAGAGGGTGTGGAGAAAAGGGAACACTCTTGCACTGTTGGTGGGAATGTAAATTGATACAGCCACTATGGAGAACAGTATGGAGGTTCCTTAAAAAAGTAAAAACAGAACTACCATACGACCCAGCAATCCCACTACTGGGCATATACCCTGAGAAAACCATAATTCAAAAAGAGACATGTACTAGAATGTTCATTGCAGCTCTATTTACAATAGCCAGGACATGGAAGCAACCTAAGTGTCCATCATCGGATGAATGGATAAAGAAGATGTGGCACATATATACAATGGAATATTACTCAGCCATAAAAAGAAACGAAATTGAGGTATTTGTAATGAGGTGGATGGAGTTAGAGTCTGTCATACAGAGTGAAGTAAGTCAGAAAGAGAAAAACAATTACAGTATGCTAACACATATATATGGGATCTAAGGGAAAAAAAAAGGTCATGAAGAACCTAGTGGCAAGACGGGAATAAAGACACAGACCTACTAGAGAATGGACTTGAGGATATGGGGAGGGGGAAGGGTAAGCTGTGACAAAGTGAGAGAGTGGCATGGACATATATTCACTACCAAACGTAAAATAGATAGCTAGTGGGAAGCAACCGCATGGCACAGGGAGATCAGCTCTGTGCTTTGTGACTACCTAGAGGTGTGGGATAGGGAGGGTGGGAGGGAGGGAGATGCAAGAGGGAAGAGATATGGGGATGTATGTATATGTATAACTGATTCTCTTTGTTATAAAGCAGAAACTAATACACCATTGTAAAGCAATTATACTCCAATAAAGATGTTAAAAAAAAAAAAGAAGAGCTATGGAGGAACAAAGAGACAACTGCTAACACTGTCGAGCTCTTCCTCTGGCCTAACCAGAACAAGGGGCCTTGCATTTTCATTGTGCACTGAGTCCTGTAAATTACGTAGCCAGTCCTGCATGAGGGATAGGGAGCGATGGAGAAATGCCTTTCCTTTCCTAATCCCCAGAAAATGGTGCTGAGACACATTTCATGAGTCTTCTCAGATATCCTCCCTTGTCGCACTTTGCCGTGTCCCTCACTCCTGCTTCCTGAGATCACATTACCAAAAAAAGGACTTGCACGAAAGCTGTTGTGGTCAGTGTTTAAGCAGAGGCCTTAGGTGGTGAGTGATCTCTGCAGATATGTAGGGGAAGATTATTGCAGGCAGCGGGAACAGTCAGCAAAGGCCCTGAGGTGGGAGCATGCCCGGTGTGTTTGAGAAACAGCAAAGAAGTCACTTACGTGGCTAGAGTGCAATGACTAATAATAGGTGAGAGATTCTGTAACAATCTATATGGCAAAAGAATTTGAAAAAGAATAGATATATGTATATGTATAACTGATTCACTTTGCTGTACACCTGAAATTAACACAACATTGTATATCAACTATACTCCAAAAAAAAAATTTTTTTTAATTAAAAAAGAAATAATCGGGGACTTCCCTGGTGGCGCAGTGGTTAAGAACCTGCCTGCCACAAAACACCAAAAAAATAAATAAATAAATAAAACAAAGAATCCACCTGCCAATGCAGGGCACACGGGTCCGAACCCTGGTCAGGGAAGATCCCACATGCCGCGGAGCAACTAAGCCCGTGCGCCGCAACTACTGAGCCTGCGCGCTAGAGCCCTTGAGCCACAACTACTGAGCCTGCGTGCTACAACTACTGAAGCCCGTGTGCCCTAGAGCCCGTGTTCCACAACAAGAGAAGCCACCACAATGAGAAGCCCACGCACCGCAACGAGGAGTAGCCCCCACTCGCTGCAACTAGAGAAAGCCTGTGCGCAGCAACGAAGACCCAATGCAGCCACAAAAAAAAAAAAAAATCGGTGAGAGAAATAGGAGATGAAGTTAGTGAGCTCACTGAGGGGCTTAAAGATCCCCGAAAGGACTTTGGGTTTTTCTGTGACAGAAAGGGAGAGTTGTTGGGGCACTCAGTCAGAGACATGATATGATTTAAGTTTTCGAAAAGGACATCTGGCTGCTATGTTGAGAATAGACTGTAGAAGACAAGGGTAGGAGCAGGAAGAACATTTAGAAGGCAATATATCCCTCTCAATATCGTGAGAGAAGATGATGGCTTGGATCAGAGTGGTAGCAGTAGAGGTGATGAGAGGAGGTCAGATTGTGGATGCATTTCAAAGTAGAGTCAAAGGATTTGCTGATGGATTGGATGAAGGCTGAAAAAGAAAGAGGGGGTTTGAGGACATCTACAAGAGTTGCAGCCTGGAGACTTAACAGAGAGCAGGTCACCAAGGGAGTGGCAGACCGGACAGAGTGGGGATGGTTCAGATAGGAAACAGGATGATCTGGGGAACAGACAAGTGAGTATCCAAGGAAGGGGACAATGGGACTCACGGTTCAGGGTAAATCTTTCCCTATTTTCCCCTTTTCCCTTGCTGAAAAAGGAATGACTAATGAGTAAAGTAATGGGCTAAAGAGAAGGGGGTCAGTACCATAGAGGTAGCCACTCACTCTGTGTATACTTGGGGGTGACTTTACACAGAGTTGCATTTGGTCTCTGAGGCTCTCAGATATCAAGACAGCCAAGTATGACAGGCCTATGTAAATAAGACAAATCAGCTTTCCTAGAAAGAACATGGAACTGAGAGGCATGTGTGCTGGTCTACCATAATCCATAGATTAGCAATTCCCCATGGGAAGCATCTATTTTGCCCACCAATCTTGACACTTCTTCACATACCCCTGAAAGAAAAGCTACTGACAGAGCACTGAAATGTATGGTGAAGGTTTCATAGGGAAGATAGAGGAAACATGTACATCACACACAACTTCATCAACCCCCTCTTGACATGTCTCTTTGTCTCAGCCTCTCTCTCCAACCATCCTGCCAATGGGATATTTTTTCCTTCATCCTCTTAGAGCTGCTTTGCTTCATTAACCTTTGGTACTCCTGGACCTCTCACTCCTGCCCCTAACCCAACTGCAGCTTCTCCAAACTTGTAACTTAGCCCATTTTGGGGGGGGGGGTGGAAAGGAGGATTTTCTAGTTACCATGATCCACCCCCTTGGGTGGGTGGGGGATGGGAGAGAGCAGGGAGGAATTATAAAATCTCTTTTTCTTATGCAGGAAGTGCTGAGGACTGTATCAAAAGACATGGTCCCTAGCCTCCAGCATCCAACCAACATGTCAGTGGATCACTGTAACCCAAAATCATAATTGTTAGGACAGAGGTAAGCACAAGTACTATGGCACCATTAAGGAGGGGCACCTAATCCAGACTGAAGGGGTGGTAGTCAGGGATGTCATTTCAACTTTTCTGAGCACCTGCTATGTGCTAGATCCTGTACCACACACTAGTGCTATGCTGGGGCCCCAAGTAGGCGCTTAGTCTGCCTATTGGGTGACACCCTTCCGCCTGCTGAGGCTATCCTCCACTGCTGAGCTCAGTTTCCCCATCTGTCCACTGAAGGAATCTGACCAGGGCTTGGCAGAACCGGGATCACAACCTGAGGCTTCTGCTTCTTACTATCAATACATGGGACTTAGAAAGTCTTAGACTTGACTAAGAAAGTGTTGACTCAAACACGTTGTTCTCATTGCTCATTCATCAGCCCAAATGTATTGTTAGTAGCAATAGGAGGCTGTAGGCATTGTGCAGGCCTCTAGAGAATTCTAGGGCTGATTTGCCTATTTATTTTTCCTGCCCCAGTCTCCACGGTCATTACCGGGACCAAAGAAGTCGTATCTGCACTGCATTTCCTTGGAACCACAGTGACATTCAGTGGCCATTGGAGGTTGAAAAACAAGTGTCAGAGAAAGCACTTGTCTTTGTGCTGCAGGATGGAGTGAGGCAAGTTTCCCAGCAATTTTTCCACTTAAACCAGCACAAGCTGATCAGCTCCTGCTATTGCTTATGGAAATTTAGCATAGGGCTAATAGGCTGGACCTGGCCCAAGACCACTACCTCACACAAGCTATTTATCCTCATTCAGTTGCCTTCATAGACAAAAGAACAAACCAAACCAAGAGTTTACATTGCAATACCGATTTTTAATTTTTCTCGTAGATAATGCTTCCCTAATGCAAAAAAAAAGGGAATAAAAATTTGAAAAACACAAAATGTTACAACCATCCACAAGCTCACCACCCAGAAATAACCCTCATTAACATTTTAACTTATTTTCTTCCTGTCTTTCTATGAAACATACATTGTTATCATTCAATACACACTCGTTGCCTGCTTTCCGCACTTACTGATATATTGTGGACATTTTTCCCTGCCATTCTTCTATACCATTATTTATAATGGCCGAATAGGAATCCAACATATGGATGTACTGTGATTCACTTATGGATGTACCATAATTAGTTTACCAATTCCATATTGTTAAAACATTCAGATGGTTTCTAAATTTTTAACATTATAAAATAATATTGTAGGAGTTTCCTTACAAATAACCTACCTGATTATTTCCTTAGCATTAATTCCTACTATTGGAACAACTCAGTTAAAGAGCATTCACATTTAATACTTTGGAAACATATTGCAAAATTACCCTCCAGAAAGATTATACCAACTTTTTCTCCCATCAGCTCTTTTTGAAAGTGCTTATTTCCTCATGCCCAGGTCAACACTGGGTATTATCATTACTTTTCTTCTTTGACAGCATCAAATGATAGGCAAAAAATGGAAAATTTTTTTAATGGCAAAGCATTTTTGTTTACTTTTCATTTTTTATTATAAATGAATTTGAACTTTTACTTTTTCATTGGCTGTTTGTATTTGTTCCTTCGTAAAGTGCCTGTCCTGGTCTTCTGTCCTTTTTTCCCATTGGAATTTTTATCTTCTTTATTGATTTATAAACACTCTTTAGTGTTAACCCTTTGTCATACCATACAAATTTTTCTCAGCATGTCATTGTCTTTCTGCTTCTTTGGCATATAGAATTTTGACTTTTATACATTCAAATCTATTTATCTTTTCCTTTATGTTTTCCGTCTTTGGTGCTATGTTTAAAAAGGCCTTCCCTTTTCCTAAAATATATATTTTGTTTTTTCCTCTGGGTTTCTTGTTTTGTTAATTACATTTAACTATTTAATCCACCTGGAATTTATTTTCTTGAAGTGCGAGGTCAGGCTATATAACTTTATTAAATAGTTGTGCCACAATTGTTAACTGGGAGAAATAATTTCTCCTTAACTTTTTTTTGCCACCTTCAACTATCAAGGTGAGAACTGGGGACAGGTAAAGGACAGACACGAAACAACAAAAGTGTTTTATCAGAATTAGCAACATCGTTAGTTTTGACTGTGGTTTAGAATTTAGATGGGACCAGGTGGCAGGCCCAGTACAGGGAGAGCCTGAGCGTCTCACTGACTAATATGGTAGACAGTGTTGTTGATACTGGCTGTTGGCTCTCTCATCCTTTATTCCCACTTCCTTCTAATGCATCTTCTGTGCTGCAAAGACTAGAAAACTGAAAACCATATTTCACAGACTCTTTTACAGCTTGAGTTCTGGGTTTGAAATACCTTCCACCAAATATGTGCATTTACGTGAGATCTAAAAGGCAGAAATGAAGCCAAGACCACCTTCCCTGCCCCTGTGGGCTCCTTTACCCTGGCAATGAAGGTCATGCAGACACGAGAATGTTCTGCAACACTGTACCAGCATCTAGTCTCCAGCTTCCTGGGTGTCAAGAGGCAGTACATCAGTGACAGTGGTATTTCCTGACTCCACCTTCTGTTCCCTGGGCCATTCTTGAACTCAAGCATTCCAGTGATGGTCTCAGAGGTAGTAGCCAACTAACTGGTGGATGGGTTCTATAAGATTCTGGGAGCCATTCCTATAGGCCCAGCCTAGATCCCACTCTTCCAACCCTTCCAAGGCTTTTTAAAAAATATCTAGGGAATTCCCTGGTGGTACAGTGGTTAGGGCTCCATGCTTCCACTTCAGGGGGCACAGGTTAGATCCCTGATCAGGGGACTAAGATCCTGCAAGCTGTGCGGCGTGGCCAAAAAATTAATAAATTTAAAAAATAAAAATATCTAATTTCCTTATTAAATCCCTTTCTACTGAAAATACCTAGCGTGGTTTTTTGTTTCCTATACTGAATCCTGACAGATACAGGCAACCAGGGTCAGGGTCCAGGATCTTTTCAGGGTCCAGGTCAGGGTCCAGGACCAATTCCTTGCAAGACCTGAGTCTGGGAAAATATGGGTTAATGACAGGGGCCTTTCAGGCAGCAGCTGGCTAATATACAGGGGAAAACTCTTTATCCATCATTGACCTGAGTCACAGATTCTGGTATCCTTCAACTTTTGGTTGAAGCCAACACTAGGTGTAAATACATGAACAGTGGAGGAGCAGAGAGGAAGGGAGCCAGGAAGGTAACACAAAGTGTCTACTATGTGTCAGGTACCAATCTAGACCATTTCACATGTTCTCATTTAATTCTTACAACACTCTGGAAGGTAAATACAATTGTCCCCAATTAACCCAACCCTGCACATACACATTTCTGAATACAGTATGTCCATTTCCCTTGGGCTCGGATCACTGTTAAAATAAAACATCTTACTTAGCATGGGGACCCGGGTGGTGAATGGGTCTAGATTCTAAGCCACTCTGAGGACCTCAGTTCCAGAAGTATATGACCTTGTGTCAAGTGCTCTGCAATGAACATGATTTGGCTCCAGTCTCTGTGTCTACTTCTTTCTGCTCTACTACCAACTGGTAGGTTTCCTTTGTGTCATGAATCAAACTTCCTGAGGCAATAACCTGTCCCTGTTCATCTAAAGCCTGGGCCACAAAAGTCACCTGCCTGCCTGTGGATGGGCAGCATCCCTCAAAGGCAGGCATCTGTCCCTGATCCAATCAGCTGTGACTGAGACAAGGGGGTCCCAGGTACTGCTGGCTATTCAGCAGGAGGATGAACAGGGAACGCCATATTTTGGCATCTGCTGAAAAATCAGAATATTAGGAAACACTGAGCCCACATTTCCACAGGCAACAGGGGGAAGGAGTCCCCCTTTACACTGCAGTTTGAGAAATCCTAAATTTCTTCCAGCACTAACAATCTTTAATCCTGAGATTCTATACTCTTCTGGATTCCTGTACACTGAAAACATCGTGGATTGACATGGGCCTCATTGAACAGATAATTTGGAAGCAAGCTGGGAATGCATTTCATTTTTCCACCGATTTGATTTTTAAATAGGGACTCTACATTTCCACACTACAAAGCCATTATTCTCCTCTATTGGAGTTCCTGTAATTCTCAGCGTGCCATGTATTATCATCATCCTGTCAAAATGAAAATCTTACAGAGATCCTGCGAGGGCCTTATCAAATCAAGTGGAAGTGATTAAGGACAGTAGAAAAAATTAGAACAATTATATATATACCATTAAATAACGTAACAGATGAGAATCCAACTAGTCTTCAGATTTTCATAAGTAAGGTTTGCAATTTTCTATTTTGTTGACTCAATAGCAAATTATCAATTCATTAAATGATTAAACCATTTATCAAAACTGAATGACAAAGCAATCAGAGACTGGGATAATCAGACTCCAAGTCTGTTCTTTGTGTAGAATTCAAATGCACCCAGCACAATACAATTTTGTACTTAATGTCACTCATCTAATCAGCATATTTCTGCTCCAATGTGAGATCTTTGTTTGAACACGAGATGCAAAAGATATGGAAACCGCAAAAATCTCATTTATGTAATCATAACAAGCATGTTATAGTGGTTGTCAAAATTAATTAAACCTAATTCGCTCTACTTTCTAAGCTTAAAATTGACACAAAACATTCTTGTGAAAGGCAAAAGTGCTATAGGATCACAGAAGTAGGTATAAAAGTGAATATTTTTAAATGCCTGTGCTTTGTTTTAGAGAGTTAGTTAATATTGATTAACTAACTAAGTATGACAGATTAGATTCCTCCAAACATTTGAAACAATCAGTTGAATATGAACATTCACTCTATGAATGTCTAAACCTTTGGCTTCTTTTGAGTAATAATGAGTCTCACTGGTGTAATTACAATAAGTGTAAATTTAGAAAACCTCTATTAACACACAACTTCTCAGGAAGACGTTCTTTCCTAAGGCAAGGGACATCTTTATTTCAGATTACATTGTCATCTTGATCATCCTCTATTTAGAGCCAAAGTTCTGCTTACACCAGTGCTTCTCAAAATTTGGTATATGTCAGAAACACTCAGAGAGCCTGTTAAACATGCAGATTCCAGGGCCCCAAGCTGGTCTTGATTCAAAAGGTAGGGCCTAAAATATCTGTATTTTCAAAAATAACCCAGACAGTTCTTTTGTAAAAGTTCCAAGGACCACACTGTGAGAAACACTGACTCACATGTTTCCTTTCTCCCCTTGTGTTACGTTGTTTTGAATCCTTGCATTATAAATCCTTTCCGTATCTCTCTTGAGTGCCTTCTGCATGCCCTAATCAACCTCCACTAATATTCCCTGGGCCCCATCTTGTCTCATTAGCTTGAACTGGAAGAATTTACATTTTCTACATTTTCCTTCTCCAGATTCATACCTCTCTGGCCTTCACACATGTGCAGCCCCCTAATTGGTGAAAGCACAAATTAGGTGGACCCTTCTAGAAAACTTCCAGTCTTCCCTAAGCCAATCAGATTCCTAAGTGTTTCGTAGCAGGAGCTCTTCAAATAAACACATAAGCTCTGTTTCTAGCAAACCTCCCTGTTACCAAGGAAAGGCTTATCTAAGCCTTTAGTTTCCTCAGTACTACAGAGTGGACAACACAAAACAAAGGAGGAGGATCTCAAACCCATCTCTTTAACATCTTTTTAGCAACTCAAGAAAAAAAAGTTGTCAGTGAAGAGCTAGAATCATATTTTCTTAAAAATTCACGATTGTCTTTTGATATGAATTATCCAAGTTATCACTGAGCCCTCATACCACAGAGAGAGAAGAGATAGTAAGCCATCACCTGGGGACTCATTTGGGGAGATTTTCATGTAGATCAATGCCTGGGCCCTGCCCTAGACCCGGGTTTCTCAACTTTGGCATTACCGACATTTTGGTCAGATAATTTTTTGTCATGAGGGGCTGTCCTTCGCCCATAAAGCTTAAAATATTTACTATCTGGCCCTTTACATAAAAAGTTTGATGACCCCTGTGGTAATTGAATTAGCTACTTACTCTGAATTTTCAGGGAGACTGAAGCTCGGGAGGGGAGGCAGAAGTGAGATGGTAAACTACTATTGCTTGTTTTAAGCCATATAAATGAAGTTGAGATAGCATAAAGACATCACAGTGCACTGAAAGACAAAACACAATTTCTTCCTCCAAATTAAGTTTCTTTTTGAAAAAAAAATTCTATGTCTATTTCACTGGCAAGACCTTTTTAAACACCTTGTCTTGGAAATTAAAATGCTTCATATTTGTTCATGCTTCCTGGAATTCTGTTTTCCTGGAGGTCATCAAAAGCTCTGAGCTTTACTTCTTCTATCTTAGCTACGGAACAACCTCCTGGAAAAAGAGCCTATTAGTAGTTGATTTTCCTAAGCCCATCTCAGCGTTCCTGATTTAGAAGACTGTCCCTGCTATATGGGAACATAGGCTGGGAATAATGAACGTCATAGCAAGGCTGTGCGGGGCTGATTAAAACAACTGCTTCTACACATTGAAATAGTTACAGATGAAATGATGTGATGTCTGGGAGTTGCTTCAAAATAATGGGAGAGAGTAGGTGGAGATATATATATGAAACAAGAGTGACTATCTCTAATAATTTTTGAAGCTGAACAGTAGGCACTGCATGTTCATTACATTATTTCCTCTATATTTGAAAATATTTGAGAATTTCAATAATACTTTTTTTATTAAAAGAAAATCTGCTTCAAGTGCCAGATGAGGCCAAAAATGCTTAAAAATGGAAAGGAAAGATCCTCAGTTTTCTTCTGAAGCAGCACTTTAATGTTTTGATTTGATGGACCTTGGGCCATGAGGAGACAGTTCCCCAAAATTATTTAGTCCTAATTCTTAGCAAAATACCTAGCATGATGTAGGTGCAAAATAAATATTTATTGACTCAATGAACAAACCCAGGTCCTTTATGCTACAAGATCCTCCAGGAGAGTAATAACAACCATGATAACAGCAATAAGTAACAATTATTGAGGATTTATTATGGGCCAGGCACTGTGCCAAATACTGGGAATACATCATTATTTCCTTCAATCCTTATAAGCTTCATAAGGGCATGAATTTTTACTGTTTATTCACTGGTATGTCCCCAGTGCTTAAAACATGACTGATGCAATAAATATTTGTTCAATGAATAAATCTAATGTATGTGCTATTATCATAACCCTTATGCAGATGAGGAATCTGAGGCTTAAAAAGGTTAAATGACCTGCCCAGCTAGCAAATGGCAGAGCTGGATTCAAATCCAGATCATATAACTCAAAAAACTCTCTTTCAACCACTAGCTATACTGATGCTAATTCACACTTTAAAGTCTTGTCTATTATTATAACTGTGCCAGCCAGTGACCTTCAAAGGCCCTAAAAAATACAATATACGATGAAAATATTTTGATAGCAACTCAAACTGAACAGACTTAAGAGTATGGGGTACTGCTTGGAACAGGAATAAAAGGGAACTTAAACATGAAAATGGGTCTCTCCCAAACATCTCTATCAAGGGTCCCCAACCCCTGGGCCATGGACCAGTACCAGTCCATGGCCTGTTAGGAACCGGGCCGCACAGCAGGATGTGAGCGGCGGGCCAGCGAGTGAAGCTTCATCTGCCGCTCCCCATCGCTCTCCATCTCTCACATTACCGCCTGCACCATTGCCCATCCATGCATCCCCCCCATCTGTGGAAAAATTGTCTTCCATGAAACCGATCCCTGATGCCAAAAAGGCTGGGGACCACTGATCTATACGAAAGACACTTGTGAAATCTTAGAAGCATTCCCATTAAAGTTAGAATGAAGGTAAGGATAACCTTGCCAAGGATAACCTTGCCGGAAGCAACCTAAGTGTCCATCATCAGATGAATGGATAAAGAAGATGTGGCACATATATACAATGGAATATTACTCAGCCATAAAAAGAAACGAAATTGAGTTACTTGTAGTGAGGTGGATGGAGTTAGAGTCTGTCATACAGAGTGAAGTAAGTCAGAAAGAGAAAAACAAATACAGTATGCTAACACATATATATGGAATCTAAGGGAAAAAAAAAAAAAGGTCATGAAGAACCTAGTGGCAAGACAGGAATAAAGACACACACCTACTAGAGAATGGACTTGAGGATATGGGGAGGGGGAGGGGTGAGATGTGACAGGGTGAGAGAGTGTCATGGACATATATACACTAGCAAATGTAAAATAGATAGCTAGTGGGAAGCAGCCGCAGAGCACAGGGAGATCAGCTCTGTGCTTTGTGACCACCTAGAGGGGTGGGATAGGGAGGGTGGGAGGGAGGGAGACGCAAGAGGGAAGAGATATGGGAACATATGTATATGTATAACCGATTCACTTTGTTATAAAGCAGAAACTAACACACCATTGTAAAGAAATTATACTCCAATAAAGATGTTAAAAAAAAATAAAATAAAAAGGATAACCTTGCCAAGGAAAACCTAACACCACTATTATCTATCATTGTATTGGAGATCACAGACAAAGCAATTAGATGGCAATAAGACAATTCTGTTAGAATTAAAAAGGAAGAGACAATATCATCTTTGTTTTTAAACAAAATAACCTATTAGAAAATCCACAAAAAGCTTAAAACACTACCAAAACTAAGAGCGTTTACAGGATTGTTGGATACGATATATGTTCTTATTTATTAGTAGCAACCACTTTAAAAATGCAAAATTAAAAAAAAAAATGCAAAATTAACTTACCAAATTTTTTAAGTCATTCACCATAATTTTCAAAACTCCATGGTATCTAGGAGTAAATATAGTAAAAGTTACATAAGATCTTTATGAAGATAACATATAAGATGTAAAGGAAGACCTACATAAATGAATATGTCATGTTCATAGACAGAAGTTATACATAGATGTCAATTCTCCACAAACTGACTTGTTAATTCATTGAAATTCCAATCAAAATTCCACTGCAATTAAGAATAAACGGTCAAGAATAGACAAAATGATCTTGAACAAGAACAAGGAACCTTGACCTATAAGGTTTTAAGACTTATAAGGAATAGTATATTTTATTTTATTTTTTATTTTATTTTTTTAAGGCCTATGTGAATTTTTTTTAACATCTTTATTGGAGTATAATTGCTTTACAATGGTGTGTTAGTTTCTGCTTCATAACAAAGTGAATCAGTTATACATATACATATGTCCCCATATCTCTTCCCTCTTACATCTCCCTCCCTCCCACCCTCCCTATCCCACCGCTCTAGGTGGTCACAAAGCACCGAGCTGATCTCCCTGTACTATGCGGTTGCTTCCCACTAGCTATCTATTTTACGTTTCATAGTGTATATATGTCCATGCCACTCTTTCACCTTGTCCCAGCTTACCCTTCCCCCTCCCCGTATCCTCAAGTCCATTCTCTAGGAGGTCTGCATCTTTATTCCCGTCTTGCCACTAGGTTCTTCTGACCATTTTTTTCCCTTTGATTACATATATATGTGTGAGCATACGGTATTTGTTTTTCTCTTTCTGACTTACTTCACTCTGTATGACAGTCTCTAGGTCCATCCACCTCACTACAAATAACTCAGTTTTGTTCCTTTTTATGGCTGAGTAATATTCCATTGTATATATGTGCCACATCTTCTTTATCCATTCATCTGTCGATGGACACGTAGGTTGCTTCCATGTCCTGGCTATTGTAAATAGAGCTGCAATGAACATTTTGGTACATGACCCTTTTTCAATTATGGTTTTCTCAGGGTATATGCCCAGTAGTGGGATTGCTGGGTCATATGGTAGTTCTATTTTTAGTTTTTTAAGGAACCTCCGTACTGTTCTCCATAGTGACTGTATCAGTTTACATTCCCACCAACAGTGCAAGAGAGTTCCCTTCTCGCCACACTCTCTCCAGCATTTATTGTCTGTAGATTTTTTGATGATGGCCATTCTGACCGGTGTGAGATGATATCTCATTGTAGTTTTGATTTGCATTTCTCTAATGATTAATGATGTTGAGCATTCTTTCATGTGTCTGTTGGCAATCTGTATATCTTCTTTGGAGAAATGTCTATTTAGGTCTTCTGCCCATTTTTGGATTGGGTTTTTTGTTTTTTTTGATATTGAGCTGCATGAGTTGCTTGTATGTTTTGGAGATTAATCCTTTGTCCGTTGCTTCATTTGCAAATATTTTCTCCCATTCTGAGGGCTGTCTTTTCGTCTTGTTTATGGTTTCCTTTGCTGTGCAAAAGCTTTGAAGTTTCATTAGGTCCCATTTGTTTATTTTTGTTTTTATTTCCATTTCTCTAGGAGGTGGGTCAAAAAGGATCTTGCTGTGATTTATGTCACAGAGGGTTCTGCCTATGTTTTCCTCTAAGAGTTTGATAGTGTCTGGCCTTACATTTAGGTCTTTAATCCATTTTGAGTTTATTTTTGTGTATGCTGTTAGGGAGTGTTCTAATTTCATTCTTTTACATGTAGCTGTCCAGTTTTCCCAGCACCACTTATTGAAGAGGCTGTCTTTTCTCCACTGTGTATTATTTCCTCCTTTATCAAAGATAAGATGACCATATGTGCGTGGATTTATCTCTGGGCTTTCTATCCTGTTCCATTGACCTATATTTCTGTTTTTGTACCAGTACCATACTGTCTTGATTACAGTAGCTTTGTAGTATAGTCTGAAGTCACAGAGCCTGATTCCTCCAGCTCCGTTTTTCTTTCTCAAGATTGCTTTGGTTATTCGGGGTCTTTTTTGTTTCCACACAAATTGTGAAATTTTTTTGTTCTAGTTCTGTGAAAAATGCCAGTGGTAGTTTGACAGGGATTGCATTGAATCTGTAGATTGCTTTGGGTAGTAGAGTCATTTTCACAATGTTGATTTTTCCAATCCAAGATCATGGTATATCTCTCCATCTATTTCTATCACCTTTAATTTCTTTCATCAGTGTCTTATAATTTTCTGCATACAGTTCTTTTATCTCCTTAGGTAGGTTTATTCCTAGATATTTTATTCTTTTTGTTGCAATGGTAAATGGGAGTGTTTTCTTAATTTCACTTTCAGATTTTTCCTCATTACTGTATAGGAATGCAAGAGATTTCTGTGCATTAATTTTGTATCCTGCTACTTTACCAGATTCATTGATTAGCTCTAGTAGTTTTCTGGTAGCATCTTTAGGATTCTCTATGTATAGTATCATGTCATCTGCAAACAGTGACAGCTTTACTTCTTCTTTTCCAACTTGTATTCCTTTTATTTCTTTTTCTTCTCTGATTGCTATGGCTAAAACTTCCAAAACTGTGTTGAATAATAGTGGTGAGAATGGGCAACCTTGTCTTGTTCCTGATCTTAGTGGAAATGGTTTCAGCTTTTCACCATTGAGGATGATGTTGGCTGTGGGTTTGTCATATATAGTCTTTATTATGCTGAGGAAAGTTCCCTCTATGCCTACTTTCTGCAGGGCTTTTATCAGAAATGGGTGTTGAATTTTGTCGAAAGCTTTCTCTGTGTCTCTTGTGATGATCGTATGGATTTTCCTCCTTCAATTTGTTAATATGGTGTATCACATTGATTGATTTGCATATATTGAAGAATCCTTGCATTCCTGGGATGAACCCCACTTGATCATAGTGTATGATACTTTTAATGTGCTGTTGGATTCTGCTTGCTAGTATTTTGTTGAGGATTTTTGCATCTATGTTCATCAGTGATATTGGCCTGTAGTTTTCTTTCTTTGTGACATCTTTGTCTGGTTTTGGTATCAGGGTGATGGTGGCCTCGTAGAATGAGTTTGGGAGTGTTCCTCTCTCTGCTGTATTTTGGAAGAGTTTGAAAAGGATAGGTGTTAGCTCTTCTCTAAATGTTTGATAGAATTCGCCTGTGAAGCCATCTGGTGCTGGGCTTTTGTTTGTTGGAAGATTTTTAATCACAGTTTCAATTTCAGTGCTTGTGATTGTTCTGTTCATATTTTCTATTTCTTCCTGGTTCAGTCTTGGAAGGTTGTGCATTTCTAAGAATTTGTCCATTTCTTCCAGGTTGTCCATTTTATTGGCATAGAGTTGCTTGTAGTGATCTCTCATTATCCTTTGTATTTCTGCAGTGTCAGTTGTTACTTCTCCTTTTTCATTTCTAATTCTATTGATTTGAGTCTTCTCTCTTTTTTTCTTGATAAGTCTGGCTAATGGTTTATCAATTTTGTTTATCTTCTCAAAGAACCAGCTTTTTGTTTTATTGATCTTTGCTATCGTTTCCTTCATTTCTTTTTCATTTATTTCTGATCTGATCTTTATGATTTCTTTCCTTCTGCTAACTTTGGGGTGTTTTTGCTCTTCTTTCTCTAATTGCTTTAGGTGTAAAGTTAGGTTGTTTATTTGCGATGTTTCTTGTTTCTTAAGGTAGGATTGTATTGCTATAAACTTCCCTCTTAGAACTGCTTACTTGGAACTGCTTTTGCTGCATCCCATAGGTTTTTGGTTGTTGTGTTTTCATTTGTTTCTAGGTATTTTTTGATTTCCTCTTTGATTTCTTCAGTGATCTCTTGGTTATTAAGTCGTGTGTTGTTTAGCCTCCATGTGTTTGTATTTCTTACAGATTTTTTCCTGTAATTGATATCTAGTCTCATAGCGTTGTGGTCGGAAAAGATACTTGATACGATTTCAATTTTCTTAAATTTACCAAGGCTTGATTTGTGACCCAAGATATGATCTATCCTGGAGAATGTTCCATGAGCACTTGAGAAGAATGTGTATTCTGTTGTTTTGGGATGGAATATCCTATAAATATCAATTAAGTCCATCTTGTTTAATGTATCATTTAAAGCTTGTGTTTCCCTATTTATTTTCATTTTGGATGATCTGTCCATTGGTGAAAGTGGGGTGTTACAGTCCCCTACTATGATTGTGTTACTGTCGATTTCCCCTTTTATGGCTGTTAGTATTTGCCTTATGTATTGAGGTGCTCCTATGTTGGGTTCATAAATATTTACAATTGTTTTATTTTCTTCTTGGATTGACCTTTGATCATTATGTAGTGTCCTTCTTTGTCTCTTGTAATAGTCTTTGTTTTAAACTCTATTTTGTCTGATATGAGAATTGCTGCTCCAGCTTTCTTTTGATTTCCTTTTGCATGGAATATCTTTTTCCATCCCCTCACTTTCAGTCTGTATGTGTCCCTCCGTCTGAAGTGGGTCTCTTGTAGACAGCATATGTACGGGTCTTGTTTTTGTATCCATTCAGCCAGTCTATGTCTTTTGGTTGGAACATTTAATCCATTTACATTTAAGGTAATTATCGATATGTATGTTCCTATTACCATTTTCTTAATTGTTTTGGGTTTATTATTGTAGGTCTTTTCCTTCTCCTGTGTTTCCTGCCTAGAGAAGTTCCTTTAGCATTTGTTGTAAAGCTGGTTTGGTGGTGCTGAATTCTCTTAGCTTTTGCTTGTCTGTAAAACTTTTCATTTCTCCGTCAAATCTGAATGAGATCCTGGCTGGGTAGAGTAATCTTGGTTGTAGGTTTTTCTCCTTCATCACTTTAAATATATCCTGCCACTCCCTTCCGGTTTGGAGAGTTGCTGCTGAAAGATCAGCTGTTAACCTTATGCGGATTCCCTTATGTGTTATTTGTTCTTTCTCCCTTGCTGCTTTTAATATTTATTCTTTGTATTTAATTTTTGATAGTTTGATTAATATGTGTCTTGGTGTGTTTCTCCTTGGATTTATCTTGTATGGGACTCCCTGCACTTTCTGGACTTGATTAACTATTTCCTTTCCCATATTTGGGAAGTTTTCAACTATAATCTCTTCAAATATTTTCTCAGTCCCTTTCCTTTTCTCTTCTTCTTCTTGGGACCCCTATAATTCGAGTGTTCTTGCGTTTAATGTTGTCCCAGAGGTCTCCGAGACTGTCCTCAATTCTTTTCATTCTTTTTTCTTTGTTCTGCTCTGCAGTAGTTATTTCCACTATTTTATCTTCCAGGTCACTTATCCGTTCTTCTGCCTCAGTTATTCTGCTATTGATCCCTTCTAGAGAATGTTTAATTTCATTTATTGTGTTGTTCATCACTGTTTGTTTGCTCTTTAGTTCTTCTAAGTCCTTGTTAAACGTTTCTTGTATTGTCTCCATTCTATTTCCAAGATTTTGGATCATCTTTACTATCATTATTCTGAATTCTTTTTCAGGTAGACTGCCTATTTCCTCTTCATTTGTTAGGTCTGGTTGGTTTTTGCCTTGCTCCTTCATCTGCTGTGTGTTTCTCTGTCTTCTCATTTTGCTTAACTTACTGTGTTTGGGGGTCTCCTTTTTGCAGGCTGCAGGTTCGTAGTTCCCATTGTTTTTGGTGTCTGTCCCCAGTGGCTAAGTTTGGTTCAGTGGGTTGTGTAGGCTTCCTGGTAGAGGGGACTAATGCCTGTGCTCTGGTGGATGAGGCTGAATCTTGTCTTTCTGGTGGGCACGTCCACGTCTGGTGGTGTGTTTTGGGGTGTCTGTGGCCTTATTATGATTTTAGGTAGCCTCTCTGCTAATGGATGGAGTTGTGTTCCTGTCTTGCTAGTTGTTTGGCATAGGGTGTCCAGCACTGTAGCTTGCTGGTCGTTGAGTGGAGCTGGGTCTTGGCATTGAGATGGAGATCTCTGGCAGATTTTTGCCGTTTGATATTATGTGGAGCCGGGAGGTCTCTTGTGGACCAGTGTCCTGAACTTGGCTCTCCCACCTCAGTGGCACAGCCCTGACGCCTGGCTGGAGCACCAAGAGCCTGTCCTCCACACGGCTCAGAATAAAAGGGAGAAAAAAAAAGAAAGAAAGAAGAAGGTAAAATAAAATAAAATAAAGTAAAGTAAAATAAAATAAAGTTATTAAAATAAAAAATAATTATTAAGAAAAAAATTTTTTTACATAATAAAAAAAACGGACAGACAGAACCCTAGGACAAATGGTAAAAGCAAAGCTATACAGACAAAATCACACACAGAAGCATACACATACACACTCACAAAAAGAGAAAAAGAGAAAAAAATATATATATCGTTGTTCCCAAAGTCCACCTCCTCAATTTGGGATGATTCGTTGTCTATCAGGTATTCTACAGATGCAGGGTACCTCAAGTTGATTGTGGAGATTTAATCCGCTGCTTCTGAGGCTGCTGGGAGAGATTCCCCTTTCTCTTCTTTGTTCGCACAGCTCCCGGGGTTCAGCTTTGGATTTGGCCCCGCCCCTGCGTGTAGGTCACCTGAGGGCGTCTGTTCTTCGCTCAGACAGGACGGGGTTAAAGGAGCAGCTGCTTCGGGGGCTCTGGCTCACTCAGGCGGGGGGAGGGAGGGTTACGGATGTGGGGCGAGGCTGCGGCAGCAGAGGCCGGCGTGACGTTGCAGCAGCCTGAGGTGAGGCGCGCTGTGTGTTCTCCCAGGGAAGTTGTCCCCGGATCACGGGACCCTGGCAGTGGCGGGCTGCACAGGGTCCTGGGAGGGGCGGTGTGGAGAGTGACCTGTGCTTGCACACAGGCTTCTTGGTGGCGGCAGCAGCAGCCTTAGCATCTCATGCCCGTCTCTGGGGTCCGCGCTGATAGCCGCGGCTCACGCCCGTCTCTGGAGCTCCTTTAAGCGGTGCTCTGAATCCTCTCTCCTCTTGCACCAGGAAACAAAGAGGCAAGAAAAAGTCTCTTGCCTCTTCGGCAGCTCCAGACTTTTTCCCGGACTCCCTCCCGGCTAGCTGTGGCGCACTAGCCCCTTCAGGCTGTGTTCACGCCGCCAACCCCAGTCCTCTCCCTGGGATCCGACCTCCGAAGCCCGAGCCTCAGCTCCCAGCCCCGCCCGCTCCGGCGGGTGAGCAGACAAGCCTCTCGGGCTGATGAGTGCTGCTCGGCGCCGATCCTCTGTGCGGGAATCTCTCCGCTCTGCCCTCCGCACCCCTGTGGCTGCGCTCTCCTCCACGGCTCTGAAGCTTCCCCCTCCGCCACGCGCAGTCTCCGCCCGTGAAGGAGCTTCCTAGTGTGTGGAAACCTTTCCTCCTTCACAGCTCCCTCCCACTGGTGCAGGTCCCATCCCTATTCTTTGTCTCTGTTTTTTCTTTTGCCCTACCCAGGTACGTGGGGAGTTTCTTGCCTTTTGGGAGGTCTGAGGTCTTCTGCCAGCATTCAGTAGATGTTCTGTAGGGGTTGTTCCACATGTAGATGTATTTCTGATGTATTTGTGGGGAGGAAGGTGATCTCCGCATCTTACTCTTCTGCCATCTTGAAGCTCCTCCAGGAATAGTATATTTTAAATGTGGTATTGGTATAGCAATATACCAACAGACAACTGGAACAGATTAGAAAGTCAATAAACAGTCTATGTATATATAGGAACTTGAAATATGAAAGAGATGGGATTATAATTCAGTGGTTCAAAAAAAACAGATTATTCAAAAAGTTGTGCTTTCCAGGTTGAAAATGAGACTGTTAGAAAACTACACCTGGGACTTCCCTGGTGGTCCAGTGGTAAAGAAACCACCCTCCAATGCAGGGGATGCAGGTTCAATCCCTGGTGGGGGAACTAAGATCCCACACGCCGCGGGGCAACTAAGCCCACGCGCCACAACTACTGGGCTCGTGCACCTCAACTAGGGAGCCCATGTGCTGCAAACTACAGAGCCCACGCGCTCTGGAGCCCTCGCGCCACAACCAGAGAGAGCAAATCCGCACGCCACAACTAGAAAGAATCCCACGTGCCGCAATGAAGAGTCCGCACATCGCAGTGAAAGATCCCACATGCCTCAATGAAGATCCCGTGTGCTGCAACTAAGACCCGATGTAGCCAAATAAATAAATAAATAATTTTTTTTTAAAAAAGAAAGCTACACCTGACATCACTCACACAAAATAAATTCCAATGTTTTAAAGACCTAAAGGGGATGTTGTAAAACTTTTTAGAAACAAATATAAGAGACTCTAGGAGACATAAGAAAGGATTTATTAAATTCAACACTAAAGGCACAAACCATGGAGGGAAAAATTGATGTTTGCTTATATTTAAATTGAAAACTTTCATATGAAAAAAGCCACCATTAAAAGGTTACAATATGAGCCACAGACTAGGAAAACATTTATATTATAAAATATATTTATATTGGGACTCCCCTGGCGGCCCAGTGGTTAAGGCTCTGTGCTTCCACTGCAGGGTGCACGGGTTTGATCCCTGGTCAGGGAACTAAGATCCCACATGGTGCACAGTGTGGCCAGAAAAAAAAAAAATAATATATATATATATATATATATATGTATATATATATATATATAATAGTATTTATTGTATTAATATATTAGTATTTAGAATATATAAAGAGTTCACTAAAACTCTCAGAAAAAGACAGCACAATAGAAAAATAGATGGAGAAAGAGGAAACCAAACTGGCCAATAGATAATATAAAAAAAATGTGCAACCTCACATAAAATCAGAGAAATACAAAGTAAAACAAGAATAAGATTTGTGTCACATCTGTCATATTGGCAAAGAATTTTAAATCTGGTAACATCAGGTGTTGGTGAGGACGTGGGGAAACAGGAGCGCTGATACCTCGGTGGTGGGACTGTGAATATCTACAACCTTTAGGGAAAACAATTTGACAACACCAAGTAAAATTGAAGATGTGCATCCCTAAAGACTCAGTCATTCCATGTCTACCTACATACCCAAGAGCTCCAGTTCTCAAAGTGTGGCCCATGGACGAATGCGTGTCTCTGAGATCCTTTTAAGGGGTCCATGACAACCGTTCTCATAATACTAAGAAGTTGTCTTTTTCACTATGTTGCTCTTTGCATGAACGATGCAAAATCAATGGTGGTGGGTAGGCTGAATAATGGTCCCCAAAGATAGCCAGTTCCTAATCCCTTGCAACCTGTGACTGTCACCCTATATGACAAAAGGGACTTTGCTGATGTGATTAAGTTAATGATCTTGAGATAGAGAGATAATCCTGGATTATCTGCATGGGCCCTAAATGTAATTACAATTGTCATTATGACAGGGAGGCTATAATGAGGAGTCTGACTCCATTTTCTGATGTTTGACTGCTGACAGCCTTTAAGCTTGACCTCTTTTTCTTCCCCATTCTGCCTCACATGTGACCAGCTGATAAGAAAACCTGAGTGCTCCCTCCTTTGGCACTGATGGGAGAGTCAAACCACATAAGCCCCTAACTGTGCACAGGAACTCTCACCCTGGCCCCATCCCTAACCATAACAAAAAAAATTTATTTATTCATTCATTTGTTTGTTTAAAAAAGAAAAAAAAACTCAAGCTAGTCTTCTTTCCTTGCTCTCTCAAGTCATTTTTAGACCTGCTTGAGAGGCTTGCCCTGCTCTCCCCAGAAAAGCCTCAATTGTGTAAGTAATAAAGCTTTTCATTACCCTCTTGGTGTGTGCACGGCATCATCGGTCTTGATATCCAAATCAGTTTAGGGGTGGGAGGGTCCTTCCTGTCTCTTTAGGATGGTCACAATAGAGACAGAAGGAGATTTGAACAGAAGAAGAAGGCAATGTGAAAAAGCAAGAAAACGGATTCTCCTCTAGAGTTTGGAGGGAGTGTAGCTCTGTCAATACCTTCATTTCAGCCCAGTGAAACTGATTTCAGACTTTTGACCTCCAGAACAGCAAGAGAATAAATATGTATTGTTTTAAATCACCATATTCATAGTAACTTGTTAACAGCAACCCTAGGAAATCAGGAAGTGACGCCAAATGGTGCTAGTAGTCACTGTGTTCATCACCACCATATGCAGCTTTCTTTTTTTTAATGTCAGTTGCACTTAAGGATGTCCTTATTGGAGATGTGAAAATTATTGTTACAAATATTGACCTTTGAATACATGGGTTTTTAATATTTTGTATGACAAAATGACATGTATGCATAAAGCATTTCCACTGCATCCTGAATTATAATAACTGTCTCAAAGACAAACACTTGTGCAATTTAAAAGCAACTTTTTTCATAAAACACCGCTTTTACATGAAAGAATTACTGACAGTCAAACTTTACTTATTCAGACTTGGGTTCTTGGCAGACGTTTCTCTAACATTAACATTAATTTCTTTAAAATTAACAAAGTGAGCCTGTCACTTCAAGGAAAACAACTGACAGCATTTTTGCCAATTATAAAATACAAGTTTTCAAGTAAAAATTAGAATTTTAGAAAACTTGTATCTGCCACCATGAGGTTGACAGCTTTCCAAAACATAAATACTTTCCTGATGAGATCAATGGTTAGAGTAACAATTGTAATATTTTTACATTGTATCATGAAATATGTCAATATTTGGAAGATCTGTATAACTCAGGGAAGCAATATTTTTCAAATGATCAATGCATGATGTTACAAAATCTTGCATGGGTAAAAAAATCTATTCAAAGTGAGGATATACTAATGGATTTTTCATATACGAAAACAAAAAATTCACTGATATGGTTTCAGATTGCATATTGGAACTAACCTCTAAGAAACTTCCACCTGTCAAATTTTGGTGTATTATCAAAGAATATCCACAATTACCTGAAATGGCTAATGAAGTACTCCTGGCTTTTCCAACTACAATATGTGTGAGAAAGGATTTTCTTCCTGTATTTCAACCAGAACAGCAGAGTGAATGCAGAAGCAGCTCTCTTCTATTAAAACAGACATTAAAGAGATTTGCAAAAATTTAAGCAATGCTACTTCTTTCACTAAATGTCTTGTTAATATAGTTCTTTTCACAAAATAAATAATTGTGCTAACTTGTAATGGATATATTATCATTTTTTAAAGAACTCATAATTCAATATTTTTAAATTTCTGAGTTTTAATTCCTAATACAATAAATACTAATAGACATAACTCACATAAAAACTTTTTGGGGTCCTCAATACTTTTTAAGAGTAAAACCTAAAAGTTTGACAACTGCTGCCCTAGAGAAACTCTTACACATACACTCAAGAAAATATGTCTATTGCAGCTCTGTTTGAAACAGTGAAAAACAGAACAATTTTAAGTATCTATGAAGAGGTGAATGGAGAGATAAATTGTGTATATTCATACAATGTAATCGTATATCGCTGTTAAAATGAAAGAGGAGTTATAAGTTTTAACATGGGTGAATATCAAAAACATAATGGTAGGGAAGTTGTAAATTATATGTACAGGATGACAGATTTATACATTTTTTGAAAACACATATAAGGTTAAAAATACATGACAATACTAGCTTTTGTCTAAGTATATATGCATACAGTAAAATTATATACATGAAAATGGATGAGAAGAGTGCCCACCAACTTCAGGATGTGGTTCCTCTGGGAATGAAGAGAATGATTAGGAAAAGGTACAAATGGACTTTGACTTAATCCATAATGTTTTCTCTCTTTAATAAAATTTAAAAATCCAAAGCAGATAGGATGAAATGCCAACATATACTAATTCTGGGTGATAAATACATGGATGTCTCTTTTATTCAACCTTCCTCAAAGACATTTGGCCAGTGCTGCCCTCTCCCAGTTCATGTATCACAGTCCTGAGGGCTCCGGAGAGGAGTGAGAGTTCCACAAGGCAGAGGGGTTCTCAGTGGCATCCTCACCTCTGCATTCTCTTTCAGAATTTTGCAATAAATTGTTGTTCACCTCTGACTCATTAAGAGGATTTTCTTTTATATTATCTAGTTTTAAATAAACTATCCTTAAAACATGGACAAGTGGTTGAATAGATTCTTGCAAAGAACCTAAATGAAAGTAACTCTGCAAATTGCAAATAATTGCTAACTGAAAATAAATCTAATAATGACACAAGCACAAGCCAGTAATAAAAATATGGCAGAGCTGACATTTCTCCTGCTCTGAGGACAAGCTCTTCATCAATCACAATGAGCAATCTAGTCACATCAGACAATGTCAGACCCGAAAATTGAAGTAATCGAGAAGAATATCTAAAATATTGGTAAATCTATATACTGCATTAATGATGAACATCTTCCCAAGCTTATTATTTTCTTGAGATAATAACTTATGATCTTATGAATTCATAAGATATGTTTAAGTGTCTATTTCTTCTTTATCTCATTCTCTTTAATTTATATTTTGTGTATGTTTATAATACGTAATATAACAGTGCACACATACAATTCATAAATATATGAAATTGTGGAGATAGAGCGATAGAGATATACACACTGCTTGTTCAAAATATTTTTACTGATGGGGTGTACAATAAGAAAAACTAAAATCCACTGGTCTATACCAGGGGTGGATCCAGGCTTTATGGGGCCTGAAGTTCATAACAATTTGGGGAGCCCTCTTTAATGAATAGAATACAAAAGAATGAATACAGAGTCAGCTCTACCCACCACCAGAGCCTCCCATCAAGCCTCTTAGATAGCCTCAATAACCAGAGGGCAGACAGCAGAAGCAAGAAAAACTACAATCCTGCAGCCTGTGGAACAAAAACCACATTCACAGAAAGATAGACAAGATGAAAAGGCAGAGGGCTATATACCAGATGAAGGAACAAGATAAAACCCCAGAAAAATAACTAAATGAAGTGGAGATAGGCAACCTTCCAGAAAAAGAATTCAGAATAATGATAGTGAAGATGATCCAGGACCTCGGAATAAGAATGGAGGCAAAGATTGAGAAGACGCAAGAAATGTTTAACAAAGACCTAGAAGAATTAAAGAACAAACAAACAGAGATGAGCAATACAATAATTGAAATGAAAACTACACTAGAAGGAATCAACAGCAGAATAACTGAGGCAGAAGAACGGATAAGTGACCTGGAAGACAGAATAGTGGAATTCACTGCTGCGGAACAGACTAAAGAAAAAAGAATGAAAAGGAATGAAGACAGCCTAAGAGACCTCTGGGACAACATTAAGCGCAACAACATTCACATTATAGGGGTCCCAGAAGGAGAAGAGAGAGAGAAAGGATCAGTGAAAATATTTGAAGAGATTATAGTCAAAAACTTCCCTAACATGGGAAAGGAAATAGCCACCCAAGTCCAGGAAATGCAGAGAGTCCCACACAGGATAAACCCAAGGAGAAACACGCCAAGACACATACTAATCAAATCGGTAAAAATTAAATATAAAGAAAAATTACTGAAAGCAGCAAGGGAAAAACGACAAATAACATACAAGGGAACTCCCATAAGGTTAACAGCTGATTTCTCAGCAGAAACTCTACAAGCCAGAAGGGAGTGGCATGATATACTTAAAGTGATGAAAGGGAAGAACCTACAACCAAGATTACTCTACCCGACAAAGATCTCATTTAGATTTGATGGAGAAATCAAAAGCTTTACAGACAAGCAAAAGCTAAGAGAATTCAGCACCACCAAACCAGCTCTACAACAAATGCTAAAGGAACTTCTCTAAGTGGGAAACACAAGAGAAGAAAAGGACCTACAAAAACAAACCCAAAACAATTAAGAGAATGGTCATAGTAACACACATATCGATAATTACCTTAAACGTGAATGGATTAAATGCTCCAACCAAAAGACACAGGCTTGCTGAATGGATACAAAAACAAGACCCATATATCTGCTGTCTACAAGATACCCACTTCAGACGTAGGGACACATACAGACTGAAAGTGAGGGGATGGAAAAAGATATTCCATGCAAATGGAAATCAAAAGAAAGCTGGAGTAGCAAAACTAATATCAGACAAAATAGACTTTAAAATAAAGGCTATTAACAAGAGACAAAGATGGACACTACATAATGAAAAAGGGATCAATCCAAGAAGAAGATATAACAATTATAAATATATATGCACCCAACATAGGAGCACCTCAATACATAAGGCAACTGCTAACAGCTATAAAAGAGGAAATCAACAGTAACACAATAATACTGGGGGACTTTAACACCTCACTTACACCAAGGGACAGATTATCCAAAATGAAAATAAATAAGGAAACAGAAGCTTTAAATGACACAATAGACCAGATAGATTTAATTGATATTTATAGGACATTCCATCCAAAAACAGCAGATTACACTTTCTTCTCAAGTGCGCACGGAACGTTCTCCAGGATAGATCACATCTTGGGTCACAAATCAAGCCTCAGTAAATTTAAGAAAATTGAAATCATATCAAGTATCTTTTCTGACCACAACACTATGAGATTAGAACAACCCAGGCTCCAGAGAAATCCTCTAACCTCAGAACAATAAGGGAAAATAAACTCCTGTAGGGTCTTGCTGCTTCCAATTCTCTCCTCTCTCGTCTAGAGCGAAAACTTAGATTTGCAAGACATGATCACCTGCCACTTAGAAGCTCACGAGGCCTAAAATCCTTGTCTGGACATCAGAAGTCATGATGGCAACCAGATTTCCAGGGTGAAAACCTGATAGTTACGATTGGACACCTTTCAGTTTAAGACTAGAAGTCTGGATATGGTGTCCTAGCTGTGGCAAGACTGTATCTGTAAGTCTGTAAAGTTTCAAAAAGTTTAAGTAAACTAACGGACTTGCAGGGGTTTTGTCAGTGTTTCTTTTATTTAAGTAATTCAATGGGCTGGGGATCATAAATCCTAAGAGGAAATGGAAAGAAGCCAGTGGTTCACAGCAGTATGTCATATGGCTGAAGAATGGTGAATGTCCTATAAAAATTATTAGGATGGGCATTTTTGTTTATCTTTCCACATAGTGAATTTCACATATGTATCTGTCTCTGTTTTCTTTTTTTCCCTGGCTAAAGACAATTCTCTGTGTGTGTTTAAGTGAGAATAGCCTTTACTCCCTCCTCAGAGAAGAATTCATCCATGTACAATAATCTATTTGTAACTGTAATTTGTCTGTATCTGGCTTTGGGGGAGCATTTTCAGAGATTAATTGATCATAGGAATCTGTCATTTGTGCACACTATATAGATATCTAATCCAAACAGACAGACCTATTGTCAAAGTTGGAGAAGTAGACTTGAAACAGGTGTTGCATAGCTTTAGAAAGCAGAGAGTTTTGACCTCTAAAGAATTTACCTAGCTTGCATAAAAATAACATGCGTGAGTTTGTATATGTGGAAGTGGGCCATGTCCATCTACTTTTGGCTTATCCAGGTTCTTCATAACCTCCAGTTATCTGAGAAATCAGAAGAATTATCGAGTGCATTCATTTTCCTTTTTTCTCCCTTTTAAGAAGTGAGGAAATCCTATAGACGTACATAAATAAGCCAATTCAAAATGTTAAATAAAAACAACAACAACTTTTTGTGCTGATGTTTAACCTCTGGCTCAACTCACATATTGACTGGATAAGTGCCACAGAAAACAACACATAACAAAATAGAGGGGAAAAAAACCCTTCAACTATAAACTTCAACTTGGGCAAATTCTAGCATGTCCAAGAGTGTGACATGATTCTTCCACTATATGAATGTGAAGTATTTTCTAAGGAAATAATTTAGAACACTTCCTCCTACTTCCAGAGAGAATTAATAAATTTGATTATAAAGTCTTAAAATTAAAAGACACTCTGTTCTATTTAGCTTATTGAGATAAACAAGTGCTTATATAAACCTAAAAGAAAAGAACTCAAGAATTCCCACAGAAGGAAGAAACTGGACTTTTGATGCTTTAAATGTACTGACTCTTTAAGAAAACCCCTTCACACACAGAAACTTCCAGCTCAGAAACTGACAAGCTCAGGTAGTCAAATGGTTGGATTCTAGATTCCAAAGAAAGAAAGAGAGAAATGAAAATAGATATCAAGCTAGCACCAGTAATCATACAAAAAGAAATTCTGTGAAGTAGTTTTAATATTTTAAAATAAATATAAAAGAATTAATATACACTTCTAAGTTCACCTAATATTCCTAATCAAGGTGAATCCTCCCAAAAATCAGAGTGATTTGATAAGTTTGGTTTTAAAAAAGCTAAATCTCAACTATACTTCAATTAGAAAATTTTTTTAACTTATTTGATATTCAGAACCCCCCACAAAAAAAGCTAAATGCCTTCTCCCTGATTTTATTACAGTGAGGAATATAATGCAAGTGGAATATTGCATTATATAAGTGCAACAATTTTTAAAGAAGTTAAAATGAAGAGATCCAGAAAAAGTGAAAATACTTGGTCACCATAAAAGTTTATTTTTGACTCACTATTATCAATATATAAATGTATTTATTCTTCATAACATTTAGATTATGGAAATGGATTAGAGAAAAATCCACGCAATAAAAAGTCTTATGCTTACAAGATTAATTTTAAAACTAATCTTTAAAGCTTAAGTATGGTCATCTGTCATTGTTTAGTGTATGTGCCTACATCTAGATGTGTACATAGGGACTTCCCTGGCGGTCCAGTGGTTGAGACTCCACGCTTCCACCACAGGGGGCAAGGGTTCGATCCCTGGTCTGAGAACTAAGACCCTGCATGCCATGCAGTGTGGCAAAAAATGTGTGTGTGTGTGTGTGTGTGTGTGTGTGCGTGTACATATTGTAATGTAAAATAAAAAAATTTAAAATATATAGATGTGTACATATTGAAATCTATTAAAACTATTTGTCTGATTTTAAAAATAGAGGCTAGGTATATTAGAGGACTGGTAACTCAGAAAGAAAAGTGGTCTTTGAGTATATGCTTTGTTCTCAACCATGAGAGTATAAAAATGTTATCTACTTTCTGCATGTACTACCCAGATGGCAAAAGTTTGTTTGTTTTTCTCACCCTGCACAAATACAATCACTCAAAAGGGTCTGTTAACTTTCTTCTTTTCATGCTGATTTTGCATACTTCAAAACTGTAAACGATTGTAATTAAACAGAACAATAAGGACTCCCACAGTTATAAAGTGGCCAAAACTGTTATTAATCTTCTTCACATTACTTTAGTTATTATAAAGTATTTTTTCCTGATTAATAAATCACACAAGGCTGTGGCCATTTCCTTTTGGGGGCATCTGTGTTATTAACTGGAAACTCTTGTTGATGTTGCCCTTCTCTGAGATGGGCCACAAATACGAAGATTCGAAGTAATAAAATCATCAAGGTGTTCTTTTATACCCAAATTATTGTCGGCACTTCCTAAATGACCACTAGGTAGCACCAAAGTCTTTCTCCTCCACTTTGTAACCTATTGCAAAGCACTCACAAAAAAGAGGACGCCAGAAATAATGGTGTATTTGATATCCTTTAAATTTTTCAGCCTCTATTTTTTCAAATGTTTTTTCTGCCTTTTTCTCTCCTCCTCTTCTGGGATATCAATTACACATTCGTTGGCCTGCTTGATATTCTCCCACATGTCTCTCTTCATATTTCTGGTCGTTTTTCTCTCTGTTTTTCAAATTGATTCTTGAAATTGAGTCCACTAATTCATTCTTCTGCCATCTCCTATCTGCTGTTGAGCCCATTGAGTAAATTTATTTCAGTTGTATTTTCCAGCTCTACAATTTCTATTTGTTTTTTGTTGTTGTTGTTGTTATAGCGTCCACATCTCTGTTGCAATGTTCTCATTCATTGATACCACATTTTCCTTTAATTCTTTGAAAATTTTCCTTTAATTCTTGGAACATATATACAATAGATGTTTTTAAGTCTTTGTCTGCTAAATCTGATATTTGGACTCACTCAGAGTCAGTTTCTATTGACTGCTAGTCCCCTATCCCAGGGTCTCACTTTTTTTCTTTTTAACATCTTTTTTGGAGTATAATTGCTTTACAATGTTCTGTTAGTTTCTGCTGTATAACAAAGTGAATCAGCTATATGTATACATTTATCCCCATACCAGCTCCCTCTTGAAACTCCCTCCCACCCTCCCTATCCCACCCCTCTAGGTGGTCACAAAGCACCAAGCTGATCTCCCTGTGCTATGCAGCCACTTCCCAACTAGCTATCTGTTTTACATTTGGAAGTGTATATATGTCAATGCTAATCTCTCACTTCATCCCAGCTTCCCCTCCCCCCGCCTGGTGTCCTCAAGTCCATTCTCTACATCTGAGATTTTATTCCTGTCCTGCCCCTAGGTTCTTCAGAACCATTTTTTTTTATATTCTATATATATGTGCAAGAGTACTGTATTTGTTTCTCTCTTCCTGACTTACTTTACTCTGTATGACAGGCTCTAGGTCCATCCAGCTCACTACAAATAAACCAATTTCGTTTCTTTTTACGGCTGAGTAATATTCCATTGTATATATGTGCCACATCTTCTTTATCCATTCATCTGTTGATGGACACTTAGGTTGCTTCCATGTCCTGGCTATTGTAAACAGAGCTGCAATGAACATTTTGGTACGTGACTCTTTTTGAATCATGGTTTTCTCGGAGTATATGCCCAGTAGTGGGATTGCTGGGTCGTATGGTAGTTCTATTTTTACTTTTTTAAGGAACCTCCATACTGTTCTCCATAGTGGCTGTATCAATTTACATTCCCACCAACAGGGCAAGAGGGTTCCCTTTTCCCCACACTCTCTCCAGCATTTATTGTTTGTAGATTTTTTGATGATGGCCATTCTGACCAGTGTGAGATGATATCACATTGTAGTTTTGATTTGCATTTCTCTAATGATTAATGATGTTGAGCATTCTTTCATGTGTTTGTTGGCAATCTGTATATCTTCTTTGGAGCAATGTCTATTTAGGTCTTCTGCCCATTTTTGGATTGGGTTGTTTGTTTTTTTGTTATTGAGCTGCATGAGCTGCTTGTAAATTTTGGAGATTAGTCCTTTGTCAGTTGCTTCATTTGCAAATATTTTCTCCCATTCTGAGGGTTGTCTTTTCGTCTTGTTTATGGTTTCCTTTGCTGTGCAAAAGCTTTTAAGTTTCATTCGGTCCCATTTGTTTATTTTTGTTTTTATTTCCATTTCTCTAGGAGCTGGGTCAAAAAGGATCTTGCTGTGACCCATACTGTCTTGATTACTGTAGGTTTGTAGTATAGTCTGAAGTCAGGGAACCTGATTCCTCCAGCACCATTTTTCTTTCACGAGATTGCTCTGGTTATTCGGGGTCTTTTGTGTTTCCATACAAATTGTAAAATTTATTGTTCTAGTTCTGTGAAGAATGCCATTGGTAGTTTGATATGGATTGAAATGATTCTGTAGATTGCTTTGGATAATACAGTCATTTTCACAATGTTGATTCTTCCAATCCAAGAATATGGTATATCTCTCTATCTGTTTATATCATCTTTGATTTCTTTCATCAGTGTCTTATAGTTTTCTGCATACAGGTCTTTTGTCTCCTTAGGCAGGTTTATTCCTAGGTATTTTATTCTTTTTGTTGCAGTGGTAAATGGGAGTGTTTCATTAATTTCTCCTTCAGATTTTTCGTCATTAGTGTATAGGAAAGCAAGAGATTTCTGTGCATTACTTTTGTATCCTGCTACTTTTCCAAATTCATTGATTAGCTCTAGTAGTTTTCTGGTAGCATCTTTAGGATTCTCTATGTATAGTATCATGTCATCTGCAAACAGTGACAGCTTTACTTCTTCTTTTCCAATTTGGATTACTTTTATTTCTTTTTCTTCTCTGATTGCTGTGGCTAAAACTTCCAAAACTATGTTGAATAACAGTGGTGAGAGTGGACAACCTTGTCTTGCTCCTGATCTTAGAGGAAATGGTTTCAGCTTTTCACCATTGAGAACGATGTTGGCTGTGGGTTCGTCACATATGGCCTTTACTATGTTGAGGTAGGTTCCTTCTATGCCCACCTACTGGAGAATTTTTATCATAAACGGGTGTTGAATTTTGTTGAAAGCTTTTTCTGCATCTATTGGGATGATCATATGGTTTTTCTCCTTCAATTTGTTAATATGGTGTATCACGTTGATTGATTTGCTTATATTGAAGAATCCTTGCATTCCTGGAATAAACCCCACTTGATCATGGTGTATGATCCTTTTAATGTGCTGCTGGATTCTGTTTGCTTGTATTTTGTTGAGGAATTTTGCATCTGTGTTCATCAGTGATATTGGCCTGTAGTTTTCTTTCTTTGTGACATCTTTGTCTGGTTTTGGTATCAGGGTGATGGTGGCCTCATAGAAGGAGTTGGGGAGTGTTCCTCCCTCTGCAATTTTTTGGAAGAGTTTGAGAAGGATGGGTGTTAGCTCTTCTCTAAATGTTTGATAGAATTCACCTGTGAAGCCATCTGGTCCTGGGCTTTTGTTTGTTGGAAGATATTTAATCACAGTCTCAATTTCAGTGCTTGTGATTGGTCTGTTCATATTTTCTATTTCTTCCTGGTTCAGTCTCGGCAGGTTGTGCATTTCTACGAATTTGTCCATTTCTTCCAGGTTGTCCATTTTCTTGGCATAGAGTTGCTTGTAGTAATCTCTCATGATCGTTTGTATTTCTGCAGTGTCAGTTGTTACTTCTCCTTTTTCATTTCTAATTCTATTGATTTGAGTCTTCTCCCTTTTTTCTTGATGAGTCTGGCTAATGGTTTATCAATTTTGTTTATCTTCTCAAAGAACCAGCTTTTAGTTTTAGTGATCTTTGCTATTGTTTCCTTCATTTCTTTTTCATTTATTTCTGATCTGATCTTTATGATTTCTTTCCTTCTGCTAACTTTGGGTGTTTTTTTCTTCTTCTTTGTCTAATTGCTTTAGGTGTAAGTTTAGGTTGTTTATTTGAGATGTTTCTTGTCTCTTGAAGTAGGATTGTATTGCTATAAACTTCCCTTTAGAACTGCTTTTGCTGCATTCCATAGGTTTTGGGTAGTCGTGTTTTCATTGTCATTTGTTTCTAGGTATTTTTTGATTTCCTCTTTGATTTCTTCAGTGATCTCTTGGTTATTTAGTAGCGTATTGTTTAGTCTTCATGTGTTTGTATTTTTTACAGTTTTTTCCCTGTAATTGATATCTAGTCTCACAGCATTGTGGTCGGAAAAGATATTTGATACGATTTCAATTTTCTTAAATTTACCAGGGCTTGATTAGTGACCCAAGATATGATCTATCCTGGAGAATGTTCCATGAGCACTTGAGAAGAAAATGTATTCTGTTGTTTTTGGATGGAATGTCCTATAAATATCAATTAAGTCTATCTAGTCTAATGTGTGCTTTAAAGTTTGTGTTTCCTTATTTATTTTCATATTGGATGACCTTTCCATTGGTGAAAGTAGGGTGTTAAAGTTCCCTACTATTACTGTATTACTGTCCATTTCCCCTTTTATGGCTGTTAGCATTTGCCTTATGTATAGAGGTGCCCCTATGTTGGGTGCATAAATATTTACAGTTGTTATATCTTCTTGGATTGATCCCTTTTTCATTGTGTAGTGTCCATCTTTGTCTCTTGTTAATAGCCTTTATTTTAAAGTCTATTTTGTCTGATATTAGTTTTGCTACTCCAGCTTTCTTTTGATTTCCATTTGCATGGAATAGTTTTTTCCATCCCCTCACTTTCAGTCTATATGTGTCCCTAGGTCTGAAGTGGGTCTCTTGTAGACATCATATATATGGGTCATGTTTTTGTATCCATTCAGCCAGTCTGTGTCTTTTGGTTAGAGCATTTAATCCATTTACATTTAAGGTAATTATCGATATGTATATTCCTATTCCCATTTTCTTAATTGTTTTAGGTTTGTTTTTGTAGGTCTTTTCCTTCTCTTGTGTTTCCTGCCTGGAGAAGTTCCTTTAGCATTTGTTGTAAAGCTGGTTTGGTGGTGCTGAACTCTCCTAACTTTTGCTTGTCTGTAAAGGTTTTAATTTCTCCATCGAATCTGAATAAGATCCTTGCTGGGTGGAGTAATCCTGGTTGTAGGTTTTTCCCTTTCCTCACTTTAAATATGTCCTGCCACTCCCTTCTGGTTTGCAGAGTTTCTGCTGAAAGATCAGCTGTTATCCTTATGGGGATTCCCTTGTATGTTATTTGTTGCTTTTCCCTTGCTGCTTTTAATATTTTTTCTTTGTATTTAATTTTAGATAGTTTGATTAATATGTGTCTTGGCATGTTTCTCCTTGGATTTATCCTGTATGGGACTCTCTGTGCTTCCTGGACTCAATTGACTATTTCCTTTCCCATATTAGGGTAGTTTTCAACTATAACCTCTTCAAATATTTTCTCAGTCCCTTTCTTTTTCTCTTCTTCTTCTGAGACCCCTATAATTCGAATCTTGGGGCATTTAATGTTGTCCCAGAGGTCTCTGAGACTGTCCTCAATTCTTTTCATTCTTTTTTCGTTATTCTGCTCCCTGGCAGTTATTTCCACCTTTTTATATTCCAGCTCACTTATCCATTCAGTGGTGGGCTGCACAGGCCCCCGGGGGTGGGGGGGTTGTGGATAGTGACCTGTGCTTGCACGCAGGATTCGTGGTGGCAGCGGCGGCAGCGTTAGCGTTTCACGCCCATCCTGGGGTCTGAGCTGATAGCCGCGGCTTGCACCCATCTCTGGAGCTCATTTAGGCAGTGCTCTGCCTTCTGTGGGCAGACAGGGAAGGAATCCCCTCTCCTCGCGCACCCCAAAACAATGGTCTCTTGCCTCTTCGGCAGGTCCAGACTTTTTCCCAGACTCCCTCCCGGCTAGCTGTGGAGCACTCTGGGTCTCACTTTTCTGTTTCTTTCAATGGTTACTATTTTGGGTTGAAAATTAGACATTCTAGAAAATATGTTGCAGTGATTCTGAATTCTGATATGTTCTTATGATTACTGAGTTTTTATTCTAGTAGACAGTTAACTTACTTGAATTGAAACTGCAAACTTTGTGTACCTT
The DNA here is from genome assembly GCF_028021215.1 of Eschrichtius robustus. Classification (NCBI taxonomy): domain Eukaryota; kingdom Metazoa; phylum Chordata; class Mammalia; order Artiodactyla; family Eschrichtiidae; genus Eschrichtius; species Eschrichtius robustus. The sequence goes on from NC_090845.1 coordinate 108,702,963, forward strand.
GTGGTATGCAGCAACTGATATATCTGCTTTGTTCTTATGGCTATCCACTTAGATTTTTAGCCTGGCCCCCTGTGCAGTCTCCCATGTGCCTATGTAATTAGGACAGAGATGAAGCTCAGCCTTTCTGTGGTTTCCTTGCCTCTAAGGTTTCACACCTAAATACCAGCTGTCCTGCTGGCCTTGAGCTCTGTCTATTGGCACTTCAAGACCTTAGGCTTCAGCTTTCTGCTGCTCCATCGAAGCACAGATGGGACTACATTCAGTTAAAAAAAAAAAGAAGCACTGCTAACTATATACCCGAAACAACTGAAAACAGGTGCTCAAATAAGTACATATGCATGCATGTTCATAGCAGTACTGTTCACGATAGGGAAGAGGTTGAAATAGCCCAAATGTCCATCAATGGATGAATGGAAAAACAAATTATATACACAGGCAATTGAATATTATTTGGCCACAAAAAAGAATGAAATACTGGTATCTGCTACAACACAGATGACTGTAAGTGAAACATTATGCTAAGTGAAAGAAGCCAGACAAGAAGGCCACATATTATAGGAATCCATTTATATGAAATAATTGGAATACATAAATCCATAGAAGTGGAATACATAAATCCATAGAAGTAGAATACAGATTGGTGGTTGCCAGGGGCTGGGGGGAGGGTGGTCTGAGGAGAAACTGCTTAGTGGGTAAGAAGTTTTACTTTAGAGTGATGGCAAAGTTTTGGAATTAGATATAGGTGGTGGTTCACAACATTGTATATATATTAAATGCCACTTGCAAATGATTAATTTATGTTGTATGAATTTCACTTCAATTAATTATTTTTTAAATTATTTTTCAACATCACTAGCCATTAAAGAAATGTAAATTAAGACCACAAAGAGATACAAATACATACTTATTAGAACAGCTAAAATAAAAAATAGCAACAATACCAAATGCTGGCAAGGATATGGAACAACTGGATGTCTCATACATTACTGGCGGGAATGTAGAATGGATGATCATAGTTTGCCAGTTTCTTATAAAACTAAACATCCAACTAGCATACAACACAGCAATCATATTCCTGGGCATTCATCCCAGAGAAGTGACATTTTATGTCTACACAATAAACCTGTACATGAATCTTCACAGCAGCTTCATTTGTAATAGTCCAAAACTGCAAACAACTGAAATGCCCCTCAGTAGGTGAATGGTTAAATAAACTATGGCACATCCATTCTATGGAATACTAATCAGAAATAAAAAGGCATGAAATATTGAAAACACATGGATCTCAGGGGCCTTATGCTAAGTGAAAAAAAAAGCCAATTTCATAGGGTCAAAAAATTCACTTGCTGTATGATTCCATTTATATAACATTCTAAATGTGACAAAATTGCAGTGATGGAAAACAGATTAGTGGTTATCAGGGGTTAGGCATGGTGAGGAGAGGAAGGGTGAATATGACTATAAAGGAGTAGCACAAGGAAGATCTTTGCGGTAACAGGATTGTTATTCATCTTGATTGTGATGGTGGTTTCCGAAATCTACGCACGTGACAAAATGACATAGAACTACGCATACATTCTATCAATGTCAGTTTCCTGGTTTTGATATTGTACCACAGTTATGTAAGATGTAACCACTGGGGGAAACTGGGAGAAGGGTACATGGACCTCTCTGTACTATTTTTGATACTTGCTGTGAATCTATAATTGTTTCCAAATTAAAACGTAAAAAATAAATAAATAAATAAAATATACCTCAATAAAGTTGATTTTAAAAATAAAAATAGGGCTTCCCTGGTGGCGCAGTGGTTGAGAATCTGCCTGCCAATACAGGGGACACGGGTTCGAGCCCTGGTCTGGGAAGATCCCACATGCCGCGGAGCAACTGGGCCCGTGAGCCACAATTACTGAGCCTGTGCGTCTGGAGCCTGTGCTCCGCAACAAGAGAGGCCGTGACAATGAGAGGCCCACGCACCGCGATGAAGAGTGGCCCCCGCTCGCCGCAACTAGAGAAAGCCCTCGCACAGAAACGAAGATCCAACACAGCCAAAAATAAATAAATTAATTAATTAATTAATTAAAAATAAATAAATAAATAAATAAATTTTAAAAGTTAAACCAAACCATGGGAATTTCCTGGTGGTCCAGTGGTTAGGACTCAGCGCTCTCACTGCTGGGGCCCAGGTTCAATCCCTGGTCAGGTAACTAAGATCTCGCAAGCTGCAAAAAAAAGTTAAACCAAACCACCTACCAAAAAAAAAAAAAAAAAAGCAAATAAAGCAAATGCTCAGATCTTTCTCTATGTAGCTCCCTATTTCAAGTATAGATTTCTCTCTGGTCTTTACCTGTTTTGTGTTGGGTCTCATGAGTCCTCTCTTGCACATGCATACTTAAGCTGATAAAAGGATTTGGGCAGAACTTATATCCACAATTTGAGTCTCACTCCTTCTATAATTCTCTTGCTGCTAGTATTTCCCTCTTTAAACTTCCAGTTGATTTTCCAGCCCTGAAAGGTACCTTGAGCCAATAAGGCTGTGCTTCTCCCCTGTTTCTTTAAGCCATAGTCATGGGGGTTAGGAAATGGCTTCAGACCAGAAAGTCACAAACTAACTCTTACCCCTTGCAGTTGCAGTGTTTTTCCTTCTCTGATTTTGTGCACTTTCCAGTGTCTATAACAAGTTTTTTTAATCAATTTTTATAATTGTTACCTGCAATAAGATTCATTTGACCACTTCACTCCTCCACAATTACCAGAAGCCTCTGTTTTATATTTTTAAATTATATCAATATTATTATAAGAGCTTCCTTGTCATGAAACCCACATATGAGAAAAGTTTCCAAATAAAAAGGAGAAGCTCCAACTCTACCACAATTTTTTTCTGTCAAATGTTCTTAATATGAATATCTTAGCCACTGTATTCCTCAGGATAGATAGAAGCATAATCAAGCTCATATGTACTGTCAAAAAAACTGACCTTTTGGGAGGTACCAGCTTTACTAAAATATAATTCACATACCACATAATTCACAATGCAAAGTAGTAACCACTGTACGATCACGGCCACATACCACATAATTCACACGTGTAAATTGTACTGTTCAATATTTTTAGTATATACACAGAGTTTTGCAATCATTATAGTAATCAATTTTAGGACTTTTTCATCACCCTCAAGAAGAAGCCCCTATACCCTTTAGCTATGACCCTTTTACCCCCTAGTCCCCACAGACCTAGGCAACCACAAATCTACTGCCTATTCTGGACATTTTGTATCAGTTGAATCATATAATGTATGTTCTTTCAAGACTAGATTCTTTCACTGAGCATAATGTTTTCAAAGTTCATCCATATTGTAGCTTCATTCCTTTTTATGGCCAAATAATATTCCATAGTATGGATATACCATATTTTGTTCATTCATTCATAATTTTTTAATTGGGTTGTGTGTCTTTTTTTATTATTGAACTGTAAGATTTCTTTATATAGTCCAAATACAAGTCCCTTATCAGATATATGATTCACAAATATTTTCTTCCATTCTTTTTTTTTTAATTTATTTATTTTATTTGTTTTTGGCCGTGTTGTGTCTTCATTGCCGCGCATAGGCTTTCTCTAGTTGCGGCGAGCGGGGGCTACTCTTCATTGCAGTACGCGGGCTTCTCATTGAAGTGGCTTCTCTTGTTGTGGAGCACGGGCTCTAGGTGCACGGGCTCAGTAGTTGTGGCCCACGGGTTAGTTGCTCCGCGGCGTGTGGGATCTTCCCAGACCAGGGGTTGAACCTGTGTTCCCTGCATTGGCAGACGGATTCTTAACCACTGTGCCACCAGGGAAGTCCCTTTCTTCCATTCTTGTGGGTGTCTTTTCGCTGTTTTGATAGTATCCTTTGAAGCATAAAAGCTTTTACTTTTTATCAAGTACAACTTATCTATTTTTTTCCCTTTTCGCTAATGCATGTGGTGTGATATCTAAGAAACCAGTGACAAATCCAAGATCACGAAGATTTACTCCTATGTTTTCTTCTAAGAGTTTTATAGTTTTAGCTGTTACGTTTAGGTTTTTGATCCATTTCAAATTAATTCTTATATGTCGGGTGTGGCAGGGGTCCGACTTCATTCTTTTGCATGTTCATATTCAGTTGTCCCACACCATTTGCTGAAGAGACTATTTTTCCCTCATTGAGTTGTTTTGGTATTCTTGTTGAAAATCAACGGACTGTAAATGTGAGGGTTTATCTCTGGATTCTCAGTTCCATTCCATTTATCTATCTGTTTATCCTTATGCCAGTGCCTTACTGTCTTGATTATTTTTGCATTGTCAACAGTTTTGAAATCAGAAAGTGTGAGGCCTCCAACTTTGTTCTTCTTTTTCAACATTATTTTAGCTATTCTGGATCCCTTGAACTTCCATATGAGTTTTAGGACTACCTTGTCAATTTCTACAAAGAAGCCAGCTGGAATTCTGATACAGATTGGATTGAACCTATAGATCAGTTGGGGAAGTACTGCCATCTTAATGACAGTTAAGTCCTCCAGTCCATGGATATAAGATGTCTTTCTATTTATTTACACTTGGTTTAATTTCTTTCAATAATGTTTTGTAGTCTTAAGAATATAAAGTTTGCATCCCTTTTGTTAAATTTATTCCTACATATTTTAATCTTTTTATGCTATTATAAATGAAACTGTTTTCCTAATTTCATTTTCAGTTTGCTCATTGCTGTTGTATAGAAATACAATTGATTTTTGCATATTAATTCTGTATCCTCCAACTTTGCCACACTTGTTTATTAGTTCTAATAGCTTTTAGTGGATTCCTTAGGATTTTCTATATACTAAACCATATCATCTGCAAATTAGATAGTTTTACTCCTTCCTTTATAATTTAAATGCCTTTAATTTCATTGTCTTGTCTATTTGCCCTGGCTAGAACTCCAGTAAAATGTTGAATAGAAGTAGTGAGAGTAAACATTCTCGTCTTTTTCCTCACCTCAGGGGGGAAATCTCAGTGGCGTACAACCTTTATTTTTTGCTCATGTTACATGTAAGCTATGGGCTATTGGAGGGTCATTGCAACTGTGCTCAGTTCTTCTCAGCTTTACTTTGTAGACATAGATGTCTTCTCATTCTAGGACCCAACCTGAGGCCTTACCTGGACTATACTATTCTCTTGGCAGAGGGCAAAAACAAGAGGCTGAGCCAAACCACATAATCACCTTAAACCTCTACTTGGATGTGACATGTGTCATATCCCTTCACACTCTATTGCCAAAGCATGTCAGTGGAACTCAAAGTCAAACCTATACTCCTCCCACAAGAGGCATGGCAAGTCACCTGGCAAAGGGTAAGGATACACAGTCCTCTTACAGGAAAGGCGGGGAGTAAATAACTGTGAACAGTAATATCATCTACCCTATTGAGTCTATATTTAATTTTCATCATCTCTAAGAATTACGAAAATGATTAACTAAGCAATAAGTTCAATTAATATCTTGACACAAAAACACAATGAGGCCAGCTATTTTTTGTGACCAAGACCATTCTTTAGAAATTGTCCAAGGTCACAGAGAATACTATATTGGAAAAGTTATCTAAAACTTCAAAATAAGGAAAAATGATGATTGCATGACCTGTTAAATATCATGGCAGCACATTTTCTAATAAGCCTTTTAGTCACCTGACTCTCTCAAGGTTTGTAACTTAAACTATCTACAACTGATTAGAGTCCAGAGAATTTTAGTCGTATAAAGTTAGAGGTTAACTTGCAGAAAACTTCTAAGAAGTGATTCACTTTTTGGAGGCTGCTTGGTTCAGTGAAAAAACTCAAATTTTTCAGTTTATTGCACTATAAAACATTAGCCGATTTTGAATCTAACTTATTTTATTTTGGCATTGTTTTCCCAACTGACTAGATGAATCCCTGTTTTTCAAATGTTCTTTGAACAAGTATTCTTCTATAGCAGCTGATTCTCTCATTACTTGGCTGGAACAAAACATTGACATGTGCTACCAAACTACGTTGTCTGAGACTTGTGCTTTTATAGATATCACCTAGGCCAAGCAATTTCCCCTGAACCTCTCTCCTTCCAACCTCTCACCTATCTTCTGTGCTCCCACAGCACCCTGTACTTTTCCTATCAAAGCACTACTCACATTGCATAGGAATTGCCTATTGATTTATCTTCCTCCCTTCCCAGATTGTGAGCACCTTGGCATAGATCTTGCCTTGCTCAGATCCCCAGGGCCAAGTACAGTGTCTCCCACATCCCATAGAATCAATCAACATTTGTAGAATGAATGATTGGTCTGTGATTGTAGCAAGTTGATGACAAATAATTAAAATGAATGAATGAAGCAAGAAAAATTGGTCTTCATAATTCCAAAAGACACATGCACCCCAGTGTTCATTGCAGCACTATTTACAATAGCCAGGTCATGGAAGCAACCTAAATCCCCGACAGATGAATGGATAAAGAAGATGTGGTACATATATACAATGGAATACTACTCAGCCATAAAAAGGAACAAAACTGGGTCATTTGTAGAGACTGTCATACAGAATGAAGTTAAGTCAGAAAAAGAAAAACAAATATCATATATTAACTCATATATGTGGAACCTAGAAAAATGGTACAGATGAACTGGTTTGCAGGGTAGAAATAGAGACACAGATGTAGAGAACAAACGTATGGACACCAAGGGGGGAAAGCGGCGGTGGGGGGTGTGTGTGTGTGTGATGAATTGCGAGATGATTGGGATTGACACGTATACACTGATGTGTATAAAATAGATAACTAATAAGAACCTGCTGTATAAAAAATAAATAAATAAAATAAAATTCAAATCAAAAAACAAAAAGAAAAATTGGTCTTTAGAATTCAGGGGAAGATATCACAATAGACATAATAGCTATGGGAGAAAATTAAAGAGAGAAAATATAGCTGGTCCTCACTTTCAGAAAGGCCAATATATGAAATTCAAATTTAGGATACAAGAGTACACATTCATTTTCCTAAAGCTTCTTTGTTTCATGAAATAATTCACTACAGTTCCCTGAAACAACAGGATCTCCTTCTGTGTTTAAGTACCTCTTATTAATTATCTGACTGAGTTAGCTTTAGAATCTGTTGACAAATGCAGTTCAGAAGTGAAAATGTGAGTCAATGAGAAAATTATTTGATTTATGCATGTGTTTGCTCTAGAGCACTTTACAGGAACATAATTATTGTGTAAAGTGAACCAGGAGTACCCAGGATAATGAAAAAGTTTAGTTTACAGGCCAATAGCTCTCTACCTCTAAAGGCCTTTGGATAAAAAAAAAGAGGGGGTGAATGAATGTGCTTTTATGCTTCATTTTAGCACCTTTAATGTTTGCCATCTTACTTTACTATCTCCCTGGTGAAGCCCTCCCTCCCCTTCTAAAACAAAGTATCCTCCCATTCTTCCTCAAAAGAGGACATATTGTTAATAATGCTAACATTTAACTAAGCTACACTAATTAGAATTTTAATGGAAATTTGTTTATCACTTTAATTTTTTAATATTTATTTATTTTGGCTGCGCCAGGTCTTAGTTGTGGCATGCAGGATCTTTTAGCTGCGGCATGTGGGCTTCTTAGTTGTGGCATGCGGGCTTCTTAGTTGTGGCATGTGGAATCTTAGTTGCAGCACGCATGCGGGATCTAGTTCCCTGACCAGGGATCGAACCTGGGCCCCCTGCATTGGCAGCACGGAGTCTTACCCACTGGACCACCAGGAAAGTCCCTATCACTTTAAGTTTAGCATGTGTCTCTGTTAAGCCATTCAGTATGTTCTCCAAATGCGGTAGGTAAGTGAAAGTTTTGTTAACTGAACTGTGGTTTTAAAATGTCCTAAGGAAGCTTTCTGACTAAATATAAAAGCAAATCACTTATTTCATACCTCAGCAACTTTAATGATTCACCAAGGCAGAGAATGCATGTTGGACATATATTTCTTACTTTGAGAAAGAGTTTACACTCTATTTGGACTGGTAGGCAGTCAGAATTTCCCTGGACATATACCACAGGGAACAGTGAGATGTGACTCCTGAAAAATTCCTAATGACTTCATCTCTCAACATACTAGCTCTAAAATGACTGGGAGTATGACTGCATGAAAAGTCCCTCTGGCTTATATCTTCTATCAATCACCCATAATGTTCTTTCTTCAAAGGTTAGCCTATTCTTGTTCCTAGGACATTAGACATCTACCTTTTATGTCTGCCAACAGAAATGAACAATTAAAGAGACCCTGGGGAAATGTGCCATGTAAATTGCCTCCATGCGTATTATTTCAATTATAAAGAGAAAAAGATGTGTTTGAAAAAATTTGCACTCCAATATTTTTTTTTAAGTTGCTCTAAACTAAACTAATATCCTTCCCAAAATAATGGCCACTTCCACCAAAATAAAAATAACCAGAAAGAGAATTTTCTTTAGCCAACTCATTGTCTGTCAAAAATAATTATATCAACCTTGAAAAGAAAAAACACTGCTATTTATTAAGAGGTATAGAAAAGGAGTGACACCCACTGTTATATAGAGACCAATCTAGAAATTCATTTACTCAGGCTCCCTGGTGAAAAAAAGCATGGATGAATTAGCCTACCAGTCATCTCTAATTTATCAATGGGTTGCGCTCCAAAATTTATCTGTAAGTCAACAGTTTGAAACTCAGAACATATTTTCTCATAAGAACAAAGGGTAGTTAGGGTCTCAGACCAGCTCACGAAAGCCTACAGATTGTAAATCTACCTCAACCATGGAACTGCTGGTATCAGTCTGCAGGCTGGATCCTGATAACAATAGGCCACAGTACAGGAGGGAAGAATAAAAGGATCTCCTTTTCCCTTCCTGTTGCAGAGCAATTTAAAGAAAACTTTCCCAAAAGGTCAAGCTTAGGTATAATACCATCTGTTCCCCTAATAATCCTGCCCAATGTCTTTAACCTCTCTTAAACCCCTCAAGGCTAACACAACCCCTAGTTTCATGCTTGTTGAGGTAGAGGACAGCAGGCTGAGCATCAGATAGTAGGGACTCAGCTATGATTTCTTGTATGTGAGATATGGACACCAACTCTAGAAAAACTGGGATACAGAGAAAGGACTCTGTTCATGGATGTTGGGTCCATAGGTGGGACTAGCCATAAGGGGCAAGATGGCTAGTCAACTATTGCAAGAATCAAAAAGTTAAATATCAGTTGTGACATAATCCTACAATGAAACTGGAGGAAACAAGCAAATACAAAACCCAGAAGCTTAACTTCACAAATCAGCCCAAGGTAAAACCACCAAGTGGGCCAGGTCCTTTTTGGCAACTTTCCCACCTCTCCTTTCACCTTCAAGTAGCCATCTGAGTTGCCTACTGTGGCACTCTCCCAAGATCAGGCCACGTCCCTTTCTCTGACTTTTGCCTAGGTAGAATCTCTCAGTGCTTTCCTAGGGAATATGGGAGCATGATGCGCTACCACCGGAAATCATTTGTGCTTCAGTGCTAGGGAGAGAATTGATTGCCTCCTCCCACAATGCCTTAGCTTAATGAATATGCACAACTCCAGAAGTGCTTGTAAAGTGCTTAACTGTGAGAATTTCATACACCACAGCTATCCGGTAAGGTGGATATTTTGGAACCAGGGCCTTTCAGTGTCCACTTAAACTATACCTATAGACAACTACCTACCTCACCCATATATGTACATACCAGGCCTAGAACCGAAAACCTCTGGAGAGTTGATATCCCCAGGAAATCTCCATCCTCTGATTTTAAAAACAACCATTTATTGAGCTCTATATAAATATGGGCCAAGCACCACTGTATAAATTATCTCACTTAATCCTTAGGACTACCTTATGAAATGGTTGTCATTATTAGCCTCACTTTACCAATAAGGAAAAAGAGGCACAATCCATCTAAAAAAAAAGGCAGGGAAAAAGTAAAAAAGGAAGAGACAACGGGACAAATAGAAGACAAATAGCAAGATGTCAGATTTAAATTTAGCCATTCAATAATGACATTAAATGTATTGTCTAGACACCCCAATTAAAAGGCAGAGATTGTAAAATTGGATTTAAAAACAAGAAAATCCATTTTAAATATAAAGGAAAAGGATGGAAAAAATATACCATGCAAATGCAATCGAAAGAAAGCTTGAGAAGCTATATTAATATTAAAGTAGATTTTAGAATGAGGAATAGTATCAGGGGTAAAGAAGAATACTTCGTTTTGATAAAGGGGTCAATTCACCAAGAATATATAATCCTAAATGAGCATGCACCTAATCACAAAGGTTCAAAATACTTGAAGCAAAAACTGACAAACTAAAAGAAGAAATAATTATCACAATTAAATTTGTAAATTTCAAAACACCTCTCTCAGTAATCGACAGACCAAGCAGACAGAAAATCAGCAAGGATACAGAAGATTTGGAACGCCACCAACCAACCTGACCTAATTGGCATTTATAGAACACTGCGTCCGACTAAAACAGAATACACATTCTTTTCAAGTGCATGTGGAATATTCACCATGGTAGGCCAGCTGCTGTGTCATAAAACAAGTCTCAGTAAATTTAAGAGGATTTAAATAATTCAAAGTAAGTTCTTTGACCACAGCACAACTAAACTATATATCAATAACAGAAGGATAGCTGGAAATACTGCAAATATTTGGAAATTAAGCAACAAACTTCTAAATACCACATGGGTCAAAGAATAAATCACAAGGGAAGTTGGAAAATATTTTGAGCTGAATGAAAATGAAAATACCACACAGCAAATTTGTGAGATGCAGCTAGAGCAGGGGTTAGAGAGAAATTTATAGCAGTGAATTATTAAATGTTTATATGACCCCCCACTCACCAACATCAGAATATTATGCAAGGAAAAGTAAAGAACAGAGGACAAAACCCAGCTCTGAATGCAACTCCAATCATAGAAAAGTGAACCACTGCAGATAAGAGTCAAAGGAGAAGGTTTAAGTGGTATCAAAAGTAGGTCTGAACTCCAAACTGCTTACCTTGGTAGTAGATGCTTGCTGACGATTCACATCTAGGCTAATAAGAGGTTAGATCCAGCAAGGTCAGTGAAGGTAGGCTGGAGAAGGCAGGGGAGTCAGAGTGAACAAGAGCAGCATGTGCTAGCAGAGTTGAACTCTGATCCCAGGACAGAGGCTGTTACTCTTTATTTTAAAATATTTCTTGCTAAGGATGGGTTTTCCCTGAGGCCTAATACACTTATCTCCCCCAGAAATAGCCTCTGGATGGGTTCTGTCCCTAATTGACGGAAGAGTAAAGATGCTGGGATTGTAAGCTCGTTAAACTCTGTTAATTCCCAGATATCATCCCCATATTATAATCACCTGAGGGACTGTTTTTAAAAACTACTCCAGGCCTGCATCCCCAAGAGAATCTGATTCAGTATATTTGGAGTGGGGGGTGGAGCCTAATGTTTTTGATTAATTCTGATTCTGATGATTCCCAGTTTGCATACTGGCATAAATATTACCACTAATAACAATTGCTAACAGTTACTGAGTACCTGCCATGTACTAGGTCCTCTTTACACGCTTTACATGTATTGTGAGATTTAATTCATGAACAAAAGGGCATTGTGAAGACCAGGTGAGGAAGTGTAAGTGGAGCTCACCCCACTCAGAGGAAACAGACAAGGAAAATCATCTTGACCTCGAGGCAGTAACTTTTCAATGATCTGTAAATATACAAAAAATATGATTAACACGGATTAAGGTGATAGAAGGATTGGTGACGTCAGGCTTAGTCATGAAAAAAGACTGAAAAAGTCTTGAGGCAACATGGAATAGTATACAGAGGTATGATCCAATCCTGAGCTAGTATGATAACAGGTTGGCTTCAAGGATTCTGCACTCTACCAAAATTGGTCTGAATTCTCAACCTGTTCAACATTCTCTCTCCTCCAGTGCCAAATTAGGATTAAACCAGATCCAAAAAGACCTACACCCTCTAGATCTGAGTAGAAATAGGTTGGCTTCCTGAACATCTAAATCCTTCATGAAGTCTTCCCAGATCAACCTGTTGAGAACAAAACTTCCCAAATCACACATAGTCTGAGGTCATTCTTACTCTGAGTACTCACCATCATCTTAAAATGTAACTGGACCTCAGATGGCATGTGGTATGAATACCTTACTCATTTTACATCTCATTTCTTGCTTGTATATCTTGTAAGCATGATCTTTTGTCTGTATTATTGATGTCTTGGTTCAGTTGTCCTGGAAAGCACAAAAGGTGCCTGCATAATAGTACCTGGCAGTGGTATACTTAATTACAATTCATAAATGTTCTTTGATGATAATATATGTAACCCTAGAAGATACACACTGCATTGAAATAAGGATCCTGAAAGCCTTGAATATAGTACAATAATACCATTCTGGTTAAAATTTTGTGAGGACAGGGGAATAGCTCTTTATCAGTCTGATACTCAAGTCCAAGGACATCTGTCATCTGACAAAAACCAGACATTGTCTAAGTTAGAGTTTAAGTACCAGATCATTTTCTAGCTCCTATCCCTGAAAGGAAGGCTATTTCCCATTTGCAATGATGCATTTCTCAAGTTTATGTGCTCTGTGCTCAATCAAAACCTTCTCCTTTCCTTCTTCCTCCACTAAACACCTCCATTTAACACCACATCAAAGGAATTAAGCTTTGTTAGCCTGACCCATGTAGAAATGGTCATTATAGCTTAAAACAGAACCTAAGAATCAGAAACAAAGAGCAATTCTTCTTACATTAATGTGTATCTTCTCAGGTTGCCACACACTTCCTTTAGTCACTATTTCCAATACCTCTCCTATTGTTATTCTCAATTATCACGTCAATTTGTGTTTATAACTACAATAAAATCTGTATTCAATTAGCATGAATTAGCATCTTTTAAAGAAGTCATCCTTTTATTCGCAACTTCACACCAAATAAAATCTCTTTGGCCCTGACAGGATACCTAGAAATGTTATTAAAAATTTCAATTAAAAAAATTAAACATTTAAACTTGCTTCTGATAAGTAATAAGATAGAATATATTATGTGATAAGATAGAATATTATAATATTGTAATATTATAAGCTTCATTCTACCTAAGAGGCAACCTTTAGAGATCAGTATCCACAAAAATGTAAAAAAAAAAAAAAAAGAATCAAAGGCCAGGCACAGCTTTTAAACTAATGAGATCTTATGTTGCTGGGATCATGGAAACCAAACAATGATCACATGAGTTTTCTGATCTTTACAAACATGCTTATAAAAAGTAAAGCCATCATAAATCCCAGTTTAAGAACCTGGTCCCAAATATTCAAAAATGTTTTCCTGGACTAAACCAAAGCATCAGAGACCTGGGTGCCTGAGATACATATTTTGGTGTCATTGTAGAGATATCCTTAACTTGAATGAGCTGAGGTGTTGGCCATCAGCTAACATTCAGGGCCATTACAAGATATTGATACATCCCTTTGTTTTATTTACTGAAAAGACAGGACCACTTCTTCATGAGAATGCAAAGGAGAAGTTTCTTTAGGCTTCACTGCCAGAAAATGTTATTCTCCATCACGACTGGCTTTTTATTTACGGACAGTGTAATTCCTGTAACTGACCACATTACCTTCTCTGTGTGGCCTGACAGGTTTTCAGAGCCAATTCATGACTAAAGTGTACACAACATTTGGGGGTATTGGCCTCACTTGGGGTATTAGTTTCACTCAGAAATCAAATTTTCTTGTTTACTTTTTTTTTTCTTTAACATTTTGAAGAGTGTGGCCCATGTATATTTTTATATTTTTTAACATCATTATTGCAGTATAATTGCTTTACAACGGTGTGTTAGCTTCTGATTTATAACAAAGTGAATCAGCTCTACATATACATATATCCCCATATCTCCTCCCTCTTGCATCTCCCTCCCACCCTCCCTATGCCACCCCTCTGGTGGTCACAAAGCACCGAGCTGATCTCCCTGTGCTATGCGGCTGCTTCCCACTAGCTATCTATTTTACATTTGGTAGTGTATATATGTCCATGCCACTCTCTCACTTCGTCCCAGCTTACCCTTCCCCCTCCCCGTGTCCACAAGTCCATTCTCTATGTCTGCATCTTTATTCCTGTCCTGCCCCTAGGTTCTTCAGACGATTTTTTTTTTTTAGATTCCATATATGTGTGTTACCATACAGTATTTGTTTTTTTTTCTTTCTGACTTACTTCACTGTGTATGACAGACTCTAGGTCCATCCACCTCACTACAAATAAATCAATTTCATTTCTTTTTATGGCTGAGTAATATTCCATTGTATATATGTGCGACATCTTCTTTATCCATTCCTCTGTTGATGGACACTTAGGTTGCTTCCATGTCCTTGCTATTGTAAATAGAGCTGCAATGAACATTGTGGTACATGACTCTTTTTGAATTATGGTTTTCTCAGGGTATATGCCCAGTAGTGGGATTGCTGGGTCGTATGGTAGTACTATTTTTAGTATTTTAAGGAAACTCCATACTGTTCTCCATAGTGGCTGTATCCATTTACATTCCCACCAACAGTGCAAGAGGGTTCCCTTTTCTCCACACCCTCTCCAGCATTTACTGTTTGTAGACTCTTTGATAATGGCCATTCTGACTGGTGTGAGGTGATACCTCATTGTAGTTTTGATTTGCATTTCTCTAATGAGCAGGGATGTTGAGCATCCTTTCAGGTGTTTCTTGGCAATCTGTCTATCTTCTTTGGAGAACTGTCTATTTAGGTCTTCTGCCCATTTTTGGATTGGGTTGTTTGTTTTTTTGATATTGAGCTGCATGAGCTGCTTGTAAATTTTGGAGATTAATCCTTTGTCAGTTGCTTCATTTGCAAATATGTTCTCCCATTCTGAGGGTTGTCTTTTCATCTTGTTTATGGTTTCCCTTGCTGTGCAAAGGCTTTTAAGTCTCATTAGGTCCCATTTGTTTATGTTTGTTTTTATTTCCATTTCTCTAGGAGCCGGGTCAAAAAGGATCTTGCTGTGATTTATGTCATAGAGTGTTCTGCCTATGTTTTCCTCTAAGAGTTTGATAGTGTCTGGCCTTACATTTAGGTCTTTAATCCATTTTGAGTTTATTTTTGTGTATGCTGTTAGGGAGTGTTCTAATTTCATTCTTTAACATGTAGCTGTCCAGTTTTCCCAGCACCACTTATTGAAGAGGCTGTCTTTTCTCCATTGTTTATTCTTGCCTCCTTTATTAAAAATAAGGTGACCATATGTGAGTGGGTGTATCTCTGGGCTTTCTATCCTGTTCCATTGATCTACATCTCTGTTTTTGTGCCAGTACCATACTGTCTTGATTACTGTAGCTTTTTTTTTTTTTTTTTTTTTTTATTTATGGCTGTGTTGGGTCTTTGTTTCTGTGCGAGGGCTTTCTCTAGTTGTGGCAAGCGGGGGCCACTCTTCATCGCGATGCGCGGGCCTCTCACTATCGCGGCCTCTCTTGTGGCGGAGCACAGGCTCCAGACGCGCAGGCTCAGTAATTGTGGCTCACGGGCCCAGCTGCTCTGCGGCATGTGGGTTCTTCCCAGACCAGGGCTCGAACCCGTGTCCCCTGCATTGGCAGGCAGATTCTCAATCACTGCGCCACCAGGGAAGCCCCCGATTACTGTAGCTTTGTAGTATAGTCTGAAGTCAGGGAGCCTGATTCCTCCAGCTCTGTTTTTCTTTCTCAAGATTTCTTTGGCTATTCGGGGTCTTTTGTGTTTCCATACAAATTGTGAAATTTTTTGTTCTAGTTCTGTGAAAAATGACGTTGGTAGTTTGGTAGGGATTGCATTGAATCTGGAGATTGCTTTGGGTAGTATAGTCATTTCACAATGTTGATTCTTCCAATCCAAGAACATGGTATATCTCTCCACCTGTTTGTATCATCTTTAATTTCTTTCATCAGTGTCTTATAGTTTTCTGCATACAGGTCTTTTGTCTCCTTAGGTAGGTTTATTCCTAGATATTTTATTCCTTATGTTGCAATGGCAAATGAGAGTGTTTCCTTAATTTCTCTTTCAGACTTTTCATCATTAGTGTATAGGAATGCAAGAGATTTCTGTGCATTAATTTTGTATCCTGCTACTTTACCAAATTCATTGATTAGCTCTAGTAGTTTTCTGGTAGAGTCTTTAGGATTCTCTATGTACAGTATCATGTCATCTGCAAACAGTGACAGCTTTACTTCTTCTTTTCTGATTTGGATTCATTTTATTTCTTTTCCTTCTCTGACTGCTATAGCTAAAACTTCCAAAACTATGTTGAACAATAGTGGTGAGAGTGGGCAACCTTGTCTTGTTCCTGATCTTAGTGGAAATGGTTTCAGTTTTTCACCATTGAGAATGATGTTGGCTGTGGGTTTGTCATATATGGCCTTTATTATGTTGAGGTAAGTTCCCTCTATGCCTACTTTCTGGAGGGTTTTTATCATAAATGGGTGTTGAATTTTGTTGAAAGCTTTTTCTGCATCTATTGAGATGATCATATGGTTTTTATCCTTCAATTTGTTAATATGGTGTATCACATTGATTGATTTGCGTATATTGAAGAATCCTTGCATTCCTGGGATAAACCCCACTTGATCATGGTGTATGATCCTTTTAATGTGCTGTTGGATTCTGTTTGCGAGTATTTTGTTGAGGATTTTTGCATCTATGTTCATCAGTGATATTGGCCTGTAGTTTTCTTTCTTTGTGACACCTTTGTCTGGTTTTGGTATCAGGGTGATGGTGGCCTCATAGACTGCGTTTGGGAGTGTTCCTCCCTCTGCAGTATTTTGGAAGAGTTTGAGAAAGATAGGTGTTAGCTCTTCTCTAAATGTTTGATAGAATTCACCTGTGAAGCCATCTGGTCCCGGGCTTTTGTTTGTTGGAAGATCTTTAATCACAGTCTCAATTTCAGTGCTTGTGATTGGTCTGTTGATATTTTCTTTTTTCTTCCTGGTTCAGTCTCAGTAGGTTGTACTTTTCTAAGAATTTGTCCATTTCTTCCAGGTTGTCCATTTTATTGGCATATAGTTGCTTGTAGTAGTCTTTCATGATCCTTTGTATTTCTGCAGTGTCAGTTGTCACTTCTCCTTTTTCTTGTCTAATTCTAATGATTTGAGTCTTCTCCCTTTTCTTCTTGATGAGTCTGGCTAATGGTTTGTCAATCTTGTTTATCTTCTCAAAAAAACAGCTTTTAGTTTTACTGTTTTTTGCTATGGTTTCCTTCATTCCTTTTTCATTTATTTCTGATCTGATCTTTGTGATTTCTTTCCTTCTGCTAACTTTAGGGGTTTTTGTTCCTCTTTCTCTAATTGCTTTAGGTGTAAGGTTAGGTTGTTTATTTGAGATGTTTCTCGTTTCTTGAGGTAGGCTTGTATTGCTATAAACTTCCCTCTTAGAACTGCTTTTGCTGCCTCCCATAGATTTTTGGTTGTCGTGTTTTCATTGTCATTTGTTTCTAGGTACTTTTTGGTTTCCTCTTTGATTTCTTCAGTGACCTCTTAGTTATTTAGTTATTTAGTAGCATATTGTTTAGCTGCATGTGTTTGTATTTTTTACAGATTTTTCCCTGTAATTGATATCTAGTCTCATAGTGTTGTGGTCGGAAAAGATACTTGATACGATTTCAATTTTCTTAAATTTACCAAGGCTTGATTTGTGACCCAAATATGATCTATCCTGGAGAATGTTCCATGAGCACTTGAGAAAAATGTGTATTCTGTTGTTTTTGGGTGGAATGTCCTATAAATATCAATTAAGTCCATCTTGTTTAATGTATCACTTAACGCTTGTGTTTCCTTATTTATTTTCATTTTGGATGATCTGTCCATTGGTGAAATTGGGGTGTTAACATCCCCTAATATGATTCTGTTACTGTCAATTTCCCCTTTTATGGCTTTTCTCATTACTCTGAGTTCTTTTTCAAGTAGAATGCCTATTTCCTCTTCACTTGTTTGGTCTGGTGGTTTTTTACCTTCATCTGCTGTGTGTTTCTCTGTCTTCTCATTTTGCTTAACTTACTGTGTTTGGGGTCTCCTTTTCGCAGGCTGCAGGTTCTTTGTTCCCATTGTTTTTGGTGTCTGCCCCCAGTGGCTAAGGTTGGTTCAGTGGGTTGGTTAGGCTTCCTGGTGGAGGGGACTGGTGCCTGTGTTCTGGTGGATGAAGCTGGATCTTGTCTTTCTCGGGGGCAGGACTGCGTCTGGTGGTGTGTCTTGGGGTGTCTGTGACCTTATTATGATTTTAGGCAGCCTCTCTGCTAATGGGTGGGGTTGTGTTCCTGTCTTGCTAGATGTTTGGCATAGGGTGCCCAGCACTGGAGCTTGCTGGTCCTTGAGTGGAGCTGGGTCTTGGCGTTGAGGTGGAGATCTCTGGGAGAGCTTTCGCCATTTGATATTACATGGAGCCGGGTGGTCTCTGGTGGACCAATGTCCTGAACTCACCTGCCACCTCAGAGGCACAGGCCTGACACCCAGCCAGAGCAGCAAGACCATGTCAGCCACATGGCTCAGAAAAAAAGGGAGGAAAAAAGCAAGCAAGCAAGCAAGCAAGCAAGAAAGCAAGAAGAAAGAAAAGAAAGTTATTAAAATAAAAAAATTTTAAATTATTAAAAATTAAAACATAATTTAAGGAAAAAAAGAAAGAAAGAAGAGGGCAACCAAACCAAAAAACAAATCCACCAATGATAGCAAGCACTAAAAACTATAGTAAGAGAAAAAAAACAGACAGAACCCTAGGACAAATTGTAAAAGCAAAGCTATACAGACAAAATCACACAAAGAAGCATACACATACACACTCACAAAAAGAGGAGGAAAAATATATATACCTATATATAAATAAAAGGAAGAGAGCAACCAAATCAATAAACAAATCTACCAATGATAATAAACTCTAAATACTAAACTAAGGTAAACATAAGACCAGAAACAAATTAGATGCAGAAAGCAAACCCCAGTTCTACAGTTGCTCCCAAAGCCCACTGCCTCAATTTTGGGATGATTCGTTGTCTATTCAGGTATTCCACACATGCAGTGTGCATCAAGATGATTGTGGAGCTTTAATCTGCTGCTCCTGAGGCTGCTGGGAGAGATTTCCCTTTCTCTTCTTTGTTCGCACAGCCCCTGGGGTTCAGCTTTGGATTTGGACCCGCCTCTGCGTGTAGGTCGCCTGAGGGCGTCTGTTCTTCGCTCAGACAGGACGGGGTTAAAGGAGCAGCTGCTTCGGGGGCTCTGGCTCACTCAGGCCGGGGGGAGGGAGCGGTACGGAGGAGGCGGGGCGAGCCTGCGGCGGCAGAGGCCGCGTGACGTTGCAGCAGCCTGAGGCGCGCCGTGCGTTCTCCCGGGGAAGTTGTCCCCGGATCACGGGACCCTGGCAGTGGCGGGCTGCACAGGCTCCCAGGAGGGGCGGTGTGGAGAGTGACCTGTGCTCGCACACAGGCTTCTTGGTGGCGGCAGCAGCAGCCTTAGCGTCTCATGCCCGTCTCTGGGGTCCGCGCTGATAACCCCGGCTCACGCCCAACTCTGGAGCTCCTTTAAGCGGCGCTCTGAATCCCCTCTCTTCGCGCACCAGGAAACAAAGAGGCAAGAAAAAGTCTCTTGCCTGTTCGGCAGCTCCAGACCTTTTCCCGGACTCCCTCCCGGCTAGCTGTGGTGCGCCAACCCCAGTCCTCTCCCTGCGATCCGACCTCCGAAGCCCGAGCCTCAGCTCCCAGCCCCAGCTCCCAGCCCCGCCCGCCCCGGCGGCTGAGCAGACAAGCCTCTCGGGCTGGTGAGTGCTGGTCGGCGCCGAGCCTCTGTGCGGGAATCTCTCCGCTCTGCCCTCCGCCCCCCTGTGGCTGCGCTCTCCTCTGTGGCTCCGAAGCTTCCCCCCTCTGCCACCCGCAGTCTCCGCCCGCGAAGGGGCTTCCTAGTGTGTGGAAACCTTTCCTCCTTCACAGCTCCCTCCCACTGGTGCAGGCCCCGTCCCTATTCTTTTGTCTGTTTTTTTCTTTTTTCTTTTGCCCTACCCAGGTACGTGGGGAGTTTCTTGCCTTTTGGGAGGTCTGAGGTCTTCTGCCAGCGTTCAGTAGGTGTTCTGTAGGAGCAGTTCCACGTGTAGATGTATTTCTGATGTATTT
Organism: Eschrichtius robustus; assembly: GCF_028021215.1. Lineage (NCBI taxonomy): Eukaryota > Metazoa > Chordata > Mammalia > Artiodactyla > Eschrichtiidae > Eschrichtius > Eschrichtius robustus. The sequence goes on from NC_090845.1 coordinate 108,723,106, forward strand.
GTGGGGGGAAAGGTGATCTCCACGTCCTACTCCTCCACCATCCTGAAGGTCTCTCCCCTCCCTCCCATGTTTGTTGTTTGCCTCCATTGACCGGAATGAACTTCCATGAGAGCAGAAAGTTTGTTTTGCTCAAGGCTGTACCTCTGGTGCTTAAGAGGCACTCAAATATTTTTTGATTAAATCTTTCATAGGATTCTCTATAGCAGGTTTTTTGTAAGTAAAATTTTACTGGAATTCAGTCATGCTCATTCATTTACATATCATCTATGGCTGCTTTCACACTATAATGCAGAGCTGAGGAGGTCCGAAAGGGTCCATGTAAGCCCACAAAGTCTCAAATATTTATTCAAAGTCTCAAATATTTATAATCTGGCTCCTTACAGAATGATTGCTGACCCCCAACAGCACTCACTTGTCCTTTATTTCTCAAGTTAAACTGGAAGTGCTCTATGTACAGGAGTTAGGTCTTAATACTCCTGTGTATGTAGAACAGGAAATCTTTAAAATAGCTATTGAATAGATTTTCTTCTTCCGACATAAATTATTTCTGCTCAGTTAAATTCAAAGTTAGCAGTTTCCATCCTCAATGCATTTCTAGCAAGGCCAAAAGCAAAGGTTACCTGTGTTCAATAATTTGGGGGAGAGAGAGAAGAGATTCTGATGCTAAGTAGCAGCAAATTTTCACAATCATGAAATCTTTAAAATGTGAATGCAACATAACAACTGGAAAGCTATTCCCTGGTATGTTTCTAACAGATGATTTTGAGGTGAACCATCGTTATTTTCTCATTGTAAAAATCATTCTAACAATGTATCATTTTTTAAATGCCAGGCACATTATGGGTGCACAACAGTCATTGAATAGATCACTCTCCCATAAATAATCACTGTGCTCATCAATTTTTGCAAATTATAATTACCTGAAAAGGGGCATCAAGATTTATATCCCTTTGCCAATTCTAAAATATACTCAGAATGTCTCTATCTTTTTAAAAATTAAAGCCTTTATTGTCATTCTCTAAAAAAATAATTAATTTGCATAGGTATCATTGGTTCCAAGGAACTGAAGAATAAATGAATAATTCTAGGCATCATTTCAGCCCACTGTCTACCCCAGGTACAGAGGTAAGCAAATAGGATTTTCTCATATTATTGGATAAGATGTCTGTCATTTGGAAACATTGTAGTCCATGGACTAAGACACAAATAAGAAGAAAGAGCTAGGAATCTTATCTTTGCTAAGTTATTTTGAATAAGCAACAATATACACAATGATATACAATCATTTGAGAAAACTATTGTTTATTTAGAAAAAGGGTTACATGGGTAGAATTCATTAGATAAAAAACCTTTCTTTTAAAAATTATGTCACTGTGAAACTTTTCCAGATGAAAGTTAAGCAATACAAAGCTCCTGTAGCTGTAGAATTAAAACACAATTAACTTTCGATCCCCCCGCCCAGATTTTTCTAACATAATGACAAGAAAAAATGGCAAGGGACAAGTGAGTGCTGGTACCTCTTTTTCTTTTTTTTTTTTTTGGTACCTTTTTTTTTTTCAAACAGGTTTTAATGTCATACACATAGTATATAAAATGATTCCTAGGCATTGCATAAGACACTGCTCCCACTTTGTTTTTTTTACTAATATTAAAAACAGGCCAAATAATAAATTAAAACTGAGTTTTTAAATGAGGTAAGTTCAAAATGGTTCAATAATTGTTTATTTTCCATTTCAAACAATGAAAAGGAAGCATTTCAAATTGAAAAAAAAAAAAGGCGATATTTAGTTAACCTAAAGTGAAATTCTGTACATATGTAACCTTATTTGCTTGTTGGAAACTGTATGCAGCACATTGTGCTAAAAATATGGAAGTTAACACTTTCAGCCATTTACTGAAAATAAACATGTAGAAACTAAGCAACAAGTTAAATACGATAATGCACAACTCAACAATTTTAAGTTTTCGGCATGGAGCAATAAAGCAGATAACTGAATAATTTAAGGAGATGTAAATAGGCCCTCTTCATTCATAATTCTTGGCAATCTACTCAGGAAAATAAATTTCTGGTCACAGCTGAACAGTTTCATTCCAATCTCACCTGAAAGAAACAAAGTGATTATATTGATAGATAAGGAAGGCAGTGGTGGGGGGGGGCAGGGAGGAAGGAGAGGGGATGGATGGAAGGGGGAAGGAGGGACAGATGAAAGGAGGAGGGAGGGAGGGAGGGAAGAAGGGAGGAGAGGAGGAGGAGGAAGGAAGGAAGGGAGGGAGGGAGGGAGGGAGGGAGGGAGGGAGGGAGGGAGGAAGGAAGATTTAAGAAAATCAATGAGTTCTGTCAATAACAAAGGCTTGAATTAAGTCCCTAAATAAGGATGAAATATTTGTATATTTCTTATTGCCTATTCTCAGAAATCATTAAAGATAGGCACATTATGATGAATTTAAAAAAAACAAACCACAGAACACTTTGTCTGTGAGGGAGGGAAAGGGGGAGTGGGGGGAGGGGAGGGAGGAAAAAATGAAATAGAATTCCACAGGGACAAGCAATAGCTTGTCAAAAGTAAACAGAACACATAACCATGAAAAGGAACCAATTTTACATGATCAACAAAAAAAGAGAAAAATGACATCACATTTTTCACAAGGACATGATTTTAATAGTTACTTATATTAAGATGCAATGTCTGCTAAATTATAAAAATTGCTTTAAAAATATATTGACTTAATTATACTCATTTCCTTTCCTTTATGTATTGACATTTTTCAAATACTGCATATTGAAATAAATTCAAAACATGATCATTACAACATGTGGCAAATAACTTCATATCTGCCTAACATTGTTCTCATTCAAATTTTAATCTAATGCTTAACGCATTAAACTTTATTGATGAAAATACTACATTCACATATTTCATAAAACCAGAGCTAGAAGGGCCTTAAAAAATAATCACACTTGCATGATATGCTGACAAATAATTTACATATCGTTTCTATACAGTATTCTGTTCACACCATGTATAATCTTGACATTACCAATTATAATTATAGATACATTAATGTTGAACTTACAGTTTTAATACTTAAAAATCATTGTTCCTGTTCATCACTGATGAATGGATAAACAAAATGTGGTACACAACCATACAACGGAATAGTATTCAGTTATAAAAAGAAATCAAGTTCTGATACATGCTACAACATGGATGAACCTTGAAAACATGATGCTAAGTGAAAGAAGCCACATATAACAAAAGGCCACATATTGCATGATTTCACTTTTATGAAATGTCCAAAACAGGCAAGTCCATAGAGACAGAAAATACACTAGTTGTTTCCAGGGGCTGCAGGAAGGAGAGAATTGGGGGTGACTGCTAACAGATGCAGGGTCTCTTCTGAGGGTGATGGAGATGTTCTGGAATTACTGGTGATGGATACAACACAGGGATATACTAAAAACCACTTTTAAATGGGATATTTTATAAGAATTTCATCTCAATTTTTTTAAATGCAAAAAAAGTCAATGTTCCAATAAAGAGAATCACGGTATCAGCATGATCATAATTAGACTAAAAAATGCATTCTCAATCATGAAGATGTCACAATTACTGGGCAAGGGAAATTCTGATGACACATTTAAGGGTACATTAAAGGATAAAACTGCTATTGCTGTTAAAACATGTGAAGATGATCTTTCCCAGGAACTGAAATTAAAATTTTTACAAGAAGCCAAAATCCTCAAGCAATATAATCATCCCAATATTGTCAAACTTATCAAAGTTCGCACACAAATACAGCCTATCTACATGATTAAGAAACTGGTTCCAGGAGGTGATTTCCTCTCCTTTCTGAGAAAGAAGGATGAACTAAAACAGTTAGTGAAATTTCATTAGATGCTGCTTCTGGATGGCGAATCTCGAGTAAAAATTGTATACACAGGGACCTTGTTGCAAGAAACTGCCTGGAGGTGAAAATAATGTTCTGAAACTCAGTGACTTTGGAATGTCTCGTCAAGAGGATGGTGGTGTGTATTCATCTTCTGATTTAAAGCAGATTCCCGTTAAATGGACAGCACCAGAAGCTCTTAATTATAGGAGATATCGTTCTGAGAGTGACGCATGGAGCTGTGGCATCCTCCTCTGGGAGACCTTCAGCTTAGGGGCCTGTCCATACCCTGGAATGACAAATCAGCAAGCACAAGAGCAAGTGGAAAGAAGATACTGGATGTCAGTCTCTCAGCAGTAACCAGAACATATTTATAAAATAATGAAGTCTTGGGATTACAAACTTGAAAACCACCCCAAGTTCAGTGAACTTCAGAAAGAACTGCCATCAAGAAGAAAGTCACATAAGTGATGAAACAGTACCAAATTCAGACTTCAGGACTGTTATCTTCCAGCAGAGTAATATTTTCTTCTCATTAATAATAAGTTTATTATCACCTTACCTGGCATATTCTTCTAAGGTTATTGTTTATTAACTATTTTTTTAAATATGTGCAACTTTAACCACTGTAATAAGAAAGCACAGGTTCTAAATGCAAGAGATCCCTCAAATCTATCTTTTCACACCTAGGACTGTTGATGTTTCTCAAAGGGTTTCTACTTCAGGCTCAGTTCAGAGCTGACTGTCCTCCATCCTAGACACCTCTACTCTCTCGGTGCTATAAACTGCATTGGTAATACCATCTGTGCAGGATACATTCCAACAAAAGGTGGCCTTCCACTATGCTAAGACAAGATTACATTTGTAAACATCACTTCCTATTGGGAATTATCTGGACAACCTGGGTTTTTTCCTTCTTTGCTTTTTGCCAGAAACAGGCCCTGCTGTATTAGTAAGGTTGTCATTTCCCTCTGTTCCACCATGCCCTCCTCCTTTGTCAGGGCATCAGAAAGCTATGCATGAGTTTTCTCAAAAAAAAATGCCCTCAAAGAGTACCCTTTCAGAGTTGAGGCAGCTGATTTTAAATGATGTTACTTTATAGACAGCTGTGACAGCAAGAACGAAGTCTGAAACGTTAGGTCTGGGTGAAAGAGCAGCTACACTGGTGATCAAAATAGAGAAGAAAGGCAAATAGAAAATCAGCCTTATTATCAGAGCTATGCCTTTATAAACACACGCACACTTTCTATTTTTACGATCAAATTCACCAAAAAGGTCCTAAGAAATGTTTCAATAGTTCACAGACTCCTCATAAAAGAACCCTCTGGATGGCAACAAAATTTATTTAGAGAAACTATAAAATACAAGCCCAGTGAATTAATAAATTATTCCTGGTTAATCCTAGTACATGTACACATACACACACAGGCACGCACATGCCAAGTACAAAGGCACACATGGATGAAGTTGACAGTTAGAAGAGTCCAATGAACATTTACAAGGAAGAAAGAAGTTACAGGAGAAAGACATAGGGACAGCCATCCTAATTCCACTTTACCCCTTCATTTACCCTTAAACTGCTGCCTAGCAATTCTTATCATAGCAAACACAGTTCTTGAGGTATTCCAAGTGGATAAAATGGAACAGTTAAAACTAGGATTCTGTTGAACTGAATCTCAGCATACCCAGGGGTGCCTCTCAAGATAAATGTGTGTGTGAGGAATATGTGTCACACTCAAGGGTAAATGTGGCACGGGAGCCTTTAGGAAGTGCTCATGCCTACGTCCAGATAAAGAACAGCACAGCACCTGAGTGAAAATTTGGTCTGCCTTAAGTGGAAGAAAGGAAATAGAAAATCCCTCCTGTTCTCTCCAACTGTTTGGTGCCTATGAATATCAGTGTACAGAACTCACTGATACTTTAAAGGATGATAATGAAGAGAAAAATAGTTTGGGTCTATCATTTCAATCTCCTAACAAGACTTTTTTACACATTTAATGATTGCTACATACAGACCCAGATGAAAGCATAATAAACCTGCCCTCAAAAAATATGTTGCAGCACACGAAGCAACTTCTTAAACAGTATACTATCAAATGCTATAAATACACTGAACCTTCTTTTGGGGGCAAAAAAAGTCAGTGATGTTTCTCCTCAATTCCAAAGAGATATAGTTAATACTTCTGTACAAAGCTCTCCATGTAAAGTTAAGAGTATCTGAAACATAGCAGGTAATAAAGAAAAATACTTGATTGTTTGATTAGAAGGAAGAGATGAAGTTACTGCCTTCAACAAGACCACAACCTAAGGAGAGGGATATGTAACACATTCATATATACATAGGAATCAGTGACTAGGACTCTATAGGCAAGCTGACACACACATGTAAGCAATGGGAAACTACTGAGAAAGAAACTTAATTAAACACTTCCTACTCCAACACATATTATTACCAGCATCTAGGACTGTGCCTCAACATGGTAACACATTCCTAAAATAAGCAAACTTTGAGCAGTTAGGAGGTCAGTTTCCAAGTATGGACTGAAGAAGAAAGACTCAGAACAGGCATTACAAAATCGATTGCTTACAGGGGCTAGTATAAAATGGAAACAAATGGAAGTGAGCTGGGTGGGGCCTGAATGAGGTAAACTACAAAAAAAGACCCACTCTATTTAAGGGGGACAAGCACCTAGGCAGGTCTAGCTGACTGTCGCCATGCAGAAATCACGACACAATGTTGCCAGATGTTCCAGTTCTTCAAAATAAAATGAAATTTGGATTTTGTCAACTCTTCTGATTTTTAAAGGCAACCTTTTCTTTAACGTTAAATATTGTGCAAGGCCAAGAAGGTATGTCTAATAAGCCACACTCTGCCTAAGGGCTGAGAATTTGCAACCTTGGGTTTAAACGATAAGAGTTAGGTTACACGTAAGAGACCAGAGGTGAGAGATGGACCTGTAAAATATATTAGGCTTCACTGGAGTATTAGAATAGGAATGTAGTATATTACAAATACAGATGGATAGGATAGAGTTAATTGCTAATATTCTTTGAAATCAAGAACCAAGAATCCAGAATCAAAGTGCAAGAAGACTGAGCTTCTCAAAACCTAGAAGCAAGTCTCAGTTTAGCAGTGTCTGGTTCACAAAAGGACTCTCAAAAGTTAGCTGAACTCAATGAATTGAGGACCACACATATCAATTTACAACTGCGAAGCTAAAGAATGCTTCTAAGTGGAAATTTTTCATAGACAGGAATTTCTGAAGATTAAACTAGGGGAAACGGTTAAAGGCAAAGCAGCTAGCAGTGTTCAAGAGACTAAATCAAGGAAAGAGTAGATGAATTTGGACGAAGACATTAGCAAAAACGAGTAACAGGAGATACAGAGAACAAGCAAAAAGGATTTTGCAACGAAACATTATGAAACAGGAAAAGAAGGCTCTGGAAGGAATTTAATCTGGGTCACATTTATATATTGTATTTTCTTAACTCTAACATGATCATTTTAATGTTTTTGAAATCAGGGTGATACATACAAATCAATGTCATTTCTCTATCCACTTTTCTCAAAAAAACAGTTCTAGAAACCAACAATGAATCTTACAATTAATGACATCTCTGACTCATGGAAATGTGACATGTGTAGCAGTTCTCCTTTCTGTAGAATATAAAATAAATTAAAAAGGGAGCAGGGAGCAGCAGATTTGAAGTAGCCTAAAGGTAAATGGTGCCAATAAGAAATGATGAGACCTCTAAACGAAAAGGAAGAACCACATAAAGACTTGACCAACCCTAGAAGGTATCCAACAGAAGACAGCCACAGAACAGCCAAAACAAAGGAAAAATCAACCGGTGCCTCACAAAGAGTCTACCCAAGAAGAGAGTAAAGAGAGATGTACAAAATCACAATGAAATTGTCAGCGACAATGATTGGCCCACTGCTAATGAAGACATAAGAGGCAGAGTTTTTTTGTTTTCTTTAATAAGGGGACCAGGTGAAAGCAAGAAGTAAAAAGCAAAATGCCAAACTGAAACGAAGGTTATGGTGAAGAATAAAAAAAGAAGATTAAGAGTTTATGGTTCACTAGGGAAGACAGCTAGTGGTTAGGGTGGGTGATGGCTAGAATTTAAGAATAGGTAATAATATTTCTTTTATAATCTTTCTAATTTTAAAAAATCTACTGAATTCTAAATGCTCTCTCATAACTCTCATCCACCCTACTCTAATACTTAGATAACAAGCACAAAATAACAAAACAGAAAAAGCACACTATTTGTCAAGAAGTTACCTACCTGGCAACCTCAAATCCCTGCTTTGCAGCCAAAATAAATAGGACAAAATCCATACTCTAAAGCTCACACCTTTATACAAAACAGGCTCTCAGATATTTCTCACTCTTAAACAACTGTAAACAGCCTTGGCTATCTATCCGGTTTCATAGAAGATTAGAAGCAGCAAATAATATTAGGAGGAGGGTAGAGAAAGCAAGTATACTTGATATCATTAAAAAGTGACAGCTAATATAGAAACAAGAAAATTGGCTATAAAAGAATCAACAACTTCAAATACAGCCATCTCGAACCATTAAATGTAGAGGGCAAATCATCCTACACACCTCAATAATCCTAAGGCATCACACCAAACAATAACTATTCAAATGATGATCTGAGCGCTCAAAAAAGATTATATTAAGGTTCTGAACACTCTGTCCACATACAATTTATTTAAGATGGATAAAACACTTTTAAAATCTCACATAAGGCATAACTACTTTGAAAACAAAGCTGCATATTTTAAATTCCAGAACTAAAAGCACAGACCATATTTTTGGCTTTGCAAAACATGGGCAGTGGTAAAAGAGAGGCAGGAAACTTAAAACAAAAAATCTCTGGATAACGTGTCTGCATGAAAGGCAAAAAGAAGATCAGAGAACACTGGAGGGCAAGAAGACCTATGTTTGCATATTGGCTGTGTCAGCTAATATCTCTGTCACCCTCTTCCACTTAACCTCTTAGAGTCTCAGTTTCTTCACCTGTAAAATGCAGATACCACCACCACCTACAAGGTACTTTAAAAAAGTAACTATCCAGAGAAGATGGGAATGAGTGGTGAAGAGAAGGCCAGATGTTTTTAAACACATCTTGGTGCTTTAAAAAAAAAAAAAAAAAAAGGTGTAGCTAACAGCAAGCTTAAAATGAAAACAGCTTAAAAATAACCGGGAATCTTGTCTCGCATCTTTACCCAAAGACTTGACCATTATACTTAGGTGAAAAACTCTAGTTGTATCTTGCAAAATGGATCTAGTTTCTTCAACATTATCAGACCTCATTTTGTATTTCTATCTTTAAACGAAAAGAGGTGAGAGAACACTCACCTTGATTGAAAGTCTTCATTATCTGTGCTTGTCCGAGGACTTATGAGTAGATGACAAATTAAGGGAAAACAACTTTTGGGGGGAAAAAAAGAATGCTGTCTCATCTTTTAGTATAATCCCTCAGCTTGCAGGCCTAACTGGCTCTTACCAGCCTGGTAGCCTCAAACTCTACCAGCTCTTCTCATCTGCCACATCATCTTGCCCTGCTACTCCCCATGCCCCCAGCCCAAGGGACTCTCTGTTCCCTTTCTTCCTCTCGGTGGTAGAGCCAGAGGGACTTTAAATCCCTTGGTGGCATAAAACAATCTCAGTCACCGAAGAAGTTTAAAAAACAATCAAGTCTCCTATTTCCACGTTTTGTACATTTGAGAGGGTTAACTGGAGAGACCATTTAAAAGGTAGTAAGTCCTTGGGCATTCAGACCACACACTACAAGGGTACAATTCTAAATAAGACCAGTATCAAAGCTTTCCATTATACTGATTAAAAACATCAATAAGATGAAAAGGATATTGTTTCTTCTCTTCCTTTCCTCCTGAACTGTCCCGTTTCTCTTTCTTTTCTATCTTTTCTTTATCATGCCTGGACTCCTATAACGAATGGTGGAATTAGTTGGGGAAGGGAAAACCAAATATAAAAATCAGCTCAAAATCTCTTTTCATCACTCACCAGTCATAAATTTTTCTTCAAACTTATTTAATATGACACCAAAAGCACAAGCAACAAAAGAACAAAACTGGACTTCATCAAAAGTAAAAACTTTCATGCATCAAAGAACACTATCAAGAAAGTGAAAACACAACCTACAGAACAGGAGAAAATATTTGCATATCATATATCTCATAAGTGTCTAATATCAAGACTACGTAAAGAATTCTTACAACTGAGCAACAAAAAGACAAACAATCCAATTAAAAAATGGCCAAAGCATCTGAATAGATTTCTCCAAAGAAGATATACAAATGGCCAACAAGTACATGAAAAGATGCTCGACATCATTAGTCATTAAGAAAATACAAAATCAAAACAACAGTGAGATACTACTTTACACCCACTAGGATGGCTACAATAAAAACTAAATAAATAAAAATAAAACAAAACAGAAACAGAAAATAACAAGTGTTGGCAAGGATGTAGGGAAATTGGCACCCTCATACATTGCTGGTAGAAATGTAAACTGTGCAGCCACTGTGGAAAACAGTTTGGCGGTTCCTCAAAAAGCTAAACATAGCATTACCATATAACCCAGATATTCCACTCCTGGGTATATACACAAGATCATTGAAAACAGGTATTCAAACAAATACTTCATAGCAGCACACCAATGTTCATAGCAGCACAATTCACAATAGCCAAAAGGTGGAAAACAAGACAAAAGTCCATCAAGTGACGAATGGATGAACAAGTGTGGTATATTCGTACAATGGAATATTACTTAGCCATGAAAAGAAATGAAGTACTGATACATGTAACACCATGAAGAATCTCAAAAACATTATGCTAAGTGAAAGAAGTCAGACACAAAAGGCCACATTATAATACAGTTCCACTTATATGAAATAGCCAAAGTTTTTGATAAGTCCATAGAGACAGAAAGCAGATTCGTAGTTGCCGGGGCGGGGGGGGGGGGGGCCAGGCGGGGCGGGGATGGAGAATGACTGCTTAATGAGTATGTGGTTTCCCTTTGGGGTGATGAAAATGTTCTCGAACTAGACAGAGATGATGAGTGCAGACACTGCAAATATACTAAATGCCACTGAATGGTACATTTTAAAATGGTTAATTTTATGTGAATTTTACCTCAATTTAAAAAATACTTATTTAAAAGGAGCAGCCTCCCTTTTAAAACTATCACCTTATAATTTTCCAAAACTGCTTTTAGGAACTATGAATATATGGCATATATGTTGAATACATATCATAATGATGCTCTGTAAACACTTTACACTTTAGTAATGGCTTGCTTACTTTATGGCAGATGCATCACATGTATTCTTAGTATCATCCATTAGTATCTAAGAGAATGCACACTATACTTAATTTTAAAACCAAATACAAGTTGTGACCACTTAAGTTTATTAGGAGAAAATGCTATAAAAATGTGTTTAAAAATCAGAATTAATAAAGACTTTACAACGGTGTGATGATCAGGGAGAATACATGTGACCATATTTTAACCTCATGAATGAAGAGAAGCTAAAAGAACTGTTGTCAGAGAAAAAAGAAAACACGAAAAGAAAGGCTGAAACTCAATGAAAAGAAGTAGCTGGGAGTGGAATGGAGAGGAAAGGAATTTCTGAGGTAAACTAATTCCACCCTCCCAGTAATTTGGGACTGAACTGGCTCAAGTTTTCCAAGATAACCTGCCCTCCCCCAAAGCCTCCTCTTCCTGCCCCCAAATAATAAACAAAAGACTACTTGACTACAAAAAAACCTCAGTATTTGCTAAATTTTCTAATGGGTGATTTTCTAAGAAAAAGTATATTGTTCTTTTTGTTCTTGTAATTTACCTTTTTGCCACCAGAGGAGATTTTATCCATTTTTTCAGATTTAAATGAGTCACCGCCTTTTTCTTTGCCTGAAGATTTTGACTTATTTTTTTCCTTGTCTTTCTCATTTGGATAAGGAGACTCACACGGACTCTCACTTTTGTGTTTTGAAACCCCCACTAAAATTATAAAAGAAAATCATGAAAGCCTTTTCCAATTCAGTTTGATGACTGCTTGGGAAGTATTAATAAGTCTACCTACTTGTTCCATTTTCCTCTTTCCGCCTCTTGGTTAAGTCCGGTGGCACTTCTCGGTCATTGTTTGAGTGATCCTAGAACCAAGAATTGTGAACTACATTGATCAAGAGTTTTTGTTTTTGTTTTAAAGTATTACTTTTATACAAGAAGAGAATAGCTAGTAACTAGCATTGGAGAATATCTGCGGTGCTTTCACATACTTGGTAAAATGACATGAAAGACAAGCAGAGCTGGTAGCGATTATTAGGCTGAAGATCCTTATTACTGTAGAAGATTCAAACACACTTTAGGGTAAAAATACCAGTTAAAACACTAAATAATAGACTGTCATGCAACAAACTAGTACTTTAAAAAAGGCAACAAACACACTACCGTACATGATAATGAGCTTTCCAAACTAGTTTTTGAAAAATTACAAACCCTTTTCCGCTCTTTCCTGTCCTTTTCATCTTTTTTTTCTCTTTCTCTGGATCTTTCCCTCGACTTGTCCAAATCTTTCTTGTCCATTTCTCTCTCCTTACTCTTGGACAGTGGTGGAGGAGTATGATTAATGTAGAGCTGTTAAATTAAGGCAATATTACTAAAGATTATTAGTTTTCCAGTATTGGCATCATTTGCTTGATTGTTTATTTAATGAAAGACATTTGGTAGTAGACCCAAAGTCAAAACTGGTCAGCTGTCTGGATTATGAGAGGTAAAATAAAAGAGCATGGCACAAATTATGCAAAGAATTCAATTCTTGACCTTATAAAAATTATCATTTAAACTCAACCAGTTCATTCCTGCCTCAACTGAGATCTTTATTAGTAAATTCACAAGCTACAGTTCCTTATATAGCTCTATTGTGAAGACCCATAACCACCATTATCACAAGAGTCCATATGTGAAAAATAGTGACTGGACTTTCTCTACTGCAAACAAAGAAAAAAATACAAACCTCTACACAATCATGGAAATTTAAAATAGTTTTACCATCCACTGATAAGCAATCGATGACAGTGAGCAAAAGTATAAAATAAAACCTAGCCTTGACTTCACTAATAAGTCTTTTCTGCCTCAGTGTATACCATGCATAGATTATCCTAAATTACTGTTATAGTAAAGGCTGCATATTCTCTACTTCTGAAAGCGCTCCAATTTCTGTCAAATAATCACAACTGATTGTAAGATTTGTCTTACTGGTTCTAAATAGCTCAGAAAGCCATATTGTCAGTTGAGGTTGATAAAACCACTCAGACTGAAAAATGATGAACCAATATTCTCTTCTGCCTATTCTTTCTCCAATGAAAGGCCCATAGACAATAAAACAGCCAAAGATCAAGGATATGCTAATTCTAAATAATTAAGAGGTAACCTTACTTATGCAAGTTGTAAATATGGAAATCCATTCTAAAACAAAATATTAAGGAAATAATCAGACACCTAACCTTACGGCATTTATAACTGTGCCACAAGCTTACGTTTAACTTAAGACATTAAAAATATTAGGCAGCAGAATACTGAATATAACTCATTATATAACTACACAATTCTAGATGTAACTTGGGAATGAAAAGAACAGTGAGTCAAAAGTCAAATATTTTTACACAAAGAAATCCTTTGGTATTCAAAGGAATACATGAAAAAAGACAGCCATCAGTTTGAGAATTAAATTAACACTTGTTTTTTTAACACCACCAAATATTTTCAATTCAGTTTGCTCAGAAATACTGCCATAGCAATGCATAAGTAGATTCTTTAAAATTTCAGTGTTTAAAAGTTGATGATCAACTGAAATAGACAAAATGTTTATTAATAACAAAGAGCAAGAGAATGAGAAACAATCATAAAGTGCTTGTCCAAAAGGTACTCTTGCCGGGTATATGCCCTAAATGACACTTTAATATTTTCTGATTGTGAGGTTTATTCACATCTTAAGTCAATACTATTTATGAAACTAACAAGACAAAGAAAGTAATATGTTATTACAATACTCAAAGAAGACTTATCTTAGGGAAGTATTGCTTAATTCTTCCAGTAAAAAAATTTTTTTGTTTGTGATTACAAATAAGCACGTGCATACACATACACACACACACACACCCCTCCACAAGAATGAAGTTTTTAAGTGTACCTAACTTGAATTCTGTATCGCAAGGAATTGGGAATCCTAGAAATTCTTAGTTTAGAAATGTACCAATTCTATTCCTTCTTTCTACCCTTCTAAGAATAGTTCTGATCACAATACTCTTTTCCACAAAAACATACAGTCTCTCATTGCCTATGGAATAAAATGCATATTCCTTAGCTTGGGTATTCCAAGCTCTTCACAATCTTTGCACAATTCTACCCTACTATGGAGTAACCCAATGTACTCTAGGCTGTGGCTACCGCTGCTCCCTAACACCCTGTACTTCCCAGCAGTTCTCTTCACCAGAACGGTTGCTCATTTTTATCTTAATCTCTTAAACTCCTACTTTGCCTTCAAAGACAGCTCGAAAGCCATCAGCAGTTCAACATTCCCTCAACTCCACAAATCACTGTCCAGTGAACTCTTATATTAACCTTTCTTTGTGGCAGGAATTCCCAATTAATTTCATGTCATTAATTTTTGTCCATAACATAGTTTATAGGATGGTAGGGGAGCTAATGTGCCTTTTCTACTTTTACACACTTCCTAGTGTCTTGTACACATAGTGAGTACTCAATACATGTTTGATGAATAAAATTAATGATTTGTTAAACTGATCTGCATGTAGCGTTGTTGGATTTGGGGTTTTTTTAATTTGCTTTTATTCCTGATACTACTGGATCCTGTTTTTTATTGGCTTTTATCCTTGACATTGAGATCATTAGATCCAAAAAAACAATTTGACTGATCTTCAAAATCTGTTTAAGAGACCACTGCCACACTGACCCTTTTAAGGCTACAATATATAAAGATGGCCTCACATGTAGGCTCACGTTTGGTTGGTTGTAAATCCTTGTTTTAAGATGATGAACAGAATTAAAAGCTGAATTTTATTTTGAGGTGGTTATTGCTGCCCTCTGAAATTACAGAGAAGCTTGGTTTAGAGGAGCATGCTTTTCATACTTTATCAAATGTAACTGCTAAGATTGCCAGGTGAAAACACAACTAACCAAAACTATAAATACGCCAACTCAAAACTGGGGGTAGAAGGTGAACTGACAGAAAAGATTTGGATACTAAACTAGAATCCCACTTGAAAAGCCAAGTCCATGTGTACTACAAAGTGAAAATAGTAACTAGTTTAGTAAAAAAGAGGATCCTAGGGGCAAAGTATAACTAAAAGGTCAAACTAGAGCAGGGAAACATTTTTATACATACGATGACAAAGTAACCTGAAAAAATAGACACATACCTTTCAAATCCTCTAAAAAGTAAAAGCTACCACAGAAAGTTTAAATTATAGAACATTAATTTTAGAGAGCACTCAAAGTCCAGTGAAATTTTTTTTCTAAGACATTCATATGCTATTAAACTTTCTTAGACACACAAAAAATCAACATCAACTACTATGCAGACCAGTAAACTTTGGATGCTTTACCAAGTCCAAAGGCATAAGAGTTCATTTCAAATATTTACTGAATACCTAACCATATTACCAGGTACCATACTAAGCACTAAGGATCTGAAAAGTGGTATGAGTTGCAATTTTTACAAGGGTATTCATATGCCATTTTCAAAATTTTCTGGTTGAATGTGGAATAAATCTATTGAATTTTAAATGCCCACAAAATCACCATCTTTTTAAGTGGGGCGGGGGGATCACTATAATTTAAAAAATAAGACAAACACACGAAAGAAGTTAAGAATCCGTTCAACTACTATTGAAATGGGTGCTAACAATCAAGGAACCATATTTTTTTTTTGCAGTTTTTGTTTTCATTGTGGTAAGAACACTTGAGGAACCTTAATTTTAGTCCAAGTTTTGGTACTAACAAGTTATATGCCACTGGGAAAAGATCAAGAACTTTAGTCTCTTATTTGTTAAAAAAAGACACTGCCACCTGCCCTACCCACCTCACAGCACTGTGATGAGTATGAAATGAGATAACATATGTTTACCTCATATGTTTTATTTTCAAAAGGCTTTCACAAATGTAAGGAATCATAATCTTCATCATTGCTTAGAAAATCCAGTTAACTATAACAGCAGGTTTTCAACTGCTTCAAAATATGTTTCAGGAAATAAATATTCACAAGGTAACACTGTTAACCCATGAATTTAAAATAGTCCACACAAGCCACTGATGGTTAAGACTGACATACATACACAATCCCACTCTGGTTATGAAAATCTACTATACTAGAATACATATTCAATTTAGCAAATAAAAAGTTTTACCTTAAAAGAAAGCATTCACAGTACAACTGATTCTCTTTTGATTAATACAGTATATTCTAAAAACAATGCTACAATTTTAGGACACAGGCACATTAGCTAATCTAAGCTGTTAAAAATTAGTGCTTACTTGCCCAATAGCCACAGACATTTCATTATAAAGCTAATAGTTCTAAAAGCAGTTAGTACTGTCAACTGGCTTTGTTTCAAAATATCATTTTTTACTGGTCCACCAGTAAGGAATCATACTTAGCAGATATAAGAGGAGGCAAAGTAGAAAATCAAAGTGAAACAGGGTACAAATTTTATAATAATAAAGACAAAATAACATGAACATTGGACAATTCAACTATAACCATGAAATGAATGAACTCTGTAGTAAGATACACAAACTGCACATTATTTTTAGTAGCAGAATACTCAAGAAAGTAGAGTAATAGGCAAGAATTAATACTGACATGTAAACACAACCATCAAGCTGAGTATTCCCCTCCAGGAGAATGATTAGTTTACATTAACCGTATTTCTTGATAATATGCTACAACTACCAAAAAGGTAGCTCAGCAGAGGTGATATAGACTTTTATGGGTTGAGATGGGCTCAGTTTTTAGAACAGTTATGTGAATGCATCAGATATATTTTTTGGCTTTTTGGGTTATCTAAAAAAGTTAGAAAACAGCCTGACAGATTTGTTTTGAGAAATTAAATAAGCCTACTCCTCAAAAGAAACCAACAACTCCTTCCTCAAATCTTAAACTTACTTTCAGATTTTGAAGCATAAAAGGATAATGCGTAACAGCAAGGAGAGATTATAGAAAGGTTGCCACATTACACACATTTTATAACAATTTCATTAAAAGGGACCATTGTCATCCATTGTTTCAGTTTGTGATAGGTATTTTTAAAGTTTATTCCACTAGCTTACTGAATTTACTAGGGTGAGGGTACCTACTAAACAAATGAAGTAAAGAATTTTTCTTTGTTTTACTTAGGCATGATGATTTTAAAAGACTCAAACCTTTGCTGAAGACTCCTTGAGTTCGATGAGACTGTCCTGTAGAAAATGAATGGAGATGACAGGTGAGCTGGCATAGTTCTCAGAACCCAGAGGAACTTTGGGAAGTATGGCTGTAACCTGGAAATAAACCAGCTACTTCTTGTGAGGATAAATCTCATGATGTCATTGTTATATGAGTATCAACAGTAAAAAACAAAAGCAAAACTATGTAATGGAATTGTAATGTTTAAAAAAAAAACTAAATTATATGTACTCATTGTAACAAACAAAAATCTTTCTCTGCTCAGAATTTTAAAATAAATGTCAATGCCACATTTTTCATAACACTGTATTTAAACTACAGATAATGGTAAGAGGCTTAAGAAAGCAAAATATTTTTTCTCCACAAAAAGTTTAAAATAGTGGAGATCACTGTGGAAGAACAATATTGCCTTATATTTTCATCGCTTTTCTTTAATAGGGAGGTTTCAAATTTTCCTTTACTTGTGACTCCACCATAAATATATACACATTTTATCCTAGCCAGAAAACTCAGTGGCATTACATTAACAAGAAAACAAAATGTATTTATAAAAGAGTAATCACTTTTTTTTTTTGCAAAGTGCCTCTAACGATGAATCTCATACCTCCCACAAAAAAAAAAAAAGCATTTAAAAAAAGAAAGAAAATGAAATCAATTACAGTACTCAACCACAGTGCTCTTGATGAAGAATTAGTTAACTCACAGGTTTAAAAGTTCAACGTACTGCAAATTCAAAGATTCCATGAAATTAGATGAGTTTAGAATTAAAATTAAATATGGAGCAAGGAATGGCTACCCTGAGTCTTCAAGAAGGCTACACCCACGATTTTGTGCTGCAGTTGAATGCCTGGGGTTTCTCTTTGCTGGGTGGTAGGATTGGATGCCACATCTGCTTTTATCGTAACGCAAGGTTCAACTTGTTGGGAACCCAATGGGTATAAACAAACCTCCAAGGGAAGATACAACAGAAGCTGCATGCTCACTGAATATACACAACTACAGGAGAACCGATCACCAAGGAGACTTTAAAATGGAACTCCTTTCAAGACTCCTTCTTAGAAGGCACACATCGGTATGATGCTCATCAAGAAGCTTGATGAATTCAGAGGTATCTTGTTTATCCTGTATCATCCAGGAAGTCTTCAGTGCTATATATTCTTCAATATTTATGCCGAAAAATAGGCTTCATTCTGCTGAAAAGATTCATTTGCTTGTAGCTACCATTGCACTCCAAAAAAGACTGCTTAAAGCAGTGAGGCACTTCTGGGTAAAATTTCTCTTGCACTTTGAAACACTACAAAATTAGTGCTAGGTCCTTGAAGTTTTAATATTTTTATAAGAAAAATACTCAATAGGAAAAAAATATCAGTCCACCAATATGTAAAAAATTCATTTTCTAATGCAATATAAAACCTCCAGTGGCTCCAGTGAATACTTGGCACAAGACTTGAAGGAAGTCAGGACACGTATTCCAAACAGGTGAGCCTAACATGGACGCTGCCTTCCTCAGGCTATACTAACCTTTACTGTTGAGGAATGTGATGGAGAAGGGTGGGTATCAATTTTGCGACGTTTTTGTTCTGTTGGGATGAAAAGAAATAGTCACAATAAGGTATGCTTCCACTTTTTTCCACACACTTAAAAAAAAAAAATCACCAACTTCTAAGGTTATCAGGTATTAGTTCCCCCTACTAAAGTCCCTAGATAACTTGCCATAATAACAAGACAAGAACCAACTTTATATTACAACAACCAAAGGTAAACAAATATAAATCAAACTTGCCCCTTTCAGGCTCTGCAATATCTGATCGGGGAACAGGTGACTTCAAGGACCCAGAAACTGGTGTTTTCTCTCCTCCTTTAACATTTTCCTTTGATTTCATTTCCTTTGCTATATCTCTTTCTCTGGATGGCTCCTTCTCTCTTTCCTTTTCTTGAGTTGACTTTGATTCTACATTGGGGACAGTGGTCTTGAATTTCTCATCTTTAGCTTTTTCTTCCTTCTTGAATTTTTCTTTCTCTTTGTCAGACTTAGGTGTTCTTTCCTTCGTCTCTCTTGCTTTTTCATCTTTACTTGGCCGTTCTTCCTTCGGTTTTTCTTTACCATCTTTACCAAGTACTCGGGCCTCTGGAGTAGTAGCTGGAGTCTTTTCTTTTTTCTCTTTTTCTTTCTCTTTCCCTTTTTCTTTGTCATTTTCTTTAACAGCTTTGTTGCTTAAGAATAAAAACATGACATTTTAAGACAAATGGTCATAAAATATATTCAATGTTATAAATCATAAAGCATTTCTTACTGACTTCAAAAATTCTAGAACTATGAGTAGCCCTTTAAAAACTAAAGGACAACTTTAAGACAAGTAAAAAGGAAGTACTTCTTTATCCAGTAAATAATAACCAAATTCACAAATAGCAGGTTAAAAAAGAATAATTAAAGTGATGTTAGGCCCTTTTATTGTACATGTTCATAACCTTTGAGGATTACAAAGTAACAACCAAAAACTATCCCATAAGCCAACCAAGGGTGCTACGATCAGGAACTGGATTACTTGGCTGGATGGATCACTGGTCTAAATAAGTAGGCTTCTCTCATGCTAATTATTCTTACCCAGATTGTACACAGCAAACACTCAATCCTAAAATTTTTTTTAACTTCACCACATACATTCCCCTGCACATCCCAGCAGAGGAAACAAAGTCAGTCTCAGCATTATACGAAACATGAGAATGGTAAGCACATCATCAAAATAGCAGTATAGACAAAATTTCTAAGTCCAACAAAAATGACTTCCATAGTATTCATCTATCACCCTCTGTCATTCATGTCTAATGAGGTTGCTTAATCATATAAGAATTCAGAATTTTGA
Organism: Eschrichtius robustus; assembly: GCF_028021215.1. NCBI lineage: Eukaryota > Metazoa > Chordata > Mammalia > Artiodactyla > Eschrichtiidae > Eschrichtius > Eschrichtius robustus. Next base: position 108,743,365 of record NC_090845.1, read on the forward strand.
CATACAGCACAGTGTTCCTACCTGTTAGAGCCACTATTTCCATTGCTTGAATTCCCTTTTGGTGTGGCACTAGAAGCTTTATTAACTGCTTTCACACCACACTGAGATCTCTCCCTTGATTTATCTGAAATAAAGGTAAGGTTTTATTTGACAAGCCCCTAGATGTAAATAAGCTACAATTGCACAGCAAAATGATTATAGAGACTAGACAGAAAGAAACAAAGGGCTGATCACTTCTTGACAGTTACATACTCCTACCTAGGGAATAATAAAGTAACACTAAGCCAGCACTTTACTTGTCATGTGATACAAAACATTTCAGTTTGCTGAAACAAAATGTATTACTTATAAATTTCTACAAATAAGCATACCAGTCTCCTCGGTACTGCTTTCATCCGATTTAGATGCACTTCCTACTGACGATGAAGAAGGCCCACCGCCAGGCCCATTTTGTATACTGGCAACTGCATTCCTCGGAGGGGGGTCTTTGTGATGAAACTCATTTTCAGGTATCATGTATGACTTTCTACTTTTCAACTGCCCAGAGTAGCTGAAAGTCGCACAAAGTGTTTAAATATACAAATACAAATCAAAAGGCACAAACATGGGGTTTAAAAGAATAAAATTAGCAAGTTATTCACTCTGCTACTTGATTCCAGAGAATAAAAAATATTAATTTTCAGTAAGTTCTTGAATGTCTTTATAAGAGAACCTAGATGCTTTCTTAAAAATTTCAATGTAAGCTAATCCTTCAACTAAAATGCCTTTTTTCCACTATTGAAGATTTGATAACTCAACTGATGATAAAATTACATTTCCTCCAAACCAGGATATACTATATATGATTTTTGAAACTATCATCCAGTATAGACCGGAAGCTGATAATCAGAAGTGACAACTCTCACCAGGCCTGTGGGAACATGATCGCATAATCTCCCATAATCTCCTGAAGTAAGGCAGAAGATAAACTTCAACACTGTAAGACATTTTAAAGTCTTCAGAATCCTTCTGTAATCTAGTCTCATAAATCACATTAAAGTATAATTGTGTTACCCCATAGCCAATGCATATAGATCTGGCCTCTTCTCTTTTTCCTCTTGGCAGATTTTATGCACTCTTCTTTCCAAAGCCTGACCCAGATTCAAAACTTTTGGGTACCACGGAAGTATTTTTGTTAGCACAATCAAGATATTCCTGATGTGAGAATATTCGCCTGTTTCAAGGCAATGTACCGATGCCTACAACAAACATTTTAAGATCTGTTATTAAAAAAGTATAAGTATGAAGAGAAAAAACCACCTTTGAGAAATACAATTTTTTCTTACCTTGGTTAGTTTGTAATGCCATTTATGTACAACGTGTCGAAAATTTTCATAGTCTAATTGATCAGCTTTATTTCCACCATCAAAACCAGTTGCCCGTAATATAGTAAGAAATCCTGGATAATTTCCACATTCCTAAGGGCAAAAAATAGGCTGTCACTTTTAAAGAAAAATTCTGTCCTCCAAAATAGCAGAAGCTGAAACTTAAGTAGACTAGATTAATGATTCCATGTGAAAACATAATGTGTATTTTGAATGATAGGTAGTTTTCACAGAAAGATTCACCTTATTCAATGACATTAATTTGAAATGTCAGTTTGAGATAGGATAAAAATATAGCTTTTTTTTAATAATGAATGAATTGTGCTTAAATTTTATACATTGTTTTACAACTGAATCTTAAACTCAGCTTCCCCTTTTTTTTAATTTATTTTATTTTATTTTTTATTTTATTTTTTTATTTTTGGCTGTGTTGGGTCTTCATTGCTGCGCGCGGGCTTTCTCTAGTTGCGGTGAGCGGGGGCTACTCTTCGTTGCGGTGCGCAGGCTTCTCATTGCGGTGGCTTCTCTTATTGTGGAGCACGGGCTCTAGGGTGTGCGGGCTTCAGTAGTTGTGGCACGCGGGCTCAGTAGTTGTGGCTCGCGGGCTCTAGAGCGCAGGCTCAGTAGTTGTGGCGCACAGGCTTAGTTGCTCCGCGGCATGTGGGATCTTCCTGGACCAGGGCTCGAACCCGCGTCCCCTGCGTTGGCAGGCGGATTCGTAACCACTGCGCCACCAGGGAAGGCCTCAGCTTCCCTTTTAAAACTGAACCCAGAGCTTACTGGAAGCGGTCATTATATACATGGTAAATGGGTAAAAGGTAAGAGTATTTGTCATACCTTTTCATATGTGGCTCTATCACTGTGCCACCTGGTCACAGTCTCTAACATGCAGCAAAGGAATCTCCCATATCGACTAGCTTCATTTTCAGTACAGCTTGCAACTGTGTAAATTATATCAGAGAAAACCTACAGAAAACAATGTGTGAAAAATAAAAACAAATCAAGGTCAAAATTAGCTCAAAATATTAAAAGATCATGTAATAGCAAATCATAATAAACTAAACAGGTAAGTTTAGTCAAAATGCATCTTCCCCTTTTATATTCACAATTCCAGAGACCTTTAAAGAGTCTGGCTTTTGTGAGGAAATAGCACATTCATAAAGCAACAATAACAACAACAACAAAAAAACCACTTTTATAAAGAAAGCTGATTTACAATGAGGGAAGAAAAACACTATCATTATTATTACAACATAACTTCTTTAACAAAGACTTAGCCATAGATATTACTGGGATTAAGGGGACAGTAAGCAGAGGCGAGGCTGATAGAAACTAGAAATAGGCAGCTGAGAGGCTGTAACATACATCATGTTTTTAAACCATAAAATGCAGCTATTTATTATTATGAAAAAAGCCAGATGCAAAAATCTGTGAGTGTGACCATATTGAAAAGCATCCCTGCTTTTATATATGTGCAAAAGTGTAAGCTTTTTCGTTGTTTCCTGAGGGGGTGAAGGTTAAAAATGGAGAAGAGAGTTCTACCTATTATAACAAACATATAAACCCAAATGTTGAGTTAATGGATTAACTAGGGGTGCTTATTATATATCAGGCACTACTCAAAGTGCTTTTGTGTATAGTGACTCATTTATTCCTCACAACAATCTTCTGAAGCAGGTACTATTATCCCGTTTTACAGATAGAAAACTGAGGCACAGAGAGGTTAAAAAAAACTTGCCAAAGATCATATAGCTAGAAAGTAGCAGAGCTAGGATTCAAGTTCAGGCACTTGGCTCTTGAGTTCATGCTTTTAACCAAACACACAATAATACCTCTATAGATTATATATAATGTTTAGCTATCTTTGTGTGAGACTTTGTTTTAAAGGTTGCAATAAAAAGAACTTACTCGATCATAGCAAAGAAGTGTGGAAAAATTTGGAGTTTTCTGTTGATGTACCAATTCAACAAAACGAGCACAGTAAACAGCATCAATTGCTGAAAAAATACATCGAGGAAATATACACAGCTGTAGAAATTTTGTGATGGTCTCATTTTTGGTAGATTCTAAAAATAAGGGAAGAATATATTAAGTGGTAAACTTCTTCCTCAAGTGCCTCAAGGCCACTAAACATGACAACATAAACTTTAGTGTAGAGAATGATATAAAACCACAAACTATTTATAGTTTGTAACCAAAAGGTCATGCCTGGGATAAGACTTTCATTTTCACTCTGTGGACATTTTTCTACCTATAATTTCTCCAGAGATAAGATTTTATACAGAAAAGTTGAATGATAAGCTGCCAATATTGTAGTTTTAAGTTAATTAATTTCACCAGCAAATTAAATCTGTTCCTTCAGTGAACATGTGAAGTCGACTCTGCGTTAATGAATAACCAAAGAATGGGATAGTGAACACTGAGTTGAAATACAAACATAATACACTTCAATACCTCCAAAGTTATAAAAGTTTGCTTTTTTAATGTAGCAGTGGCAGAAATGTAACAATTCCAACAACTTACTTGCTAAAAGCCAATTGTCCTTTTCCAGTTTCAGTCTCTGTAGCACTCGCTGTACATGTTCCATCTGTTTCTTTTCTTCTTCAAGAAGCTTGTCCTGAAGGGCAGTACATCGCTCCTTCTCTTTTTTCTTTTTATTTGGAGGCTACAAAGTATAAGTTAGATACTTTTCTAACTACAGGCACATCACCTCTCCTTCTTTTAATTAAAAAATTTGAAGAGATAAATGCTGATATCTTATACTAATTACTTCAACAGGGATGTTCAGGAGTCCACTTGGATGTGCTTTGACCTCCATTCAACAAATCCGAGACAAAGTCAGTCTTCGTACACTATCAAAACAGGATACCTTCTCAACACTGGTACTTTTACTCTGAGGCACGGAGTCATCTTTGATCCTTCCTTCTCTGTTCCAATATTCTAACTGCTTACAAGTCTTTTGCATTCCCACTACCTCCACCATAGTCTATGCTCTCAGTACTTCATAATGAATTACCCAAAAAGCCACCTAGTTGGTCTCCCGCCTAATGCCAGTCCCTTGCCCTATCAAACGTATCCTTCATATCACTGTCACGAGCAATCTGTCTAAAGTACCATTTTTAACATTATCGCTTCCCCACTGAGGAATCTAAAATAGTTCTCAATTTTATCAAGCCTTCCTTTTTTTTTTTTAAAGTGCATTTTTAAAAAATAATTATTTATTTGGCTGCGCCGGGTCTTAGTTGAGGCACGTGGGATCTTCGTTGCAGCACGCGGGATCTTTTAGTTGCTGCGTGTGGACTCTTAGTTGCGGCATGCGTGCAGGATCCAGTTCCCCGACCAGGGATCAAACCCCGGCCTCCTGTATTTGGAGCACGGAGTCTTAACCACTGGACCCCCAGGGAAGTCCCTCAAGCCTTCCTTTCTAACTTTCATTGCTCTACATCACCTGGCCCCAACCTAACCTTTCAAATTTATCACTAAGCCCAATCGCCACAGTAAAAGTGGTCTCTTTAAACCTTAGACTACTTCATACCTTTGCTGAAGCTTTACAGTCGCCAATTTGCCTCCATATTTCCAAACTTAACCTATCTTCAAGGCCTATCCAGTTCAAGACTCACCTCTTCAATAAAGCTTTCTCCTAAAGAATTCTCCTTTGGGAAATCCTATTGCTCTTGCAATTGGAGTTAAGTAGATCATTTTAAGTTGCTAACACAGCCCTCAAATACCTTTTGATTGGTCATAACCTGCATGTACTCACCAAGCCCCTGCCCCACCCATGGAGAGATAACCTCTAAACCCACTTAGAAAAACATTAGGTAACAACAGGATAGGAATTTGAGCTAATACAATTCCAAAGTATGGATAATGTTGAATCAATACCATGAAGTTATTGTACTTGAGCTACTAGAACAAAAACCTACCATTTCCTGATTGTCATCAATTGCTTTCATCTGGACTTTAAGTTTATTGACTTCCCGTTCATAGCTGGTATGTGGAACTGCAAGGTCATACATTGTCAATGACCAGAATGTGGCATAGAATTGAGGGCTGATGTCGTCCCAGACTTTGGAAACATGTAAGGAAACCACTGCTTCATGGACAGGAGCCATCACCATTTCACATGATGTAATGTACTTGTGAACTTTATGTTGCTGTTTACTTCCCTTCTCTGATTTTTTAAGTTCATCATACTTTGACTGGAGATAAAAAGTAAAAACACACACATACAATATAATTTATAGCACTGATTTTCATAGTATAAAAACCTAGGTTCCCTTTTCAAGAATCAGAAGATGACCAATCAAAACTGTTGTAGGAATTCTAATTTCTTACCAACAACATTTCTTTTAAGATAAATCATCCCTGGAAGCTGTTTCAATATTTAGCCCTATGTGCTTACTATGAGCTTTTCTGAAGATTCTTATTGCATCTGACCTGTTGAGTAAGTGAATAGGGTATGTGGGCCCCCTGTCCATTGCCCCCACCCTACTCTCTCTTGCTGTTGCATCAAGGATTGAACATGCAGGGTTTCCACTCCTGCTTTTGAGATATTCAAGGGAACCAAGTAGAGGGTCTTAACACTAGTAAAGAGGCAGAATGGAACTAGTAACAGCCAACCAAAACAGAATGTTTTATCGCTACATGTAGCCCCTATCATCTGTTACAATTTGTCAATTAAGAAGCCGGATCAACACAAAGAATGGTTATGAGAACGTTACCATAAGACCGCTAAGTAGGGGGACCAACTGTCCAGGTTTTCCAGTGATTGAGGGGTTTCCCAGGATGTAAGACTGTAGTGCTAAAACTGGGAAAGTCTCAGGCAAACCAGGACCAACTGGTAACCCTATTGCTAAGCTAAATTATGATTTTCTCTGAATGGCTATGGCATACTGGAGTTTAAAGCATGTGGGAACTGACTGAAACACAGCTTTTTTTGGCCTGATTGGTTTATCCTAATTTGGGGGAGAGTCAGAGGAAGGCCATACCCTTAATTGTATGAGAAAAAGAATCTGTTAGTACAATGGGAGGGACTACATATTAGTTCATAGAATGTGTGTCAAACAAAAAAGAAAACAATACAAAGTGGAGTTGTTGCTATTATCTCATGTCCTTCAGTCTCTGTGAGACGAAAGAGCTCTCACCCAGAAAACTGTCTGGGTTAGGCATCATCCCTGAAGATGAACCTAAGAGGAGATCTAAAACTAGCTTCGTCTTTATGCTAGAAAGCACTTAAATCATTTACAGTTTGTGCTAAACATGGAACCCAGAACTAGAAGGTCTGAAGTCAAAGGTTCCACTTCCAGTTCTGCATCGTGATAGGCGAGAAGAGTCTTGGCTCCTTACAGTCCAGCTGCCGTCCCTCCTGAGTGCTCCATACCCCAGGCTCACTGTATTGAAGGCACACCAAGTACTCTTTGTTCTACAAGGTATCTCAAGCAGGCTCTGAGAATCATACAATTATTTTAGAAGTGGGAAAAATTATCTCCTGTTTTCCCCATTTTAGAGAGCATGCTGGTAACTACTGAGGCCACATAGGTGGCAAAGCTATAAGTATAAAGAACATTACTTAGGAGAGAGGTCCCAATTACACCAGAGACCTGAGAGAATAGCAGCTGGGATAAGAAAAGGCTTTTAAATTTTTGAGGGTGGGTCCTACTGAAGGCAACTAATATGAATCTATGTGAACGGAAAGACATCTGTTGAGGTTCTAACAAAACACAGAATAAAACAGTGATGAAACTACCTGCATAAGATAGCTTATCTACCTGATTTGGTCATATTTAGAATATGAACTAGGGGAAAAGCCTTTCTTTCAGACCAGTGTTGCAAGGTGGCTCTCAGCAATTAAAACTGAAAATTAGGTTATAGGTATGACAGTGTTCTATGATAGCCCCAGTCTCCCTAATCCTTTGGTTCTGAATCTGTGACTTCTATTTCCAGGTACCCCCCTCATTCCTATCTAGTTGAAAAAGAAAAATAGGCTTGATCAGAAAAGACGGCTATACTGCATATTTGCCTAGGACAAATATTTCCTTGCCTAAAGTCAGTTTAACCCTTCTTCAAGCTCACATCTTCAGTCAAATGGATAAGTATAACAGCTCTACAAAGTCACCTGGGGAACTAGACCTACGGAATAGAAATGATATCCACTGTTATTGTGCTTTTTTTTTTTGTTTTTGGCCGTGCCACGCAGCATGCGGTATCTTAGTTCCCCAACCAGGGATCGAACCCATGCCCCCTGCAGTGGAAGTGCAGAGTCCTAACCACTGGACCACCAGGGAATTCCCTGCTGTACTTCTAATTGCTGTTCAAAAAGCTTTTGGCCTAACAATGTGAGCAGTGTTTGGTTGGCTAAATCATTCCCATGAGAGCCTGCCAATAGTCAATTTATGGAAGGGACCTAGCAGCCCTCTAATACTCATACTCTCTCATCAAAGGTTCTTCAAGAGGGGCTTTCACCCAAGAGGCAAAAGTAAGGATCCCTAGGAAAGCCTGGATGCCCAATCCAGTGTAACCAAGGTTGCCGAGGAATTCCCTTTCCAGGGGGTGGCATGTGGCCTAACCCTGATCTGGTTGTATAGCCACCTCTGTATAGTTCTCTGTTTTTCTCCTCAAACTTGAAAGGAAAATGACATTTCTTTGTTTAGATGTTTTTATCTCTTAAATGACAAAGACACAATATTTTACACAGGCTACGGAAAAAGTAGCTGTTGGTATGAATGACCTGCTCCATTTTCTGACCTGGAAAAGTTCAGCCAACCTCAGGCAACCAGGTGTTCCTGTTTGCTAGGGTTCAATAGCGCTGATTAGTGTGTCACTTCTCAGTATAGCACAGGGCAGGTCAGAATTTCTGAGATGAAGCAATTCTCCCACCTCAGTCCTTCAAGAAATCAGGTCCCCTGTTGTATAGCTGAGACTGATCTACTGTGGGGTGGGGCGACAACACAAAATATAACTACACAAAGAGAGCATAACAATTTTCTGGATTGAGAGAGTCTAAAGGAGAAGAAGAAGCCCAATCCTACTCCCTTATTCCCTTTTTCCCTCTAGAGAGTACAGCACAGTATTACAAGTGATAACTGAATCAATTAACATTTAGCTAGTTGTTAGAGGTTAAGTGTGAGACTGTAGCAGTTGATATGTAAACACTAACAGCTGATGGTTGATTAAATGATCAATTAGATCCCAAATTTCTCAGCACCTTTTCCCCCACTCTACTACACAGCCCTGTATCCCCACTGGGAACAAGAAGGGAGCCTACTTAAAGATAAGGGAACAAGATCTTCCCCAAAATCTGTAGTGAAAGCCTTGCATAGTACAGACTTAAAAACCAACAACAGATAAACAGAAGGGCCAGAATCTAAGCCTACAGAAAAATGAAGAATATGCTTGGGCTCCAGTCAGAGTGGGGAAGTACCACAGTTTCCAAACAGAGTACTGACCATGGCCCTGAGGGAAAAGGAAAAGTAAATTCCTATTAGAGGTAACTGCTTTAAAGGGAAGAGTCCAGGTGGCAGATAGAGAAAAGGAGGGAGGGTTGTGTCCTCTTCCCCCACATCCTTACTTGAATTTCAATACAGTCACTAACGGGATACCCTGCTTGGGAGGGCTCTAGTTTGCCTTTTGTTGTTGTTTGTTTTCAGTTGTTTCATTTAGGTGGAGAGAAATAAAACAAGAGCCATGAATATACCTTTCCTAGAAGTTACACAACAGAGAGTGCAAGAGTATTTAGAATGTTTGGGGGTGGTTAAGTCTGTCAGTCTTTATTTCTTTGAAGGCAGTATGTGTAATAGCAAGTCAACTATCTGACAGTGATACTGTCACTGAGGAAACAGGATTCTCTGTATTCAAGAGGACTGTTTCTCAGAATGACGTACCACATTCGCCTGCATCAGAATCATCTACTGCTTGTTAAAAAAACAAAAACAAAACAAAAATCCCCAGGTACCATTCAAATTACTAAATTAGAATTTATGGACATGGGGTTGAGTTTTTTTTTTAAGATCCTTCCTTGGTGATTCTCTAATAATTCCCTGATGAGCTGCACTAATGTTGGAGAACTATAGTTCTAGAGGGCCCATAAGACATCAACTTGGACAACTGGTGGTGTAGTAACAGTAAAATTATAGAACTAGTAAGACTTACTTTTTAAAGGGGATATTTTCATTGCCCACTGTGCAGAGCTGAGTATTAACAAAAGAGCAATTCTCTCATAATCTATATCTATGTCAAATTAAAATGCATTTACAAATAAAAGTTAAGTAGTAATGTGGAATCATTCCTGAATGGCAGCAAAGATACTTATACTTACCGAAATATGGTGTGCATACATTGGCCTAGACAGGAAAAATGCTGCATCATGGGGTGTGTGAAATTCATTACAGAGCACATCAATTGAAGGCACTCGCTTTATATAATCTTCTGTGCTTAGATTAGACGCTAAAAACCCACCAAACTGTACCAGGGTATCATGACACTAAATTTAAAAAATAAGACAAAAAACACAAATGTGCTACCATTTTACTAAACCAACATAACATTTTCCAAAATGACTAAGATATATTTTAACAATATTTTGATTAACAATTAAGAATTCAAATTTTACTACTTGAAAGAACTTTGGAGACAATCTACAAACTTAATCATATAATCATATTACAAAAAAGATACCCAAGTCCTGAAAAGTTGACTAATCTAAGACTTTAATAGTCAACAAAGGTCTCAAGTTCCAAGCTATTGTTCACCACCTTTAGTAGCAGAATATATTTATCTAAATCACATAGAACAATTTTATGTATATGCAAGTCAATTTTCTTGGCCCTTAAAAGTCGAAAACTTTATAAAATATGCGTGATGTTTTTTATTTCCTTGTAATATAGTTGGTGATAGTTAAACACATTTTGTAGGCTAACCATAGGTTTTGGTGCTTAATATTTAAAAATATATTTTATAAATGAAGATCATATCTACTTTGTTGTGGCTGAAATTCCAGATTTCCAGAGATCAGAAAAGATGAGAGCAAACAACTTAAAGTTATCTACTTAACTGAAAACCTTATACATATTATTATATCCCCTAGATCCATCTCTTAAATATCATAATTTGCACAGAGAGAGTCCCAATTTCCAGAATGTCTATTACATATATAATTATATAATTACATATTCTATATTGCATATAATATATATGATACATATATGATGTGCAAAATGACATTTTTTAAATTGTATCACATTCTATATTTTCCACTATCAAGATTTAAAAACCCACAGAAACACAAAGGCCACTTTAACTTGCCTGATCATAGAGCTTTCCCACAAGTTTCAAATGTTTCTCTCCACCTTCCTGAAAGATTACCCCATTCCTCTGCTGAGCCATAAGCAAACAGAGAGGAAGAGCAAGATCATGGTCTAATAGTGCATCCTTTAATCTCTGGGAGGATTTTTTAGTGTTTCTTATCTGGCCAAAGTAACCACCCTGCAAAAGAGAAGACATAACTTTACCAGTGTACCAGTACATAACACATGCCATCTGATTTGAAGAAAAAACACAGAAAGGGTTTGGTTACAATCCTGAAGATAACAAACCCACACACTCTACATTCCTTCCCTCTCTTTACAAATTTATTTTACTGACACTATTACTGCCACTGGCTTTAGTCACTGGCTTAAAGATAACTGTCAACTGTCTTTAAACTTCTACATATTTTCCACTTTCTACCATGCAGTCCCTTATGAAGGATTATCCTTCAGTCAGTGTGGAGCAGAGTCAACAACAGAGTAACTATGCTCAGATTTATGCCCATTGGGGTATCAAGGACCACAGAAGATTTGATATTTATTTCCCTCCAGATGTATTACTTACTGTCTTTTCTACTTTGTTTCAGCTTTTTAAAAAGGTTAAAATAACTAGTATATCGCAATTTTTAAAAGGGAGGTGGGGGCGATTGTAAGAGGAGGGTATGTATGGCTTTGACACTTAGCTTTATGTACTTATGTGCTGTTTAAATTCTTTATTATGAACATGCGTACATTTTGATTACTGTAGCTTTGTAACACTGTCTGAAGTCTGGGATGGTTATGCCTACTGCTTTGTTCTTTTTCCTCAGGATTGGTTTGGCAATTCTGGGTCTTTTATGGTTCCATATAAATTTTAGGATTATTTGTTCTAGTTCTGTAAAAAATGTCATGGGTAATTTGATAGGTATTGCATTCAATCTGTAGATTGCTTTGGGTAGCATGGCCATTTTAACAATGTTAACTCTTCCAATCTAAGAGCATGGGATATCTTTCCATTTCTTTGAATCATCTTCAATTTCCTTTATTAATGTTTTGTAGTTTTCAGCATATAAGTCTTTCACCTCCTTGGTGATGTTTATTCCCAAGTATTTTATTTTTTTTGATGCGATTTTAAAAGGGAGCATGCATACATTTTGAATTTTGAGTCACTAAACAAAAAGAGCAATTCTCACCTCAGCTTTTAGTTGCTCTCCACCAGTCATGGCCTCTAGTTGCTCCATTGTCATTTCTTCTGTAATTTCTATTCCTGCCATTTTTTGTACCACTTCTTTCAATATAAGCAGGTCAAAACTATTTAGGAAAAACAAGAAATAGTCTATAGTTGAAACTTCAAACATAAAAGTAAAAATGAATTGTAATTAATATACTAAGAATCCCTAAATTATTTGTATATAAATATTTGGGCCATGTAATATGTTTAACTTTTTACTTGGAAGTAATTTCAAACTTACAGATAGGATACAAAGATAAGAATAGTACAAAGCACACCCACATAGCCTTTATCCCTACTTCACCTGTTATTAACATTGCGAACATCCCGTTCACTTTATCATTTCTGTTTTCTCTCTCTCTCCCCCATCTTCTCTCTCTCTCTCTCTCTCTCACGCGCACACACACACACACTCTCTCACAATTTTCTTGAACTATGTGAGAGTAACTTATCTAGTAAGTAACATCATTTTAGAGGTACCTAAAATTCCTAATTACCCCTAAAATTGCTAATGTGTTTCCTAAGACTATCGCTATTCTCTTATATAACCACAGCAATAGTTATCAATTTTAGTAAACCTAACCCTGATACAATACTTTTATCTAATATACAGGTCATATTTCATTTTTAGCAGCCAACCCAATAATGCCCTTCATAGCATTTTTTTTTATCCTCCAGTACAGGATGCTCAATATATATTTTTTGATAGTATAGAGCCATCTCTTTAAACAATCACACACACTTGGGAGGAATGGAGGGAGGGAGAGGAGAAAGGAAAAAAGGAAGGAAATGCAAATTCCAAGTTGTGATATTTGAGCCTAAGATGACAGTTTAGTGGCCTGCCTTACGCATATTTATTACTGTGCCAACAGTTACTCATTTGAATTCTCAAAGTTTAGGACTGTCAATGGAAATAACACCTTATGACTTCCAAGATCTTCCTTAATTTGTTAAGTAATGAAGATAAGGAAAAACATTCTTTCCTACAGAACAAATACAGATGTTTTTCCAAAGAAAGGTAAAGCTAGGTATACCCAAGACACAAGTTAATAGACAAAGGAACAGTTTTCTAAGATTATTATTAAGTGCTTACTCTCTCAACTTGTCTTGCTTCTCTAAACATAGTTTTTGAAAACAAGAGGGCCCTCATGCAAATAAGTATGCAACAAGTACCAATGAAATATTTTGCTTTTCCTTTAAACAATCTTTTCATTAGATGGTCACAAAAACTATATCACAGTACAGAAAACTGAACTACAGATTTAAAAGTAATGTGATGTTTTCCTGGCCTATATAGACACAGAAGAGTAAAATGTATACGAATGGCCAATAAATGAGTATAAAGCAAGTGATATATGCGGATTAAATCCCGAACCTAATTTTTTTTTTTTTAAGATTTCCCTAAACCAAAATAATCTGTCAAGAATTACTTAGGTAATACTTGTTTGGAGCACCAGATAGCTTTACAGATTTCTGTTTGCTTTCTACCAGAAAGCTTTTGAAAACCATTTCCAGTTCTTTGAGTCTAGTCAGTGTATTGCTGATGGGATTTAATATACATTCTAATTCAAACTCTAAGCACTGATATTGGTCCAGAATAAAATAATAAAACTCAGTATTTATAAAGAAAAGAAGACAATGTCCAAAAGGTGCATTAGTGTTACCTATCTCTGAAGTTTAAATTAAAAAAATAGTTGTGTTTTAAAGATACTATATATACCCTCAAAATAAACACATTCCTACCAAATGTTCAATGTAAAGGCCAATTACTGTCCAGTAGCATAATCAATAGTGCAATGTGTTTTGCCATAAGAGGATTTACAATATACCATATCAACCATTTATTCAAAAGCCTAACAGGTAGTCAAAATGAGTTAGTTTCTTTAATGAGTTACACATATAGCCAAATATTACATTTCTTTCTGTATATTTTAAGTTATTTCTTTTAATTAAAGAATTCCATATAAATAAGTGAGCAATTACTGTTCTTAAGCCTACAACCAACAAACAGTTTTTCAACATAATAGCAATGTCAGTATCTCAATACCAGCAGAAGTACTCTAATTATTGAATTTCATTTACATATAATTTGCTATGAATACCTTTTGCCTGCCTTTAGCTGATTAGCCACATATTGAAGAAGACCAGCAAGATCAATTGGATATTTACGAAAAACTGCACCACAGAAACTAGCCAGACCTATATGAGATAAAAAAAGAATAGGGCTTTTTAAAAAACAGTTCATAAAACAAAAAGCACAGTATTAAGTGTCATTTCAATGAAATTTCCAAAACAAAATGAGGTGGGAAAAATTGTATTGCTGATGCCACTGAACAGAATTTTATAATTAATAATAGCTAATATTTATTGACCATACATATGCCAAGCAGTCTATTAAGCTCTTTATGTAATTATCTCATTTAACCTTTGCAGTAATCATCTCAGGTTGGTATAAACCTATCGATGAGGGAAATTCCGAACAGACAGGTCATGTAACTTGCTCATGGACACACAGTTGGTATGAGGTAGAACAGTGATTCAAACTTACACGGCCTGATTCCATAACCTGTGACGTTAATTAGGCCACAACAAAATCCTGCAGATGACTCAGTAAACTTGAATGATCAACAAAACACCTGCCCCTCAAATGTTTGAGTCACACAAAAAAATCTCATTTTATCTAGGAACATGCCACTAGTTGTGGAGGGGGCAAGGAAACACTGCCAGACCAAGAAGCAATCAAAAGACCAATTTTAGCCAAGAGTCCTTATCACATTAGTAGGGAGAAAACCCCACTCAAGACAAGAGGAGGAGGGACTTCCCTGGCCATCCAACGGTTAAGACTTGGCACGCCCAATGCAGGGGGCACGGGTTCAATCCCTGGTCGGGAAACCAAGATCCCGCATGCAGCACGGCGTGGCATTTAAAAAAAAAAAAAAAAAGGAGGAGACCCCAGTAAAGTCAAGTGATCTGCAGCCTTTTCAACAATTATTTGCTGAGCACCTAAAGGACAATGGACAAAACACAGGTCCTGCCCTCAAGGAGCTTACAGTCCAGAGAGATATAGAAAAGTAAACTAAAATAACTATGATGAATAAAAAGTTCCATAGAAGTACAGAAGAGGGGCACCTTATTCTGACTTTTGGGTTGTTAACAGGGAGAGCTTTCCAAAGAAAAGTGACCTCTAAGCTGAAATCTAATGAATAAGTAGAAAATGTGTTGGAAGAGATGAGTGGGCATAGAAGTGTACCCCAAGAAGAGGGAATAACATGTGCAAAAGGCCATGGAAAGTGCAAGAAGTTCAGCATTAACGGAACCTAGAATATTAGGGAGGGGCAAAAGATGAGGCTAGTACAGAAAGGACCTGATTCCAAAAGAACTTACTTGTATGATTTATTACAGATTGCAGACTTCAAAGAGCAATGGGGAGCTACTGCAAGATTCAGCTATCAGAGACACAACAGGTTGAAAGAAAATGTAACTGGCTGCTAGAAATCAAAGGTACAAGGAAAAAAAACAAGGCTAGGGCTTTTTGTTAAACAACCAAGTTTTTGTTCTTTTAAGGTGACTGGAACCTCAGGATAGAAAGGAGAGAAGGGAGAATAGTTCCCTTAAGATTAATTCTTCTAGGGACTTCCCTGGCAGTCCACTGGTTAAGACTTCACCTTCAGATGCAGGGGGTGCAGGTTCGATCCCTGTTGGAGAGCTAAGAGCCCACATGCCTCACAGCCAAAAAACCAAAACATAAAACAGAAGCAATATTGTAACAAATTCAATAAAGACTTTAAAATCGGTCCACATCAAGAAAAAAATCTTAAAAAAAAAGATTAATTCTTCTAAAATAATAGAATGGATGGGAACTTTCATCTCCCCAGTAATGCTTGCCCAAATGCTATCACAGCCAATACTGGCTTCTTGAGTTAGAAAATGAATTAAGTACCGTATGAACCTCCTTACACAGCCAAGGACATGAACCCTCTGTAGAACAAGCTGAATGGCTAGATATTCTCAAGAGCACTTGACAAATAGGCTCTTAGCATAGGTAACAGAATACATAGCATAGCAATGACAACAGATGGAAATTTCATCCTTGGAAAAATAAAAATACTTACTCTGAAGCCAGCTTGAGATGGTTGTGTCGTCATGTTTCATTCTCTCCTTTTCTGGATTAGCTAAAGCTTCAATGATACAATCTTTCATATATTAAGAAAAAATTTTGTCAACACATCCCTAACAAAGACCGCTAAAACAACAACAACAAAAAGCCACCCCTTGGAAAATAAAGTAAATTGTTAGCTCCGATTTATTACCAATTATGGAAAAATACACTCACTGTAGTACCAACTTTTCTTTTTTAGCCTCTTTTCCAGCTTTCAGCAAGCAGATTCTAACTATATAAAAGATATTTAGTAATCTTAACATTGTCTTCCCCAATATACAACACAGACACACACACAAACTCCCAACTGGTCAACCTTTCAATCAGCCAACTGAATCAACCTCAGATGGTTGCTAAAGGAACTTAGAATGAAAATAAAACATTCACCACTAAGGTCTATGAAACGTGAAATCTATGTTATTACTTCACCTGAAAGGATACAGGCCAAGACGTCATAATTCAACGAAGTGAGGTATTTCAATGAATCTACTACAGGTGTTATTAAGTTATCATACTTCTGTATTTGTGACAAGATCTGGAAGACAGCAACAAAGAATAAAAGGCATTGACTAATCAAAAGAGAACTTTTACTGTGCTAACTAAATAATGGCTACACTTTTTTTTTTAAAAGAAATAATGCTTAAAATTAGTTTCCTTCCATTGTGTATTTATATAAAACCTACTATTCTATCATTTCCTTAGAAAATATTTTCTTAGGCTACAATTTCCAATTAGGAAATAATTCCAGTGCATCCAAACTTGAATTTTGGAATTATAATGTGTTTTAGAAATCTCTTTCTAAACATGAAAGTGTTACATCTGAATCACAATGAAATGCTGTTCAAATGTTTCTAAAAACTAAAAACAACAAATAATGCATCACTTTATTAATGTTTTTATAACTCAAAATGTGGTACACAAGACAATGTTAGTCTGTTTAATAACAGCAGCACTGTCACTTATTATTAGAAAAGTAGATCAATGTGTTAAATATATTACATACTAAATTTTGTTTTTAGAATAACCATACAATGTTTCATTTGCTAAAGTTTTTGTCCCCTAAAACTATCAAACATTTTTAAACTACATCATTCTATTTCCACTTGTGCTGATTTAAAGACTACAAAAAGAAAAATCCCTGAAAATAGTATTAACCTCAAAACATACATAATCAAACAAAATGGTTGGATTGCTGTGGCTCAACTTCCCAATTTGTCTTCCAGAAGGCTTCACATTTTCCTTGGTTAGACGCCTACAAGGGGAGAAAAAGGTGGCAGGGATCATCTTAAGTAATTTCCCTTTTAATGTTGGTAGCTTTGTTACATCACGAAAAAAAATTTATTTCCCAAATATCCAACATGGATCCATGTAAACAACCACCCTCATCATATGCTTTACTACAGGACTTGGGCTATTTTGATTAGGCATTCTCTAAGAGGGTATTAAAATTTTGTATTAATGCTTAACATTTACAATATACACGTGGTTCATTTTATAGTAATAGTCTAATAAGCATTAAAACTCTTAACGTACTCTACAAGTACATAAAACTCTTCTTACAGAGAATAATTATTTTAGATTTAGAAGGGCTCATTATCAGTTTAGGGATTAAGATATCAAATTTGGTGTAATACATTGAAATGCCTCATGCCATCTGTCTCAGTGACCCTAACAGAGTGATAGCTAATGCTGCACTCCTTGATACAAGAAGTTCTCTGGTTTTCATATTCAAAGTAAACAATTCTTGAAAAATCAATTCTACTCTTGTCCTTCCTCTTTAATTCTCCCTCTACTCAGTATTCTTTTACTAACCTTTTGGAAATTTATATCTACGAAATGCTTACAAATTCAAAACAATTATTACACAGGATCTTTAACTCTTCTGATGAAATTACTACATAATAAATCTAGAAACCTGAAAAACTAACAAGTGACAGGAAGCTTTCTAGAGTGAAAATATAATGAAGCAAGTAATGAATTTAGTTGACAATTCAAGGAATGTGACCATTCTGGAAGTGACAAACTTGATATAATTATCTTAAGAAACTTCTTTTGACAAAACTGATCCATCAATCAAAATTATTTCATCAACAACTGCTTCCCTTTCCCATTCTGCATGGCCCAGTTTCTTTTTTTCCCATGGAAAAGAGAGACCCATCAGTTTTAAACTTTGGCTATACTCTGTTCTACTTTGAAGCTTTATTTGAAGCACAAATAAAGTTCTACCACCACCTGCCCTTACTTCTAACCCTACTATTTCAGGCAAGCCCTCCTACCTGCCAAAGCCAACCCTTCCTTTCCATATTTTTTATCCCACTCCCTTCTGCTTCCTCTCCCCCAACACCAAAAAAAATAAATAAATAAAAGGAATATTATCTTGATTACGTCCTCCTCTCAAGCAACCATGGTGCTTGGCATATGGAACACAATCAATGAACATTTGTGGCATGAATTACTGGATGTCCTATAGCAAATTCATGTTTTAAACAGTAATCAAAACTTGTGAAATTCCCAAGCAATAAATTAATACATTCCATTCTCAACTTAAAAAGTTCAATCAATATCAAAATCATATTATTCAAGGCTGGTGAAACAGTTGAGCTTACAAATATAACAAAAATCCAAGTACATTAAAAATTCTGCACATATTCTGTGATAAACATTTGTATTAATTTACTTATTCATTAATTCATATTAATGTCTTCTGTGACAGGCAAAGTGCTAAGCACTAGGAATACAAGGATGAGTAGCAGCTCCTGCTCTCAAGCTCAGTCCAGCTGGGGAGGTAGATTTAAAACCACTTTTAAAATTTTTATATTCTTAAATAAATAGAGCAACTTATAGAACAGTACTTATTATATGCTATCAGTAGTATAAAAAGGGAGGGAATAATATATTTGTATTCACTTGCATATACATAAAAATAGCCGGAATGATAAATAAGAAACTAAACAGTGACCACTTTTTTTTTCCTTGGGAGAACTGAGTGGACAGGGTGAGAGACTTTTTACTGTCCACCTTTTCATATCTACTACAATTTAAACCATGTGAATATATAAACTAGTCAAAATATTAGATAATTTTAAAAAGAAAAATAATCATAGCAATATACATAAGCGGTATGATAGTATTTATATGCATATGAGATAGTGGTAGCACAAATAAAGAACAATCAATTGTGCTTGGTGGTATGTGCAATGGAAGGCTTCACAGAGGTGACACTGGAGCCCACTGTCCAATGATGAGGTCACCAGATGGAGAGAGGAAAAAGAGGTAAGGGAAAACCTGTACAAACAAAAGAAACAAAAAATATATGCAAAGGAAAAGGAGACCATAGCACATTTAGGGAAACATAAGTGGGCTCAGTACAGTTAGAGGTAGAATTGGCGGGAAATGAGGATGGAAATAGGGAGAGACAGATCATGAAGGTTCTCTTATATCACCAAGCCATAAAGTCTGACATATAACCTGCAGGCAATGCTTAGTCACCAAAGGATTTTGAAGAAAGAGAATAATACAGGGCACTATAACACTCCAGATAGAAGAACTAAGTTAGTGGTGGTAGAGAGTGGAAGAGACAGATTCAATATTTAATGTATCGGGGCTCCCCTGGTGGCACAGTGGTTGAGAATATGCCTGTCATTGCAGGGGACACGGGTTCGATCCCTGGTCCAGGAAGATCCCACATGCCGCGGAGCAACTAAGCCCGTGCGCCACAACTACTGAGCCTGTGCTCTAGAGCCCGTGAGCCACAACTACTGAGCCCGCGCACCTAGAGCCCGTGCTCCACGACAAGAGAAGCCCACGCACTGCAACGAAGAATAGCCTCTGCTCACCGCAACTAGAGATAGCCCGCGTGCAGCAACAAAGACCCAACACAGCCAAAAATAAATAAATAAAATAAATTTATCAAAAAAAAAATTTAATGTATCATTAAATAATCCATATAAAGCACTTAGTTCAGCGCCCACCACACATAGTAATGGCTTCAAAAATATTAGTTGTTGTTAAGCTAGAAACTCTACTTGGGGAATTTTTAAGCCTGGAACTCTTTCGGAA
Source organism: Eschrichtius robustus (assembly GCF_028021215.1). Classification (NCBI taxonomy): domain Eukaryota; kingdom Metazoa; phylum Chordata; class Mammalia; order Artiodactyla; family Eschrichtiidae; genus Eschrichtius; species Eschrichtius robustus. The sequence goes on from NC_090845.1 coordinate 108,763,459, forward strand.
GGACCAGTTCTAATATCATCTCTTTCCATGCCTTCCCCAACTTCCATGGGGTGAAATATTCATTCTCCTCTCTATCATCCCATAGAACTTTATACATATTGTATAAAAGCATCTATTAAACCAGACTGTGATTGTGCACACAGCTGTTTCCCTGGTAGACTGTGACCTACAACAATATCATTCAGCAAAGAAAGTATCACTGGGGGCTTCCCTGGTGGCACAGTGGTTAAGAATCTGCCTGACAATTCAGGGGACATGGGTTCGAGCCCTGGTCTGGGAAGATTCCACATGCCACGGAACAACTAAGCCTGTGCCCCACAACTGCTGACCCTGCGCTCTAGAGTCTGTGAACCACAACTACTGAACCCCGCATGCCTAGAGGCTGTGCTCCACAACAAGAGAAGCCACCACAATGAGAAGCCCGTGCACCACAACGAAGAGTAGCCCCCGCTCGCCGCAACTAGAGAAAGCCCGCACACAGCAACAAAGACCCAACACAGCCAAAAATAAATAAATGAATAAATTTATTTAAAAAAAAGAAGGAAAGTGTCACTGCATACTGTTAAATCTAGTTAAACTAGTGAATGCACTACTTCTAATTAGAATAACCGTACGACTGCACAAATGTAAAAGAAATAACAATAAACAGCCTGGCTGAAAACCCTTGCAATACAGCAGTGTAATTAGTATCTAAACCAATACTGATCTGAAGTATACAATTTTCATAATTAAACTTCAAACAGTTTATCAGGAAGTATCAATAGATTAACATCACTCTTATGTTTTTAATGACATGAAAATAAAGCACACAAATGAAAAAACTATAAATTTTTCAGAAGTTGACTCCCTAAGGAGATAGTTCTGCATGATTCTACTAGATCTTCCAAAAAGAAAAAAGAAATCTTTATTATAACTTTCAACAGAAATTCCTAGAACTCTGACTACCTTGTACAAGCCACTGAATGTATTATGCAAATTGAGCAAAGGCTACACAGTATGCTCTCCTTTAAAAAAAAAAAACCTCATCCTATAATATAATGCATCCTAAAGAGGATTTTTATTAGATTTTATAGCTGTGCAAACATGACAACTACAAAAACTAACATGGTAGTCAAAATGAGCTAAAAACCACAAAAATTGATAGTCACTCTATGTATAGTATATAATTAGCTACACCATTAGCAAATACTCCTGGGCTTCCTCAAAACTGAGGCTCAGACATGAGCTGGCTGAAAAAAAGTAAATCAGATCCAGATATTAAGAAGAAAAATAAATTAAAACTTACTTCATGATATATTTGGCTCTGTCTATTGTTTGAGCTTTAACTTTTACTAAAAGTGGATGACTGTTGTAAGTTTCATTCTTCCACTGGCCATACAGACGATATCTTGAAAATGATGAGATGAAGAATTAGGAAAAGTTAAATACTTAGAGGTTAGTGCACTAGAATAGTAGCTAAAAATACAAAAATACTATGTATTTACCTATGCTGATATGGAAATGTTTTAAACATTCCCCACAGTTCCTCAGACATACAAGCATTGCAGTCCATCAAAGAAAGAGATGGAAGTAATACCTGGTCAGTAATGCTAAGCAAGCAGCTAAGGATAACTTCCTACGAAAAATGGAGGAAAAATTATTTCAGTTAAGAGGTGCATATTAATCCCCCCCCCCAAGACAAATTTATGTAAGCCTTGGAAATATTGCCATTCCTTGATTTAATAACACACCATATCTAATTCCCCACACTATCACTGTACTTTTCACAATGGTTATCTGTGTTTCTCCATCTAAGAAAGCAAATGAGGTGAGGGAAGGAAAGGGGTAGCAAGAATGAGGGACTTTTTATCCCTTTTCCTTTCTCAACATGGTAATACTCAAAAACAGGAGGCTGTCAATCTTAAAAGATACTTTGTACGATATGCCAAAAGCTACATTCAACATGTAAAGTATAAAATAGTTATTCACATAGGTGATTAAAGCTTGTTCACAGTAAAATTTACAGTATGCTGTACCTAGACAAACATTAGACACATTGGATTTTTCTAGTCTCTTACCGTCTTCTCTTTATCTTCTTGTTTGCTTCCATCAGACTGAAACTAAAATTAAAAAAAACTATAAATAAAATGCAAAAAGGTTAAGATTATGCTGTCACAATTTCGTTTCTAATTTGAAAAACAATTAACTTGCATGTAGTTGTGAATTATTTCGTTACTTGTTACACACATGTAGATTTTACATACAGTCAGTATTACCAATTAACATTTTAAATTCTCATCTACATTTCTAACCTCCAAAAAATTTGTGACATTCATGAATTTTAAATGCCAGTTTTATAAGCCAATTCTTTTCTCAACCTCATTACCACAAACCAAAGCATCCTAAAACTGATCTGAGTACTTATTATAAAATTGTAGCCAGCACAATTTAGTTATAATGCATTTGCATTTCTCCTTCCAGACGTTCTAGTTTTCCCCCTCAGAATTGGTAAAATCTAACACTAAAGCAACGACAACAAAAATTAAACCCAAAGAAATCCAAAGCTATGTTTTAATTCACCACTACTTAAGCCCTAAGAAATAGGCCCAAAATATTAATATCATTGCTGACAAAGACCAAACCACTTCCTAACTTGGACAGACTGAATGAAAAAGCCTGGGTCATTATTTTATCAGTGATTTGCAGGTGGGCTGCTGAAGTGCCATGTTTGACAACGCTGTGTATACATTCAAAATGAAATTGTAACATTTGTGTGTGTATAGGCAGGTGGAGTGTTGGGGGAGTGTGCAAAGGCCAAAAGGACAGGTGAAGCACTGATACTCAAGGACAATCTAGATTTCTGGAATGTATTTAGCTCAATACCAAGTATGAGAAAGGGAAAAGCTAATATGCAGCTAACATACCTTATTGGTAGATAAGGATATTTTGTGCGTGTATGTTTTCATGCTTGAGTAATTTAATGGGTGTTACTACAGGGAAGTCTAACTTCCGTGCAACATTTTCACATAAGACTAATTCAGGGACGGCCAGGTTACCTTGATGGGAAAACATACAGAATCACACTTTTTTAATTGGCAGGTTAAAAAGATATGGTTCCCTTTCACAGAAACGATTATTAAGTCAACATACATCCTGGTCAGCAAATAAGGAGTCAGGTTATGAAGGAGTGGCCTGGCAGAAAACAAACTATATAGTTGCTTTTATTTTGTTGGAGGGGGATGGTAATTCTGGTGGCATACTGCGTGTACACTGGGAGGCAGAAATAACGGTATGTCATAATTGGAAGAATCCGGTTTATAGGGTATTGTGTTGGGGATAAAGGCAGTTAAGCTACTCCTTTGCTAGTATACTATGATTCACATGAACCTAATAAAGCTATACATAGTTTTCTCCATACAAATAAAACATTTTCTTAGTTACTAAGCTGTCCTAGTTCCTCTTACTAGATACTTATATTAGTTTCTAATGTCTATTTGTCAATTCTCTAGATTTCACAAGCAGGAAAATTTGAAAGAGAGAAAGAAATATGGAAAGCACAAGGAAACTATCTAGAAGAGCAGTAAGAAAAGGTTTCTATCAAAGGCTAATTATAACCAAGATGAACAAAAACAAACAAACAAAAAAAAACAAGATGTACATGCATGTAAAAGTGATTTTCTTCACACATTCCACTCCCCTGATGCTTTCTTTTCCATTTAGTTTAACTTAATTTGCTTTTTAATTCAGAGCACACACAAAACTCTCCATTCCCACAACAGAATACTAAAAGTTTTACTGAATGGCCAGGCAGAAGTTGAAGAAAGAAAGGATGGGGAGGGACAAAAGACATTCATTCATTCATTCATTTGTTTACTATGTGCCAGGCACTGGGAATTCAAAGATGAACAGGAGGGAGTTCCTATCTTTGAGGAACTGACAAAGTTACTATCTTTCAGGATCTCTTTAAGATCAAGACTACACTTATCAATGTACTGTTAGGAACTGAATTTTTAAGTTTGAATAAAATTGAGCACTCACATTTATGTCTACACAGACCATCAGCTATAAATGACCCCAAGCAGGTTCCAATCTTGCCCTGTAACAACAGAGCAGCTAACGGAGCTGCATAACACTACTGAGCACCGTCCCCCCAAAAAAACAGCAGGTTCAACAAGAAGGGGCTTTTGGAGAGTTCAGAAATAAAGGCTGGGGTAAGTCGTAGCTATAACTAGATAAATTACTTTTTTATTACTAATGTCCTATTTTTAGTACTTCTAACCCATGAATGTTTCAAATGCTACTTTAGAGCAGGGGTCCCCAACCACCAGGCCGAGGACCAGTACCGGTCCGTGGCCTGTTAGGAACCGGGCCGCACAGCAGGAGGTGAGCAGCAGGCGAGCGAGTGAAGCCTCAGCTGCTGCTCCCCATCACTCGCATTACCATCTGAACCATCCCCCCGCCACATCCATGGAAAAACTGAAAAGGGAAAAAAATGAAAAATATTTAAATTTGTGACTTAGACTACATCTAAGTAAATTATGGCATTATTGTCACCGTCCTTATTAACTATCATTCATTGAGTACTACATGCCATGTAATAGGCTAAGAACTACACATTTATGTCTTAAAACTACTCTAATAGAAGAATCTTTTTGTTAGGGTCTAAATAAGACCCATCAAAATAACTTAGAAATAGGAAAATATAACCTATAAGTTAAAAGTTATGGGAACCTAGCCAAAGCAGCCTTGAGGGAAAAAAACGGAGCTGGAGGAATCAGACTCCCTGACTTCAGACTATACTACAAAGCTACAGTAATCAAGACACTCTGGTACTGACACAAAAACAGAAATATAGATCAATGGAACAGGATAGAAAGCCCAGAGATAAACCCACGCACCTATGGTCAACTCATCTATGACAAAGGAGGCAAGGATATACAATGGAGAAAAGACAGTCTCTTCAATAAGTGGTGCTGGGAAAACTGGACAGCTACATGTAAAGTATGAAATTAGAACAATCCCTAACACCATACACAAAAATAAACTCAAAATGGATTAAAGACCTAAATGTAAGGCCAGACACTATCAAACTCTTAGAGGAAAACATAGGCAGAACACTCTATGACATAAATCACAGCAAGATCCTTTTTGACCCACCTCGTAGAGAAATGGAAATAAAAACAAAAATAAACAAATCGGACCTAATGAAACTTAAAAGCTTTTGCACAGCAAAGGAAACCATAAACAAGACGAAAAGACAACCCTCAGAATGGGAGAAAATATTTGCAAATGAAGCAACTGACAAAGGATTAATCTCCAAGATTTACAAGCAGCTCATTTAGCTCAATATCAAAAAGCAAACAACCCAATCCAAAAATGAGCAGAAGACCTAAATAGACATTCCTCCAAAGAAGATATACAGATTGCCAACAAACACATGAAAGAATGCTTAACTTCACTAATCATTAGAGAAATGCAAATCAAAACTACAATGAGGTATCACCTCACCCCAGTCAGAATGGCCATCATCAAAAAATCTACAAACAATAAATGCTGGAGAGGGCGTGGAGAAAAGGGAACCCTCTTGCACTCTTGGTGGGAATGTAAATTGATACAGCCACTATGGAGAACAGTAGGGAGGTTCCTTAAAACCTAAAAATAGAACTACCATATGACCCAGCAATCCCACTACTGGGCATATACCCATTGAAAACCATAATTCAAAAAGACACATGCACCCCAGTGTTCACTGCAGCACTATTTACAATAGCCAGGTCATGGAAGCAACCTAAATGCCCCTCGACAGATGAATGGATAAAGAAGATGTGGTACATATATGCAATGGAATATTACTCAGCCATAAAAAGGAATGAAATTGGGTCATTTGTAGAGACGTGGATGCATCTAGAGACTGTCATACAGAGTGAAGTCAGTCAGAAAGAGAGAAACAAATATCGTATATTAACGCATATATGTGGAATCTAGAAAAATGGTACAGATGAACCTGTTTGCAAGGCAGAAATAGAGACACAGACGTAGAGAAAAAACATATGGACACCAAGGGGGGAAAGGGGTAGTGGGATGAATTGGGAGATTGGGATCGACATATACACACTAATATGTATAAAATAGATAACTAATAAGAACCTGCTGTATAAAAAATAAATTAAATTTAAAAATTCAAAATAAATTAATATTTTTTTAAAAAGAAAAGTTATGGGAACCTGAGTTTACCAAGCCTGGAGAAGAGATAACAGAATCACCTTTCAATGTTTTGGTTCAAAGCCTTTTGAACTTTCAATCAGAAACTCTTAAAAACTTTACAAAACACTTAGAAATAACCCCTTAACTCTGATACATCATTTATGAAAACACAGGAAGGGATACTAAATGAAAAGTACTATCTGCCACCACCTTTCTTTTTTAGTCAATACAAATCTCTACTAAGATGCCAAAGAATGAATAATATGGTCACCCACACACAGGATGACCATATGCGCTGGCTCTCAGTTCTTATCCCAGGGTAACTTTTAAATGTTACCTCTCTTTCACACACTATGAATTTTTTTTTTCTGAAACTGAACACTGAGGTTGAATTTCAGGAAACAGCCTTGGAGAAGAGGTACAGCAGTTGAATCAATTGTTTACAGCAAGTATGTGGTCCACACTAAAAATTCTGCTTTCCTTTCTTGTAAAAAATGTACTTTTTTAAAACTACACTGTTTGTACATCGAGTCTACAGTTGGCTACTAACAGACTTAATATCTGCCTATCCTTGTATGTTTATATACCTCTCTTAGGTAAAAAGCATAGCTAACGGGAAAAATTAAGATCCTATTTGTAATTTATTACCTTAACTATGATTCTACACCTTGATTAGAATTGTCACATGAAGATATTCAGTAATAGCTAAAGTGACCTGAGTTCAAACCAATCATTATAGGGGATAATACAAGTAGTAATATAAACATCCTAACAGTTTTTCCCTGCTCAGACTCATTAAATAGCAAGGGTGTTATAGATTAAACTTGGGCTCCCAACTCTAGAGTACCAATGATAGCAGTGTCTGTCTCCATTTGGACAATAAGAATTATAATCAAGGTTCTGATTGTTTTTGGTTTTTTAATATTTATTTATTTATTTGGTTGTGCCAGGTCTTAGTTGCAGCACATGGGATCTCTGTCACCGCGTGCGCGATCTTTGTTGCGGCATGCGGGATCTTTAGTTGTGGCATGCGGGCTCTTAGTTGCAGCATGCAGGATCTAAAATATTTTTTAAAATGGGCAGAATACCTAAATAGACATTTCACCAAAGAAGACATACAGATGGCCAAGAAGCACATGAAAAGATGCTCAACATCACTAATTATTAGAGAAATGCAAATCAAAACTACAATGAGGTATCACCTCACAGCAGTCAGAATGGCCATTATCCCACAAAATCTAGAAACAATAAATGCTGGAAAGGGTGTGGTGAAAAGGGAACCCTCCTGCACTGTTGGTGGGAATGTAAACTGATCACTATGGAGAACAGTATGGAGGTTCCTTAAAAAACTAAAAATAGAACTACCATACGACCCAGCAATCCCACTACTGGGCATATACCCTTAGAAAACCATAATTCAAAAAGAGACATGTACCACAACGTTCATTGCAGCCCTATTTACAATAGCCAGGACATGGAAGCAACCTAAATGTCCATCAACAGATGAATGGATAAAGAAGATGTGGCACATATATACAATGGAATATTACTCAGCCATAAAAAGAAACGAAATTGAGTTATTAGTAGTGAGGTGGTTGGACCCAGAGTCTGTCATACGCAGTGAGGTTAAGTCAGGAAGAGAAAAACAAATACCGTATGCTAACGCATATATATGAAATCTAAAAAAAAAACAAAAAAAACAAAATGGTACTGATGAACCTAGTGGCAGGGCAGGAATAAAGACATACACATAGAGAATGGACTTGACACAGCGGGGAGGGGAAAGCTGGGGCGAAGTGAGAGTAGCATCGACATATATACACTACCAAATGTAAGATAGATAGCTAGTGGGAAGCAGCAGCATAGCACAAGGAGATCAGCTCGGTGCTTTTCGACGACCTAGAGGGGTGGGATAGGGAGGGTATATGGGGATATATGTACGCATATGGCTGATTCACTTTGTTGTACAACAGAAACTAACACAGCATTCTGAAGCAATTATACTCCAATAAAGATGTATTTTTTTTTAAAAAAGGGAGATATGTGTCCATACTACCCTTGACTAGTTCACTCATGAAACCCCAGCAACAAAAATTTCCTTTATTTGATAAAAATTCTTCGATTTGTTACTAATTTATAACAAATTTCAAAAATGAGAGGGGAAAAAACATCTATCACTACAACGTAAAGAAGCTAAAGGCATTCCTACATAAAATCAAATCTACTCTTGAGGGAAATGAAACTGCTACTTTAAAGTGGCACCTTATATTTAAAGACAGAAATAGATTAAAGTATATTATTAACGCTTTTTAAAAAATTATCAAAAGCTAGTGTAGTGATAGCTTACATAAGTGATAACTTATTATGATCTAAAAAATTCATGACAACTATTTTTTTAACTCTCTAAAACTGAATACCTAATTATTAGTATGTAATTCATGTTTAGACATATCTCATTTGATCCATATTGCAACCCCAGGAGCTAGATAAGCCAAATATTATTACCACGAATCTCTGGCTTAGAAAAGTGACCAGCTTAAGGTCACATTACTAGCAAGTAGCTAGCAGCTCATCCTGATGAAACTAGTTCACCTAATTATCAATTTCTAATGCTTTAATTACTCTGTTAGGGGGACAGCCTTAAATGAAGAATCTGTGGGCAAGGTAGGTTCCAAAGTCAACACATAAAGTGAAAATTACATATACTCACAATTACCCTAAAAAAATCCCTTACATCATCTATAAAGTATACAGACACATTATCTTTCATTTCAGTCCAACTCAAGACTCTGTTTTTCCCCTCTAATAATAGGAGAAATCACTAAGTGACCATGAGATGTGAACATGAAATAAAGTGACTGGCTTGCATTTAGGGGGCCATGTCACACGAAAACACAGTTTAAAAACTAGACTAACTGAATGTGGTGAGATACTCTCTAAGACACCTGAGAAACTGAACCAAGATAAAAGAAAAAAATTTCTCCAATTTCACCCTTACTCCTAGACATACACATTGAGTATTTTGATGGAACAAGTCTGGCCACATTCACATAAACTAAGCACAGGTATGGTGTAATTCCACTGTACTTGATTGAATCCCATACCTTCATCCAAAAGGAATATTAATTTTGAGCTCTAACCCACACAACCAGGTTAGATCTTCAATTATGAAAAGAAATAAATGGACTGAAGCAGGATCACAGACACTCCCTCCCCTAATAGCTAACAAAAAACAATAACCGTCAAGTCAAAATTCTGAAGTAGCTGGTTCATAAACTAGAGTTTCAGGATCAATGGTATTAAGGTACATTCTCTCCCTAGGAACCCGAATTTTTATTATGAAATATTTCAAGTTTACATAAAAGTTGAATGGATAGTATACTTATCCATAAACACCTATATATCTACCATGTAGATTCAACAATTAACATTTTGCCTTTTTTTCTTGACCAAAAAATTTGCAGACATGATACTTTATCTCAAAAAAATTCAGTGTGCATCTCCTAAGAATAAGGACAGGGACTTCCCTGGTGGCACAGTGGTTAAGAGTCTGCCTGCCAACGCAGGGGTTCGAGCCCTGGTCCAGGAAGATCCCACATGCCATGGAGCAACTAAGCCCGTGTGCCACAACTACTGAGCCTGCACTCTAGAGCCCTCGAGCCACAAGTACTGAAGCCCGTGCGCCTAGAGCCCGTGCTCCGCAACAGGAGAAGCCACCGCAATGAGAAGCCCGCACACCGCAACCAAGAGTAGCCCCTGCTCGCCACAACTAGAGAAAGCCCGCGCACAGCAGCGAAGACCCAACACAACCAAAAGTAAAAATAAATTAATTTAAAAAAAAAAAGAATAAGGACATTCTTCCACATTACCACAATTATCATAATCACAACTATTCCGAATATCATCTCGTACCCAATCTAAGGTATATCCTGACCCTTTGACTCTAGGTTTCTCTAAGCTTTATCTGTGAATCAATTTAGAGCACTTTGGCTCTTTACCAAAAGCCAACATAAGAAATAGCCATATAAAGAGACAGTGAGATAACTGAATTAAGATGACAGAGTGAAGCGTAAACACAGAACTTCTCTCCCCCAATCCCTAATGCAATGAACAAAGTACGTCTTCCTATTTGTTTGTTTTTATTAATGTCCCAAATTCACCACCAACCAAGCAAAAAAAGAGGAAATTATGCTATTAACTTCAAGGCGATGCACACACAAACACACATAAGATTCTGAACTACAGACAGTGTGGTATGGCGCCTGCCCTTAACCCAATCCCCAGAAGTATCGAGCAAGGAAGGTAAGTCAACAAAATCCTTTAGGCAATGTGGCCTGCAAGGTAAATAAGCAGCCTGAGGAAAAACCCTTGTGAGTAGAAGCCCAGCAGGATTCTGGCTGCTAAGGCTTGCTGTCTCTCAAAGGAACTGTGCTCGGATGGATGAGAGAATCAAACCCCAAGGGAGCTGGATACCCACTTGGCTGGGCATGCCTAGCATAGGATGGGTAACAGGATCTCAGAAGACAAAGCAGAGGTTCCCTAAATGAGGACTATACTCAGCCTCACTGAGCTTATTCACTCCCCTATTCCAGACTACAGAAAAGATTGAAAAGAGAACCCAATACTCAAACTGTAGCTTGAGGGGAGAAGGATCCGGTCATAAATAAGGTAGGAAGGGTGTGAGGATTCACTCACACTATATCAGAAAGAAGTTGTCCATATTAAGATGACAAGAAATGCTGTGGCTACTATGGAAACATAAATAGCCCAAAAAAAGCATATAAAAGACAAATGAATTTAGTCTGGAAGAAAGTAGAACACAGAGGACAGACACAGATTCTCCAAAAGTATCTGCATATTGTCATAGAAAAAAATATTATGAACTCAGTAAGACAAGAAAAGCTTGGATATGAGATACACAGAATGAGATGAAAAGAGAGACTGCAGAGATAAAATAAAACACCACTGATACAGATATAATTTAAAATGGCAAGGAATTTCAAGAATTGAAAAATTTAGACAACCAATCATTTCTTCAATTTTAGACACACTACATTTGTATAGGCAGTAGGGCATGGTGATTTTGAGCTTGGCCTCTGAAGCCAGACTGCCTGGATTGAACTCGCATATCTGTCCCATACTAGCTGTGTGACCTGGGACGAGTTACTTAACCTAGAGCACAAAAGGCTTGGTAAAGATTAAATGAGGTGATGCATGTAATGTTCTAAAATAGGGCCTGACACAGGTTAAGAGCTCAATATTAGTAATCACTATCAGAAACAACTTAATCCACTAACATCAGCTGGATGCAAAAAAGCACCAAGGAATTCATCTTTATGTGCGTAGGTGCTATCAAAAACATTTAAGTATGTCAGGTGAGCGTGTTAAAGCTGTGCTTTATAATTAAAGAAAATTTTAAAGATAGCAAAACGTGTGCATTCATATAGAAATATTCTACAGAGCCACCTCCCTCTTTTAAGCCTGAAATAAGGACCAAAATTGGTTAATATACTAGAACAACAGTTCTCAAAGTTTGCTCTTTGGATCAGCAGCACCTGGAAACATGTTAGAAATGCAAATTCTCGGGTCCCACCCAGACTTATTGAATCAGAAACTGAGGATGGAGCCCAACAATCTGTATTTTAAGAAGACCCCCAGGTGATCCTGATGCATGTAAAGTTTGAGATTCACTGTACTAGATAGTCCTATACTACATACCTCAAATTTCAGAAATACATAACCACATACACATACACACACACAATCAGAGACATAAATGATTTCAAATAACTATAGGCTGAAAAGACTATTCTGTTAAGTGATATCTAACATAAGCTATTTTTTTAAATATGCATAATTTAAATATACAAGCAACCTCAAGCTTATGAATGAGAGATTTGTTAAAGATTTGTTAATTGTAAATACATTATTTGGAACTAAGGTCATATTCCCCCTTTAGAAGCAATCTTATAAACTCGGGTTAAATTCGTAGCTAGGCAACATAAGCCTTTTAAACTTATAAACACATAATGATTTGTTATAGTGAAATGTTTTTAGGGTAAAAAAAATGAACCAAAATTCTAAGTCAGGTTATTGGAAAGATTCACTTTTCCTACCACAACCTTAGCAATGAGAGAAGACAGATTTCTTCCCACACTGGGATCAAAATAAACTTTTTCTGCTTCCCTTCTGCCCTTCTACCTCTGCAAAAATAGAGACTAGAGTTAGGGGCAGGCACCAGACACAACTGTGATAGAACAGAGATAAATGAGGGCTGCAATGAAGATGGCAGAGTGGAAGAGTAACAGCTTTAGCACCTGTGTATCTTGATAACAATATTGTATCTGTATATGCTTATACGTATGTCTGTATATGGGACTTCTACAAGTTTGATGTTTGGTCTCCTGCTTACAAGTTTATGATACTTGTAGCCAAAGAAAGAATTTCAGAACAAGAGATCTGAACATTAAGATTTTCAATGAAAAAGAATAGCATTAAAAAAAAAAAGAATACCATTAGTGGGTAAGAGTAAGATGAGAAAGAGGCTGTTTACATTGTCTCAAAGTATCGCCCCACAGGATACATATTAACAACAAAGGGAAAAAGAATAACTACACTGGAGAAACCTGGCAGCCATCACCTTAACCAAGTGATCGATGTTAACATCACCAGTAATGGGACAAATTGACTTCACATGCTTCCCAATATGATGCAATGGGAAAAACAAGTACTAGTTAACATGACATCCCTTTCAGACGATAAGGATCAAGATAATGAAACACTGTTATACTTCTTTTTTTATATGGATATATGCTATATAATAAATATTATGTATAGTAATGAACTACTTAGCAGATTTCTTCAGCATACCTTTACACAATATAAATTTGTTAACATTAAAAAAATTTATCTACCAGCTAAATATTTAAAGCCAAATCAAACATCTCAGGTCTCAAGTGATTAATACACAACAGTTGTTAAATTTTCTATATAGTTACTGTAGTCAAAAATTAAAATTAGGTGCAATCGCCAAACACTGGAGAAAACTGCATTTGTGCTTGTAACGATTTCTAGATTCTTTTGCTTACGTTGCTTTACAATTGAAAAGAAATTGTGTATTCTTTTCAGCTTTAAGACCTTGGTTAGGCAAAGATCTCTGAGAACACAAAGAGCAAACTATAAAAGAGAAGTGCTGTTAAATAGGAATCAATCAAAATTTTAAATTTTTGCTTTTCAAAAGACAGTAAACAAAATGACAAGGCAAATCAGACTGAGAATAAAAGACAACTGAATTTAAAATGGGCAAGAGATTTGAATAGACATTTCAACAAAGATGATTACAAATGGCAAATAAGGGCATGAAAAGATGCTCAACACTGATCATCAGGGAAATGTAAATTAAAAGCACAAAAGATAGCACTACACACCCATTAGAATGACTAAAATTTAAAAGACTGACAACACCAAGTGTTGATGAGGATGTAGAGCAAATGGAAGTCATATACATTGCTCCCAGGAATGCAAAATGGTACACACATGTTGGAAAAGTTTGACAAAAAGTTAAACATACACTTACCCATATGGCCCAGCAATCCCATTCCTGGGGAAACAAAAACATATGCACCCCCCAAAAAAAAGACTTGTAGAAGAATATCCACAGCAGCTTTATTTATAAGAGCCCCCAACTAGAAACAACCCAAATGCCCATCAACTGGTGAATGGCTAAACTCCGTTATATCTATATAATGAAATATTACGCAGCAATAAAGAACTACTGACATGTGCAACAACTGAAATGACTCTCAAAAGCATTAAGTGGAAGAAACCAGACAAAAAAAAGAGTACATTCTATACTATCCCATTTATGTGAAGTTCTAGAAAAAGCAAAACCACAGTGACAGAAAGCCTACCAGTGGTTGCCAGGAACCAGCAATGAAGGGAGGGAATTGATGGCAAAGGGGCAAGAGGGAACTTGCTGGGATGATGAAAATATCCTATATCATGATTGTGGTGGTGGACACACAACTGTATACATCTGTCAAAACTCATCAAATTGTACACTTAAAATTGGTGAGGTTTATTGTATGTAAATTATAACTCGAAGCTAATTTTAAAAAATAATAACAAGCCAAACATGGAAGCAACCTAAGTGTCCATCAACAGATGAATGGATAAAAAAGATGTGGTGTGTGTATGTGTATATATCTATATATATATATCTATATAGATATATATATGTGTGTGTGTATATATATCTATATCTAGATATATAGATATAGATATATATACACACACACACATACACACACAATGGAATATATCACTCAGCCATAAAAAAGAATGAAATAATGCCATTTGCAGCAACATGGATGGACCCAGAGATTACCATACTAAGCGAAGTAAGTCAGACAGAGAAAGACAACTATATGATATCACTTATATGTGGAATCTAAAAAGATGATAGAAATGAACTTATTTACAAAACAGAAACAGACTCACAGGCATAGAAAACAAACTTATAGTTACCAAAGGGGAAGGGGGAGGAGGGATAAATTGGGAGTATGGGATTAACAGATGCACACTACCATATATAAAATAGACAAACAATAAGGATTTACTGTATAGCACAGGGAACTATATTCAATATCTTGTAATAAACTATAATGGAAAAGAATCCAAAAAAAAGAATATATATATATACATATATATGTAGAGCCAAATCACTTTGCTATATACATCTGAAACTAACACAATATTGTAAATCAACTATACATCAGTAAAAAAAATAATAATAACATAAAGTTACCCTTGGGGTAGTGATTAGAAGGGCATATAAGGAAAACTCTGGGGTGCTAGTACTGTTCTATTTCTTGATCTAAATGGTGGACACATGGGTGTTTAGTTTGGAAAAATGTCACTGAGCTGTACAATTATGGTTTGTGTGCTTTCTGTATTATGTTTTATTTCAATAAAAAGTTTACTAAAAAAAATAAAAGAATGGATCCTGAACAGTCTGAGGTTGAAGGGACTTCACACAAATAATGGCAATGATTCAAAACTGCAGCCAAGAAAACAACTGAGCAGAAGAAAAGCAAGAGGAAAGAATGCTGAATTAACCACTATTTATAAGGGGATTCAAAAAGCAATCACATGTCCAAAGCATATTTTCCTATCTGGAGGACTTGACTAATAATCTGGCTGGATTTAAGTTTTTATATATAAATGGTTGGGACACAACTGACTTTCCCCAAACCTTACTCAACATAACCTTTTCTTAAGTTTACTTTCTTTTTATTTCTAGAGAATATACTCAGAACAGTTTCATTCCATAATTTAGTTTTCTGCTTGGAAGAAAAAAAATCTTACTAACCTCTTTCATAAATGACTTGCCTATCCGCACCACTTTTGCAAATAAAATGGGATCATGAGAAAGGTGAGGACCAAGGTAACAGAACATATTGAAGACGTCTCTCCTCAAATCTTCAAAGCTCTCTGCTTGTTTTGGTGCTCTCTTATTTTGCAAAGCATTAACAGGTGAGCCTTTAGCACCTTTAGGAACGCCAACTCTACAAAAAGAAGGAAAATGTATATATATATAACTATACAATACCCCATTTTAAGTTAACACAGTCATATTAATCAGTAAGTAAAACTTTTCTTGCTTATATTTGCTTTCTCTATTTCAACTGTGCCTAACTTCATTATACCAAATAATTTAACTGGTAGAAAAAGACAAAAACAATACTCATTTGAAAAAAAAAAAATCAGAGCTTAAGAGACTGTTTCAAATTAACTGCATAAGAAAAGGAAATCAGAGAAATGCAGATTCCAAGTAACATTTAACATACATCATATGAATTTGTTTTTAGTTAACTTTGGCCAATATCAGGAATCTGGATATGGGAATGGGGAACAAGGGATGGACCTCAGAGACACAAAGATGAAACAGAAAAATATGGATATAACAACACTGATTCAAGTTAATAAACATTTCTCAATCTGGCTTCCACTACCTAGACTGAATATGAGGTAGGTGGTGGTAGGGAAGGTGAGCAGCATAATGAAAGAGGGTGTGTCACACTAAAAAGGACAGCATGCCCAGAGTTCTCACCTGCTGAGCAGGTGTCCCGCTGTGGAGTCACAGGGGTCACTCTCTGAGAAGAAGCCTTCATGGTCCACAGCCCAGGTGGCACTGAAGGCAGCAGCCAGCAGCTATGCACGAGTCACAAGGCTGGGGCTTTTGAGGCAGGCTCTGATCTGTGGGGCTGAAGCCAGAGCTGCTGCCAGTACTGCTCCTAAGTATCCTGCAAGTAGGCTGAGGGCTAGCGGACTGGTCGACACAGTAACTAGGGATGATGAGAGAGGCTGCACTAGCAATTTCCAGGACAGCAGCCTATATGCCAGGAGAGATAAGGCAAGCAGAGAGGCAAAGTCCTCACTCAGAGCCACTCAACCCAGGATAGAGGAAAATTACACTAAGTAAAAACCTTAGGAATTCTCTGCCCCCCAAGAGAGGAGGAAAAGTCAAAAACAGAAGAATGGAGTTTGCACTCTCAACGGAGCAAACCCAACCTAGAAGTCTAACATACAGTTTTTAGACAACACTGCAGCACAAATTCTGCAACACCTGGTCTAGAAGATAGGACACAAGTCACTGATTAATACCTGCCAAACTGATATGCTCTGTGAATAGTTCTTATCTTCTGGTAAAACATACTAAAATATATGCTTGGTTTGAGGAGACAAGATAAATATGCAGAATTTTTTTTGTAGTCCTAAACTATTTCTACCTCAATTAGTAAAGCATACAGTAACATACCTTCGGTAGAGAGGCTCAATAGTTATATGAATAAGCTTGCAAATAGCAAGGGCTATTAGTTTATGTGAAGCTGCATAGTATGGAGGCATCTGATCCATAATGTTCTGTGCATGCTGCCAATCACCAATCTTTAACAAGGCTTCCAACAAACCAAGTTTTTGGTTGTCAGGTGGCTAAAAAGGAATAATTACAGCAAAGATACTCAGAATACAGACACCAATAAATCTTTATATATTTTTCATTTTAAAAATTAAGCCAAACAATACAACAATGTATGTCAACAGCTGCCATTCATGGGAACTGCAACAGTATTTTCCTGAAAGTACAATCAGGTTTTTTAGTGATTGGAAAAAACCAACAGGATCTGCTTTTTCATTTAGCAGCCAAAGCATGACAGTTTATAGACTTGGAATTAAATTAGGTCCTACTTAATGTTTTATTGTGCCACAGGGAACTAGAATTCATTAATCTTTGAGAATCCCTTTAGGACTTGAGACATTAATACACAGAACACAAATATAGTCAACACGTGTGTTACCTTATTTAGAATACACTCTGAAAT
Organism: Eschrichtius robustus; assembly: GCF_028021215.1. Taxonomy (NCBI): domain Eukaryota; kingdom Metazoa; phylum Chordata; class Mammalia; order Artiodactyla; family Eschrichtiidae; genus Eschrichtius; species Eschrichtius robustus. The sequence continues at coordinate 108,781,023 of NC_090845.1, forward strand.
TTATATAAGAAAAAACATTGCAGCCTCTTTTGGGAAGGTGCCAATCAGATTAAAAACAAAACCACCTTTGCAAATTAGTATTCCAAAAACCAGGTTTCACCACAATCAAAACTAAGAAATTATTCTTCCATTAAGTTGATTAACCATCACAAGTTAAATTTCGTAATTCTAAATCCAGAAGACAATGTTAATTTTATCAGAATAAACTATATACCTTCTCCACTTTCTCCTCTTCTTTTTCCTTTTCTTTCTCTCGTTCGTCAATTTTATCGGAAGACAGTACAACCATTGTAAGTTTTCTAACAATCTGCTTAGCTTCTACAATTTCTCGTTTGTGTTCATCCATAATGCAATTATCAGCTGGAAGAAGCTAAAAATGGTTCATTAAAATTTCATGAAACAGCTAGTACTATTTGCACATACAAAATGCAAACACTATCTACTCTCTATTGATAAAACTAAATAAGAAGTCTGGCCTATTTATGACCATAATTTCCCTTCTAAATAGGTCTCTCTCCATTATTTTCATATAACCTGACAGGATTAAGCACCTGAATTTTGTACACCTTTTAAACTCAGGTAGCAATTCAAAGCTTCATCTCTTCTGTCTGTCAGAGGTCCTAAATTAATATAATACTACAACAGTGATGCTTACCATTGAATTTATTAGTTTACCCAAGAAAATGTGTACCTGTTCCATTAAAAATATCACAGATTTCCCCTTTAAAGGCCAAACTCCAAATTAAATAAAGTGCTACATACGGATCCAATTTGGGAGAGGTAAACTACTGATTGACATAAAGGGGCAAAGTTGATTCCTCTAAATGAAAAATCTCTTGGGACTGACATATATACACTAATATGTATAAAATAGATAATAAGAACCTGCAGAAAAGAAAAAGATTATATTTATGGGTATAGCTCTCAGAGCAGCCCTGATAATTTATATGGGTTTCCTTTATTATTGCTTGCTTCTGTTGTCATGCTTAGAAAATACACACATTTTCTTCTAGTTATAAAAAAAAAAACTCTACAAACTCCATTAAATTTCCATGGGATCTAGAAATAAACTTTCCATATCTATAAAAAAAAAAGTAAAAAAATAAATGAAAAATCTCAAGTCGAAAAATTATGAACAGCTTGACATCTCACTTTTCATTTTCTAGATACCTATTTGACTTAAGTCACAAACTAGTTTCTAGTTTATTACAAAAGAAAAGGTAATATGTGGATAGTTGACCCTCCATTATGAACAAAGGATCAAGTATCTCAAGTTCAGCCATCTTGTATGAGTGGAAGATGGCTAATGTGGACATTTCATAAAATAACCTAGACACTAACCAACAAACTATTACTTAGTAGCTTTTGCTAGGCACTATGGTGAGCTATAAAAGAAGCATTCCTGTCCCTAGAAATGCATAATCTATTTCAGTAGCTAAGTCTAATGCAAAGTAAACAATCAGTAAATAATAAAAGGAGACAGTGAAATTATTAAGCTACATACTACAGACTTTATCCCATTAATCAAAAAAGGGGAGTGGGAGAAAATGCATTATGGACTGGTACAAGGAGGTAAATGAGACTTTTTCTCATTCTTTATTCTCTCCACTGGCAATCAAACCCATTTTTATTGCTTTACTTATATATCTATCACATATCTACCACAGGTCCTCATCTTTTACCTAGTCTACTGCAATTGCCTCTAAAATCTCCCATTACAATGGGTTAAATCTAAGTTTTTAGTTATAGTTCTCTCAATTTCTAGTCTTCTGTATTTTGAGAATATGTTATTAGGTGTATATAAAGTTACAATGATTATATCTTCCCAGTAAACAGAACTTTATTATTATAAAGTGACTATCTCTATTTTATCTGACAATAATAATTTCCCTAGTATATTTTTCCCACCATTTTACTTTCAACCTTTCTTTGTCCTTAGGTTTTAGATGTCTCATGTAAACAATAAACTGGTTTTTAATCCCATGTGAAAATCTCTGGCACCTTAAAAGGAACACTTAGTCTGCTTATATTTAAAGTTAAACTGCAAAATATCAGTTAATAAATCTATCATCATTTTTGTACTTTCCATTTGTCCTGCCAGTCTACACTTGCCTATAAACTCATACCTACGTCTTCAGATTCTCCTTTTTCTGACCAATTTTCCATGTTCTCAGTTTGTACATCCCTTCTCTACTCTAAATCTTGAATGGCTCTCTACTATCAACAAGAAAAAAAATCCAAACTCCTTACCATGGCACTTAACAGCCCTTCACAGTTCGGCCCCCAACCTAATTCTTTCTCCCTCCTCATTTCCCCTACATACCACCCTAGGCTCCAACCACTCTGAGCTTCCTGCTGTTCCCCTAAGGTGCTGGTGAAGCCTTTTCAAACCTCCTGCCTTTATATTAGGTTAATTCTACCTACAAAGCTTCCCACCTTTTAAGCCTGGCCAACACCTACTCATCTATCAAGTTCCCAGTTCAACATCAGTAGTTTGGAAAAGCCTTCCAAAATCCCCCCAAGACAGAGATGGTCACTATCTATTCTGGGCCCTCACAGCACTTTGTGAATACTTCCAATAAAGTACTTATTGTATAATGCAAAATGTTTTCTCCCTTGCTAGACTATGACTGCTTCCAAGGTAGTGATCAAGTTTCATTCAACTCTGTAACCACAATATGCAATGACAGGCAAGAAAGTGATTTCAAAGGCGGTGAAGATGATGTCAGCTTTGGACAGTTCATAGATATCCTAATGCACAACTTAATAAAACAGGAATTTCTATGCTACAAACCTAGTGTTTTCAAACTGACAGGCTAAGCTGTTGCTAGAGATCATAAATCATAATCACATACACACTCCTCTAAATCCTAGATCCAGCAATAAAAGCACAATACCAGTCATTTATTATCTAGTAAAAACACAAAAGAAGCCATTTTTTTAAAAGTATACGAAAAGTTCCCCATTCATACTGAATGCCTAAAATTAACATTCGGGTGAGAAGGAAGAACTATGTAGGTAATCTCATATTTCCCCTAATTTGTGTATAATACAGAAGTCTAAAACCACATTGATTAGAACTTGGCCTCGCTCTCCATGAGATATGCCTTGACGACAATTAAGAACTTTAACTTCATAGCCAACCTTGAATTCTGTAACGGTGACAAAAGGTATTTCATTTCCATGGTTCCAATGAACTAAATTCATTCGCTTTATAAAGTAAACACAAAGCAGTAATGCAATAGGGCTTCAAAAATTAAGACTTGAGAGCCTAGAACCAATCCTGGAGTGCTATATATATGGCTGCCTACTCATCTTCCCCACCCCTGGGATGAACAACCAAATATTCTTAGCAGCCCACTGGACTTACATGTACATAAAGATCATCTAAATCAATAAGATTAAACTGTAGAAGTACTGCTGCAACTCTGTACAAAGATGAAGGAGTCTCTCCATTTGGTTCCTTGAAAAACAAAAGAAAAGTTTCTATTTAGTGCCTAAAGTACAACTAAAATCATATCCATTTATCTACCAATAATTAAGAACAATTAGATCAAATAACTCTAGGTCAACAATAAGCTTCATTGCTCTTCCTGATCATAAATAACATCCAAATTCAGGACAAAGATAATTATGTGAATGTCCCTTTTCACACTGGCACATCTGATGAACACAAGGAAAGCAGTTTCAAAAATGGACACATTTTACAATACATGCTGATATTTGAATAAAATCTGAAACTTGAACAGAATGAGATTTTATACTGCATAATATGTAGTTTGGGTTTCTGTTTATATGTGTGTTTTCTTAACTTGGTTTTTCAAGTACTTCTCAGTGGAGATGCAGATAGACAAGACTGACAAATTTGGAAGTACGGAACCATCTGTGTCTGCTTTATACTTTTCTTCCTATTCTTTTATTCCTTGGGGTTTATGCTAAGTATATCTGCTTGTCAGCTGATTTCCCCTTCAAAACAGGTGTCTATACTTAATACACATGAATAATTCAACATTTTAAACAAGGAACGGCCAATTCCAGGTCAGCCCTATGGACCCTACAGAGAAACAGAAGGATCTCTGAATGCTATCAAGAAGACTTTTCCCTAATTTTTAAACTGCTTGGGGTCAGATGAATAGAAGAATGACGTGAGGACAACTAGCAATTACTAAATGGCAAAATGCAAATAAAAAGCAAACAGTGACAATACATTATGTTCTGCTTCTACTCAACACTGAAAATGAGATCTTTGTAAGTAAGCCCCCCCCACAATTGTGATAGGTGTTATGTACATAATATATGAAGCTAACGAAACTAATAGATATCATATAAAAAAGGCATGGTTTCACTGTAATTTTTAAGGCAGATAAGTCTTCAACTTAGCAATAGTTTGATTCTAAATGCTTTTTAAATGGTTATTTAGTATCAAAACATTTTCCCATTAAAAACAAATGGTGGTCACACTTTCGGAGCAAACCCACAAAAGCTCACTACCTGACTTGAATCCACCAGGAATATTCTCATTTTTCCCATTATCTCTGTTTAAATGAGTCACAAGAAGCCCCCGACTCTCAGGACAAATGTCAACTCCCGTAAACTGATCTTCATATTGCTCTGCACAATCCCTGTTCTGTCCTATCCTACCTATCCATAGCATTCTTAAAAAACTTCCATGGAATCCTCTGGAATTCATGATCCATCCTCAGCAAAACCCCCTGTATCCTGAACCTCTCCTCTAAATACATCCTCTAAACCTCTCCTCCCCCCTTCACCTTGACACTTGAACAAAGACTAGACTCACTAGGAACACCACTCCCACTGTAACCCAGTCAAGTGGTGGCTATTTTCCCCAGACCCCTCACACTACTAGGCCTGGAGATGGGGTATGAATCATCTTTGCTTTTTATAGTTGTTTTCAGACTATTCTCCCTCCATGCTCCCTAAAGCCCACCCAGCTCTGAATTTCCTATCACTCACTATCCCTCACTATTGCTGGGATCTAGTTTCACCTGTGATCTAGTTTCATTCTGCTGTGGTCAAAGAAGATATTTTGTATGATTTCAATGTTACAAATGTATTGAGACTTGTTTTGTGGTCTAATATAAGGTCTATCCTGGAGAATGTTCCCTGTGTACTCAGGAAGAATGTGTAATCTATTGTTGTTGGGTGGAGTGTTCTATATATGTCTGTCAAGTCTAACCGGTTTACAGTGTTGTTCAAGTCCTCTATTTCCTTACTGATCTTCTGTCTAGTTGTTCTATCCATTAATGAGAGTGAGGTATGGAAATATCCAACAGTTATTGTAGAACTGTCTATTTCTCCTTTCAATTCTGTTAATCTTTGCTTCATATATTTTAAGGCTCTGTTTGGTGCATATACATTTATTAACTGTTGTGTGTTACATTCTTGATAGGTTGACCCTTTTATCAATATATAATGCCTTTTGTTATCTATTATAAAAAATTTTGTCTTAAAGTCTATATAGCCACCCCAGCTCTCCCCTGGATACTATTTGCATGGGGTATCTATTTCCATACTTTCACTTTCAACATATTTATATCTTTGGATCTTAAAGTAAGTCTCTTATAGATAACATATAGTTGAATCATGCTTTTTTTTCCCTCTCATTTCAATGAATTTTAACAGTACAGAAAAGTCGCGTGACCTTGGTGGGTCTGGATCGTGCTTTTTTATACATTCTGCCAAACTCTGCTTTTTAATTACGAAGTTTTACCCATTTACATTTAAATAATTAGCGACAAAGAAGGACTTCCACCATTTTGTTATTTGTTTTCTATATGTCTTATATTATTTTTTGTTTCTCATTTCCTCCATTACTGTCTTTTTTGTGTGTTTGATTTTTTTTGTAGTGTGCTATTTTGATTCCCTTCTCCTTTCCTCTTCTATTTATTTTTTAAAGTATTTTCTTAGTGGTTATCTTGAGTCTTACAATTAACATTTTAAACTTATAATAACCTATTTTGAATTAATATCAATTTAGCTTCATTTTTTTTTTTTTGGCCATATAGCATGGCATGTGGGATCTGAGTTCCCTGACCAAGGATCGAACTCGCGTCCCTGGCACTGGAAGCACAGCGTCTTAACTACTGGACCACCAGGGAAGTCCCAACTTAGCTTCAATATTATACAAAAACTCTGCACCTATAAATCTCTATCCCTCCCCCTTTTATACTGTTATACATTGTGTGCCAATTAGATTTATAATTGTTGTTTTATTCCTTTGCCTTTTAAATCATATAAGTAAAAAGGAGGAGCTACAAACCAAAAAATACAGTAATACTGGCTTTTATATTTACCTATGTAGTTACCTTTACCGGTGTTCTTTATTTCTTCATGTGACTTCTAGTTACTGTTTAGTGTCCTTTCATTTCAGCCCAAAGGACTCCCTTTAGCATTTCTTGTAGGGCAGGTCTACCAGCAACGAACTCCCCCAGCTTTTGTTTACCTTGGAATATCATAATCTCTCAGTTTTGAGGGATAGTTTTGTTGGATATAGAATTCTTGGTTTCATTCTTTCAGCATTTTATATATGCCATCCCACTGCCTTCTGAAGAGAAATCAGCTGTCAATCTCATTGAGGATCTCTTGTATGCAATGGGTCACATCTGTTTTGCTGCTTTCAAGATTCTCTTTGTCTTTCAACAATTTGACTATAATGTGTCTCAGTGTGGATCTCTCTGAGTTTATCCCTCTTGGTGTTCCTAGAGTTTCTTAGATGTGTAGATTTATATTTTTCATCAAATTTGGGAAGGTTTCGACCATTATTTTCTCAAATACACTTTCTGTCCTTTTCTCTCTCTCCTCTGCCTCTGGGACTCCATAAAGTACATATTGGTACACGTGTATTTTTTTTTTTTTGGCTGCCTGCATGGCTTGCAGGATCTCAGTTCCCCAATCAGGGATTGAACCCAGGACCACGGCAGTGAAAGCGCCAAGTCCTAACCACTGGACCGCCAGGGAACTCCCCACATATTGGTACACTTGATGGTGTCCTATAGGTCTCTGTTCATTTTTCTTCATTCTTTTCTGTTTCTGCTCCTTTCAACCTCAATTAACTTATCAAGTTGTCTACTTGTTTCTTCAGCCTTCTCAAATCTGCTGTTGTACCCATCTAGCGAATTTTCATTTCAGTTATCACACTTTTTGGCTCCAGAATTTGTTTGGTTCCTTTTTTTTTATAATTTCTGTATTTTTTATTGATATTCTCTGTCTGGTGAGACAGTGCTTTCCTGGTTTTCTTTAGTTCTTTCCCCATGGTTTCCTATAGATAATAAGCATATTTAGGACTGTTGATTTAAATTATTTATCTAGGATGTCCATTGCCTGGGCTTCCTCAGGGATAGTTTCTATTAATTTCCTTTTTCTTATGAATGACCCTTACTTTGTTTCTTTGCATAACTCATTATTTCTTGCAGAAAACTGAACATTTTGAATACTGAATACTGTGTGGCAACTCTGAAAATCAGATTCTGCCCCCTCTATGGGATTTGTTGATGCTGCTTACTGTGGTTTATTGTTGTTTGTTTAGTGACTTCTCTAAACTCATTTTGTAAAGTCTATACTATTATTGTGTGTGGCCACTGAAATCTGTTTCTTTTTAGCTTAGTGGTCAGCTAGTGTTTTGCATTTCTTAAAGGCCTGAAGAGAAAAAAGAAAAAAATACTCTTCCAGTCTTTGCACATTGGCTCTATGTTAGGGCACTCCTCAACACTTAGCCGGGCCATTTACAATTCTGCCTTAGTCTTCACTTCCTGCTTGTGTAGAGCCTAAAGGCCAGCCAGAGGAAAAAGCTTAGGGTCTTCTCAGCCCTTTTCTGGGCATGTGCTTGGCCTTTTTTTTTTCTGATTCCGTGGTACATACAGGAATTTTTCTAAAGCCCTTATTCCCCTGTGTATCTCCTTATCCAACTTCTTCCTTCCCAGGCTTTCAGTCTCTCTATTGCTTGTCTGACTGTTGTCTCTTACTCCAGACTGCTAAAGCCAATAGTTGTGTCTTCAAATGTTTTTGGCAAAAGCCACCCCAGCCCTAGGGATGCTCCCAATCAGGCGAAAGAAAGACAGGCCCTTGCACCAGTCCTTCAGGTAGCAGCCAGACAGGCTGAATTCTTTGAAAACAATTCTTTATATCCTCTGGCATTAGCAATCTGCACTAGGAGTGCAGACTTCTATCTTCACAGCCACCATCAATCTGGGTGTGAGGGATAGTAGGCAGGCAACTTAAAATATCACAGTGCTCTCTTACCCCAAACAGCAGCTTCTTTCTTCACCAAACCTTTCCTTAGTTGTTTTAAGTTTTTACTAAATTCCAGAGTTCTGTAAAAGTCGATTCAGTTTTTTTGCCAGTTCACTAGTTGTTTTCATGAAGGGACAGAGCTCTGGAGTTCTCTACTCTGCCACTTTTAGTTATGTCCTATTGTTGTCATCTGTGGACTCCTGGGTCACTGCCCTTCACTTAGCAATGAATGATCTTAGCTTCTGATTCACTGTCACTTTCTCCAACTCTATTCCTTTCTTAATTTTTGGAGATTTTCAAATACACGTTAGTGATTCTTCCATCATCTTGGTCTCTCAGTTCCTTGAATTCCACTCTTCCAAAGATCTCCTGTACCCTATGTCAGCCATTCACTCCATATCCTGAACTTTAATATTACCAATAGCTACAACTCCTCAAAGTGCTAATTTCACACATCCACCCTTAAGTGGGTCCTTAATACTGCTGGCCAATCATACTCTATTTCTCTTGTCCATTCACTCTCCCACTCTCTTACACAACTATTTCCTACTTTCTCTCCTAAGCTCCAATACCTCCTTTCTCATCCTCTCTCCGTTGATGACCCTGCTTTCTATTTCAGCACGAAAACTGGAGCAATCAATAGGACTTCTATAAATTCTCACCATCAGATCTACCCACCTACCAACAACTGTACCCACATATGCTGCCTTTCCACCTGTTATTACAGATGAATTCTCTATGCTCCTATTTAAACTCCATCCATCACTTATGCCATAAACTGCATTCTCTCTATCCTACTCAAGAACACTGATCCAATAATTCTCTCCTCTTTCTCCTACATCACCAGTTTTCCTTTCCATTCAATCATTCCCGTCAGCATATAAATGTATTCTCTCTCCCATCTTCAAAAAAAAAATCTCGAGTTCACTTCCTCTACCAGCTATCACCCCATCTGTCTGTGCCTCTTTGTAGCAACTCTTTTACAGAGTTGTCTGTTCTCATCGTCTCCAATACCACTCTCCCCGTTCTCTCTTAACACCACCCAAACTCTACAAATATGGCTAGTTCTGACCTCCCTGCTGATAAATCCAATGACCATTTTTTAGTCCTCATCTTAAATGACCTATCAGAGATATTTAACAGAATTGATCATTCCTTCTTCCATTTAGCTTCCAAGATGCTATATTCTTTTTGTTTTCCTCTTTCCTTATATGTATGTGTTCCTTCTATACCTCCTTTGCTGGTTCCTCCTCTTCTCCCAGGCCCTTTAACATCAGAGTGCCCCAAGGCTCAGCCCTTGGTTCTCTTATGTCTCTATATCCAACTTGATGATTTCATCCAGTATCACAACTTTAAATATCATCTATGTGCTTTTGGCACCCACATTTCTATTTCTAGCCCAGTCCTTTCTCTAGAACACCAGATCCAAATATCCAGTTATTGGGACTTCCCTGGTGGCACAGTGGTTAAGAATCTGCCTGCAATGCAGGGGACACGGGTTCGAGCCCTGGTCCGGGAAGATCCCACATGCCGCGGAGCAACTAAGCCTGTGCACCACAACTACTGAGCCTGTGCTCTAGAGCCCGCGAGCCACAACTACTGAAGCCCGCGTGCCTAGAGTCCATGCTCCGCAACAAGAGAAGCCACCGTAATGAGAAGCCCACGCACCGCAGTGAAGAGTAGCCCCCGCTCACCGCAACTAGAGAAAGCCAGCACGCAGCAACGAAGACCCAATGCAGCCAAAACTAAAATAAACAAATAAATAAGTTTATAAAAAAAAAAAAACAAATATCCAGTTATTTACTCAACATCTCCTTGGATATCTAAATCTTTAACAGGTATCTCAAACTTAACATGCCCAAAACTGAATTCCTGATTCCTACCCACAACACTCTACCTGGCACATAAGAGGTACTCAGTCAATATTTCTTAAATGAATAAATTTTGGGTTATAACGGTGCCTGACCATGGTACTATTACTACTATTACTGTGTTTTGAATCCAGAAATCAAGGGTGAGAGTCATCATCTCCTTCCTCTTTCCTGTGGCAAGACAACTCCAGCCAAGTTTGTCTTTCAATACCCTCATACTTTCTAGTACTCCTTTCTTCCTGCCCTTTGTGCTGACCTTCATGCTGTCCCTAAACCCTCTATTGTAGCAATCCCTGTTAGGAGAATCAAACAGACGTACCAGCCCAATTTTCCAAATTGGTCATGTGCCCTAAAACTGTTTACATCCGTACCACCCTTCCAAGTCAAAACATCCAGTATAGCTGACCCCAGGTTGAAACCAGAATTAAAATCACTCTCACTGACTTCATAGCAGAAATAATTACCTTTGCCTAGAAGTCCTAAGCATTAAGGAAAAAAATTAAAAGAAGCCTGTTAATCCAAATAATTTCCAACTGGTGAAAACATGGGTTATGGTCAGTGGGAGTAAACATTTTCAGGTAGTGATGGGGAGGGGGGAGGGGGGAGTGGAGTTAGGCAAGGGACCAATACACAGGGTGAGCATACACGCCTAGGAGCCAATTCCCCAGGTTACATGCCCTAAGCAGTTTTTTATTTTCATGGCTTTTCCTACTTTACCTCCCAAGACCACAAATTATCTAAAATCCCTGACATTTCTTCCCCTGCCCGCAGTGGTCCTTAAGACCGCAGATTCTCAAAACAAGATAGCTCAGGCAATAGAAATAAGGGAATGGTGCTATACAGAGCAATACAAGGGTTACTCTTTCCAATAATAGGTCATTTCTAAATCAAATGTTTCTTGGTTGGGTATTTCTCATTTAAGACAAAGGCCCCATGATCTACTAAAAAAACGATCATCCTAACATTGGTCAACCCCCATGGGTATTTTAATTCAGCTCAAAAAGTGTTACCATTATGAGGAATATTTTCATATAAAAATTTTTAATTCTGAAACTCACATTCAACAATACTTGATATGAAGCAGTAGGTCATCCATATTCACTGCAATATGCTCTGAAACCCTCAGTCTCCAAAGCCCTAACCTATATTCTAATTAATCATGCCCAAGTTAAATTTCAGCTACCCTGTCACTTCAGCAGTTGGCTTCATGTTCTCAAACCCAAAGCAATCAAGGTGCCTCTTAAAATGTGATGAAACACTTGAACTTCTCTTTCTCTGTACTAAGAGTGGACTCCCTGGCTACTGGTAGGAATAGGAACGTCTGCCATCACTAATTTTTGAACAAAGGTGAAATGCTCTTGCCCCAAAACCTTGCCATTCATCTTGTTTGGTATCAGAAAGCTATATGCTTTTAGTTCTGATCTAATTTCTCTTCTGGAGCATTCCAGAGAAATGGAAAACTGAAGATAAGCAAAGGCAGTAGGTGGTATATATTTGAGAATCCTAAAAGAAAACTGTCTTACTATGCTGAACTTGAGCTCCAGAGGACAGGAATAGACACTCTTTACCAGAGTATCCTCAGTGCTTAGCAAAGCAACAACATACCCTAAAAACTCAATAAATGAGTATTTCTTGACTAGTTGAATATCCCAGGCAGGCAGACAAATTAGGAAAGCTATACCAAAAAGGCAACAGAGGCCTTATTACGTTAAAATCCTCCATGCTATCCAGAGAGTTATCTTCCTAAAACATAGATCACTCATTTGTAGTAATTAGTGAACATTTACTATAGGCTAAGCAATAAATTAATCCAGAGAAATTAGTAAAATATAGACCATCCTAAATGACTAACAACCTAGCAAAGGAGACAGACATGGTTTATTCTAATATAACCTGATAAGTGCTAGAAGCCTGTGTCAAGTTTTATGAGAACAGAGTTTAAGAAGTGACTAATTATGCATGGGTGAAGTGCCCACCAAAACTTTATAGCGCAAGTAGCACTTGATCTTAAAGAATAAATAAGAGTTTACAAGATGAAGAAAAGATAGGCGAGAGGGGGTGGGTAAGAACAGTTTTCTAGTTATAAAGAACTGTATGTAAACAGAGGTCCAAACATAGCAATGCCCCTACCTAAGTTCAGGAAATGGCTAGTAATTGAATATGACTAGAATATGAGGTTTGAGGGAAAAAATCATTAAAGATGAGGCTAGAAAGAAAGAATGGGGCTAGATGGTGAAGAGCCTTTTCTGCCACATTTAGAAGTCTGAATTTCATCCTGCAGGCAAAGGTTTTTAAGCAGTGGGTCAATTAGATCTCTTTCAGAATGTAACAGTAGTAATAATATGAAAGGTGGATTGAAAGAGAAAAAATCAGAGGCATAGATCTGCAAGATAACTACTGTAGTGGTTTAAGTGAAAAATGATGTAAGATATGCCTCAAGAATTTATTCACATCCATAAAAAATTCCAATGGTAACTACCTGTACAATAAAATTCTAACTCAACACAGTGTTCAAGGCCCTTGACAATCTAAAGTTGTGCCAACCTTTCCAACTTCACTTCCTGTCCCTTCTTTTCCCCACATCTTACTATCCAGCCACATGAGACTATGTACCATTTCTTCAATATGTTACGTACATTCACACTGCCACGTCTTCACTGACACACTATTTGTTACTTCTGCACAGACAACTCTCAACAAACACCTACTCATCCTTCAAGGACCAGGTTTAAAAAAGGTTCTATCTGTGAAGTCTTCCCTGACTCCACCTCTCTCAAGGCAAAAATGTATTATGCTTTCTTCTAGGCTTTCACATCACATCATTCATACCACTAATGTAGTTTTTTCTATCCCCTCTGCTAGAATGGCTGAGCTGAAACCAGTCATTAAGAAATAAAATTCAAATTAAATTTTACATATAAAATCACAAAATTAACATACATACACACATAAACACACACACACACACACACACACACACACACACACATTTTTCTTTACCTGGTAAAACTTGAATTTGAACCCAAGAATATGACACAGTGTTTGCGGTTCACACATACTCATGTAAGATTCTAATAAAGATATAAAGAAGTCATCGTGTTCTGGCCTGCATTCAAACACTTCTAAAATGACATCCAGAACTCTATTGGGATCCAGATTAAAGCATCCTGCAACAGATGAGATATACACAAATTCAGAAGTGATTATACATAATTTCTAGAAAAGTCATTAACCTTCAGGGACAACATACATAAAATAAAAATGTTTTTAAAAACAACTTCTTTTACAAGTTTGCTTCCCCTGCCCCAGAGGGAAATCTTCATAATTTTCAAGGTCATCACGGCTACTCCCCACATGTTACAGATGAGAAATATGACTTGCCCAGGATTGCAAAGCGGGTTAATGACAGGGCTTAGGCTGGAGCCCAGGACCTGTGACACTAAGTCAAGTGAAATTTCTTCTATGCCACATCATCTCATCAGTTCTTGATTACTCACGGCTAGTGAAAGAGATTCACATTTTTAATTCTTAGCAAAATATGAAAATCAAACAATACATCTTAGAAGTTAGGCAACTAAAGGTTTTTTTATGTTTTATGCAGAAGTGTTTGGAATGTTGACAAATGAGTTAAAAGTCCAGGTTCATGAAAGTAGAGCATGATTTTTATAATCATTTTTTAGTTTATCTTACATATACAACAAAACTACAAAATGTAATTGTACATTCATAGTTTTGGGCAGCACTCTAAAGGAAAACAGGTATACTGCTAATACTAAAGAGATGAGAATACAAGGAGTTGGGGACAAAACACAAGCAAACAGAGAAGGAAGAAAACAATCTACGTATAGCAGGAAAGGGAAGGGAAAGAAGCACTTAATAGGTACCGATGGCTACTTATCCTTGCTAATCTCCTAGGGTAAGCTAAAAAGGGCCAATAGACATGAATTTAATAAACATTCCTATCAGCCACCCTACTCTTAATACATTATTACCTCTATTTGCATTCAGCTTCAGCTGTTACCATAATTATATTATAGCACAGTCACATCATATGTGCATTTAATTTGAGACTGCAACCATTTACACATAGCAAAATAAACAAGAGAGAATTTAAATGATATAGTCAATTCCACCCACCATTCCTCTCAATATAATGTATGCTTATGACCCAGAGTGAGCATATCAATCGGCTGTTCCCTCAGTTTATATCAGTTCCCTCATGCCTTGTGCATCAAGCTGAATGGAATTCTAGTATTTTTAATTACGTATTTTTCATTAGGCATAGTCCCTAAATGCAAGCTAACCACTTCATCTGGGGCAAGCAAATAAACACTGATTTCTTCTAACGCTGGAGGAAAAAGAACAACTGTGTTAACTTAGGGAGAGATGTTAGGTCTAAACACTATACCTTATGGATGACTTAGAGGATTTTTCAAAGAAAATTCTTATATGTCCTATTAATGATTTCCAGAGTTACTTCTATTATCTCCGCACTTAAGTATATTAAATGCTATAAAACTAATGTCTAATTTGCAGTATCTTAGCAATCACTTAGAAAACCAAACTCTCCAAATACAAGAAGTATTTCTTTCCTCTTTTTATGAAACGCAAAGTTAAGAATACATTTTCTTCCATTTCTCTCATACTAAGGAAAGAAAGGACCAACACAGTGATCATCTCTTACTGAAAAGAGCTCCAGACTTTCATAAATTCTCCAAAGAGATGTTTATCTAAAGTTCTGGGAAGAAAACTTCTAAATATTTTTGCCTGTCCTTGCACCCCCAAAAGGTATGGCTTATGAATGTACAAGTGACTCCAAAATAGCAACTGGAATTTTTAAATGCTGCTGGTGGAAATATAAAATGTAAAACAGTACGACTGCTTTGTAAAATTGGCAGTTTCCTTAAAAGTTAGACTTAACACCTACCATATGACCCAGCCATTTCATTCCTAGGTATTTACCCCAAGAGAAAAAATGTCTATGTCCATACAAAGACTTGTACACCAATATTCACAGCAGCTTTATTTATAATAGGACACTCTGAAATATCCATCAACATGTGAATGGATAAACAAACTGTAGTACAGTATAATTGTAGAATATACAGTGGAATACTACTCAACAATAACAAGGAAAGAACTACCAATACAAGCAACAACATGGATGAATTACAAAATAATTATGCTGAATGAAATGAGCCAGACCAAAAAGAAAAAAAACTCACTATATGATTCCATTTATAAAAGAATTATAGAAAATGCAAACTAATCTATAGTTTAGAACGCAGATCACTGATTACCTGGGGAGGAGAAAAGAGGAAGTACGGGGGGGAATGAAATACAAAGGGGCAAGAGGAAACTGGGTCGGGGTGGGGGGGGAGTGATAGAAATGTGCATTATCTAGATTGTGGTGATGTTTTCACAGGTGTATACATGTGTTAAAACTCAAACGGTACACTTCAAACATGCACATTTTATTGTATATCAATTATGCCTGGATAAAGCTGGAAAAAAAAAGCCACTGACAACAGATTATGGAAGATCTAGCAAATTCTCCAACCTTATAACTGCTCCTATATTTACTAAATATAAAAGTTCAATCAACTAAATAAAAATGAATAATGCTCTACTCTGTCAGAGAGGACAAAAGATACATTGAATATACTTTTGAAAAAATGGCTGGCTTATAATTACCCATTATGCTACATCCACAAAACTTGTGAATAAGGACTAGAACAGCAACATGTTACATGGAAATGTGTTTCATTCACATTGCTTTAAAGTTTATATTTTCAATGTGCTACAATATGAACCGTTGACATTATGTTTTGTTTAAACAGTATTATTCCATGAAGGCTATTTTAACAGTGATCTGTACAGTCAACTAACTACCAGTTTCTTTCTAGAGGCAATTTAAGGTAGTAACCTACACAAAAGGGATGCAACTTTTATTTATAATAGATAACAACCTTTGTATCTTTCACAAAAGAAAAACTGGCTTAGGAATTTTCTATTATATGTCTCAGGTGCCATAAGTTAGTCCAATCAGTTGGAATGACCTATGCTACATAATATGGAAAAAGTAGCCAAACCAAGGATTTAGAAGACCATTTTTAAAACCTTAGAGATTTGCTAAATAACAGTTAAGCTATTTCACATACAAGATTTTAGGAACAATAAGTAAGCTTGGAATGTCCAAAATAATTTTTTTCTAATGGCAGCTGTGGTAGAACAGACACTCTTGTGCTCAAACATCTTAAAAAAGGCTTTTATCCAGCCCAAGCATCAACAGTCATGTGATCTTGAGATAGATCATAAGCCTAGCTCCCTACCTCTACCACCAGCTACATTAAGGAATATACACACACACATGCCTTTTGAGGAACAAACAGGGAATCATATCGGAAGCGGAAACATTTTTAAATGGTGGACCTGTAATGGCCATGGATTCATTCCTTCATTTAAATAAACATTAAATAACTACCCACTATGTGCCAGGTGCTTGTGATACAGAGATTAATAAAATGCCTTCCCTACCCTTGAGGAGAGTTCACACCTTTTGGATGATACATCTTTGAAAAAATGCACTGAAAAGTAACTGAAGGCTCCCCAAAGATGGACAAGATGGCCAGTATATTAGAGCAAGTAATTGCAACTAGAGGCCAAAAATATGATAAAAGTGACAATGGTTCTTTTAAGAATAGGTCAAATTGAGATTCTTAACAGAAACAAAAAGGCCAAGGTAATATTGTAAACATGACTGGAAGAGATGTCCAGCCTGTACATTTCAGACAAGAAAACAGAATGATAGCGTCAACCATCATGTTCCTGACAGAATAAACCTTACAAGACAAAGAAAAACCATGTTTTGAACAAAAGGACATGATCTGGCTCTGGCATGTAGAATTACTTTAGAAACAGGCTATACCATGGTCTCAATGTTTTTTGTACCCCCAAAATTCATATGTTGAAATTCTAATGCCCAGTGTGATGGTATTAGGAGGTGGGGCCTTTGGAAGGTGAATAGGTCATAAGAGCATAGTCTCATGAATCAGATTAATGCCCTTTAAGAAGAGAGCTCCGTTGCCCCTTCTACCATGTGAGGATACAACAAGTTAGCAGTCTGCAACCCGGAAGAGGGCCCTCATGAGAACCCAACCATTCTGGCACCCTGATCTTGGACTTCCAGCCCCCAAAACTGTGAGAAGTACATTTCTATTGTCTATAAGCCCCCCAGTCTGTGGTATTTTGTTACAGAAGCCTGAATGGACTAAAACAGGCTAATAACTTATGCTAGACCATTTCTAAGAAATAGTATTTGCAAAACACTGCACATCTCAAGGCAAGAACCAGAGAGCCAAGATGCAGAGAAATGCACCCAACAAAATAAAAGTATAACTGTAAAAACAACTATGCTTGAGAACACCAATTGCTGTCTTCTTTTTCATAGTAGAGATAAACAACTTCTTCATAACTAGTGTATAGTAAAGAAACTCCAGTGAAGCAAAACCTTAGGGAAAGGAAGCAGTCAACTGGTTTCCCTTTCCAAGGGATAGGAGAGAGTTGACAAAAAGATAAGAAGCTTCAAGGCTTAATGGCTCTTATATCCATACTGATCCAAAGACAAAATACTAAGTACACTCAAGATAATGTAGTCAAAGTGATTAAATGTCCCATAATCTACCAAAGAATAAAATCATTTGACTTGGGATTTTATTTTGTTTTTAATGTTTCTCTGGTCACTTAACAAGCAACCAAGAGGACCTGTGAGACTGAAGGAGGAGAGACTCTCACCCCACCCTTCCCCATCTCCAGCCAAATCTACAATCTTGGACACCAGGCGACAAATGAAGGTCCTGAGGTTTGGTGAAGAGGGCTCTGATTCTGGATGAGAAGGAAAGGATCAGAGAGCCAAGGCCAAAAAGATCCTGGACCACTAAACCCAAAACCAGGAAGAACCATTTTCAGTCTCCAAAACCAAACTCGGAACTTCCCTGACGGTCCAGTGGATAAGACTCCACGGTCCCAATGCAGGGGGCCTGGGTTCGATCCCTGGTCAGGGAACTAGATCCCACATGCCGCAACTAAGAGCCCGCATGCCATAACTAAAGATCCCACACACAACAACAAAGATCCTGCACATGGCAACGATCCCACGTGTCGCAACTAAGACCCAGCACAGCCAGCTAAATAAATAAATAAATAAATAAACAAACAAACAAACTCAAGTAAGCTAGCTCCATGACTAATTTTTAGCCAGAACTTCTGATTTAGAGCAGCGATCAGCATACCATGGCCTATGGGTCAAATCCATTCGATGTTTGTAAATAAAGTTGTGCTGGAACACAGACACACTCATTTATTTACATGTTGTCCATGGCTGCTCTCACACTACAATGGCAAAAGTGAGTAGCTGCAACAAAAACCATATGACCCACAAAGGAAAAAAATATTTACTATCTCATCCTTTACAGAAAAGGTTTGCTGACCACTAATTTAGAAGAAATAAAAGAATACCTAGCTATTACTTTTTTAAAGGGCATTCAGAAGAGTAGAGTGCTTATAGTTTAGTTCAGCAATCAAAGGAGTCCATCTTTGGGAATTCCCTGGCAGTCCAGTGGTTAGGACTCCGTGCCTTCACTGCCGAGGGCCCAGGTTCAATCCCTGGTCAGGGAACTAAGATCCCCCAAGCCACGTGGCACGGCCAAAGAGTCCATCTCTGATATCCTTTCCTCTAATTTCTAAAAGATGCTTTTTGCCATCTTGATGCAGGGATCATTTGAGAGGCATCTATGATATGGCAGCTCAAGGGACTAATAATCACTATCCATTCCTATTAAGTTTTTCAAGCTTACTGTCAGACAAACACCAGGCAGACTCATAATGGTTCCTATTCCTTGCTTTCTTGCAGTAAACAGCCCAAGGCTATCTGATAGGATATACTGTTTATTATATTTAGGACATAAACACTTCAATGTGCCAGAATCTTTTAGGGAGCAAATGACCACCTTTTAACTATAGAATGATAAATAAGGATTTCTCCTGATCAGACCAAGTACCCTGAAATATAAGTGTATCTAAAATGCATGCCTCGGGACTTCCCTGGTGGCGCAGTGGTTAAGAATCCGCCTGACAATGCAGGGAACACGGGTTCCAGTCCTGTTCCAGGAAGATCCCACATGCCACGGAACAACTAAGCCCGCGCGCCACAACTACTGAGCCTGAGCTCTAGAGAGCCCACAAGCCACAACTACTGAGCCCACGTGCCACAACTACTGAAGCCTGCGAGCCTAGAGCCCTTGCTCCACAACAAGAGAAGCCACCGCAATGAGAAGCCCGTGCACCACAACGAAGAGTAGCCCCTGCTCGGCACAACTAGAGAAAGCCCACGTGCAGCAACGAAGACCCAACGCAGCCAAATAAATAAATAAATTTATTTTTTAAAAAATGCATGCCTCCCAAACCAGATATCAGTTCTGCCAATGGCTGGTGAAGGAGATCAGACCTGAGATAGCTTTGTATAAGGTATTATCTGCCTAGGTTGCTCCTAAAGAGAAAGCAATGGGAATAAACAAGAGGAAACTCATCCAAAGATGCCATGAAAAGCAGGATGCTATGTTAGTGAACTGCTCTGGACAGATGAGACAAGGCCTACCTGAAGTCTGCATTGAGGGGGAATCCGATAAATTCTACCTCTTAAAGAGTGAGTACTCACTGGAATTGAAGTCTTAACCTCAACTTTAATGTCAATGAAAAATTCCTTTCTCAGACAATGGGGGAGGAGGGAATCAGCTAGCCAAAGAGAAACAAACACTAAGCCAGGAAGATGAACTTTCTCAAATCCTCCATGTCAGGGAAAAGAGGCTAAGAATCACTATAAACTCTACTAGAAAGGGGGAAACATTCATTCATTTTTTGATGAGTATTTATCCAACACCTACGTACCAGGCACTGAGGTTAGAGGTACTAAACAAAACAGACAAAAACCCTTGTCCTCATGGAGCTTACTTACATCCCAGTGGGGGTGTGGCATAAAATACGGTGCACATTATATGGTGTTAAGTGCTCAGAAGAAAGACAGTGAACCACAGGGAGTGTCGGGGTGGGGGGTGGCCATATAAGGCTACACTGAGGAGGTGGCATTTGAGTGTTTCTGGGCTAGCGTGCTTTGCAGTACACCTGACGGACTAGAACAGAGGTCTGGCCCAAGAAATCAAATTGTTTATACTCATGGAATATCCATGTGAGTTATGAGCTTGCAGTTGTGACTGTCACACTGTTCTTCAGAGACAGTAACATAACCTGTTCTCTATGGGGACATAGTTCAAGAAAAGAAAGTACACAGCATACATTTTTCCCAGTTAGATAAAAGCACACTTTCAAGAAAATCCCTCTTTGAAATGTTCCCAAAATAACAAAGGACTAAAAAAGTATAAACTCACAAGGACAAAAAAATAGAAGAAACAAGGACAGACAAGAGATATCAACAAATAAGCAGATAAAGTAAAAAAAAAAAAAAAAAAAAAAAAAAAGTGAGAACCTTATACAGCAGAGAATTTTTTTGTGGGGAATACCATCTTAAGAGAGTACATGGCAGTATATAAGGAAAGACAAACTTATAGCAAGGCAGTACTGACAAACATCTCAAACTAGATCAAAATTCTGCAGGAAAAATGTAGAGCCTACCCTGGAAAGAACAGAAAGGAAACCCTACAGGAGGATTTTTTTTTTAATGGGTCACTGCTACACAGGTAAGCAAGCCTTAGAGGGCTGCCAGTCTTGGTGTTAATTTGACAATGGAAGAAAGTAGCAAAGAGACTAAATCAGCTGCCAGAACTAGACTTACTTCAAAGAAAAGGGTAAATTTAAACTAAAAGCTCCTTACCTCTATACCTGTTGGCCACCAAAAGCTTAAGCTAAAAACAAAAATTACTGTAGTAAATCTGGTTTTATCTGGGTCCCCACTGGAGAAAGGGGATAAGGATTGGGACACCTCCTCTCTCTTTCTCATCCATAAATTTCAAAAACAGAGAAAGAACTGAGAATTGAGCGTAAGCATCCTCTAAAATATAACCAGTGAAGCAGGAAATATGACTTTTCCAACAGGTCTCAAAACTTAAGACATCTAGGTGTTGCAAAATCTTCCCTGAGATAGCATAACACCTAACAAATAGCAAAAATTCTTTCCATTCTTGAAAAATCAGGAGTACCCTATTTTTCTATCATTCATTCCTCCTTTCTATAGAAGCCAACTAACTATTTCCTCCAAATGCTCAATGCAAATAAAAAGAACAATGCTAAAGAAATTCTATTTAAAAGGTAGGGAAAGTAACACTTTCCTATTTGTTACACTTTTACAACATCTGCACTTACTTTAACAGACTGTTGTAAAGATAAAATAAAATGTGTATCAAAGTTGCTCGGTATTTTTAAAATCAAGTTCAAAAGAACTAAACATCTCCACATTTCAAGAGTTCACCGAAGATTTTATTAAAGTTTCATGTTTGCTTACTTATTTTCTGCCCTCCATAAAATTATTGGAAAATACTTAAAAATTAAAGATAGAAATACTAGAGAGCAGAAACTAATACAAACACGAAGGTAAGAGTAACAAAAAGATTTCTTATAAATATCATCCCAAATTTTTTTATTATTGATAATAATCTTAAAAGTACAAGCTAGACACTTCTCTCGTTTCTTAATTTAAAAACAAAAAACTATAGGGAATGCACTAGTTTTGTCTTTATGGATATTCTTCAACAGTTAAAAAAATTTATCTTAGCAACACATAGTATATATAGATATACGTCTTACCTATTAAAGATTTGATATTTTCTAAGATTAAATCACTGGTAATATTTCCAGATAAATCTTGCCCCAATTCAGCAATCAGCTTGGCATAACCTTCATTTTCTTCTCTTAACAAATTAAATTTTTGCTGCTTATAACTGAAATTAAACATCATAAAGCAGATAAAATTAATTTCAATTAACAAGCTTGCATAAGAGTATTGTATTCTTCTCATTGAATTTTCTTACTCTCTTATATAAAACAATCATAAGAACAGTTGTTGAAAGTTTACCTCTTTGTCTATCTTTTAGGATAGAAAATAACAGTGATTCTTAAGGGACACCCCAGTGTTAATTACACAAGGAAAGGATATCGCTAATAACATATAACACTATTTCCATCATTGACAAGAATATACCTTAAAGCCACAGGTGTAAATTATTTTATTGGTAGTAATAAAAGCATTGAATATGATTTTAACTTCTAACATGGAAAAAAATTAACATTGGTTTCACACAGGTAAAGTTCACTGCTGACTCAATAACCGTAGGCTACTCTTAAAAGGAAAAAACACAAGACACATGCTGACAGCAACAACAACAAAAATCTTCAAAACGCCTTTAGAAACTTCTAGTATTCAACATGAGAACTAAAAAACATGCTCAGGTACTTGATCTGCAACATAAAAATACTTGTACTTACAAGAGTTTTGTCTTGATTTTAACTGACTTTTGATTGAATTGCTGTGATTGTTTGATAAGTCCTAACGATTCCAATGTTTCTGGATCCAAGCGTTCCTTTAGAACTGTGTCTGAAACTAAATACTGTATTAAAAAATATTAAAGGCCATTTACTCCTCAGCATTCCAACTATGCATTCACAATCTTAAAACATATTCAAAATAATTTCCCCAAATAAGAATATTAAAATCACCTTATATATATACATCAACAACTTTATTAAAAGGCTTGGAACTTCAATCTAACAAAAATGATGACTCTCCAAGTACTGAAACATACAGCTTTTAAAAAATTCACTAAAAATTATATGCCATGCTGTACACAACCTACAAATGACAAGAACTACAGATGTAATTCTGATTAAAATTGAGTTTGTCAACTGAATTTTCTTTAAGATAATGCAGCATTTCAGCCTCCTTTGGTTTCTACTGTTTAAGTCAAATTCTATTGTCTGTCCTTGCAGCAAAGACAAGGACATTCTTCCAGGTCTGAATAATGGCATTCCGCCTTGGTTTTAAATTTATGAACATAAAATGGTTTGCTAGACAATGATTATGATGAGCTCTAGAATTAATTATTTTTAAACTACCTCCATTCTTTTTCTCCTTGCCTAATAGTTTATGAAAAATTGTTCAGTTTAAAAGCTGTCCATATCATTTCTACTCACTTGATAGATGCTTACCTGTTCCTTAGTTAGGAACTTACTAGGTCAGGAATATCACCAAAGGTTTTCTATGCATAGATAGTTTAAGTGATATGGTAGCATGCCTATTTCGTAGAAAAAAATTAGCATGTCTAATTTTACAAAGCATTCCATTTCAAAACCCAAATCTCACCTTATAATGAATAGTCAACTGAATGTCAATATCCTCCTCCATTAACATGATTATCTGTGATTACAATCATTCCACATAAAATTTAGAAATGGAAAGTATTTTTTAAAACTTACCAAACATGCTAATACCAATTGTGTAAAATAGTCTCTCTTGCTTTTTTCTTCTAAACAATTTGTCTCAATATCTATAATGACAAAGAAAAAGAAAGATGAAAGTTTGATTTTTCTAGACCCCAGAACTATAATACGATACCTGTTTTCTTTAAAACTAGCTAAATTTAAAATGCCTCATTCTGAATTTGGAGAAAAAATTTAAACTGTGGTAAGCATAAGCAGGCCTTCACGTGCATATGAATACTTAAAGATTTATAAATACTTATAATTTATAAATATTTATAATTTCTCCTGATACTGAAAAACTGACCTTGTGACCAATGGCATATCCATAAAATGGTAAGTTGATTATGGAGCTATGTGCTAAGGCACTGCAAGCAACAAAGCTTCCAAAAAATACTGTTTTCAAAAATGGAAACATTTGGGAATTCCCTGGCGGTCCAGTGGTTAGGACTTGGTGCTTTCACTGCCAAGGGCCAGGGTTCAATCCCTAGTTGGGGAACTAAGATCCCACAAGCCACGCAGCACGGCCCAAAAAAAAAAAAAAAGGGAAACATTCAAGCAAAGTTTAAACAACCACATGTCAGAGATGCTAAGGTAAAAAGCTGAACTGGGTGACAACAAAGATCTCTTCTAATACTAAAGATCCTATTACTCATGAAGATCAAACCCTTGACTTTGGCCACCTTGGTACCATGTTCTAACCAAGCTACTTGGTCACCAACTCTATGAAAACTGTATTAAAAGATATTTTTAACATCCTATTTTGAATTACAATTCTAGTCAGCAAACAAAACTTCACTCAAGATTTTCATTTTCTTCCTACTGAAATATTTTTTTTAAAAACTGAGACCTCCTTGAGTTTCAGTACATTATTCAAAAAATTTGTCAAACAATTTTCTGATCTAAAGTATAGAGGAAATAAGCAATTAGCTCTAAATGCTAAGCATCAAAAACTTCAACCAGGATTAGCAGGATTACAAAATTGATCTCAGGATTATTGTTTTAACTGATTACACACCATTACCTTATTTTTAAAGTCAATTCATATTTAGAATGTGCTATAGAAAACGGCACCGATTTTTAGTGATGTAATAAAAATTGCCCTCTAAGAGTTCCAGGGCTCCCCCAGACAGACATCCTACAACTGCTTTGCTTCAGTTTACTTTCTACTGCCATCACTAAGAATCAAAAGAGAAGAGGACCTACCATTAAACACATCCACATTTTCCTGGCCCTTCTCCACTTTTCCTTCTTGGACAGTGCCATCTCCCAGTATTCTGGCCACTACAGCTAAACACACAGTCAGCTCAAGCGTATTAAGGGAATTTCGGGGTGTAATTTATACAATGTAAATTGCAGTACAATCTCAATCTATCAATAAGACTTTTAATCCGTGTGTATCTCAACAATCCCTTCCAGGGACTCCTAGTTGTCTCCTCATTATCTAGTCTTCTGGTCCCTCCTCAGCCTAGAACTTCAAGGATACTGATCTTGAGGGGTCAGGACTAAAGTGGGCCTATTCTTTTAACCAATATCTATCTACCCTCAAAGGCCCTACAGTCCCTAAGATCTACCTCCAAAGTCCCCAGGATGAGAGCATTTGGGTAGCAGGTTCATCCTCTTCAAGTAAAGTCTACTCTCCTCTTAGCCATCGGACCTGATTAAGATACAACTCTCTGGGTTCTGACCATGTTAGCAAATGCTTAATGGGACCTCAGTAAATTTCTTGGCTAAACTATCTCAATAATCAATACAGGACTCTATTATCCCAATTATGCTTTCCCTGTTTTCTTTATTCTTTTTGTTCTAACTTATGAAACCATTCATTATTCATTCATTATTTCTGACTCCTCAACCCCAAATCAGCACCTAATAAGTTTTCTTTAATTTCCCTCTGATTTTCCTAAAAAGCCCTCAGCCATTTCCAACTCTAGGCCCAGTATCACCAACCACCTAACCCAGCTCAGAGGTCCCATCAGTGCATCAAGTCACATCAGACTCTCCTTTCGGGTTAATATAGCTCTCAGGCCCCCTCACCCTTACATGATTAATCTTTTAAAGGATATTGTTATCTTAACCAGGAAAGTACAGCACTGATTTCTCTTATAACCGTTAAAATGTTAGAAAGAGAACATGATATACTAGAAAGATCATGGACTCTAGAACCAAAAGGACCCAGGTTCAAACCCTGCCTTATACTAGTTGTGTGGCCTTGAAAAATCACTTTTCTGAGCTTTGATTTTCTGATCCATATCTCTACCTTACAGAAATTGCTGTGAGGATTAAAATGAAATTAAATGCTTAACATACAGAAGGTGCTCCAAAATGGCACCTACATTATTAATACTGTGATCATCATTATAATTATCATCATCATTATTATTAGAGGTAGCTCGCGTTCTTACTCCTATTCCCCTACCTTGGTCTGGGGTCACCCTTGGATCATTTTTTTTTCTGCCAAGGGTGGGGGTACGTGAGTGAGGGGGCAGGTGAGGGAAATTCTCTTTCCAAGTTTGCCGTCCTAATCTTGCTTGTAAAAATGGACTGGATAGGCTAAAAGAAATTTCCCAAGAGCAACCAAACATCATCTTCATGAATTCATGTTACTAGTAAAAAGCCATGACTTGTAATAATAATTCATATTATATAACTAAATAACTATGAAGGGAAAATATATCCTAATAAGTCAATTAAAAAAAAGAAATTACTAGAACTTACTAGTAAGCTGATAATTGATGATTACCCAAAGAAAGATATAAAATGTACTCCTGACACTATCAATGAACAACAGCTTCCACACAATGGTACCTACAAATCACTCTTTAAGTCTTAAAAATTTATAGTAAAAACAAACAATTTTCTAAATTGAAACCTGTCTCGTGTTATATTTATTAGTAACATAATATAACATCTTTAGTGCCTGCTCTAAAAATTAAGCTTAAAAGGTTTTTGTTGTTGGCATAAATCAATCAATCCAATAGATAGCATGAACAAATACTTTATCATCTAAACCAGGATAGTTTGAAGATTGAAAGAAGGCACAATTAATAATTACGCCAGGAAAACAAAACAAAAAGGGGACATAACGGTCACCAATCAATGGTCTTTTCATTTATCACTCACGGTCCACACACATTTTGACCTGTTCCCAACCTTACTGTTGTTATAAAATCTTAAACGTCCTGAAGGATCAAGGACCAGACATTTAGATTTGTTGCAACCAAATTTGGGATTCTCAGTAAGACATTTAAGTAACCTATCTAATTCTAAGAGTTAAGATTAACGAGCTAAAATAATTCATTCCAGCTTGACAAACTCTCAGAGGAGAAGTCATATTTTAAAGCGAATATTATAATGTTTGGTAATGTTTTCTAACAGATCAAAGTTACAGAATGCATAAGACTGATGAGGAAAACTGTGCTCAAAGATACTTTAATTCAGATTTAAAATCAGAGAAATATATTTGTAATATACATTATTTTTTAAATCCATGCCTCCCATGGAGGGACACTACCTTTTGTTCTAAGTCAAAGAAATATTCCTTTCTTATCTTGCATGAATTCTTATTTATTCTGGACAAATAGAGAAGTTGCTATTTCCAAAGCTGGTTTCTCATCCTCAAAACAAAAGTACTTTTGATTACTTTGGCTCTTCTTGCTCTCTCTAAAATTAAGAAGAATCAGAAGAGTACAATAGTAAAGTAAATACCTCTTGAGTATCCTAAGTTTGAGATTCTGACATTCATTGATAATCTGCATTGAATAATATTATGTGGTTACTAAAATCTGAATAATTCAGACTAACTTAACCTCAGAAAACCTGGGTTTTTTTACTTGAAATGACTTAATTTAGCTCAATTTTATATAAAGATACATTCTGAAAAACTCAAGCTATTTGAATTATACACTAAAACTATTTAAAGCCAGCTTATAAATAGTAACTGTACTCACATTTGACTTACAATATATATTCCCTATAAAGTAAAAAAAAACAATATATTCTAGATTTGTAGAAACATTTGTAAAATCCTTAGTTTGAAAGAAAGCATTTTATTTAACATAGCACATTAATTTACCAAACAACACTTTTTACAGGTGAAATAAAGGCTTATTAATACCTACCTAATATGGAGAATACGTCAGCAAGAATGGAGGGCATATCCTCACGAAATTCCTAATTTTAAAAAATACAATTATTCATAGTAAATACTAGAATAGCACACTAGCAATTATTATGGTTTCAGAATAACACTCTTCAGTAAAACTTAAAAACAAAACCCTAATACCACTATGTTGACAAATAATAAAAGTTTTCAAGTTTCATAATACAGAGAAAATTAAGAGGGAGATAATGGTTGGAAAAAATGTTTAAATGTCTACCATGAAATAACTTGTGTTAAAAAAAAAAAGAAACTTAAAACAAGCACCTCAGGAAATAATAAAGAACACAAATGAGTTAACATTTTTCCAGTGAAGTTTCATGTCAGAAACCACTGGAATTTGGAGTACCTTACACCTACCTAAAGCAAGACTGTTAAATATGGTACATTTTTCATCTAAAACTTTAAATGTTGTGCTCATGCCTGAGTCAACACTGATCTATGCAAAAATCATAGTATTATCAGAACAAAAATCTAAAAAATGCAATATGAAGATGAAAATAATTACCAAAAAATCTATCTTTATTTTCTTTATGCACTGATGTTTGTAGCCTTTGGAGAAACTGACCCGAAACTCTCCCCTCATTTCTGGATGAATACTTCAGCATTTATCCTAGATTTGTCTCCTGACTTCCCACTCCCACACCCAATTTTAGAGCCATTTTCCATTAGTAAGGATCATAGTTCAATTATTGCAATTAGTTTGCTGGCACTATAGCAACCCTAAAATTAGCCTATTTTCAGAGAGTAAAGGAAAGAAATATAATTCTAAAGGAAAAACTGGTAGCTGTAAGAGACAGACAAGATATGTTTCTGTGGCTAAGATATGGGACAGTGCAATATAGGACTATGAGAATCTAGCCACGACAAAGAATCCAGCTGCAGAAGTATATATATCACTAAGGACTCAAAGAAAGGGAAGTTAAGTAAGAACAAAACACACATTAAGTTCATTTGGACTATTCATTTTCAATAAATGGGAAAAGTATTAGAATCAAATTCCATTAACACACTAAACCCTATACTGATGCCCAATTTACAGAATGAAATAACCTTAACTGCCGATCAGACATTAGTCTCTTCTTAAGGGCTATGAAATTTGGCTATGTCTACTTGAATGCAAGTGCTCCAAAACAACAGAGCAAGACAAGAGTTTTCAAACATGGAATATTAGTTGTTGAAGAAGTAGACTACTCCAACACAAGCTAATCAGATAGAGACAGTTTAGAGGTAAAAGAGAAACTCATATTGAACCTCTACTGCTCAAATACATCTCAACATGATGGGGGAAAAAATCACAACTACTAAACATAGAAAGTCCTTAAGACCATCCTCAGGAAAGCACAAAAATCATACAAAGAAAAAGGCCACAGAAGCTTAAAGCAGCACAGGGGAAATTCATACTGACATCAAGAAACTCCAGGTACCACCTCAATAATACTTATTATGAAAGCTGTTCTCAACTGGGCAGATAATTTTATTTATACAAGTGTAATAAAACCCAGCCTAATAATAATAGAATAATACACCACTTGTAATAAAATGAAACTTAACTCCTGCTTTACAATAAACACCCTTACAATTTGAGAGTTCATCTTTCAATTCAAATACCAAACAACCATGGAAAGTATCTGGTCTGAATCTAACTTAAATTCTCTAATAAATAAAAGAGTGAAACAGAATAACCACTTAAAGGTTAGGGGAAAATCTAGTTATTATTTTCTAAAGCAAACAACAAACAACATGAAAATTAGCATCAAGTGAACATTAGAATCATACAACCTCAATTTAAGATAATTTAATCCTCAATTTTTAAAATACATTTAATTTCTAAACATAACCACAAACAAAAGAAAATGCCTTGTTATGCTATACTGGGAGAACAGTCTAACCAAATTATTTTTTTATAGGAGCTTTTTTTTTTTTTTTGCCCTCCCAGCTTACATAATATTTCCTGCTCTACTCACAACCAGAGAAAAAGATTAAAATACCTATATTTCTGTCTAGCAACAATGGCTTACCAATATTATCTTAAAACATTCACTATTATAATTTTGAATAAAATGAAACACAAGTTATACACTTCAGGGATCCTTGCATCAAAGGCAGAAAGAAATATGTAACAATTATCAAATTTAAAAAACATATATATACTTACACTAATGTCATTAAGAACATTAGATGCCTGTTCATGCTTTAGATTTCCTTTAATGACATGGTATGATAACTCATAAAGAGCTTGCTGGAAATCTGTCAAACATAAAAGAAAGAGTATAATGACACAGTCTCTTGAACATGAAAGGTAGACTCTCTAGGGGAAGATCTACGTATTTCCTACTTCTCGGAATTATTATAAACATCAATAATGATTAAGAAAACTATACTTCTAATGCTTTTCTCTAGCAGATTTTTTCCTTTTATTTTCACAAAAACACAATACTTAAAGAGTAGAAAAAAGTTAACCTTGACTCCACTACTATAACATAACTACTGCTTGAGCACTTCCAATCTTTTTCTATATGTCTACATATTTTACATACTTGCATTCATAGTTTACATCATTTGGTATTCTGATTACCTGACAAACACTTTTAAAAGCATTTTCTCGTGCTACCAAAGTCTACGAAATTATTTTTAATGACTGCATAGAACTCTAGCAAGTGAATATAAACTAACCATTCTTCTCGCCAGGAGATTCACAGATTTTTCTAACTATATTCAGATTATAGTCAATTTAATCGCAGGGCTACACTGACAACAGATAAGGAATAGCAGTAAATATAAAATTTAATTTTACCCATATCCTACTGTCAGAGAAATTTCTCCCCAAAATCTCATTTTCTCCTCTATTTCCATCAGAATTCAAACTAAAATACATTCAGCCCTCTGTATCCATAGGTTCTGCATCCACAGATATGGAGGGCTGACTTTAGTCACTGTACAATGCCATTTTATATAAGGGACTTGAGGATCCTTGGATTTTGGTATCAGAGGGGGCTCCTGGAACCAATCCCCTGCAGATACTAAGGGATGATCATAATTACATATGTACATACACACATAAAACATCACTCCTATGAGAACTGTCAACCACATGTACGGTAGTCTCATTCACTATTAATTAGCATAGCCCCCCTTTCCTGGAGAAGGAATTTGGGGAGGGGGGAGGAGTTAATGGTCAGGTGAACACCTCCTTCCAGCCACCTTTTTCTTTAGTCCCATACACTAAAATCTTTATCTCCTTCCTCTCATTAAAAGTAGGAAAACAAGTAGCTCTAAAAACATTAATGTAAAATAAAGTCAATTTATAATCCACTTTTGAAATAAATCAAAAAATCTTTCAGGGCAATATAACAAGTTAAGAAATCAAATATTTGGGAGTTCCCTGGTGTTCTAGTGGTTAGGATTCGGTGCTTTCACTGCTGTGGCCAGGGTTCAGTCCCTGGTCGGGGAACTGAGATCCTATAAGCTGTGCAGCGCGGCCAAAAAATAAAAATTTAAACGAGAAATCAAATATTTAAAAATCTTCTCCTTTGGTCTACTACTAGCCACAAAAAAGGAACATAACAGAAATCAAAACTTTTATCAATCCCCCTTTAAACAATGAAAATAGTATTTTACAATGAAATAAATTTGTCCATTAAATTATTCACAAAAGAAATATAGCCAGATTATCCCAATTCCTTATGAAGAATCCATTAAATATATACTACCTTTTTCACAAATATGCCTTCATTATGCTTATAGTAAACTATATAAAAACTAAAATTCAAAGGAAAAATTTCTGTTAGTATGGTAGGAATATGAGGTCAATTTCATGCTTTCAATTTCCATTAATAAAATGCTTTTATAACAAATAATAACCATTTGAAGTTATCCAGATAACTAAGATTTTTTAAAAAGCAATCACTCTTAGAAACACAAAACAGCTGAGCATCATAAACTAAATTCCCATAAGAATATGGACTCACAGGGGCTGAGGGAATTCTAATCTTTATCAAAGGAGATTAAAGTAGAGAACAAATGGCCCAGGTCATCTTGCTGACACTAAGTGACATAAAAACAATCACAATGTAATCCACAAAGTAGCAAAGATAGTCCCCAATTCACATGTTATTTAAATGCCCATTTAAGTGGCTAGGAAGTCCTGTCGTATTTTATCCACAGAAATAGTAAGTGGTGTCTTAAAGACCACCAAGGCTAGTCCCACAAAGCCCTGCAAAATCTGCACTAAAGTTGAAAAACTTTACATTTACAGTGGGGAGGAAAACTTACAATCCTTATAATTACACAGAAAAGAATAAATGCTAACGTTTCAGAAAAAGCAGCTTTAAGAACAGCCACAAGTAAAAGGGACTTCTAGACATTCTTTGTGGAATTTGAACATTTTAGACACTAGTTCTTGGTTATGTCGAATATCACTAAGACTACTCATGTTTATCAGCCATCCTTACAATGTTATTTTATGGGAGGTGGGGAAGAGACTTATAAAAAGAACAAGGAGAAACAGCGTGTGCAAGGGAAACTGCCCGCCTGAAATGAAATCAATTTGAGGGAGAGGCAGAAAGGGAAAGGGCACAAGGAACACCACCCAAACTCAATCCTCCTGAGATAGACGAAGGAAATTCTGAAGAAACAACATTCAATTCCCTGCATGGACTACCCACTGGGGCCCTCAGACCAAAGCTTGATTGTTGGCAGATATCAGCCAAAGAGTGTTATGCGTTGAGGAAGTAGGCAAGGGCAAGCAAGAGAGAACACCTGCAACTGAGTCAATGAGGCCACACTCCTACTATTTGGGGTTTCATACATGAATCAGAACAACCATGCAAATTAACAATAATCTGATAGTTATTAAACATCCACACAGTCCCATTTAAAACTGGAAGAGTAATCACCCTGTTACGCTATTTATAGTTTTTCTGAGAATTCTTTTTCTTATTTTATCTACTTAAGGTTTCAATCGCAAACAAGATCCAAGTTAACTGAGAAGTTAGAAACTTGTTTTAAACATAACGTGAAAAAAATAACTATCCAAATGCTTTTAAAAAGGAATCTTTTTTTACTCTCTTACATTTCTGACAGTCAACTGACTTATTCAAAAAAGAAGGCATTTTATCAACCTCAGAAATCTTTATGAATGATCATGCAATTTTAAAAGCAGGATGATTGGAAAATAACTTTGGGGATTGGACTAGGAATGTTAACAAGTCTTACCCAAATGACAGAAAGAAAAATGGCTTACTCATTTGTTTAAAAATGCTTTCTATTCAGAAACCCAAACGTTCTTCAAAAAGTATATATTCTCATATTAAGGTAATATTTAATTTTTGATAAAAGTAAACTTATCTACAGAAAATTATCTAATAATTTTTTATTTAAAATAGAATATTGACTATAAATTATTTTTCCAGATTTGAAAAAAAAATGTTATGGGTTCTATCCCCAATGAAAGCTACATATGAAAATGCTTTAAACTTACTGGGCATTACTGCTTTTGTTTTTGCCCCTCCTTTTCTAAATCCATATACCTAATTTTAAATTAATGAAAGTTAAATAGCAAATCCTTTAAAATTAACATAACTAAAAATTTACACCCTGTTTAATAACATTTTACTTAATAAACCATATTTGTGATATGCAGTAGTAAACAACTCCGTTCCTTTTAATGTTTTCCATGACACTACCTTTAACAAGATCCCCAGATACCACCTAAACATAACCAGCTTTAGTAAAAACACTGAACCTCAGTTTCTGGAAGTTTCCTAGTGCAAAAAAGATCAGAATAGTTTTTTTTTTCCGTGCTAGCTCTTCTCTTCTGTTTATGATTGATACCTAGCCTGTATAAGTTTTACTACAGCTAGCAACTGCTGAAATGTAGGTAAATATACCATGTTACAATTATAAAAGCCAAGCAATATTATATGACTATTATGCAGGTCAAAAGACAACCATACACAGAGATATATAGTCTTACTATAACTATAGTTTTAATCTCAATTCTAATATATTCATATAAAAGCTTTATATAATGTGAATATCTTAGACCTTTTGCTTTTATTCATAAAATTTAACAGAAAACAGGATATTTATTAATTTTGACCAAGCCAAAAATAATAGCTATGATACTTTTATTTATTTATTTTTGGGGCTGCGTTGGGTCTTTGTTGCAGCGCACGGGCTTTCTCTAGCTGTGGCAAGAGGGGGCTACTCTTCATGGGGGTGCACGGGCTTCTCATTGTGGTGGCTTCTCTTGTTGCGGAGCATGGGCTCTAGGCACGCAGGCTTCAGTAGCTACAGCACGCAGGCTCAGTAGTCGCAGCACGCGGGCCCTAGACTGTGCAGGCTTCAGTAGTTGTGGCACGTGGGCTCAGTAGTTGTGGTGCACGGGTGGTAGGGTGCGCGGGCTTCAGTAGTTGTGGCTCACGGGCTCTAGAGCGCAGGCTCAGTAGTTGTGGCACACGGGCTTAGTTGCTCCATGGCATGTGGGATCTTCTCGGACCAGGGATCAAACCAATGCCCCCTGCATTGGCAGGAGGATTCTTAACCACTGCGCCACCAGGGAAGTCCTATGATACTTTTAAAAGTCTTACCTCTATAAGTCGAACTATCATGGCTTTTATTTTCACTGAGGATCCGGCATAAATGCAAACTAGAATAAAACAAATAATCTGTATTAATTTCTAATCCTAACATAGATAATCCTTACAGAGCAAATTATATCAACTAAAAATATCTGGAAATGTATCCGATATTTTTAAATCCATTCGTTTATAATTTAAATAAAACAAACCTATAAACCCTAATTGGTCAGAACTGGAGGATGCTAGTGAATCAAGTCATTATTTTGAAAACTGGTAAATAAAGAATGAAAATCAAGCACTTATTCTGCCTTTGGTATATGAACGAATAGTTGATAAGAAATGCCTCTGTTAGTATTTCAGCTAACAAACGAAGGAATGGTAGAATTAGAACATCATCATTTTAAGGTCCCTAATAAATTAAAGGATCTAAGCATCTATTAATGGCTGTTCACATCACAAGAGACAATCAGATATTATGTGCCTCCTGATCCTGATATACAAGAATACACCACCATCTATGAAGTTGTCTTTAAAGGGGGGGGGGCAATAACTTAAATTCAAACTGTGGGAAACTCTATAGGACAATGGCCCAGTCTCTTCAACAAATATATTACAAGGGAAAATAAAAGATGGTGTGGGATCCTCAGGGTGAAAAAGGCTTAAGAGATATATCGATCACAGTGTATGGCTCCTTACTTGGATCCTGTTTCAAATACTTTAAAAATTAACATTTATGAGTCAACTAGAATATTTTATAACTTTTTAAAAGATAGATGCTGAAATATCTACCGATGAAATATTTACTTCAAAAGTATGGGGAAATGGGTAGGGTTATAGATGAAACAACACCGGCCAGCAGCTGATAAATATTGAAGTCGGTTGATGATTTCATTGGGGAGCTATCATATCTACTTTCTCATCTGAGACTTTTTTCCAATAACAAAGTTTAAAAACAAAAAGTTGACATTTTTTTCATAAAATTCAAAATTCAAAAAAGATACTTGTATGGTAAATATTTCTTCACTAATTTAAATACAGCAAAGGATAGATATACAGTATACAGTGAAAAGAGGTATGTTTAATTGGAATTCCAGAAAGAAGAGAGAACAGGGCAAAAGCAGTATTTGAAGAAACAATAGCCAAGAATTCAGTTTTCCAGAACTGAAGTGAAATCCATAGCTGGGCATATCATAGTAAAACTACAGAAAACCAAAGACAAAATCATTTAAGCACCTGAGGAAAAAAAGGCAATCAGTATCTTCATGACGTCTCAACAAGAACACTTGATAGCTGGAAGATACATTCAAGGTGCTAAAACAAAGTACCTGTCAACCTAAAATTCTATACCCAAAAAACACAGTTCCAAGAAAAGACAAAATAA